>NC_092643.1:27166536-27904870 GCF_039555335.1 Amphiura filiformis
TGTGATACCTGTCTGTTATGTACATTAAATAATTACATGTGTTATATGCGATTCCCTCACGCCGGTGTGTGTTTCAATGTGAGTATATATAATTGGGGTGTCTTTGTGCAGTGTTTTCGTTTCAGGACATCTTCAGAGGCTACCAATTCAGTGTTTTGTGTGCCTTGCGTTTTGTGCTAACCGTATGATGACTTTGCTATAGTGTATGTTATGGTTTTTCTGAATTATGAGGAAAGATATTTTGTTGGAGTGTCCAGGAGTGTCGTAGGTGCGTATCCGGGGGGGGGGTTGTGTAAGTTGTTTCGAATGCCCAGGTGGATATCGGTTCGCGAATATATATGCGGGTTTCTCGTGTTTTTGTGTAAATAATAATTTTTTATTTTATTTATTTATAACATTCGGCCGAAGCCAGGCTAATCCCAATAGTGCTCAGAGGCTACTAAATTTAAGGGACGCCATCCGGATATGATGGGACAGGGATATGGGAAGAGGTCCGATTTTAGATGCAGGAGGAAAACCGGAGCACCCGGAGAAAAACCTGCGAGGACGAGCATGGATCGGCAACCAAACTCACATGTGGCGCCGCGGGGAATTGAACCCCGGCCACAGTGGTGAGAAGCGAGTGAGAAGACCACTACACTAACCCGCCCTCCCTAATGTGTGAAGTAACTGGTGGTTTGTGTCTGCGGATGGGGGGGTGTATGTTGTGGGTGTGGTGTGGGGTGTTTGTGTATATTATTGTGTGTGGGTGCTTGAATGCCTGTTTATATGTGTGGGGTATGTTTATGCGTAGATGTAATGAGTCAAAGAATGTTTTGAGAAATGTTTGATGGGAATTCATACTATCAAATCCATTTTTTGGTTACATACCTTGTTACAGTTTCATGCTGCTACGCATCACTTCATCAGACTGGCAACTTGCTTCTTTTTCTTTCCTGAAGTTGTTACCGTTGGCGGCGCCAGAAGCTGGTCGAAAATATCCAGTAAGAAATTATAGTTCCGTTCATCTCTATTTATGGTGTTTTGCACTCGTCGTCTGGTCCAAATTGCCTCTCTAATCTGTCTTGTGCTCCCGTTGGTCTTCTTTGATCTAATACGAGGGCAAAACACCATGAACAGAGATGGAGGGCACCATTTCTTATTTTATATTTTCGACCAGCTTCTGGTGCCACTAACGGCAGCAACTTCAGGAAAGAAGAAGAAGCAAAGTTGCCAATCTGATGAGGTGATGCGTAGCAGCATGAAACTGTAACAAGGTATGTCGCCAAAAATGGATTTGATAGTATGAATTTCCATCAAACTGTTATCATTGACAATCCAGATGAACCTAATACAACGTGCTTTGATAAATGATTTGTTGAAAATTTCAAATGTAAATTTTTTACTATTTTATATTATGAGGCTTTCAGATATTGCATCCAACACAATGTATGGATTGGGTAGGCCCCCGGGGGTAAATCTTCTACAATCTTTCGAATGTGTCTTCTTTTTACATGTACATTAAAATACTGACGTACTTGTTGTTACACCATACATTGAAAAAGCTATTTCTACTTGTGTAACCAGGCAGTACAATATAATACAATAGAAAAGTATTTACAAAACCAGCACATTTTCACCATTAAATTGATATTAAAGCCTTAATGTACGATCGTTTTTAATTTTTAGATTTTTCTTTTTTTCTTCCAAAATGATAATATGCAATCATTATGAAAGTTCCCAATACATTTGGACGCGAAAAACATTGGGAGTTTGCAAAGAAACAACATCATAAACTTCACTTCTATCACTCGAAATATCTCGCACTATTTGGATTAGGACAGCGAGTGCGGCCTCAGAGTTAGTCTCCTACGCGACCAGCCTCCACATATGGAGGGAGCGTAACCAAACTAGTTTTGTAGGAGACTACGTTTTGCGATCGTGGCCGACATAAAATCATAATCTAAAAAATTATGATTTTATGTCGGACCAACAGAAAATCATCCCGTTTTACTACAAATAGGGCGAATTTGACAGTTTGCTCATAGATTTAAGTTAGAACATGTGTAAGTATTACAAATATGTTTAAAAATCGGTTAAAAAAAAAAAAAAAAAAAAAAAAAAAGGTAAATTCTGAAAAAAGATCATACATTAAGGCTTTAACTATTATATCCAAAAACGTAAGTACGCTATGGACAATTCCAGAGAGTTATCGTCTTTAATTCAATTGACAATACTCATTGTAATAGTCTAATTGGAAAAATAAACAAACCAGGTAAACTTGACGACTAATTCGTATTAAGCACATTAGATCTGTCTCCTGCCAGATTTGTAATATTTTCAATAATTAAATCACTATTATAAACCAAATCGGCATTGGAAATTTGCAATGCATTGCTGGACATTTTTTGCAGTTTTGGGACACTTTGCCTGACCTATTGGGAAAATTCAAGAATATTGTTTTTTGTGCGTACAAAATATAATCTAAAATGTTTTACAAGAATAAAAACAGTAATAAAAAAAAGTAATTTTCCTGATTTGTCAGAGGTCAAAGTGTCCCAAAACTGCTCCCAAAAAAACCGGAAGTTACAATGCCGATTGGGTTTATTAAATGGCAAAAATGGTCTGTTCAGGTAGAATGACAAGGTACATGACAAGTGACAAGACAATAAACCTGAATATTTTCCTTACCCATAAAACTAATTGACTCTTTCGGTAAATCCCATAAGCCCTTGCGAGTACACATGAGAACTCGTCATTTGACGTCACGCCGATCACGCACATCGTTTATTGAACATCGTTACTGCGCATTGCTGGTCGGCGTGACGTCAAATGACGAGTTCTCAGGTGTACTCGCAAAGGCTTGTGTGATTGACCAAAAAGGTCAATTCCGTATATGGTCACGTGATAAAGAATTAGGGATCCAAGCTGTTGCTACGGCAAACTACAACACATAATTATTATCGTGACATAATACTCTCCCTGGATCTACCATGGACTATTCATACACCGTGTAACCCCTTCGGAAGACATTATCTTTTAAAAGGCCCATTCAGTGATTTGCCCATCCGGACGATCGTAAAAATTATCAAAATTCAGCTTTTGGGACCTTTGTCATTGTCATAGATGTGCTAACATAGCCTGCTAGTGGTTCAGCCGAAAGCCGTATATTTAAGACAAAATAAGGCATTTTGCACGAATCTGTAATTTATGTACTAGTACTGACAGTATATAAATTAGCTACATATATTTGAATGGGGCTTCAACTTTGTCAATATTGCCGTTTTCTTCGTTTCTTGCCAAATTGTTCATATTTCAAAAATACCAAATGACAATTTGAATGGTTTTAAGGTGGTACTAAATTTGTGACTATTTTTGCATTTTTCTAACTAATAAAACACTGGTAACAAAAGTTATGTATATTATAGGGGCAAGGAATCCAGTTACTACACTGGAATTTCAGTGACTCAAGACAAATAGTTATTGATTTATTGATCAAATATTGGTTTCCCTCATTTTTGACTGTAACTCCACAACTGTTGTCTGTGCTGAAATAAAATTTTCAGTGCAGTAGTTGTAGTCCTTGCCCCTATAATACACATATCTTACTTGTCACCAATGCGCTATAATTTTTGAGAAAAATGCAAAAATATGCACAAAGGAGTGTAGTACCACCTTAAAGCAATTTATACACAATTTAAATTTTTTTACACTTGCGCTGGGATCACTGAATGGGTCTTTGATCTTCCACGCAGGGAAAGTCAATTTCAAATGTGGTTATCTGAATGGATGACTCCATTTGAAATTTAGTTTTCAGATCACGAAATTATACACTATTGATCCAATCATTTTTCACCATACATTCAATATTCATGATGAATGTCTCCATTTTGCTCATATTGATGCAGGTGCTCAAATTGTCAGAAATAAAATTCTTTAATAGAAGTCTAATAGAAATACATTTCTGTTGTCTATAGCACTATACCTACATTGTCTAAATACCTATTCATTACTTTATAACGTTTATATGATACATACAATCAAAAAGTTTCCAAACAATAGTCACTGACGTAGTCTCTACCGTTGGCATATTATGAAGAGACATAAATCCCTGGGTTTTATAATAATTCATGCGACATTTAGTCAATAAAACAGTTGTATACTTATGTACATATTTTCCCTGTGACACACTAGGCTCGACGCGACGTATTGGCAGAATGCTGAAGTATTTATATTCAAAATCATACAACAATGACTCTGGTTCAATCAACTTGGAAAGGAGCATAGACATATAACTTCGGCCGAATCGACCCGCATCGAAAACCCATCGGTATTCGCTGTAGACGTAGTTCCGTAACCGACCATAGCAATGGGTGCACTTTATCATTGATTGTATCGCCCTACACTATAAGCAGGTTACACGCATGACCTGTGTATGTCTGCAATCATAGATTGAATACAATACCTCTCTTTTCAAAGACACTTATCTTACAGGTGCGAGTGATCAGCATGATATGAATATTCTATAGAATTACGATCCAGGTCTTTATCCCTGTTCTTTTATAATAATTGCAGTGGAACGGCGTAAAGTCTAGTGGTCGATACATTCAAAGATAATGCCCACTCATTGCTATGGTAATTAATACGGTTACGTAACTACTTCTACGGCGAATAGCGTAGTTGTACAGAATAACAATTTTTACAATGTGAATATCTTCATCACGCACAAGCGGTATTTATGAGAAACTGATTCTGGGCAAATTTGGATGATACATGTAGCCATGAAGTTAAGCAGATAAGCTTCCGTTTAAATTGTTCAAGCATCCGACTTAATTAAACAATTGAAAGCCTTTTTGGAAGTCGTGCTGGATGACGTCATGGGTCTCAGCCAATCAAAAATTACTCGTTCGTTATCATTTGCCGACTGTTTGTGTGGAGGAAGCGGAACCAAGCTGGCTGCTAAGAAGAAGAATATCACCTAGACTTCTGGGTGCCAATCCCTTACCGCAGCGGTAGGTGACGCCACGTATCCATGGTGATGACCGGAGTTACCATGCGCGGAGAAATAGAAGCGCGTCGTTGCTGCACCAATATGCGGTGCAGTGCAAACAGTGCATGGGGAAATCAGCGTAGACACGCTTCTTTGCGTCCTTGCCCAGATGGTTGCTATATGCAGTGTCGACTTCACTACTAAAGTCACCAAAGTCAGTTGTCTATGTTCTTGTTTGTCTAAGGAAAGACGGGTAGCAAGCGCCCTCTTGTGGGTTTTGCTTCTTCATATCACTCTCACACGCGACATATTTTAATATGCACGTATACGAAATAGCATATACATCCTATCTGACTGATACAAGTATTACCCTTAAAATGCACTTGGCAAGCACAATCACTGGTTTCTTTACTTCAAAAGTCTATGGCTCCCTCTGTTCAATTTCAATAGTATTCGTTTCAACGAGCTCGTTTCAACACTTACAAACGCTTCTTTTGAGGTTAATTCTTACGGCCGGCTTAATATCGTTTAAAGAAAGAGAAAGAGACATTCCTGTTTTATATTCACCAAGAAGAAAGTCATAATGCTTGAGGTGTCCGACTATACCACTCTATATGCTTGTAGACGTGGTTTTACGGTATTCTGTGTACGATAAAACTCGACGTTTTGTGTTGTGAGAAGTCGAGAAACGCAAAGGCAAGTTTGCGGCAGCGTTTTCTGGTGTGGAGATTGGAAAACGGAGAACGCGTTTCATCATTATGAGATACACAGCTTTTTCGTTGTAAGAAGAGAGCGCACAAGACAAGAACGTAGTCATATTCTCGCATAATCCTATTTCTCAAGTTACCATTTGCCAAATGATGTTAATATAGGTATGTAACGGCAATGTATGCCGGACTAAATACTGACCCAAATGCTACCATTATAATTATTGTTGAATACTTCCTGTACTGGTATTGTCTACACTCGGTTTCAGAGAAGAATGGCTGTCCCTTGCTCAGATTTACGCGAGCGCCCTGTTAATGAGCGACTTACGCGAGCTTTGTATGCGCCGACAAACGTTTTGACGCGTAATCGGCCAATCAGATTACCGTATCTGTTGTTAAGATTGTCAGACGATTGACTTCCGTGTTTACGCTGTGCACGCTCTCAAAATGTAAACAGGTGCCGTTCTTCTTTAGATACTTTAGTTGCTGCATTATTAGACCCAGTAAGAAGTATTGCATTACATTCCTCGATGAACGTCGCTTTCGACCTTTTGTTCTCTAACAGGCCGTTCTGCTGGTCATGCTGGTGGCAAACGCATATGCTCACTACCCAGCCAAGTTTGGACAATCATCTGAAACCTCTTTACCCTACTTTGCCAATTGGCATTCGCGAGCGTTTTTGTCAGCTTCAATAAAAATTGAAAGCCAAAATAAGATACAAAATCTCCATTAATCACATGTTATCAAAACATTGTCACCAAAAGTGTTTGAAGTAAAAAGGTGTACTATACTCGTATGCAATGAATATAATTTAGCGTTGTCAATAATGGTAACAAGATGACGATAGCGCTGACACAATGACGAGATGAACCTGAAATATATGAAGAAAAAAATGAAGAAGCAAAATGTTAATCTGCAGTTGCGGTGTCATCACTATGGACCATAATGGCCTCATCCCAATGGCATAGTTCAATAACCTCGATTAAATACTTGTAGTGAAAATTTGACCTTAAGTTGCAGAGTATGATACCCACATTTTCAAAGGTCATTCAATGAATGTGTAACTGTATTGGGGTTAAAGAACTTTGCCCTGATAGATGAACATGTTGGGATCCTAGTGCATGGAAGAGTGGGTGGGAGATTTCCACAGCCTTAAGCTTGCCCTTCTCACCCTCAGTAAAAACCAAATTCATGAGAATATTCCACTAGTAACTAGTAACCGATATAATGAAAGACAGAGATAAAAGGACTAAATAGCGTCAGGAGTGTGTCTGTTCAAAGGGACAATGTCGGGAACGCTATTGTTCGACCCAGGCTACATCATTTTTAACGCATGCGTGTTCATCAATACAGTTTTAGTCTCCTCCACCTTCGCAACACGGTACGTACGTTGAGTGACTGGAATCACACTGACGGCGGAGGAGAATACTACTGTCTGTTCAGTTAGCTTAGATTCTTGTTTTTTTAAAGATATTTGAAAAAATAAAAAATTGTGGTCAAAGTCATCAAAGAAAAGTGTTAGCACAGCCTTAGACCCAACGTGATTTATACTTTTCAAATTCCAAAGTTCAATTTGAAACCCCATTATATGGCAGTATAAAACATCACAAATGCATTATTATTATGTGGACTCTTAAAGGGGGTCCTTTGATCGTTAGTTCTGGATAATTTTATGAGATTTTATAAACATCTTACCATTACCGCCTTTATTGGTTGTGTTATTTGTATCTGTAAAGAAGACAAAAATATGAACTTTAAGCTTAAAAAAATCAGAAATAAATAGACGTTAGTCAATAAACATGCTACATTCCTTTAAAGGTAGGTCACCCACCTTTGCACAGTATTTTTGTGGGACCTGGGAGCACATCGGACACACCAAATTGCATTTTGAATACGAGGAATGTCCTTCTGATAATTGGATCCTTTGGATAATTTGAATTTAGCGATACATTATAAATTATATGGCAAATTATTTTTTTTTAAATTGAATTTTTTGGCATTTAACATTTTACTTCAAGAACAGGTAAATGGTATAGATCTAATGATATGTACTTAAAGTGTATGTAGCTGGGATGAAAAGCCGACCATCAATTGAAATTTTGACCTTTCGTATTGAAGATATACATTTTCCCAAAACAACTTAATATGTTTGGGTGTTCGGGGGATACTAGAGGTCAACATTTTCATACAATTTACTTCAAGAACTGTTAAATTTCAAAAATATAAAGTTTTAATAATTTGCCATAATATTTGTATTATATCACAAATTTCAAGAAATTTAAATTATTTGATATTAGAAGGACATTCCTCGTATTCAAAATACAATTTGATGTGCTCTCAGCCACAAAAAATACGTGAAAACGTCGCTATCCGAGTCTTTAAATTACGACTTTTATTACTTTCCTATTATTTATTCCTTTCCTTATTCCTTTATTCCTTATGTATACAGATGAGTTTACTTCTTACGTCATTGCCCGGCAGTATGCGCACGCATTATCACAATTTCCATTGTTTTTTGCATGGCAGTATGCACATCATATTTTGTTCAGGGCCCGTGATTTAAAACTCCCGCCATATCACAATAAAGTAGTGGTTGCATGCAGTTCGCTCAAGCATATCGATATACCAGTTCCTTGCCTTTGTTGATAAACATTGAGATCAATACTTACTATCCGTTATTGTCTCGGCTACATCTTCAAACAACGGAGGTAGGTCAGGAGGGCTTGGCGGTCCATTGCCACCTGCTGGTGGTCCATCCCCACTTCTTTTTATAAACTTCTGCATTCCATTATAGGCTGGATGGCCAAAAACGTCTGCAAACTTCGCTCTGTGTTTATAGTCTAACGTCCTCACGGGGCGTGTTTTGTGCATTCTGCTTTCTATAGATGAAATAAGAGAAAAAGGACATATAGTAAGATGCAGTAAGAAATGTTACACCTTGTAGTATTTTGAAAATTATGAAGCTATGTTGGTAGATTTCGCCAAATTTTACAGCAACATATGGCTCTCCTATGGCGACTGTAATAGGTATCAAACAATTGGCCTACCATGTCGAAGACTACCAGGAAAGTGAAAAAAAATAGTTTCACTATGTTAGGTAGCTTGATTGTCCAAGCTTCGGAGGCATAGGTTGCTATATAAAGCACAGTACTGTGTACAATTCCAATTTTGTTAGGGTTGATGTTTGCTTGGATTTCCAGTTGGGGTTGAGTTTTTGTGCAGTCACGTTAGCTCAATTGATAAGGCGTTCGACTATGGTGCGAGAGGTTGCGGGTTCGAACCCTGCCGGTGTCTAGTAGTAGTACGCTCTCGTAAAAAATTGAGTTAGCTTGCAATTCCCCTGGACAATGAACTCACTGCTAATTTGTCTCGTTGTTACCCGTACGAAACTCGGGGAGCTGATCCTGGTTGCGAAGGTTATTTGTGGATTGCCTAGGGTGTACGCTCTTGAACCAGCAAAGTCCCTGAATTGTTACAGCGATAACCTGTAAAGTGTGCCTAGGCTTGTGGATCAACGTCCAGGCGTTATGCCTGTGCGTAGCGCACTATAAATCACTGCGCTTTTTATTTGTTGGATCATCCCGCTAAATTGATGACGATTCGACCTGCTCGGTTATGGTTGTAATTTCCCATTATGATGGCTTTTGTTGTTTCTTTTACACATCACCTGGACTTTTTACAATATTTATTCTTGCATTTATTGTGAACTTTGTTAACCAATATTTGGAGATTAATTTCGGTGTAAGCCAGTGAAAAACAATATCATCGGCAAATCACGGGTTGTTGATCATGTTGATGAGCTGCCCTTGATATGTAATTCAATATTGTCTTCAATAGCTAGGCGCACTGGCCTGATGCGGCGGACCAGTTCTAGCAAGATGTTAAACAGCTGAGGGGAAATAATACATCCCTGTCTAACTTCTGTCAGGGTGGTGAATAAAGCCCTTCATTCACTCTCACAGCACTTTTAGAGGTGTTGTATAAGGCTTGAAGAAGTTTAACCATCTTCATAGAGTAGCATAAGTAGCAAATAGCTTTCCAGAGACCTTCTTGCCAGACAGTATCAAACGCTTTTTGATAGTCAATGTAACAGCAGTAGAGTTGTTTCCCTTTCTCTGTGTATTTGGCAGCCGGTTGTTGTAAGGAAAACAATTATTGGTCCATTGTATTTCTACGTTCTTGAGTGTTTAAGAGTTTAAGCTTAAACACTGACAATGTTTGAAAATTTAAGATTAAAATGCGTACATTGAATAATTTTAAGAAACCTTTAATAGGTTGATGCCTTTCGTGAAGTCCCCATCGTGGGTGTATGTCGATAGATTTAAACACCCAGTTTCGTATACTAGAGCAACATCCTTTCCGTTAACGGGGGACCAGTAAATTGATATGTATTTCATCAATTCTATATGTATAAGAACAAGATACTATATTATGACTATCCTGTAAGCATTAACCCCCTGAGCACTTCCTGCCGATCTAACAATGTTGCTGATTGGTCCAATTGATAATGGAAACTTCTTTTTGGCCAATTGGCGGGTAGTTTTCATGGGGTTAAAAATGTTAGCAATTATATGAATAAGTTGCAATATACAACTATTGTATTGAGACAGATTCGATCATGGGAATAATTATGCTGCACTTGTTGACAACCAGACCCTTAGTTTAGCACCTGCTTGATAACACATTGGCTCCAGGGTCAGCTAGAAATATATGGGTGGGTGGGTAGAAATGGAATACATTTCGAAGGAAATTGGAAAGCTCAATCGAAACGTCTATGATCGAAAGTACAACTGACGTAGGTTAATTTACCCAATGAGAACTACCTGTTATCCATTATCAATTGGACCAATCAGCAACATTGTTAGAATAATTTCACCACACAAAAAAATCGGAGTGAATTATTTGCAAAGCTCCATTCTGATTGGTGATTAAAGTGAAGATATCATGTAATTGACCAATCAGAGGCTACTACTACACTGGTACTGCACAGTACCAGTCAAGTACATTGGCGATAGTGGACCTGTGCAGGCGACTCCAATAGGAATCTTGTAGTGTATAACATATCTCTACCTTAAACCTACTCCTATATGGTTTAAGATATTTAGTCATAAACACACTCTTACGTCCCAGATGTTGAGAAACCTATAATATGTCGTATGCATTAGCAAAACAGATCGGCCAAAATATATGATAGACATTTATTAATAGGTACGTAATAAGTGTCTCTACACCACAGGCCGGATCCGAATTAAAACGCAAACCTGGGATGCATTTCAATGTGATCTCCTCTTGTGCGCGCGCAGACAGCATCACGTCATGATCGCCCCACACGCATACGGCATCGCGTCGTGAGCGCCCTACACGCATGCGGCATCGCGTCATGAGCGCCATCCACGCTTACGGCATCGCGTCATGACCGCTCTACACGCATACGGCATCGCGGAATGATCGCCCTGCACGAACAAACACTGTTTAATACGCACTTACAAGAAACACGCTCACTACGTGATCATTTCCCGGATGCGGATTCGAGTGTCCTGTAGACGTACACTTGTGGACAAGCATCCCGGGAGATCGCATTGAACCGTTTTAATTCGGATCCAGCTTTCGTGTGGAGTCAACCACTCTCTTTATTACCATTTGTTATAACTCATTGCAAGTGCATTATATGAGATGAAAACAAATACATTTGATTTGATTAGGGTTGATTTAATATTTAATCATTATGATGCCCGCTAATACCAATAGCATCATTTTTATTTTATTAGCAATCAAAAAAGTTATTCTTATGCATATTTAAAAGCTTATAACCTTGTTTTAGAATTCACTACCCAAACATTTCAGATTTACCTTTCCGTGTCTATGATTCAAATGCATAGCAAATAGCCTTAACATATACGAGTGTAACAAAAATACACTTTAAATGCAATAATGGATTTTAATTTCAATTTGTTTTCCGTCATTCATCTACAGATTGCCTGCTGCATACTTGGTTTCAAATCATCGAGTAAAATGCAAGAAACATTGAAGGTTAAATTATTCAAATTTCTGCACACCGTAGAATGCAACAGACATCAAGCCTAGGGGCTCGAAATCGTAAATTTGTCGTGCATTATTCATCATGGATGATTCCCGAGATGTAGTATACTAAGCAGCGTTAAAATAAAATAATTTCAAATAGTTTATGTTTCTAAAATGTACCAGGTTGACGCTTTTATGAATGCCATTTGCAACACAGTTAATGCAATAATTTATTCACGTCAATTATTGGTGGGTTTTTTTTTGAGACTTTTTCTTAAATGCTGGTTACAAACAGGGTTACCTCTGGCAAAAAGACATTAATTTTTCGATGTGCACTTCACGACATTTCGATTATCACCTTAAAAGTCGTAATAAAGAAATAGCGCCAAGAGTTATTTTGCATTCATTTGTTTAAATGGTTTCGCGCCAATAAACATCGGCCTTACGTACCGCCTCTTTTCTTTGCTCAGAGGAAATTTCGTTCGATAACGTCAAATACGTGCCTAGAGAAAAGTGCGAATAAATTTAAGGCAAAATAGTTTCATGGTTTATGATGGTGCTTCTACATTATAGTAGACATAGAATTATTGAATTCAATTTATGCTTATCTCGTCTTACATTGTTTAGAAGTACACGTACTCCCAAAACACAAACGATACCAGTTGATTTTTCTTTACTATCGGCATTATGTATGTTCTGTTATTTGAATTTCTAAATTAAGTTATTTTTCAGTCCGACTTGGTAGAACATTAACAACAATAACAAATCCGTGCCTTTATTGTATCCACAAAACACATCCCCTCCTCGGGTCGGTACCCTACAATTGTATCCACAAAACACATTACCTAAAATATATACTATCATCTCTTCTTTCTTTGCCTTTATGCAATTTCTCTTTTTTCCTGAACAAATACATAAAATGATCATTTCATCCCATTATAGCAGCTTATAGCATTGGAAGTTCATCGTCCAGGTCGATTGTGTTTTACGTATAGCAGTTTTTCTTTGCTTATAAATAACTATTTCAGAAACGATATTTTACTGATACATCCTGACAAATACAAAATATTGTACTTTTATCTTTTTCTATTATAATTTTCTAGAACGTGTACGTGTCTTCCTCCCCAGCTCCCTCCGCCTAGCTGAAATTTATAATTTGGTGCTGCGAAAAGAGTGAATTTAAGGGAAGAAATATCGAAGCGCATTATGTGTATTATACAGAGATTGCGATTTCAAACGCGAAAGCAAACTTTAATCAACTGATATAAACTGGTGGGTTTGCAGTTAGGCAAGTTTGCAACACTTTTAATTGCGCTTAAATTTATTACCTAAGCATCTTTACACCCAAGTGCAAGATCTGTTGTAATTATTATTCAACATCATGATGCTCTTTTCCCATGGAAATGTTTTACCATGCTGACACCGAAACTGCCATGTTTGCCCCCTGTGCCTACTACGGAGTTCTTGACAGAACCCTTCAATAACCGCGAGCCCGTTTTATTCAATTTGCAACGAATGGTCAGAAATGGGCGAACAACGTAATTTGATGTTCATAACTGTCATGCACTTAATAACGTACATCATGTGTAGGAATGTTATATAGTGTCCCTATCATATGTTTAATTTTATTTATAAAAATGATATTTTTATGTTCTTACTTTATTGAAGAAATTATCACATAGAAAACATAATCCATTTAACAACATAACTAAATGTCATAGAGCTGATAAACCTAAATCCAACAAAATCAATACCTTGTTGGCATGCCAAATATCATTAAGTAAGTCCAAAATATCGGGTGGCTATCCTAGAAAATAAATATTCAAACTTATCACACCTACCATGACAATGTAAAACAGAGACAAGCAGCACGCACGCACAAATAATGCAGAAGAAAGATAAATCTTTATTAAATTTAAGTTGGACTTAATTTGAACAGAAATGAAAGTTTCTGTTAGAAACATGCGTGCCCAGTTATCCAGGTCAGCGCTTAAACAACCCTAGACATCTGCAGTCACATCATACAGTAAACGCTAGAGGTAACATCGGAATGCAAATATAATTGTGAGGAGGCATAGTCTCAATTATACATCTGATTTATCTCGAATTCAATAAAGAACTTATTGAACCTGTCCACGCCACCACCTGTATGATGTGATCAGTAACGGTACTACCAGGAGGGTGAGAGTTCATAAGGGCAATGCCGGGACCCCAGGTCACGCCATTGTCCGACTTAAGATACATATTTCGCCATTTTGTAATTATTAACGAAAGGTCCTTGTTTGTTAAGGTTTCCATATGATAGTCTGTGGCTAGTCTAAGAGCACTATTGACCACGCGTAAAGAATAATTGACGTACATATTCTAGCTAAATCAGGGAGATATTTAAATGCAATTTGGTGTGTCTTATGTGCTCCTGGTGCCACAAAAATACTATGCAAACGTTGCTATCCAATTCCTTAAAAGTCTGGATTTCGAACAATTTCGGAAATCCGAATTTTTCTGCAGGGGGATGTGAATCTATTTTCTGGAACAGGTCTTACATCTAAGACCAGATATCGATTAAGTGACGTCACGAGGAAAAGGTCTGTACAAAGGTTTGCGTTAATTTGTTAACATCGCTTACACAAGTTACAGCACGTTTTGGCACAACGCGTTGATACGCATCGCGAATGATCCAGAGGTATATAAGGTTGCCTCCATGAGAGACACGCAACCATGGCAAGTCGGTACTCTTTGATTATATATACATCCTTGCTCATGTTAAATGTCTCGGCAATCATGGGAATAGATTTTATATTCTCTCGAATCTATTTAAAAGGGCATTTCGTGATCTACAGCATCATCCCCCACTTTTCTCAAAACAGTAGAGATTTGTTTACCACTGGAAACCTCTGGCTACATTATATTTATGTACAAAAATTTCTTGCAGATTAATTCGTTTAAGAAACATTTCTTGAAATTTGAATTACGTTCTGGTATACCAGAACGAAATTACAACGCATTGTCTTCATGGTCTTTGGAGCTTTTCGTGGATATCTGCAGGAAAATGTCATAAAAGAGGATGCTAGGATCACGAAATACTCCTTTAAGTGTTTTTGCTATATTTACCTACTAGTACTAGTAATTTGCATTTCAAGTGTGTATGTAGGGGTGGTGAGTTTAGATTCAAAGTAAACCAAACGTATTTTCTCTTTTGGTCTCCTGTGAGTACAGGCTACTTATCTTAACAAATAAAGGTACTTGGCGTTGAGCTAGGGGAGTAGGGGACATAATTTATTCTGGTTAACTCGGAACATTTCAAACGTCTATACTTCTAATATGTAAAAATATTAATGATATGACCAGAGAAGAAACACATTTTCATTTCCTACGAGTTCTGAATACCACTTCTTTTGATATGACAAAATATTGATGATATACAATGTCAATTCTCGGAAATTGAAATAGCGATGGTAAAAATAATTCTGACTACTCAAAACTTGGAATGGTAATTGTGATACTAATGTTGATTTTCAACACATTGAATGTCAATAAAAATATTTTAATGTCAACTTAACTTTCTCAAATGTAGAATACCAATTGCTAATTTGATTTTGACTTTCCAAGACTCGGAGATATCAATGTCGACTTAAATAAATTCCAATAAATTTGTAAAACATGGAATACTAGTGATGATTTAATTTTAAATGATCAGGCGAGTGTGATGGTAGGAGCCATGGTTTTCAAGTTGAAGTCATTTTTTCATATGTCTTACGGTCCTTAAGACAAGGTCAATAGCTCAAGGTGAGGCAAGCGAGGCAAAACGGGCGCTTTCCCCTCCCGAGAAAAAGAAACACGAATTAATGTAAGAAAAGTTAAACCGAGTCTCTCTCTCTCCCTAGGTGCCATATCCTAAGACGTTGGCGATCATGTCGTGCCACAATTCTCTGTTATAAGCCATCTCCAGAAGCTCTGTCGCTTTATGTTCAGCTCCCCTTTCTTTTATAGCCAGTCTTTCAGATTTGATAACCACATCACTCTCTTCCTGCCTCTGCTCCTTGTTCCTTCTATTCTTCCTGTCAATACTAGGTTCTCGAAACCATCCTTTCTGAGGATATGACCAAGGAATTTGAGCTGCTTAACTCTGATTTCAAGTAACAGCTTCCTGTTCACATTTGCTCTACTTAGGACATCGTCATTAGACACTTTATCAGTCCACGGGATCTTCATCATTCTTCTAAGGAACCACATCTCGCAGCTCTCCCATCTTCTTTTAATGTCTGTTGTTATTGACCATGCTTCACTTCCATACATTAATACAGGGACGACATAGCAGTTGAGTACCCGAATTCTGGTCTCTATACTGAGGGCACTGTTTTTAGGATCTTGTCTAATTTTGAGAACGCAGACTTAGCCAGTGCAATCCTTCTCTTAATCTCCTTAATACATCTGGCATCTTCTGTGATTAGACTGCCAAGGTAGTTGAAGGAGGAAACTTGCCTAATTCTTTGATCTTTCACCTTCAATATGCATGTTGGGCTTTCAGTCTTTGATACCACCATACATTCTGTCTTCTTGCAATTTAACGATAAACCTTTCCTCTCACTTTCCTGAACCACCACATCAAGAAGCCTTTGCAGATCCTCCTCAGACTCAGCTAATAGGACAGTGTCATCTGCATATCTTATGTTCGTGATATTATGGCCACCTATACTGAGACCATTTTCCTTTTCTAGCTCCCTTAGAATCAGCTCACTGTAATAATTAAAGAGATCTGGTGACATCACACATCCCTGTCTGACTCCTCTCTTAATGCTTGTACAGCGTGTCCCAAAAGTAACTTAACATTGTGAATCTGCCATATCTCAAATATTTCCTACTTCATACCAAAATGGATAACATATTCACAAAGATTGACCTTTTAGAATTATTCTGATACCAAAAACAGCATTATTGATGACCCCTTGACCTTACTGTGCGACTGTACATATGTGTGTATCAAACCCACAAAAGCAAGCTCATATGTTCTTTGTTCAAGCACATGAATGATGTGCTTCCCTGAACGAAAGAGTTGGTTCACTCACTGCACACGCTACATTTAGGTATGAACATTCATGGATTACATTGCCTAGCGTAAGCATGACTGCTGTTTTATATTATAAATAGGATATATATTGACAATATTAAATTTTACTTTAAAACAGTTGAAGTGAAGATGAAGTTTCCTGTAGATCAACGGATTCAGATCGTATGGTTCTTTGCCGAGACAAAGTCGGACAAACTCACTCAAGCAAAGTTTAAGGAACATTTTAATGTAAATTATGCACCCGGCTGAAATACAATCCAGCAACTAGTGCAGAAATTCCTATCAACGGGATCTGTTCATGATCTACCTCGGGAAGAACAGGAAGATCGGCTACAAACATCGATGTCATACGAAGAGCGGTGGCGAAAAGCCCAAGACTATCAGTACATCGACTTTCAATGGAGAACAACGTACCGCGTACAACTGTTCATCGAATCCTCAGAAAAGATCTTAAGCAGTTTCCATATAAAATCCAGATAAAGCACAAAATGAAGATTACGCATTGAAAACAAACAAACAAACAAACAATCAAACACACATAGCAAAATTAAACAAAACAGATTTTAAAACGATAACACGTTATATCGTGTATCACGTCTCAAATGACGAGACTTATTTTGCGTTTATAAAAGTGGGTTTTACGGTACGGTAGATATCCGTTAATTTTATAACAAAGGGTCATGACCACATAGGCATGTTTGGTCTCATAACATTTCTAAAAGAATTATCTACATACTGTACAATTTTTTAACAACACTATTAACCCAACGCAAGTTATGGCCAGTTTACAATGTTAAGTTACTTTTGGGACACCCTGTATATTCACTACAATCTCCATCCACCCTTATGCACGCTGTTTGGTTCCAATAAAGGTTCTGCAACAGTCGTAGATCCTTTCCATGCAGGTCTAGCCTGCCAAGATCTTCAAAAAGCTGATCATGTCTCACCTTGTCAAAGGCTTTTGAGTAGTCAATAAACCGAGTGCTATAGAAAATTAAGCAAAGGATGTTTTGTAAAACATTTATGTATAAGAGTAAGATGTTGCTCAACGGAGCTCTGTATTTGTCAGTGTTTGTAGTTTAGCGTCCTCACATGTCGTATTATGTTTAAAGCCATGTAACATTTTCTCATGAGCCTGCCCTAAATTTTTCTAGAAATCTAGATGTTTATACTAATATAATGTAATGTACTTTGACGAACTAATATACTGGTATTAAATAGCGATATTTTGCTTTGCCTAATCTGTTGGGGTCAAAATGAAAAATGGACATATATGACGGTGATAACTAACATTTTGTGGAAAAGAAATACAAATCTATTTTTATGGAAATGTTGCAATATAGCTTTAATTATTTCTGCTTTCTATGGATAGATTAAAAAAATTCTGAAAAGATAAGCAGTAGGAAAATTTATAAGTGTGAAGAAAGTTATGAAAATCATGATTGTATGTCGAATACATATCATCAAATCTACAAGGGCAACATGAGTCTCGTAGATCCTGCAGGGTAGTGAAAATGTTAACGATCGTATGAATAAGAAGAAGCTAGGTGATACAATACACCTTCAATTAATGGATTTTAATTTCAAGTTGTTTTCCGTTATTTGTCTATAACTTGCCTGCTAGCACTCAGTTTCAAATCATCGACTAAATGCAAGAAACATTGAAGGCTAAATTATTCAAATTTTCTACGCGGCGTAGAATGCAACCGACATCATGCCTATAAGGGTACAAAATCATAAATTTGTCGTGCATTATTCCTGGGGCATTATTCATAATGGATGAATCCCGAGATGTAATGTTCTAAGCAGAAATTAAATAAAATCCTTTAAAATAGATTATTTTTAAAATATACCAGGTTGAAACTACGACACAGTGAATACAAAAGAGCAATAACATGTTCATGTAACCTTGGCAACATGATTGGTGTAATTCAAATCAGTTCTTTACTATTAAAATGTGTTTTTAAAAGTAATAAAGAAATAGCGACAAGAGTCATTTTGCATGGTTTCGCGCCAAAAAATCGGCCTCACGTACCTCCTTATTTCATTGCTCAGTGGAAATTTTTGTTCGATAACATCAAAGACGTGCATAGCGAAAATTACAAATTACTTTAAAGTAAAATAGATATTATGTTAAGAATCCAAGTTGATAAAATTTCGATCTCGGGAGAATCCTACACCTGTTGACAACCAGTCCCTTTGTTAAGCCTCTGCATTACTGATTGGCTCCAGGGTCAACTAGTAATATGTGGGTGGATAGCAATGGAATACATTTCAAAGAAAGGAAATGGAATGCCTCAATCGAATGTGCGTCTACCGCTAAGAGAGTATGTCACGCACATGATGTAATAACAAGTAACCTGGCACTGTTTGTTTTAATATTTAGCCTTCTTCTTTTTCGTATCGTGTCCGCACATACTCGATACCGTGTTTCAGCCGGAGATAGATAGCAATATCATTGTTTTCTGCAATGTCCTCAGCTTTGCATTCTTGCTCCAATAGCTTCCAATAGAGAACATCGCGACATCATTATTTTTGGCGTAAAACAACTCGGCTTCGCCTCGTTGTTTTACTTAAAATAATGATGTCGCCCGTGTTATATGAGACGATAGATGCACTCCAGCGGCTAAAAATAATACCTTTATTCTCTAATTAAGAAACCTTTGAAGACGACACTCCTATGTCGAATACATTTCATCAAATCTATGAACAAGATATTTATCTCCTGGGCTGTGTTTACTATTTAGCGTCATCACTGGACATCTTTTTGCTAAAATTCTCTATGGATCAATAAATAAGAAAAAGCCAAAGGAATGCAGTAAACAAATTAAGTTAAGAAAATAATTATGAAAAGGGTGTTTGTATGTCGAATATAATACTAACTAGACTTAGAAAAAAACTTCAAAATGCCCCTTCTGCCACGAGTAACATAGCAAAGTGGTGCCACGTGCACCCATGCATTGATATTAGCCAATGTCTATGGGCGTTTTCATATATTTTGAGGTCAAAGGTCAAGGGGTCACAACACGGCTGTGTTCGTGGGTTAGACCACAGCTAAGTCTAGTGTTTAATTATTTCTGATTTCTGTGGATATATTTTTAAAAGTCGAAAAAGACAAGCAGTAGGAAAAGTGATACATGGACGTGTGAAGAAAAGTATAAAAAGCATGTTTTAATGTCGATTACATTTAATTAATTCTACAACGGCAATATATGAGTCTCTTAGGTCCTGTAACTTGAAGCAGATAAAATAAGATTACATAAAATGAGACATTTTGGCTATACAACTATTATGTTAAGAATCCAAGTTGATAAAATTTCAATCTCGGGAGAATCCTACACCTGTTGACAACCAGTCCCTTTGTTAAGCCTCTGCATTACTGATTGGCTCCAGGGTCAACTAGTAATATGTGGGTGGATAGAAATGGAATACATTTCAAAGATAGGAAATGGAATGCCTCAATCGAATGTGCGTCTACCGCTAAGTGAGTATGTCACGCACATGATGTAATAACAAGTAACCTGGCACTGTTTGTTTTAATATTTAGCCTTCTTCTTTTTCGTATCGTGTCCGCACACACTCGATACCGTGTTTCAGCCGGAGATAGATAGCAATATCATTGTTTTCTGCAATGTCCTCAGCTTTGCATTCTTGCTCCAATAGCTTCCAATAGAGAACATCGCAGTAGGTGATGGTTTGTGGTTCAGTTCCAAATACGCAGGTCACATCTTAATAGGTATCCACACTATTTGAGGGTCACTTTACATCGGCCAGTATACAAATATTAACTGTCTATGAGTGTGATGGTCGAAATATAATCACGAGGTGAAAGATGTATTGTTCCATTCCACGAGCCGGAACGGCGAGTGGAATGGAACAATACATCTTTCACCGAGTGATTATATTTCGACCATTACACGAATTTAAGACAGTTAATATTTGTTTTATATCACTCATGCATAAATTCTATTACTAAATTACTATTTAAGGTAGGAAATACATTTTTTCATCAACACAACACCATGTTTTGCCGTGATATACTTCACATTATGGGGTCCACCCCATAACTAAATCGGCGAGTCCAAGAGTCAGCGCACGGCTTGGCGCAGGCGCACTACGGCAGAGCACATGATGGTAAAGACTATCACACGGAGAGGGTGATAGTAAAAATGATCAATGGTAATCAACCAATGAACTGCCTAGAATTTATGTATGAGTGATATAATACCAGCTATCAGTCTGTTGAGGCATTTCCATTCAGCCCAGTTTGAGCCGGCACCTGGGAGAAGTTCTTCTTTGGCACTTATGGACATGGATGTTGTGGCAGATTAGCTGAAGTATTGATACCTACATGTAGTCTCCTATGTAACAAATGTTAAAAAACTCCTAATCACACTGTTTGGTATCTCATTATATTACTAGCATTACTCCCGCCATGTTTAAAACCAAAAGCGCATTTATTGGAAATCAAAAGGTTATTCCTCAGTAACGGAAAACGTATAAACCCTACCATTCTGGATTTGCCTTCCCGTCTGTTGTTTCAATTACGCAGCAAATAACCTTAAAATAACAACAATTCACATTCAATTAATGGATTTGAATTTCAAGTTGTTTTCCGTCATTTGTCTATAACTTGCCTGCTAGCATATTCAGTTACAAATCAAAGAAACATTGAACATGTTGAAGGTTAAATTATTCAAATGTTCTTCCTGACGTAGAATGCAACCGACATTAAGCCCAGGGGTTCGAAATCGTACATTTGCCGTGAATTATTCATAATGGCTGAATCCTGAGATGTAATATGCTAAGCAGAGATCGAATAAAATACTTTCAAATAGTTTATTTTTATGTACTGTTCAAGTTGACACTTTTCTGAATGTCATTTGTTACGACACAGATAATGCAATAATAGTAATGACAGTATAATTAAAGTAAAGTAGGTAATGGGGATACGCATCCTGAACAAGAACAAATAAACACAATGGAGAACGATTGCTCGCTACGAGAGGAAACTGAATATATTAAATAAGAAAGAATGGACAATTTACCAACCCAAAGTGTTACAATTAAACATGACAATAAATAAATACAAATCCCCACCGGCACACAAACCAACTTGAAAAAAAAGCGCAAGGGAATGTGCCGGCATGGGAATCAAACCCACGACCTTCCTATCTCTAGACGGACGCCTTATCCATTACTAATGGGCTACCAGCTCCCACTGATAAACGATGGTTAAAATTGGGTGTAATGTAATGTAAGCAGTCGAGGTATACAATACACACAAACAAATACATGTATTACGCAAGTACGCACTTGCTTTTTTAAAAGTTTGGTTGTGTGCCGGTCAGGCATTGTATTTATTTGTTGTCATGTTTAATTGTAACACTTTGGGTTGGTAAACTGTTCATTCTTTCTTAAGTTTGGCAACATGATACTGACTTATTCACGTCAGCTATCGTTTTCTATAACAATGCTGAGATTTGTCCTTAAATACTGGTTGCAAACAGGGTTACATCGCTGCCAAAAAGACATTAAAATTTCGATCTGCACTTCATGGAATTTCATCACCCGTTCTAAAAAAGAAATAATGAAATATGGCCAAAAGTCATTTTACATTAATTTCTTTAAATGGTTTCGCGCCAAAAAACATCTTAAAAACCTTACGTACCGCCTTTTTTCTTTGCTCAAAGGCAATTTCGTTCGATAACGTCAAAGAAGGGTTGAAATTATAAATTACTTTGAAGTAAAATAGTTTCATGGTTTGCGATGGTTTAACCGTAACCTGATATAATTAATTCACTACACTACCATTTTGAATTTGCCTTCCCGTCTGTTATTTCAATTACGCAGCAAATAACCTTAAAATAACAACAATACACTTTAAATACAATAATGGATTTTAATTTTAATTTGTTTTCCGTCATGTGTCTATACCTTGCCTGCTAGCTCAGTTACAAATCATCGACTAAATGCAAGAAACATTGAAGGTTAAATTATTCAAATTTTCTACCAGGCGTAAGATGCAACCGGCATCATGCCTAGGAGTACAAAATGATACATTTGCTGAGCATTATATTTGTTGAGCACTCCCAAGATGTAACGTTCTAAGCAGAGATAAAATTAAATCCTTTCAAATAGTTAATGATTCTAAAGTGAACAAGGTTGAAAATTGTTGCGACCGAGATAATGCAATAACAATAATGACAACATAATATATGTTTTTGTATCAGCTTGGCAACATGATATTTGTTTTATTCACGTCAGTTATTTTTTTTTTCAAGACTGAGGCTTTTCTCTTTAATGCTGGTTGCAAACAGGGTTACCTCTGACAACAAGACATTAATTTTTCGATGTGCACTTCACTGCGTTTCAATTATCACCTGTTTTAAAACAAGTAATAAAGAAATAGCGCCAAGAGTCTTTTTGCATTCATTTCTTTAAATGGTTTCATGCCAAAAACATCGGCCTTACGCACCGCCTTTTTTCTGCTCAGAGGAAATTTCGTTCGATAACATCAAAGACTTGCCAAGAGAAATTGAGAATTAATTTGAAGCAAAATGGTTTCATGGTTTGCGATTCTGCTTCTAGTAGACATAGAATTGTTTAATTCAATTCATGCTTATCCCGCCTTGTATTATTGTATAGCGGTACATGTACGAATGCAAAAACAAAACAAACAAAAATACCCGAAATCCTTTCTTGTCCTCCCAAAATGCGAATCGTTCCAGTTGCTTTCTCTTTACTAGCAGCATTATATTTTGCTATATTATTTTCTAGATCAAGTTGGTTTTCCGGTCCGAAAAACAACAACTAACAAAATCCATGCTTGGATCCAGAAAACACGCGCCTCCGTTAATTTACGATCATTTTTACAGTGTACTTGGTGTGAAGAAAATGATCAAAAGCATGTTTTTGTCGAATACATTTCAATAAAGGACAATATAATGAGTCTCGTAGATCCTGCAGCTTGAAGCAGTTAAAATAAGAAGTTTAGGCGTTACAACTATAATGTTAATCCAAGTTGAGAAAATTTCGATCTCGGGAGAATCCTACACCTGTTGACAACCAGTCCCTTATTTCAGCCTCTGCATTATTGATTGGCTCCAGGGTCAACTCGAAATATATGTGGGTGGGTCAAAATGGAATACATTTCAAAGAAAGGAAATGGAATGCCTCAATCGAAAGTGCGTCTACCGCTAAGAGAGTATCCTGCCATTTTTGTTTTTAATATTTAGCCTTCTTTTCTTATTGTGTCCACACACGCTGGATACTGTGTTTAAGCCAGAGCTGGACGCAACTTGTCTGTCTGTTTGTTTAATTGTTTTATTTCTTCTTTATCCTGGGACATTCAATCAGTTGAAAATACAATTAATCATCTGTTCTTCCTTGAGGCCCAGGGAAATGGAACAACTCTAAGCAATATCCTGGGGCAATATCATTGTTCTCTGCAAATTCATCAGCTTTGCATTCTTGCTCCAATGAGAGGACATCGCAATAGGTGTTACATGGTTTGTGGTTCAGTTCCAAATACGCAGGTCACATCTTCAGTGTTTATAACCCCACTTTTGAGAGTCACTTTACATCGGCCAGTACCAGCTCTCAGTCTGTTGAGGCATTTCCATTCAGCCGAGTTTGAGCCGGCACCTGGAGAAAGTTCTTCTTTGGCACTTATGAACATGGATGTTGTTTGTGGAAGATTAGCCAAATTATCGATACCTGCATGTAGTCTCCTATGTCACAAATGTTGAGAAACTCCTAACCAAAATGTTTGGTATCTCATTCAATTACTAACATTACTCCCGCCATGTTTAAAACCAAAAGCGCATTTATTGGAAATGAAAAGGTTATTCCTCAGTAACGGAAAACTTATAACCTGGTTACAATAAATGTGCAACAGTATGGGTGTTGAAGAACTGTGCCCTGATAGATGAACATGTTGTGGATCCTAGTGATATGTTTTTGTAAGCTTGGCAACATGATACTGCCTTATTCACGTCAGCTATCGTTTTCTTTGACAAAACTGAGATTTTTTTTCTTAAATACTGGTTGCAAGCAGGGTAACTTCTGGCAAAGAGATATTAAGATTTCGATGTGCACTTCATGGCATTTCATCACCCGTTCTAAAAAAGAAATAAAGAAATATGGCCAAAAGTCATTTTATATTAATTTCTTTAAAATGGTTTCGCGCCAAAAAACATCGACCTTACGTACCGCCTTTTTTTCTTTGCTCAAAGGCAATTTCGTTCGATAATGTCAAAGAAGGGTTGAAATTATAAATTACTTTGAAGTAAAATTATAGTTTCATGGTTTGCGATGGTGTAACCGTAACCTGATATAATTAATTCACTACACTACCATTTTGAATTTGCCTTCCCGTCTGTTATTTCAATTACGCAGCAAATAACCTTAAAATAACAACAATACACTTTAAATACAATAATGGATTTTAATTTCAATTTGTTTTCCGTCATTTGTTTATACCTTGCCTGCTAGCTCAGTTGCAAATCATCGACTAAATGCAAGAAACATTGAAGGTTAAATTATTCAAATTTTCTACCAGGCGTAAGATGCAACCAACATCAAGCCTAGGGCTGCAAAATTATACATTTGTTGTGCATTGTTCATAATGGATGTTCATAAGATGAAACGTTCTGAGCAGAGATAAAGTTAAATCCCTTCAAATAGTTTATGTTTCTAAAGTGAACCAGGTTGAAAATTGTATGAATAATGCAATAATAATAATGACAACACATATGTTTTTGTATTAGCTTGGCAACATGATACTTGTTTTATTTATGTCAGTTGTTGTTTTTTATTTCAAGACTGAGGCTTTTCTCTTTAATGCTGGTTGCAAACAGGGTTACCTCTGGCAACAAGACATTAATTTTTCGATGTGAACTTCACGGCGTTTCAATTATCACCTGTTTTAAAACAAGTAATAAAGAAATAGCGCCAAGAGTCATTTTGCATTCATTTCTTTAAATGGTTTCGCGCCAAAAACATCGGCCTTACGCACCGCCTTTTTTCTTTGCTCAGAGGAAATTTCGTTCGACAATATCAAGGACTTGCCTAGAGAAATTGAGAATTATTTGAAAGCAAAATGGTTTCACGGTTTGCGATTCTGTTTCTAGTAGACATAGAATTGTTTAATTCAATTCATGCTTATCCCGCCTTGTACTATTGTTTAGCGGTACACGTACGATTTAACGAATTCCTTTCTTGTGCTCCCAAAACACGAATCGTACCAGTTGCTTTCTCTTTACTATCAGTATTATTTTTTGCTCTAGTATTTTCTAGATCAACAGCAACTAACAAAATCCATGCTTGGATCCAGAAAACACATTCCCCGGGGTTGGTACACTATCATCTTTTATGTCTTTGCTTTTTTGCAATATTTGTCTTAAAAAGTCATAAAATGATCATTTCATCCTATTAATTTCTTCATTTTATTCTTCCAATCGCAACCAGTTAAATGTTCCCAACATCTTTTA
Source organism: Amphiura filiformis (assembly GCF_039555335.1). Classification (NCBI taxonomy): domain Eukaryota; kingdom Metazoa; phylum Echinodermata; class Ophiuroidea; order Amphilepidida; family Amphiuridae; genus Amphiura; species Amphiura filiformis. The sequence goes on from NC_092643.1 coordinate 27,192,796, forward strand.
ATTGCACTTTTTAACCTAATCTTGACTTTTTTTAATATTTACCCGACAATTGGGATCAAATGCATAATAACAGGACCAAGTGTTGGTTCAAAACCTACACATGTAATTTTAAATATTTTGAGAAATGTGTAAAACGTTTGTTGTTAAACTCATTACCTGCGCATATCCATACCCGAGTTTTCTAAACATTTAAAGATCTGCTGGCATTAATATTCTTCTGACAACATCATGCTGTTTTTCCCATGGAAGCGTTTTACCATGTCGACCCGGAAACTACCATGTTTGCCCTCTTGTGTATATAAAGTGTTCTTGACAGAACCCTTCAGTAACAGTGCGCTCGTTTTATTCAATTATCAACGAATGGTCAAAATGGGGCAAGCAACGTGATGTGATGTTCAAAATTGACATATACATTAGGAAACGAATTTGGAGAAAACCTTCTGTTAATAAAATACTATGCTGAGCCACCAGCCTGGGTGGCTCACGCTCCAGTAATTTCAGATGATTGAGCTCAGTAATACATCAAAGAATGTCTTCCAATTCATGAAAATAAATAGATAATCAGCTTATCGGATTAAAAGCTTAGAGGGAAGGTCTTGCTGCTCAGCGAATGTTTGTAATTATCATGTTTTCTCCAAATTCATTCTCTAATGATTACGTACAGTATCGTTTGCAGGAATGTTTCATAGTGTCCCTATTATGTATGTTTTAGGTTGTTTCCAAGAAAAAGTAATCAACTTAATGTAGAGTTAGCAAACGCAATTCTGACAAAATAATCACAATATCTTGTTGTAGCTATACGCAACATATCATAAAATAACTGAAAATCAAAACAATAAAAAATATCAGGTGGCTATCTTCATAGAAAAGCAATATTCAAACATGGAATAAAAATTAATTTTTTCTTATTTCTTAACCAATAAGAGCAAAATTGCTCACTTGATGTATTGGGAGTGGCCTTTGTTTCCTAGCTCTTTTTCTTCGATTCTGTTTTTTCCTACACAGACCAACGTGTTGTAAGTGTTCATCCGCCCAAACCGACCCGATATGTAACGCACAGATACCAAGGAAATATTATATATATAAGGCAGTGATAAAAAAACTAGCATGCACAAGTAAATATAAAAGAAAGAAAATATATCTTTGAAATCCTTATTAAATTTAAGTCTGATTCAATTGGAAATGAAAGTTTCTGTTAGAAACATGCGTGCCCAGTTATCCAGGTCAGCGCTTAAACAACCCTAGACATCTGCAGTCACATCAGTAAACGCTAGAGGCAACATCGGAATGCAAATATAATTGTGAGGAGGGCATGGTCTCAATTATACATCTGATTTATCTTGAATTGAATAACGAAAATGAAGCTGTCCTCGTCGCCACCTGTATGATGCGCTCAGTCACGATATAACACCTGCCAATCGCAAGAATCCGTGAGGTTTTTACTGAGGCTTTACTGCGCATAGACTAGCTCCTATTACAGTAACATTGGATTTTCACAACGAAGTTTAGATTATTTGTTTTATAAGCGACCAAGTTGATTGATTCAAATACGTTAATAATGACAATTAATATATTGACCTCAACGTACATGCTAGGGATTTGGATCTGATACAATAAGCGTTTAGATTGGCATGTCAACTTCTCTTGAGAATAAGGTGATTAAGTAGTAGTATTATGTGATTAGATTCATGTACCAAAGAGTAACATCAAATTATTGCTTAATGGAAAGGTTGCATGTCCCGTTCTCTTGAAATGCAAAATCCCTAACTTTATATTTTTAAGTTATTCGTGGGGCTTGGCCTTTTTTTTTTATTTGAAAGCAAACTTATTTAATTTTCTTGTCTCATGCGTGACGACCCACTGGGACTCGGCGTTGTCTAGGGGACACAGTTGACCCTCTTAACCCGAAACATTTCAATTTCCTAAAAATACTACGGGAATGCCCAGAGAAACAAAAAATTTATATCGTTCCATTTTATATACTTTAAGTGAATACCAAGAAATGTATCTAGGCACCACTAAACCAGTATATAACTTCTATTAAGATTGATATCACATACATATATAATACCGGTATATAATATCCCTGCTGAATGATTATCTTCTAACTGTCACACATAACAAGAGTTACAATTGAAATGAAAAAGCAACGGTTATAATATTTCTGACTATCCAAAACATAGAATACCGGTGGTGATGATAATATTGACTTTCTAACACTGTGCCAGTAGTTATACTAATATTGACCTTCCCACACTTCGAATACCAGTAGTGATACTATTTGACTTTCCCAAACTTAGAATACAAGTAGTGATACTGATGGTGACTTTCCCAAACTTGAAATACCAGTAGTGATCAGGGACGTAGTAAGCGGGTGGACAGGGTGGACGAAGTCCATGTGCCCCGATGGTTCAGGGCCCCATGCAAAAGCGAAAATGAAATAGGACTGATAAATGAGATGTTAAAAAGGCCCCCACACTGCTCCTTGTCCATGGGTCCCGAGGGTCTTGCTACGCCCCTGGTAGTGATACTAATGTTGACTTCCCAGAACTCGAAATACCAATGGGATACTAATGTCGACTTTTCGAAACTTGGAATACCAGTAATAATACCAATGTCGACTTTCCCGAACTTGGAATACCAGAAGTAATACTAATGTCCACTTTCCCAAACTTGGAATACCAGTAGTAATACTAATGTCGACTTGCGAATGACTTATGACAGCCTAGAATTCATCAACTGATGGTGTCGACTTTCAGAAGCTATGGAATATTGGTCACTATGAGGCCAACCCTCCAAACCTGTATAACTATTACCGACATGATTTTGTAAGGCTTGATGGATGAAAGTATTGTATTCCAAGTGTTCAAATAAACACTTGCACGTATTATTTGAAACGCTCTAAACGATTTCTATGTACCCAATCAATGACATACGTTTATTTTGTATTTTGCGTAAATTGGAATTGGCACAATTATGAGTTGTGAACAGATCGAGCAAAAAAGACATTGTCACCAAATTTGGGGTTGTGTAATGTGCTAATTTATATTTAAAATCGTTATGTTCTTATAGTTTTCAACTATAACTTTGCTTTCCTATGTCATATTTTGATGGTATTTAAATAAAATTAAATCAGATTAAGGGCAGTAGAATGTACCCATCCGCCGGTAGATTCCAGAGGGAGGGTTGTCTTTAAACGGAATAGCCACAGAAGAGTATGAGCTTGGAACGGTCCATGGTTTTCCATGGATTAGCATGTGTTCCTCACGGACCAACCTGGGTAAACAAACAAACAAACAAACAGTATGAACTAAAAGTGAGCGCAAAATAGGCTAATAAATAATCACACATCTTGATTTACAATATAATTCTTCCTTTTCGTAATTGAAAAAAGATGAAGTATTCATTATTTTCAATAAGCCGCTGGTGGGAATCGAACCCGGGACTCCTGCATCAACATGCAAGCGATCAAACCACTACACTATACACCGGCACGCTGAATTGATAGCGATTTAATTATACAATAATCTTAGCAAAAGTGATCAATACTGTTGGATCTAAATTCCAGCAATTTACGATGCCAAATCAAATAGAAGTACCGTATTATATCAGTAAATAATATATTAACTATCTATAAAGTGCATATAGTGTTTCAAAGTATAAAATAAATAAATAAATCCAAGTTTTCCGACGTGACCCCGTGAACTCACTTTGCACTGTACGCTCTATTTTTGTTAACTCGTAATTACACCGTGCAGTCTATGCGGACCTTCGCACCAATGCGCACCTTCGCAATTTCACTCCCATTCAATTACACACTCCTGTGCACTTTTCACCCCTTTTTATATTGCGGGTAGCGGCATGATCGATTGCTTGAAGCCCGGCCCAGGTGTGCATAGGGCCTGCACTTTGGCTCGACATTTGAAAGGGGCGTGAATTCATTTTTGGATACGCCCCTATTATAATTAGGTAATACTCGACTCACACACATTATATGTATACATGTACCACATGTAGTAAATCTGTCTGCTTTATCTGTATTGTGCCGTTCTTAAGCAAATAGTTAAACACGATGTCATCAAACATTATAACAATAGCTCTTTTACAGTGTGCAATCATCCCGGGCAATAATTGGGCAATAATAGAGGATGTGCGTGAAATTATTGATTGGCTCCATACAAAGGATTTGAACCGGTGTCCTTCACCGTAATCATGGCGCAATGCGGTGCATTCAATCAAACGTTGTCGTCAACCTATTTGATCGTATAGTGCATTTGTTATGTGTGTGAGACGAGCTGTCGCGGTAGATTGCAATAGCTTGTAATCATGCTTTTGTTGAATGAATTTGAGTACTCCGCCATATTTACGGTATGCTACGTCATAATCTAGGTGATTATTTGCATTGGATGTCTTGAATACGCTGGCGAAGTTGTGTAATAATCGGATTAATGCTATAACAGTAGGTGAATACAAGTTTTGAATATATCGCGTTGCAAAGCCCCATTCAGTGATCCCAGCGAAAATGAAAAAAATTGGCAAAAAACCCAAGAAAACGGCAGTATCGACGAAGTTGAAGCCCCATTCAAATAGGCCTACATGTAGCTAATTTATATATAAATTACAGATTCACATAAATGCATTATTTTTGTCTTAAATAGGCCTACGCGGCTTTCGGCTGAACCACTAGCAGAAGACACCAAATTGATGTTTTATGACCTTTGACATTCTTTTGTGACATGGTCAGTTCAATTCACGCCGAGTGTCCTTGACAGTTTGACTCTGCTTCAGTGGTCATGAAAGAATTCAAAAGATAACCTCTGCCCCAACAATCCCAAGCAATTGTCTGAAACTGCTCTTCGGATGATGTATCATAAGAACTCAGTCGTCAAATGATGATAGTCATATAATGACCAAAAGATTATTACTGACTATATCATTGAAGACTGAGTTCCGCAGTCTAGTACAAAATCTGAATTTTGATGATTTTTACGATCGTCCGGATGAAAAAATGACTGATCTGAATGGGCCGTTAGTTCCCACCTCTCCTTACCCTGGCAATATGAATCAAAGAAAAATAAAGAAAAAATAAATAAAACAAGAAAAAAAAACAAAGAAAAGAAACAATAAAAGAAAAACAAATATGAAAAGTTCGAACAATATTTGGTTTATAAAATTAATTTGACCGTGATGAGGCTCGAACTCACCACCTTGCGATTTAAAGTTCGAAGCGCTCGTGTACCAAATTCTGATGCCTTACCAAGTGAGCTGTGCTCCTGAGATACGAAATAAAAATAAAATAATACATTGTATACCTGCTTGTGTCGGTAATTGATTTGCTCAAATTCCATAATGGTACAGTGCAACAGAGCAAAAATGCCGAAAATTTAAAAGCTATATAATTTATGAACAATATACACTACACATAAAAATACTAATACAAGGGAATTTCAACATAAGAATCCAAACAATTAAGTACCAACATGCACAGCTTTGTCCTTATATCACATTTGGGTTTTTAACAAAATGTTATCAAACCTCTACTGTGATTGGCAGCTGCACAAGGCATCTCTTTGATAGCTGATAATGGCCATCCATTCAGCAAGTGGCTACTAACTGACCTTGACAGGCTTGAATGAGCACTGTCATCTGCTACAAAACCATCACACTCACATAATGCTACAGGGAGCACAGTACTTTGACAATGGAGTGAAAGACTATTATTATTGATTAGGCGCGGATTCTAAAAGTACAGCTCCTATGCGTGTATAGCAAAAAATTGGAATTGAATGTTTGGAATCATGTAACTAAAATACTAAATGCATTCTGCAAAATGTGCTCTGACCAATTTATAAAGCATTTCATTAGCTTTAATTTGACATATTGTTTGACATGTTTGGAATTATGGTAAATCATTAAATAATACATTTATTAATTAATCAATTATGTCAATTTATTAAAAATTTAATGCAAATATGCATATTTTCTCTGAACAGAATTGTAGGATTTGACAAGAGCCATCTTTCTTGTAAGTTTGATTCTTATAACATACCGGTATCGTATTGCGTCCCGTTATAGTTGCAGAAAAAAATACGCGTGCAGGACACACACACGCACCCCCCCCCCCCACACACACACCCAGAGGATCGTACCGCTTTACAATCGTATAACATTCATTGGCGCTAGTAGTAGTAAATTCCAAGTTTCTGTGCTTTACCTCACTTGTTCTGCTCAAAATTAAAAGGGGACATATCTGACAGTAAAAGCTTAATTTTATGGAAATTATGTTTAAATTTGTTTAAACAGCACAAAACAGATAAAGCAGACTAATTTACTATACATAGGCCTATACATGTATGGTATGCCAGGGACTGTTTAAGAATATATCATTAGATTTATGATATTTACTTCGAGGACTGTTATATATCAAAAATGTGAAAAACATCAAATTTTAATAATTGGTCATAAAATGTGTATTATATCGTGAATTTCAAACAATGAAATGTATTTGATATCAGAAAGACATTCTTCGTATTCAGAATGCAATTCGATATGTCTGATGTGCTCTCATGTCCCACAAAAATACTATCGAAACGCTCAAAACGCTCATTCCAGATCCCTTAATTTGGTTAATTTTCTTTGTCTTTTTTTTTCTTTTCTTGTTTTATTTATTTTTTTCTTTATTTTTCTTTGACTTATATTGCCAGGGAAAGGAGATGGGGGAACTAAAGGCCCATTCAGTGATTTTTTGATTTTTTTTCATCCCGACGATCGTAAAAATCATCAAAATTCAGATTTTGGATACTAGACTGCGGAACTCAATCTTCAATGATAGTCAGTAATTTTTATATTTTGGACATTATTATGACTATCATTTGAGGACTGAGTTCTTATGATCCGAGGAGCAGTTTCAGACAATTGCTTGGGATTATTGGGGCTGAGGTTATCTTTAGAATTCTTTCATGACTACTGAAGCATAGTCAAACCTGTCAAGGACACTCGGCGTGAATTGAAAGACCATGTCACTCGCCACAAAAGAATGTCAAAGGTCATAAAAGGCCTATGGCTGATTTTGTACCTTTCGTCATTGTCATAGATGTGCTAACATAGCTTACTAGTATCATGCGCGTATTTTGGGGGGGGCTTTGGGGACGAAAGCCAAAAGAGGTCAAGGTAGGGGACGGCAAAAACGAAGGGGCGGCGGAAGAAGAAGAAACAAAAAAAACAGGGGCGGCAAAAATATAGGGCGGCAAAACGAATTAGCAAATAAAAAGGGCGCAAAAAATTTAAAAGCATAAACATTTTTGAAAAAGGTAGCTTTTAGGGCGCTAGCGCCTAAAACCGTTTTTTTTTGTTTTGTTTTTTTTTTTTTGCTCTTCACTTTTCAAACGACCGTGAAAAAATTGGGTCAACCTTTTCGGGCTGTTAAGGAAGGGGCGGCAAAATTGTTTCTTCTTCAGCCCCCCGGGGTTGGGGCGGCCACGGTACGCCACTGAGTATAGTGGTTCAGCCGAAAGCCGTGTGTCTAAGGCTGCGATCACATAGAAGTATACTATTTGGGTATACGGTGCACGTTTTGCAGGTGCACGCGTATAGCTTGAATCGAGCAAGGTAATTTCATAGTACCGGGTCACATAGGAGGGCACTAATTCGCTATACGAAATACGCTCATTCAATCAGGCTGAGTTTACTATAGTATACTCTTATGTGAACTCAGCCTGATCGAATGAGCGTATCGTATAGCGAATAGCGAATACCGTATACCGTATACTTCTATGTGATCGCAGCCTAAGACAAAAAATAATGCATTTACGTGAGTCTGTAATTTATATACCGGTACTGACAGTATATAAATTAGCTAGGCCTACATATATTTGAATGGGACTTCAACTTCGTCAATACTGTCGTTTTCCTGTTTTGTTTTTTTGCCATTTGTTTTTCATTAAAAAAATTTATAAACGTAACAATTTGATTTTTTTTTCACTTTCGCTGGGATCACTGAATGGGACGTTGTAGCGCGGATTACTCAAAACTTGTTTTTACCTACTGCTATATAGTATTAATCCGATTATTACATAACTTTGCCAGCGTTTTCAAGACATAGGTTATGTAAGGGATAAACTGTACATGGGTATAGACGTATAGAGGCCCTGCATGCTTTTATCGATTGGCTCCAAACAAAGGATGTGAACCGGTGTCCTTCACCGTAATCACGGCGCAGTAGCCTACAATCCATTCAATCAAATGTTGTCAGTGTGCGAGACGAACGATGTATAAATCTCAGGCTGGAGGTCACATCATCACTTTAATCATGCTTATTGTACAAAGTTTGTCCAATGCATATACTGTGTGTATTGTTCCCGGGTATTGTCAATGCAGTCAAGCAAACAGGTATTATATTTTGAAAAGGCCGCTATAGTATATTCACAGGGGTGTCTTGAATGGCCAATCATATGGGACATAATCAAATTGCAGTGACTGCTTCCTTTGTTACCACATGTCAGTCATCTTGTGATTATTGGACCATGTAAACCTGCAAAAAACGAGCCAAAGTGCAGGCCCTATGGTACTAAGTGGCAGACCTATTATAATGCTGATGGTGCTCTCCGGTTTGATTATATGTCCGGTAGGCCTACATGTATAATGTGCTCCGGGACGATGTGCTTCGAATGAAGAAAATTGATATTCATAAACATAGTAGGCCTAATGCACGATGTGCGCGGACTAACTGCGGTATGTGGATATAATGATACGATGCACATAACAGTTTATTTAATACACACTCGTTGCACAGACCATTGATCACATTGCATTTTCATGAAAAATAATTCATGTCTGAAATTAAAGCATTAGTGATATAATTTCTAATTCTAAATAATAATGTGGAAATTAAATCTGTTTCAGTTCCATAGCATTATAATTATATTTATTTATGTTAAAATCTTTCTGCACTTAAGGGCTGGGGTATGAACGTTTGGACAGTATTTATTTTGGGACATTAGAGCGCATCAGACATATCGAATTGCATTCTGAATACGAAGAATGTCCTTCTGATATCAAATAATTTGGATTTTTTGAAATTCGCAATTTAATACACATTTTATGGCAAATCATTATAAATTGATATTTTTGATATTTAACAGTACTTGAAGTAAACTTTATAAATCTGATGATTTATACTTAAAGTGTATGTAGGTGGGATGAAAAGCCGACGATCAATTGAAAATTTTGACCTTTGGTATTGAAGATATGGATTTTTTTCCCCAAAACACCTAAAAAATTAGGTCTTTTTGGGAAAAAAATCCATATCTTCAATATGAAAGGTCAAAAATTTCAATTGACCGTCGGCTTTTCCTCCCTGCTACATACACTTTAAGATTATATCATTAGATTTATATAATTTACTTCGAGGACTGTTATATATCAAAATTTGAAAAATATCAAATTTTATAATTTGTCATAAAATTTGTATTATATTGTGATTTTCAAAAAATGAAAATTATTTGATATCAGAAAGACATGCTTCGTATTCACAATGCAATTCGATAGGTCTGAGGTGCTCTCATGTCCCACAAAAAATACTGTCGAAACGCAATAAACGCTCATTTTAGATCCCTTAATTTCAAATTGCAGGTATGTTTTCATGAATGAAGATTTTAAATTATAAATTAGGGCTGTTTCCCCGGAAATATATTTTAAATTAGTTCAATATAGGTTCCTACTAATTCTACAGTCCCATAGCCTAATATCCATATAGCTCCATATAGCGAGATGTGCACTTGAGCGAGGGTTCACTACCTAGGTATAGAGTGAAAGTGCAAAATATGCCTACATTACTTTCAACACAATTTTTGTATGGGGCCTATAGTGTTGTACGGACGACCATCACTGAGCCAACTATGATAATTGTTATTTCTTTTTTGCACGGCTTGGTGCCTTTCATCTGTGGGGCCTGGGTCGATTATGAGTTCTGAATCTGATTTCTTATTTACAATGTTATTGATAGTCCTATAAACATAATTACGAGTATTATATCAGAGAAGATACTCTGTCACAGAAATATTGTCACAAATTTAAATCAATTGTTATCAGGTAGGCATAGGCCTATTTATAGTTCCGACAAAATTCTTTTAACATCCCATCTTTTACCAATATTTTTGTAGGCCTAAAGAAAAAACAATAATTAGCCAATTTCTTAAAGGCAAATGTGCACACCAGCAAAACAAACGTGAGATATTTTTGGCCCCGTGCTGTGCATTCCACTCCCAGCGGTGTTTGCTGTCGTAATGAGTTATGACTAATACGCGAAAGCGCCGGGTGTGACAGGATGTGTAAATGGTTGGGTGTGAAAGTGACGGGGTGCAAACTTCTCAGCATTCAGCTGTTATATTTACAAATCATATTCTCGCTGTATTCGGCCCCGAGTGTCATGTCAAAAATGCACATTTTCACCAAAACTAGGTAAGTCTTCATAAATCTAACGCTATATAGACGTAATTGCGACGGTTATATGAAAATTTTGACCTTCCGTATTGAAGATATAAATAAAGTTTCCCAAAAGGCATAAAATTGTAAGCTCCTCGGAAAAAATATTCATATTTACTGCCGGCAGTAGTGATTTTTAGCAAAAACGGTTGGAAATCTTTCCTCATCATGTGTGTTACCTCTCTGCAAAAGGAGTTTAATTTTCGGACTTCGAGGACTGTGAAATGTTAAAAATATCAATTTTTAATAATTTGCCATAAAATTTGTATTATAGCGCCAATTTCAAAAAATCAAAATTATTTGACATCAGAAGGACATTCTTCATATTAAGAATGCAATTTGATGTGCTCTCAGGTCCCAAAATAAATACTGTGTCAACGTTGCTACCCCAGCCCTTAAAGGTTCCTTATTATGAATCCAGAATCTGCAGATTTAGGCAAAATCTGACTTTCCACGACAGATATACTGTACTCTACCCAGAAAACACAAAAATGTTCTTAAAACGTTTATTCAAACGTTTTGTTTAGAATGTTTTGCAGCAAGTTTTCACAAATGTTGTTTTGAATGTTATTAAAACGTTTTTATAATTACCCGACATTTAAACGTGTTGTGTTTGCTGGGTATAGTTTGAGCTTCAATAATAGTTTCTTACTAACTTGTATTCCTATCGTCGCTGTTGTTATCATGACGGGTGTATTTAAGAGTAAGTGTTTAATTTCTCAATAGGGTCAGGGGAAATATTTTAGTCATTCAATGCGAGCTGCGATATAAATAGGGCAGAAAGCATCGTACGTAAACCTCTTGAGAACCATGGTTGAGAACCCACGTTACACCGAGGGCAACACTTAAGAATAAGATTTTGTTTTATCTAGACTTTACTAACACAAGTCAAAATTCTGAATTATGCAGTGTAATATTTTAAATGGGCTTTTTTTGTAATATGAATATTTTTAATGGCACGTCGTCACAGTGTTTGATGTGATCATTTATTAATTTTTCTAACCAATGTTGAATTCTAGACCTGAATAATACCAACAGCTATCACACTTATAAACTTTATATACACATATATTTTGTAGCAATTTTTAACATAAATTTTCGTTTTTAAGTCAAATTATTCATCTTTTTCTGGGGTTTTTTGTGGTAATTTTAATTATATAAACTGTACAATTGTGTGCAAATTGAGGGCGCTATTTACATATATTTTAAATTCAAATTAGCCAAATAATATGAACTATACCTTACATTTCATGATAAAATTTTTTTGAAAATTCCCTTGATGTTCTAATACCATTTTACACGTGTCTACCCATTGTAAAGATGGAAATAAGATTTGAGATAAATAGCGCCATCATTGTTCAACTTTTCTTTAAAATAAATCAGTTTTACATGCCACCAAACAACCGTGAGAACATTTCAGCCACATCTTATAATTGCACTATTGTCAGTCGATTGTACAATCTACACTACATCGTTTGTTGGTCGAAATAACCTTCTAAGAGAAAATTAAAGAACACACTGCCAACCAATAAACGGTTTATTTATAGTGATTAATTGTATATATAAAAGATGTTAATGTCTAACTTTGATTCCAAATGTTATCCTAAATCCCAACGTTATAAATCAGCATTAATTTACACAACAGTAAGACGTAACTTCACGTAAAGCTTTCACAATGCTCTAAATGAAGGATTTTCTGCATTTAAAATCGATTTTCGATCAAAGCAAAGTAGCGAATTCGAACTGAGACTGAACTACACTGTGGATCGTCGCATTACATCAAAGAAAATATCTCGGTGACCTTGAATCAAGAAAGCAGCATTTAAAATAGCGCGGGAAAACACACACAAGTGAATGCAATTTATTTGGATTAAAAATGCCATAATCAGGAATCACCTTCAAGTTATTTTAATTAGAGAATAAAGGTATTGTTTTTAGCCACTGGAGTGCATCTATCGTCTCATATAACACGGGCGACATCATTATTTTAAGTAAAACAAAGAGGTGAAGCCGAGTTGTTTTACGCCACAAATAATGATGTCGCCCGTGTTATATGAGACGATAGATGCACTCCAGCGGCTAAAAACAATACATGTATTCTCATTCTTAAACACTTCAATTCAAATAAAAATATCATAAGTATATCAAATTTTAATCAAATTAAATCCTACATTTTACATAGAATTACATAGGGCTTAAAATCGATCAGTCCCGTTGTTGCTATGCACCTCCGATTGGTTTAAATAACGCGTTTGAGTATCGCGTCGACACCCACGCGCTTAAGTGTGTGATATCGTGTCATATCACACGGGTAAGAACCATTAAGATTGCAAGAACATTAGGAGGTGTTTATATAAATATCTATCACAATAGGGTACCATTATTTTGGCCATGTGCGCAGTTTCTTCAAATTCCGATGAAGTGATCATAATGACGCCACTGCCGCTATGCATCCCAAATATTAAATGCAAACATAATTATTGTTCTTGTTTTCTAGGCTATAATTTTAGATGTACCAATAGTGACATCGATGGATCATGAGGGGGTGCACAGTAGCTCATTCTGGCCCACTAACTACACAACTTCAACCACTGAGTAATGTTATGTGACTTCATAGTTGTCCGCCAATGATTTCATATCGTCGCTGAGCAGACAAAAACCGTCAATTTACATTTGACCTTCAAAATTCAAACCTGACATGTGCAAACGGCCCACTCCTATTTGAAAAGTTGCATTTAGTATTGTAATTAGAGAATAAACGTATTGTTTTTAGCCGCTGGAGTGCATCTCATATAACACGGGTGACATCATTATTTTAAGTAAAATAACGATATCGGGTGTTATATGAGACGATAGATGCACTCCAGCTAAATACAATACCTGTATTCTCATTCTTAAACACTTCAAATAAATATATTAAGCATAAGTATATCAAATTAAATCCTACATTTTACAAGAAATAATTACCTAGGGCTTAGATCGATAAGTCCCGTTATTGCTATGTACCTCCGATTGGTTCAAATAGCGCGTACGAGTATCGCGTCGACACGCATTGTGTGATATCGTGTCATATCACACAGGTAAGAACCAATAAGATTGCAAGAACATTCTCAATTGTTTAAGAATGCATGTTAAATATTCTGATGTGATTTACGGCTTCAGTAACTGTAGTCTCTGCTATAAAATCCAACCCTTGATTGAACACATAGGATATAGGGTCGTTGGGCTGTAACTTGGACATATAAATAACTGGTTTTGAAACTGAGTCCGCTTTTGCATCTGAGGTTTCCATTTCAAAGGTCAACTCCACATAGACGTTTTTCTGCAACGATATGTAGACGGAATACTGTTGCTGGTTTGTTATCTACAAAGTTCAAATAAATCACACAGGGCCAAATTGTGCTATGTGAAGTACCTGAAAAATTGATTACTCAGTGTTTAAGTTTGATGCATTTGATTCATTGTTACTATAATTATCTACAATCGTGTATATTATTATACAACAGTCATACATGTCATACTATTAATTACAAATCAATGGGTACAAGGGAAAGCATTTGGATCATATAGTTATCGTATGTTCCTAGCCTGGTTCCTAGTTCACGCATTTTCTCTTCCTAAGCGGGGCCTCTTCGCTCCCACGTAGGTTTCATATCGGTTTCATTATACGTAGCCACAAAGCAAGAAATGAGGTCCCTGCGGCGAGATCGCTTCTTAGTCAATACTTTGCAATAAAGAAGCTTAAAATCCTCAGCCAGGCCGACTGGTTTTTATCTTATGTACAAGTTTTGAAATAATAGTAGCAAAGTAACTGTATTGAAGGAAAGTATCTTCATAACATGTGTCTGCAATCATTTTCATCATAAATTCTTCATCTGCATTATGTCTTTATAAATAAGTAAGACATTCTTTACTTTTAAGTACGTGTATCAGCAAAAGCACTGATAACATCATCTCTACCACTGTAGTCCCGATTGTGATTATCATGAGTATCTTGACATAATCAGTGTCATCATCATCATCATCATCATCATCATCATCATCATCATCATCATCATCATCTTCATCTTCATCTTCATCATCATCATCATCATCATCATCATCATCATCATCATCACCATCATCATCGTCGTCGTCGTTGTCGTCGTCAACATCGTCGTCTTCGTCGACGTCGTCATCACCAACATCATTATCGTCATATTCCATCATCATCATCATCATCATCATCATCATCATCATCATTATCATCATCATCACCACCATCATCATCATCTTCATCATCATCATCATCACCATCATCATCACCATCATCATCATCATCATCATCATCACCATCATCATCATCACCATCATCATCATTATAATCATCATCATCGTTGTCATCGTCACTCATTATAATAATTTTACCAGTTATTACATCGATACTAATGAAATAAAAAATGAAGATTTATAAACCCATATGTGATGCGATCAAGCAAAATCAGTCGGAACTCGGAAATATTGATTTTGAGATATAGCCAAACAAAGGCAATATTTCCTTTTGTTTTCTATTGTTTTGGAAACTCTTCAATTGCTCATATCTTTGGAACTGGTTGTTCATTTTCAATGGAGTTTTCTACAAAATGCAGCTTTGCAAATGTTATTTACTATCCTATAAGAAACTGAAAATGTAATATTTCCGAGTTCCGACTGATTTTGCTTGATCGCATCACATATGTCTCTTTCAATAATGTACATTTTGTTATGTGATACTAAAGATCTGCTTCCTTTGAATATTTGCACAGTCCGTGCTTATTCGAAAGGGCAAATATTTTAAGTCATCTTCTATGAGGTAATCAAACGACAGATAATATACGTTGAGTACGGTTTATTGGTCGATATGGTAATGTATTTTAAAACAGTAACCAAGCTTTTTATATCACCCTTCATTTCATATTCCATAGGTTTAATCAGTTGGTAAATTAGTTTATCTATGTAAATGAATTGTCAAAAATGGATCAAAAGATTCTTAACCTATAGTTGCAAGCAATGCATTAAGGTCTTAAAGCATTCTTACGTCATATCTCAATTAAAGTGGAACTGTATCATGACTGGATTCAGGCTGTTTAGTCACGCCCCCTCAGATGGATCTTCTCATCTGAAATTAAACTTAATTCGATGGCGATAATGTAGGGATTCAATCATGTTTCACCGTTGTTCATCACCGATTAACAACGATGTGTCTGCGTCGTCTGCGTGGTTTACTTCGCTCGGGCAACTTGTTTACTTCGCTTTAGCTTTAGCTGCCCAAGCGAAGTATACCACGCATACGCGCTGGACGAGAGTTGTTAATCGGTGATGAACACCGGTGAAACATAATTGAATCCCTTACAACAACGACAACAAGCTAATGTCTAATTCACATGATTCTTTCATTCGGAATGTCCGTTTGTCATTGCCACTCAACCTTACACATGTTACAAGAGAATAATCGGTGATTTCTCTGTTGATATCAGCAATAAAACTAAAGAATAAAGGGCATACTGCAGTTACTGTCCATTTTCCTATACATAATACACAGTACTCTCACCATTGACGCGTGACCTCTCCAAAAAGTGTATATGGGCATTGCCTAGTTAACGTCACAGTGTGAAAAATAACCGGCCAATATTTAAAGTACTCTCTGAAATTCTAGACAATATAGTTTTGTAACATGTCCTAAAATTGTAGCTAATTTAGGTGTTTGGAAATATTCGCACTTTGGTGTTTTAGTGTATGTTATAGGTAATAGGGCATTGCTTAAAGTTAACGTCACTGTGTGAAAAATAACCGGCCAATATTTATAGTTCTCTCTGAAATTCTAGAAAATATAGTTTTGTAACATGTCCTAAATTTTTAGCTAATTTAGATGTTTGGAAATATTCGCACTTTGGTGTTTTAGGAAGGATATGTAAACGACAGATAACACCAAAAAATATGAAGAAATTATTTCCAAACCGTGTTAAGTCTGCAACCATTATGTTTCTCATTTTCAAGAATTCTGGTTAACAATATGCAGACTATTGTCTCATTTCGTAAACAAAAGCTCACACAGTATTGTTACCTTGAGTTTGCTTTATAATCGTTCACCCAACTGAAACTATAATACCAGCTCATTGCTCATTGCACAGGTAAAACAGAAACATGTGTAGTGTGAATTTAACCAGAGAAGATCTGATTTAACATATTTGAGCTGTTTTCAATGAGTGTTATCTTGGTTTAATAGCTTTTAATGGGGTTTAAGTCCTTCAAAGGTCGTGGTGAATTCTACTGTAGACATGACTGCATCATGGGTAATGTTTAGCTGCTATACCTCCAACATAAGAGAGTGCATAAATAAGCATAAGTTTCAGGCATGACGACATTTACGCTATCATGCGTAACGCATGACTAATTGTATGCGCTCATTCGTAACGCATACGCGTAACCTCGCGTTCGCGTATACGCTACTGGACTGTGGAATCATCACCGATTGACAACGCTTGGTATGGCTCCTGTGGTATTGTACAGGAAGAGTTGTTGAATGATTCATATCTCATGATCTGACCAAGTAGCGATATTGTATCCGTAAGATAGGCTAGGTTGGAGGGGAGCATGCCCTACGGTGTTTGCACTCACATATTGAGACAAATAAAGCTGACACACAAAAGGAATGATATTGGTTCCCATGGCTTGATAAGGTGTATCATTTCGCCCCATGTGCATGATGTTTCCGGGGGGGGCGCACACAACTTTCGTTCTGATATATTATTAGCCTTAACTGAAGAACCGCAACACCAGTATGGAATTGTGATAAATACTTTATTGGCCTCCTTGCCTCATTTCCTATAAAATAAATGTATTTATATGAAGAAATGCACCGCCGGGAAACAGGACAAATATGGCTCCTGCCATGTCACTCAGTCTAAGGTTGATAGCGTATAAATGTATCGGGTCAGGGTGAAAAGATACTTAATGTACATAAGTAGCTGTGAGTACAATTGGGTTGGCCTAATTGCACCGGGTCCCATTAACAGAAAATGGGCTGCTGTGAATAGGAATTGAACATGTTGAGAAAAGGAAAACAATACATGTGTGACATAAAGATGAACAGATGAAAATCTACATTCCATCGTTCACGTTCATTATCCAGCATCCTGCAAAAGACTTGATAAAAATAATTTCACGCTCTGCTCGTCAGAAATGATTTTAATCTAATGAAAGAATGTTTCAAAAGACCTTCTTGTGGGATGTGCTATAGAAATTATACATTATCTTACATTTGTCATTGATAAACATCTATCGCTTTAAGCTAAAACTAAAAAGATCTTGTCAAATCTTAAAAGACTTACGAAGCTTTAAAGCTAAGAATGTCGATAAAACGACAAATGTCAATGAAAACGGGGGGGGGGGGGATTTTTTTCAGTAAAAGGATATTTCAACAATGTTTTTGATCCCTCTGGAAAAGTGATGCTAAGAAAATATTTGTTTGGAGCTAACGTATATTGAAGATATACATGAAGTATCCCAAAAACTCTCTTTTGGGAAGCTTCGTGTAATAAGGTCAAAATTTTCATAAGATGGTCGGCCTTTCCTCCCAGATACATACACTTTAAGTACGTAGAAAGTAGAAAGTATTTAGAAAGTTTACTTCGAGGACTGTTAAATGTCAAAAATTTCAATTTTTGATAATTTGCACACAATTTGTATTCTATCGCGAATTTGAAAACAAAAATCATCAAAATTATTTGATATCAGAAGGACACTCCTCGTATTCAGAATACAATTTTGTGTGTGTCTGATGTGCTCTCGCGTCCCACAAAAATATTGTGGGTGATCGAGACCTAATCCACATCAGCATGAGCAGACCGGGGTTCTGATATGATGTATGTACCGCAAAGTTTTGTACCTGAAAGAACGAACCATTGGACGCGATCGAATACCGTAGAATTCCGTCTAGAAGCATATATGCCTCTAAACGAGGGTTTTTTTTTAAACGAAATATATGAAAGGCCAATACCCTTCTCAAAAACATTGCAATAGATTGGTCTTACAAATATACATGTTTGTACAGCCGCCTTTATCAGTAATATAGTTGTTCAAACTCCAAATAACGTTTTTGTTGAGAGTGTCTGCCTCTTGTCTCTTGTGTCAAAAAAACCTCGTTTAGAGGCATATATATGCTTGTAGACGAAATTTTACGGTATATGCTAAAAAAGTATACATTATGGATCTCTTTACTGTGGATGTTATAATAGCGAGGTAAGCTTATAGCCCGGCTTATAGTGTTAACAAGAGATTAGATTCAATCTAGTCAACCAGATTTTCCAACATACCTTGGAGCAACCAACGTTGCAGCCAGTACCACTGACCTTCAGCTGGGTTGTGATGCCAAGGTGTTTATTGAACAGGTGGAAAATCTAGATGACTAGATTGAATCTAATCTCTCGTTTTAATACGATTCCCAGTTGATTGAGAGTATTCACAATTATAGTGTAAACCATTTTTAAAGGAAGGTGACCTGATATATTTGGAAAATCAAATTTTTTAAAAACTTATGTATAACATAAACTGCTGTCCCTTTCAAGCATTCATGCAAAAAGATCATGTAAATGTTCATTGTAATTGCGACTAATTCTTCATGGAATTACTGACATTTAATATAGCATAAAACTGGTAGTTTACAGTGTTTTAATTAGTAATAATCATCATGATCATGTAATAAATAGATATCAAATGAAAGATCATATTTTTGTCCATAACATACTGAAATTAGGGGTTCCAAGTCGGTGTATTTCCGAAGATATTATCAAAAAACTGCTGAATTAGTCAAAAATATGGTATACCACATTTGAGACTAATTCGGCAGTTTTTTGACGATTTCTTCGGAAATATACCGATTTGGAACATCTAATTTCAATATGTGTATGAGAAAAATATGCGCTTTCACCTGATACCAATATCCGTATTTTGATAGGGTAAAGTTGGGATGAGGCTGTCAATCAGGTCACCCACCTTTAAGCACAATATTTCAGGAACGGGAACCAAAAAAATTGAATTTATAAACAATAATTCGATTTCAAAGACTCTATTCAAAATTTGTGTTCAATATTGCTCCTACGTAAATATAACTATAGTCAATAGAATCTGGGTACACATCGAATAGCTATCTGCCAACCATATTTTGACCTTTTGACCCCAAAGTAAACATTGACCTTTGGGGTCTTAAATATTTTTAACATGTTTAGAATGTCGTAAGAATCGTTCCTGTTGAATTTGAGCTCGATTGGGCCAATTTTAAACATTTTTTGCAAATTTGACGTTTTGACCTCCTTAATGACCTTTGACCCCAATATAAAAAAACCCACATATACACCGAGAAAATGCATTGTTACAGTTTAAATAAAAAAAAATTACTATGGCTTAGTTATGGAGATAAAAATTCTTGTTATTTAGCTTAAAACCGGAAATGACGTCTAAATGACCTTTGACCAAAAAAATAAAAATTCTGTGTATACATCGGGTAACACTAATGCATATATGAAGTTTATGTCACTCTACGTTTTGAGATAAAAAAAATAAAAATATTTGATGATTTTTGGTTTTTGACCGGAAGCGACCCTTAATGACCTTTGACCCCGAAACTATAGACATCCCAAAGACCATGGTCGGTAGCAATGCATGTGTGCTAATGACAACACTCTGTTATGTAATTTGTAAAAACAGTGATTTTTTGAATATTTTTAGCTTTCAGACCGGAAATGACCCCCTTAATGACCTTTGACCCCTTATCTGTGAACACCCTATAGACACCGACCAAAGTCAAGTCACATCACCTAAGCATGTCACCATCACATGTTATTTGTGGAAGAAGAGGCATTTTAGCCATTGTGAGCAGGTCAAAGGTCAAATGGAGTTCAATGTCATGTAACATGTGGGGACATGGTCAGTGGTATTTGTGACCAAGTATGGTCAAAATCGGTCAAAGCATAGCAGAGCTAGGGTGAAACGTGGAAAATCACGCAAAATGTCACGTTTTGCTAAGAAAAAATTTTGACCATTGTAGCTAGGTCAAAGGTCACAGCCAGGTCAATGTCAAATGGAAGTTTTGCGCAAGCCCAGTGGTAATTTGGGTCAAGTATGGTTAAAATCTGCCAATGCCTTGCGTAGCTAGAGGCACGAACGTGGTTGACAGAAAGAAGAAGATCCCAAGCAAGACAGGACAAGATGGCGCAGCCTGCGCCATCTTGTAAAGAATTGGCAAAAGACAGAACACAGCGAATTTGCAAATTCGCTGTGTAAAAACAAAAAGAGCTACTCTGTCAAATGACGAGTGATGGAGTAGCTCTTTTTGTTTTTATATTTACGCATGAATCCTAGTTTTAAATAGAGTCTTTGAAATCGCCTCAAACTAAATGACTCCGTTTCTTCACACCCTTTTTGAGATGGCTCTTCAATGTGTGCACTGAGACAGGAACATTATACGACCTAGTGCTACCAGACATGTAATGCTGCTACCGCGTATTTTTTACTTTGGGATGACATTAACGATTTTAGCCAGACAAAAAGGGCAAGGAATATTATGTTTAAATTTCCAACTCAGTATGAATAAGACATTAATCATCTAACATTAAATATTTAAGATTACAGCAACAAATTTGATTGAAAGAAAACATTTATAATTCCGCACTGCATATTACCATTCTCCTATATCGTTAACGTTTGATACAAAGTGTCAGCTTTTCAAACTCTTTGACACTATTGATGATAAATTATTGATAATGCTAGAAGTTGCGTACACTAGTGATCAACAATTCATGAAAGTACACTATATAAGTAATAATAAGAAGAAATTTTCACTTTTTAATTCTTTAAAAAGACATTTTCTCAATACATGTGATATTATTTTTAGGATCTTTATCCATTATTAATTGACCACACATCCATAACAATAGCAATACACAATAAGAATCCGAATCATAAATACAATTATCTTAAAATATTATCACACTCCAATTTATAGAGGTTAGCGCATTTGTGTTCTAATTTCTTCATCGATATCCATCTCGAGATGCCAACTCTGTCTCGAGTGATTGAGTAGTTCTTTTTGTTTTCATATTTTAGCATGAATCCTAGTTTTAAATAGAGTCTTGAAATCGCCTCAAACTAACTGACTCCGTTTCTTCACACCTTTTTAAGACATGCTCTTTCATGGTTTTCAAGGTACGCGCGCACCGAGACAGAAAAATTATACGAGACATGTAATGCTGCTACTGGGTATATTTTTTTTTTACTTGGGGAAGATATTAACGAGTTTAGCAAGAGAAAAAGGGCAAGGAATATTATACCTAAATTTCCAACTCAATATGAATGAGACATTAATCATCTAATGTTAACAATTTAAGATTGCAGCAACATATTCGATTGAAAGAAAACATTTTCTATTGCGCATCGTATATTACCATTCTCCTATATTGTTAACGCTTGATACTAGGTGTCTGTCAGCTTTTCAAATTCTGTGAAAAATTGATGATAAATTATTGATAGTGCTAGAAATTGCGTAGTAAATTTATGATAGTACACTATATAAAATTATTAACAATAGTAATAATAAGAAGAAAGTTTCACTTATACTTTGTGAAAAAGACATTTTCTCAATATATTTGATGGTATTTTTAGGATCTTCATCCATTATTAATTGACCACACATCCATAATAATAGCAATACACAATAAGAATCCCGAATCATAAATGCAATTTAATATCTTTATATTAACACACTCCAGTTTATAGAAATTGGCGCATTTACATTTTAAACTCATCATCGATATCCATCTCGAGATGCCAACTCTGTCTCAAATGTCGAGTGATTAAGTAGCTCTTTTTGTTTTTATATTTACGCATGGATCCTAGTTTTAAGGTTACTGCCTCTTTTTAGGTTTTGAGCAAAAAAATGGGATGATTTTGCCACATTAAGTATCAAATTTGGCCCAGAAATAATCATCGGAAAATAAAAGTTATACCTCATCTTAAAGGTAAAGGTTTATATATTATTATTTTTCCATTGCTATTTTAATTTTCAGACTCTGATTGGGACTGGGAGTGAATGAACTGGGTCATTGATTATAGCACTCGCTATTTTTTTTGACCAGTCATTTCATCAATGTTCCTCATTCCGATTTCTAAACCAAATTGTAGTCATCTATAAAACATCCCATAGTAACATTCTTGCTATTCAGTTTTGATATCTCTACTTCAGAAATAAAATTACAAGTTGTAGAAAACCTAAAATTTACGACTGAAATTTGTATTTTTCAAAAATTTCTTAATGAGTCTAGCTTTCATAGTTTGTTTAATTATTTTCAAAAAAATTAACGTTGCAAGATATGGTGCCTATCTTCGCTACATGTGCATACTCGAATTTGGGGATTACGATCAGCCAATTTTAGAACAAGAATGGATATCGTCAGCCTACTACGATAATTGACTTACTTTTTTTTTGTAATTTTGAGAACAAAAGTACAAAATAGGCCTATATGGTTTAACGATGCATTTGTAAATCATATGATTCACCAATCTTTGCTCAAGAACAAAATAATGATTAGGCCTGGCGGGGGGGCGCTATCATTTTCTTCGGAAGGTGGTCCCAAATATACAGAAGGGTTCAAGAATTTTAAGGATCAAAAATATGGGGGGGTCATAACATTTTCGATGACCAAAATGTAGGGAATCACAAGATGACAGATAGTGTGGTTATTTCATTCAAAAAGACTGATTTGAATGATTTCAATACAATTTTAGCCTGTTTATGGGGTACGGTAGGCCTAAGGGGCTGTGCAATTTACCCCGGGGGTAAAACTTCCAAATGACTCGCCAAATATCGCTTCCCCCCCTCTCTCGGCCCGCCAAAATCGCCCCCCGTCGGCCCGCCAAAATTCTTTGCCCCCTCAGCGCTCCGAGCAAGAAAATTTAAGCGTTTCCGTACTGTTTTCCCAAGCCATTTTAGAGTGTTTTATTAAAAAGGCGCCCCATGAATGCGTGCCAAAAATCGCTTGGGGGAATTGCTTGCCCCCCCGCCAATTTTCTTGCCCCCCCGCCAATTTTACCCTCCCCAGGGGTCATAATTATTGCACAGCCCCTAAGGTGTAGGCCAATCAGCGGAGGGGGTCATAATTTTTGTTGCCGAAAAAGGGGTCATAATTTCAAGTGCCGCCGACTTTTTTAAATTTCGGACCACCCTCCTTCCAAAAGCAGTAAAAACCTTTGTGTTGGATCTAATACAAAATTTGTATTTTATGAACCGACATATTGTCATGGGAAGTTATTTTGTGTTTTTGTTATTTTGTATTTTAATCAGAAGGCCTATTGGACTATTTTCGAAGTTTAGATTTTCGGATCCCTTTTGTAGGCGTAGATCCTGGTGGGATGGAGGATAAATCCCACTAATATTTTGCCAGGGTAGATGTTCCATACAATCACCCTCCCAATGTTGACGCCTGTATGTGGGTTTCTGCCAGGGTTTCTGACCAAATTAACCTCATTGGCCATTTTAGCTAGCCCCCAAAGTGCAAATTTTGCACGCTCAAATGGTCGTTAGGCGTATAATTATG
Organism: Amphiura filiformis; assembly: GCF_039555335.1. NCBI lineage: Eukaryota > Metazoa > Echinodermata > Ophiuroidea > Amphilepidida > Amphiuridae > Amphiura > Amphiura filiformis. The sequence continues at coordinate 27,216,885 of NC_092643.1, forward strand.
GTTTAGGCGAAGTGACTTGAAACCCGTAGGCCTACCCATTGCCATTTGACCGTGGACAGGTAGGGAGGGGCCTACCCATTTCTAAGGATTTTCTCAAAAATATAGACCCATGTCTAAAGTTTTCTTTCCTATAGGCCTAGACCCATTTTCCCCGAAAAGATCGAGATTCACGGTACGGGGGTTTAACGGACCCATAAGGATTTTCAGCAAAAATAGGGACCCATGTCTGTAAGGATTGTTTGCAAAAGCGCAATCCCCGTAGGCCCCTATGCATTTGGCAGTATGGGATTACCCTCCCCCCCTTGCCGGAGGCAATAGGCATGTCCATTGTCATTGAATAATGATCAATAGACCTTCAACAATATTTGGTTGATCATTTATAATAATCATTTGTGAGCCCCGGGTTTCAGTAAATCTAATATAGGCCCATATCTTCCATATAAATATGTTTTCAAAGCACTTCTTGCATGCCCGGGCTGTAGTGCAAAACAAAACACTACTGCAAGTTACCGGGCGCGGGCCCTGCTGGGCGCACGGTTTCAAGCACAGCGATATCCCGATTCCCGTTCGTACATCCCGTTTTGATATTATATGCCCAATTTGACGAGTTTGCCGGACTGACGTTCTAATCGGAAACGCTTCAACTTGAGAGTTAGTCTCCTTCACAATCGGTTTATGCTGTGGTTTACGTCGTTCTAAACAAACGTCGTTCGTCCTTACAATATGCAGTCTGGACTCGAAACTAAGAGAGTAATTGGTGCATACCATGGAGCTTTTAATAAATGGACCGCACGCAATACAATCGGAGTTTGTTTTCATTAGCAACGGGAGACAAAATAGGGGGAAATTACACATTGGCACTTTTTTTCAGGATTCATGTTATTTTATATGAAGGGTATGTATGTCTTCTTGTCAAAAATAAAATAAAAAAATTTCCCTATGTCAAGGTCATGACCCAAGAGCATGTACCCTTAAACTGAGTCTTTGAAATCGCCTCAAACTAAATGACTCCGTTTCTTCACACCTTTTTGAGATGACTCTGTCACGGCTTTCAAGGTGTGCACCGAGACAGGAACATTATACGACCTAGTGCTACCAGACATGTAATGCTGCTACCGGGTATTATTTTACTTCGGGATGATATTAATGATTTTAGCAAGAGAAAAAGGCATGGAATATAAACGCATCCCAAAAAGAAAGTATCCAGTTTGATTTTTATCCATAAATCAAAGAAGGGTGTCTTAAATCAAGACCTACCAAAAGTATGTTACAAATTAATTTATTCCACACAGTTTGATACCTCATTTGTCCAAATCAATGCAGAATTAATGACACAGTGATCTTTTCAATGCAGTCACTTCAATTGTTAAAGTTGCAGTAATTCCTATTGATGTTGTTAAGATTCTTCATAAAGGTACACAATAACAGAAACAGAGGCTGTTTGACTCCACTTCGTGTGTTTTATACCCTTTCTCACTGTTTTCCCGTTCACTCTTCACAGTCTATATCTGGATGTCCTCCTGCTGTATCAATGATTGCTAGACATCTGCGGCGCATGCTCTCAGCGAGACTTCTGATGCGCCCTGGCCTTGATCTATCGCTGCCCATATTGAGTAGCACTACCAAATCAATAGGAATTTACTGCAACTTTTGAAATTGAGGTGATTGCATTCAAAAAGTCATTGTGTCATCAATTCTGCATCGATTTGGACAAATGAGGTAACAAACTCCGCGGAATCAATTTATCTGTAACATACTTTTGGTAGATCTGGATTTAAGACCACATCTTTGAATTATGGACCAAAATCAAACTGGATACTTTCTTTTTGGGATGCGTTTAGTAGTATATGCATGGATATGTTTAAATTTGATGTATAAGACATCAATCAGACTGTGACGATTCTGTCGTAGTTGAAATAAAATTAAAAACAATTGTGTTTTGAATAGGATGAAGCGGAAAATATGTAGGAACATTTCAAACATAAACGATGCAACACTTAAATTTAATTTAGAGCCGTGCTTTAAATTTGGCTATACATTATTTTTCTTATTTGCTGGGTTAATATTATACAGTGGTGTTCAGTTATATTGGTGTGTTTGTTTTATTTATTTATTTCTGCGATAAATAGTATTGTTTTAGAGATTCTTAAATAAAGCCATTACATGTGTAACATGAAAATGTTTCTTGTTGTGGACAAGCATCTAAAACATAAGGGTTGGATATTATGACTGCTAACTGTTTACCGAGTCCATTGACAGAAAAGGAAAAAGCAAATATCACAATTAAGTCATTGTATGACATTTTACTACTTGCCAACGCATTTTACAGATTTGTAATACAATCACCGGTTTTTGAATAATGGTCAATATTTAAGGGGGGTTACTTACTTATTTTGAGATGTTTAGTTCTAATTTGACAGATTGCAAACGAATTAAGGAATTTTCGTAAAGCGGTTGCTGACAAATCAATGAAAAAAAAAATGACTAAAGAAATCATCTCCGTTCAACTCCGTATAAAGGTTGGTGGTCAGATTATTGTCGTGTTGTGTTTTGTACCTCACATTGAGGCCTGTACCTCAATGATGGATGAAAAACCCTTTCGACGCTCTGTTCCAATACTGCATTTGAATTCTGAGGCAAAGGCAGTAGATGACCATGATGACATATACTCCGCTGCCAGTTACGATCAGGATAACACATTGATTGTTCGTAACCCTATCATTGACATCGTGGGAGAATAATATCTATACACAGAATCAGATGAAATGAGGAAAAATTATTATGTCACAGAATTATGTTTGATTTTCTTTGGTAACTGCATGAAGCAAAATATATTTCGTTCGTGAACCAGTTTATTTTAGCAGCTACTGTCGATGAGATATTAGTTTTAGTCGATGGAATTGATCGTAATATTGGACCAAAAGCTTGTGAATCATGTCATTGGCAAGTAGTTATAGACAGGGTTCAACGATTTTCGCGGCGCGAAAACCCACGTCGTGAAATTTTCTTTTCTCCGCCTAATTTTATTTACTCCGTGAAATTCAAGTGTTTTTAGGCAATGCACTATATGTGATGCGATCAAGCAAAATCAGTCGGAACTCGGAAATATTAAATTTTCAGTTTCTTATAGGAGAGTAAAAAGCATTTACAAATCTAGATTTGTCAGGAAACCCCATTGAAATTAAACAACCAGTTCCAAAGATATGAGCAATTTAAGAGTTTCAAAAACAAGAGGAAACAAAAGGAAATACTTCCTTTGTTTGGCTATATCTCAAAATCAATATTCCCGAGTTCCGACTGATTTTGCTTGATCGCATCACATATGTGAACGAAATGCTGTTGTTTGTACATTGAATAGTTGGGGGATGTATAAAGTAGGGGCGAAAATTGTGATTCCGTGACCAAATCACGGGCAATATGATTTGAAAGTGTTTTTTGAACTTTGAAGAATGCAAAACATATGCAACTTGTCAAATGGTGTTAAACTCCAGATAGAGGGCGCTTTTCAAAATGACCGCCCAAACGCCTAAATTATTCAAAAATTGCCATAAATTATACAAAATATATCCTACATGACACGGTGTATAATTTCATATTTTGACATGTTTTTTCCGCGCAATCTCCGCGCAATTTGCTATTTTTTACGCTCAATTTGTTATTTATTTCCGCGCAAATCATTTGTTCCTGGATAAAGCATATTGTTTAATATAAGAGTGGGTTTGAAATAAACCACAGTTTGAACTTAATCACCTACCATTATGAATTATTAAAACTGAACCCTTTGATACTTTGAGCCAATTTACTTGATGCTAGAAATAGATCGCTCAAACTTGTATGTTAAGGTGTTTATTAAACAGGTGGAAAATGATGACTATAGTAGAAATTCCAATTGAATGAACACAGCTTTCAATAGCGTGACGTTTTGGCGTTCACTGCGCGATGTACGCCAGCGTGTGCGACTGTGTGTGAGTAAAGCGGAAGTGAATCCAACCATGCCAACGCACTCGTGATGTTAGCATTATATCCAAGGTCATGCGTTCGCGTTGTAGTTTGAAATACGCGATATACGATCGCGGTTGGATGGAATACAGCTATTGAAAGCTGCGTTCATTCAATTGGAATTCCTACTGTGGATTGAATCTAATCTCTCGTTTACGATTCCCAGTTGATTGAGAGTATTCACAATTATAGTGTAAACCACTTTTAAGCACAATATTTCAGGAACGAGAACAAAAAAATTGAATTTAACAATAATTCGATTTCTAAGACTCTATTCAAAATTGGTGTTCAATATTGCTCCTACGTAAATATAAAAACAAAAAGAGCTACTCTGTCAAATGACGAGTGATGGAGTAGCTCTTTTTGTTTTTATATTTACGCATGAATCCTAGTTTTAAATAGAGTCTTTGAAATCGCCTCAAACTAAATGACTCCGTTTCTTCACACCCTTTTTAAGATGGCTTTCACGGCTTTTCACGGCTTTCAAGGTGTGCACCGTGACAGGAAAATTATACGACCTAGTGCTACCAGACATGTAATGCTGCTACCGGGTATTTTTTACTTTGAGATAACATTAACGATTTTAGCCAGACAAAAAGGGCAAGGAATATTATGTTTAAATTTCCAACTCAATATGAATGAGACATTAATCATCTAACATTAAATATTTAAGATTACAGCAACAAATTTGATTGAAAGAAAACATTTACTATTCCGCATTGCATATTACCATTCTCCTATATTGTTAACGTTTGATACAAGGTGTCAGCTTTTCAAACTCTGTGACACTATTGATGATAAATTATTGATAATGCTAGAAGTTGCGTACACTAGTGATCAACAATTCATGAAAATACACTATATAAGTAAGAAGAAGAAGAAATTTTCACTTTTTAATTCGTTAAAAAGACATTTTCTCAATATTTTGTGATGGTATTTTTAGGATCTTTATCCATTATTAATTGAACACACATCCATAACAATAGCAATATAAAATACGAATCCGAATCATAAATACAATTATCTTTAAAATATTATCATACTCCAATTTATAGAGGTTAGCGCATGTGTGTTCTAATTTCTTCATCGATATCCATCTCGAGATGCCAACTCTGTCTCGAGTGATTGAGTAGCTCTTTTTGTTTTCATATTTTAGCATGAATCCTAGTTTTAAATAGAGTCTTGAAATCGCCTCAAACTAACTGACTCCGTTTCTTCACACCTTTTTAAGACATGCTCTTTCATGGTTTTCAAGGTACGCGCACCGAGACAGGAAAATTATACGAGACATGTAATGCTGCTACCGGGTATGTTTTTTTTACTTGGGGAAGATATTAACGAGTTTAGCAAGAGAAAAAGGGCAAGGAATATTATACCTAAATTTCCAACTCAATATGAATGAGACATTAATCATCTAATGTTAATAATTTAAGATTGCAGCAACATATTCGATTGAAAGAAAACATTTTCTATTGCGCATTGTATATTACCATTCTCCTATATTGTTAACGCTTGATACTGGTGTCTGTCAGCTTTTCAAATTCTGTGAAAAATCGATGATAAATTATTGATAGTGCTGGAAATTGCGTAGTAAATTTATGATAGTACACTATATAAAATTATTAACAATAGTAATAATATGAAGAAAGTTTCACTTATACTTTGTGAAAAAGACATTTTCTCAATATATTTGATGGTATTTTTAGGATCTTCATCCATTATTAATTGACCACACATCCATAATAATAGCAATACACAATAAGAATCCTGAATCATAAATGCAATTTAATATCTTTATATTATCACACTCCAGTTTATAGAAATTGGCGCATTTACATTTTAAATTCATCATCGATATCCATCTCGAGATGCCAACTCTGTCTCAAATGTCGAGTGATTAAGGGCTGGGGTATGAACGTTTGGACAGTATTTATTTTGGGATATTAGAGCACATCAGACATATCGAATTGCATTCTGAATACGAAGAATGTCATTCTGATATCAAATAATTTTGAATTTTGAAATTCGCAATTTAATACACATTTTATGGCAAATCATTAAAAATTGATATTTTTGATATTTAACAGTACTTGAAGTAAACTTTATAAATTTGATGATTTATATTTAAAGTGTATGTAGGTGGTTGAAAAGCCGACGATCAATTGAAAATTTTGACCTTTCGTATTGAAGATCTGGATTTTTTTCCCAAAACACCAAAAAAAAAAAAAAACTAGGTCTTTTTGGGAAAAAAATCCATATCTTCAATATGAAAGGTTAAAATTTTCAATATACCGTCGGCTTTTCCTCCCTGCTACATACACGTTAAGAATATATCATTAGATTTATATAATTTACTTCGAGGACTGTTATATATCAAAAATTCGAAAAATATGAAATTTGTATAATTTGTCATAAAATTGGTATTTTATTGTGATTTTCAAAAAATGAAAATTATTTGATATCAGAAAGACATGCTTCGTATTCAGAATACAATTCGATAGGTCTGAGGTGCTCTCATGTGCCACAAAAAATACTATCGAAACGCAATAAACGCTCATTTTAGATCCCTTAAGTAGCTCTTTTTGTTTTTATATTTACGCATGGATCCTAGTTTTAAACTAGTCTTTGAAATCGCCTCAAACTAAATGACTCCGTTTCTTCACACCTTTTTGAGATGACTCTGTCACGGCTTTCAAGGTGTGCACCGAGACAGGAACATTATACGACCTAGTGCTACCAGACATGTAATGCTGCTACCGGGTATTATTTTACTTCGGGATGATATTAATGATTTTAGCAAGAGAAAAAGGCATGGAATATAGTAGTATATGCATGGATATGTTTAAATTTGATGTATAAGACATCAATCAGACTGTGACGATTCTGTCGTAGTTGAAATAAAATTAAAAACAATTGTGTTTTGAATAGGATGAAGCGGAAACTATGTAGGAACATTTCAAACATAAACGATGCAACACTTTAACTTAATTTAGAACTAGTAGTGCTTTAAATTTGGCTATATACATTATTTTTCTTATTTGCTCAGTTATCAATTATTCCGTGGTGTTCAGTTATATTGGTGTGTTTGTTTTATTTATTTATTTCTGCGATAAATAGTATTGTTTTAGAGATTCTTAAATAAAGCCATTACATGTGTAACATGAAAATGTTTCTTGTTGTGGACAAGCATATAAAACATAAGGGTTGGATATTATGACTGCTAACTGTTTACCGAGTCCATTGGAAGAAAAGGAAAAAGCAAATATCACAATAAAGTCATTGTATGATATTTTCATTTTACTACTTGCCTCTTTATTGCAATCTTAGTCTTTATTAACAAGTCGTCAGTAATTCGATAAATTGGGATCGGATTCGTGGCCAATTTGATCTAAAGAGATCATTTCAATTCTTACTTGATAATAAGCTCAAACATTGCAACAATTTAATACGACGACGATTATATATAATGTTGGCTTAACCTAGCTTTGTCATTACATTTTTTATCAGTGCATGCAATAACCAACAACTTACAATATCCCATCATTCAAAGCCTGGGGCTCCTGTGCTCACACACACCATTTTATTTATTTTATTTTATTTATAACATTCGGCCGAAGCCAGGCTAAGCCTAGTGTTCAGAGGCTATTAAATTCAAGGGATGCCATCCGGATATCTTGGGACAGGGATATGGGAAGAGGTCCGATTTTAGATGCAGGAGGAAAACCGAAGCACCCGGAGAAAAACCTGCGAGGACGAGCATGGATGGGCAACCAAACTCACATGTGGCACCGCGGGGAATTGAACCCCGGCTACAGCGGTGAGAAGCGAGTTTTGTACACGTGTTTGCGTATGTCGTACATAATGGCATAAAAGCAAGCAAGGAGAGCAAACTGCGTAATTTATGGCCCATTTCAATGAATTGTGGGCCCATTCAGTGATATGCTCATCCGAACAATCGTAAAAATCATCAAAATTCAGATTTTGATACCTTTGTTATTGTTATAGATGTGCTAACATAGCCTGCTAGTGGTTCAGCTGAAAGACAAAATAAGGCATTTAGATGAAATCTGTAATTTATATACTGACAGTACATAAATTAGCTACATGTATTTGAATGGGGCCTCAATTTTGACAATTGATTTTTTGCACTCTCGCTGGGATCGCTGAAAGGGCCTTTAAGCCGCGTGTTAATCCATGAAAACTAGCGATCGTGTGACTACCATTAGAACACGTGTTAACGAAACAAAACCTGTTCTAAATCTTCCGGCTGTCCTGATTCTGTGGGTATTTAAAAGGGTGTTACAGTTCCATTTTTTGCTTCTGGTATTTAAATGCTCTGGGTAGAATATGCGTTGATTCTTATACAATGTCATGCTACTGTATTGGAAACAGCCTGAATGTATGATAAAAAAAATATTCGAAACTTTATATTTAATTTCAGTAATGATATTGAAGGTTGCCAACAATTACTTTAATGTGTTAGATTAATTGTCAAACTCGATAGAGAGGATCCAACGGGTTGTTTTTAATCGAAACCTATAATACTAATTACCAAATTTCCACGTACTTTTATTGGCTTGTATCAAAAATCAAAAAACTTTTCAAGTGGGTCTAAATTGTCGATCCTCTTGGCTATTATAAGCATATTATACATTTATAGCTGTAAGCAAAAATAAAATCTTTACTTATTCGGATGTAACATTGCTAAAATTATTAGGAAGATTTAATCATAGTAATCATCCATCGCTTTCTAGAACTTTCTATTATTCTTCTGGCACTCCTGAGAACCTCCTTGTGGTAAAGCAACGAGCCCTGAACATTGATTCTGAAGTTGTGGTGTTATTTGTTTTTATTGATCCACGTCGAGTCCATTACCACATGACGACCTGAATTATTTCAGGACATAGCCTGCCTAAACATTACTGTTGGGCGAGTACAAAGTCAATAATTCCAATATTGTAAATGTATATATACCCACGCCGCGAAATTTTCTTTTCTCCGCGTAATTTTATTTACTCCGTGAAATCCAAATGTATATTAGTTTTCTCTCTGCTTACTCGTCGGTGAAAGAATTAATTATTTTAGCACAAAAGACATACAAAGACAGATTTTAAACCAATTTATTTGATTTCAGTCGAAAAAACTTAACTTATTAAGTTTTTGAATAATCAATGTTTGTGCACGGCTTTATTATGCTGACAAGTCTCTGTCCTGTCACGAAAGATGTTCCTATATAAACATCTCAAAAAAGTAACTACCCCCTTAAACAATGGCCATTATTCAAAAGGGCTATTGTATTACAAATCTGTAAAATACGTTGGAAGCAGAATTTATTTCTGCGCATTTTGACACCTCATTTGATACGATAGCCTAGAAAACAATAAAACACCGGTCAATTTAATGTAGTGAGGTCCAGATTTTAAAGTTGCACTTACATACAAATTGTTTCAATACAAAAACACTCAGATATCATTACACAGATTTTCGTCCATTACACTGAATACAAAATCAATACAATTTACTGCAACTTTCAAATCTTGGGTTACATTGATTTAAATGTACGCTGTGACGTCAATATTTAGTCGTCAATTGCTGCAAATGAGGTGTCAAAATGTGCAGAAATAAATTCTGCTTCAAACGCATTTTACAGATTTGTAATACAATCACCCGTTTTTGAATAATGGTCATTATTTAACGGGGGTTACTTACTTATTTTGAGATGTTTAGTTCTAATTTCACAGATTGCAAACGAATTAAGGAATTTTCGTAAAGCGGTTGCTGACAAATCAATGAAAAAAAAATGACTAAAGAAATCATCTCCGTTCAACTCCGTATAAAGGTTGGTGGTCAGATTATTGTCGTGTTGTGTTTTGTACCTCACATTGAGGCCTGTACCTCAATGATGGATGAAAAACCCTTTCGACGCTCTGTTCCAATACTGCATTTGAATTCTGAGGCAAATGCAGTAGATGACCATGATGACATATGTGATGCGATCAAGCCAAATCAGTCGGAACTCGGAAATATTGATTTTGAGATATAGCCAAACAAAGGACATTTTTCCTTTTGTTTCCTATTGTTTTGATAACTCTTTAATTGCTCATATCTTTGGAACTCGTTGTTCAATTTCAATGGGATTTTCTGCAAATCCAGCTTTATAAATACTTTTTACATTCCTATAGGAAACTGAAAATTTATTATTGCCGAGTTCCGACTGATTTTGCTTGATCGCATCACATATACTCCGCTGCCAGTTACGATCAGGATAACACATTGATTGTTCGTAACCCTATCATTGACATTGTGGGAGAATAATATCTATACACAGAATCAGATGAAATGAGGAAAAAATTATTATGTCACAGAATTATGTTTGATTTTCTTTGGTAACTGCATGAAGCAAAATATATTTCGTTCGTGAACCAGTTTATTTTAGCAGCTACTGTCGATGAGATATTAGTTTTAGTCGATGGAATTGATCGTAATATTGGACCAAAAGCTTGTGAATCATGTCATTGGCAAGTAGTTATAGACAGGGTTCAACGATTTTCGCGGCGCGAAAACCCACGCCGCGAAATTTTCTTTTCTCCGCGTAATTTTATTTACTCCGTGAAATTCAAGTGTTTTTAGGCAATGCACTATATGTGATGCGATCAAGCAAAATCAGTCGGTACTCGGAAATATTGATTTTGAGATAAAGCCAAACAAACAAAATATTTCCTTTTGTTTCATCTTGTTTTGGAAGCTCTTTAATTGCTCATATCTTTGGAACTGTTTGCTCAATTTCAATGTGGGTTTCTGCAAAATCCAGCTTTGTAAATACTTTTTACTATCCTGTAAGAAACTGAAAATTTATTATTGCCGAGTTCCGACTGATATTGCTTGATCGCATCACATATGTGAACGAAATGCTGTTGTTTGTACATTGAATAGTTGGGGATGTATAAAGTAGGGGCGAACATTGTGATTCCGTGACCAAATCACGGGCAATATGATTTGAAAGTGTTTTTTGTACTTTGAAGAATGCAAAACATATGCAACTTGTCAAATGGTGTTAAACTCCAGATAGAGGGCGCTTTTCAAAATGACCGCCAAAACGCCTAAATTAATCAAAAATTGCCATAAATTATACAAAATATATCCTACATGACACGGTGTATAATTTCATATTTTGACATGTTTTTTCCGCGCAATCTCCGCGCAATTTGCTATTTTTTACGCTCAATTTGTTATTTATTTCCGCGCAAATCATTTGTTCCTGGATAAAGCATATTGTTTAATAAAACCACAGTTTGAACTTAATCACCTACCATTATGAATTATTAAAACTGAACCCTTTGATACTTTGAGCCAATTTACTTGATGCTAGAAATAGATCGTATATTTTATGTATGAGGTATACCATTACAACCATGAATTATTATACCTGGTCGCGTTAAAGAAGCTTTTAAAGTAGCTTTCCCCATGAGCACTACCTGCCGATTAGCCAAAAAGAATTTTTCATTATCAATTGGACCAATCAGCAACATCGTTAGAATAATTTCACCACGCAAAAAAAAATGGGGTGAATTATTTGAAAATCTCTATTCTGATTGGTGATTAAAATGAAGATATCATGTAATTGACCAATCAGAGGCAATGTTAGATCGGCAGGTAGTGCTCAGGGGGTTAACATCATTGATGTCATATAAGTTAAACTATGATTAGCTTCACCAGAATTAAACTCATTTAAAGCTGTACGTGTTTAGCCCTTTTTAGAGTTTCTTAACATATCATAGCATTGAATTTGAAAATATGACAAATTCGTAGATGTTTTCATTCGCTAAACACAAAATAAAAATTAAATATTTCACCGAAATTAAATATTTCACCGAAATTAAATATTTCACCGAAATTAAATATTTCACCGAAATTAAATATTTCACCGAAATTAAATATTTCACCGAAATTAAATATTTCACCGAAATTAAATATTTCACCGAAATTAAATATTTAAATATTTCACCGAAATTAAATATTTCACCGAAATTAAATAATTCACCGAAAGGTGTATAAACTCTTTAAAGGTCATATTTTTTCGTAATTGTGTTTTGTACCTCACATTGAGGCCTGTACCTCAATGATGGATGGAAAACCTTTCGACGCTATGTTCCAATACTGGATTTGAATTCTGAGGCAAATGCAGTAGATGACCATGATGACTCCGCTGCCATTACGATCAGGATAACACATTGGTTGTTCGTAATAATAGATAATTTTCTAGGCAATGCACTATCATGATATTTGAACGAAATGCTTGTTTGTACATTGAATAGTTGGGGATGCTCTCTTTTTTTAACGATTGATGAGGAATCAATCTAAATAGATTGAAATGTTTTGTTTTCACTCTAACTCTCTTTGTAGACTGATTTCACTATCTAATCAAATATTACTCCTAATGTACTGCCAAATGATATGTGTTGAATATGTTTGGAATGAGATTCTAGATAAATATTAATTAAATATGTGGTGATTTACCCTTAAATTCACCGAGAGGTATATGCACAGACATTTCTTACACTGACACTAAGATACAATCATTTCACTTCAATATCCATCAATACTCTATTTAAATTAGAATATACGTTAGGAAAGTGCTTCTATTTCTTCACAGCCGTTTGCAGTAACATTCACGGGATTTTCGTTGACTTGTAATAGTGATCGATATTCCTAATTCCCATCAAATAATTATACAAGCTCAACCAACAAGTTACCAACGCCGAGGATTGCACCCTGGACCTCCTGCCCAGAGGTGTGTACCGTAACATCAGATATCTGCGCTCTCACTTTGAACGAAGCAATCATTTTAATTCGTACTATGGTACTGTTTGAGACATAAGAGAAAGCCAGCACAGAGGACAACCTTAAGGAGGGCATTGACACTATGGACAATAAACCGCATAATTTGACACTACTCTGAATGTTATATATAATTTATATACACCTTTTTGGATTAAATAAATATTTCCACAAAATATTCTAAAAATACTCAAATTTAAACAAAATAGTGCAATTTGGCGCCAAATTAACTAACATTATATTGGATTTTGATAAACATTGATACAATTATACTTCTAATATAGGTAAGGCTTGTTCTTTCTGACTATAAGATGACCTAATCACGGGAAAATATAGCATGTAAAACTACGTCATTTTTAAGTTAAGGTGAACACTGATGGGGCTATTTATCCTAAATCGTGTTTTCATCTTTACAAGTGGTAGAGACTGGTATAATGGCATTAAAACATCAGAAATAGAGTAACAAATAACAACTTAATTTTCACAACACTGTTTTTCATGCAATGTTAGGATAAACTTGTATTATTTGGCTAAATTGAATTTATATAAAATAATATGTTAATAGCGCCCTCAATTTTCACACAAATATACAGTTTATAGAATAAAAATACCACAACAAAGCAGAAAGATATGAATAAGTTGGAAAAGAGCTGGAAATATATATACATATTAGTGTCATAAGTGTTGGTATTGTCCAGGTCTAGAATTGAACATTGTATAATGTTTTGTTTAATAAATGATCACATCAAACAACCGTGATCACAAAGTAAACAATTATATTAGATTTTGATAAACATTCATCCAATATACTCCAAATTTAGGTAGGTGTCGTGTGTAGAGAACGGTAAACACATTTTGGACAGAATTGTCAACTCTTAAGTATAATAGTTTGATTACATTGACACAATTTCAGAATACTTGCGCCAGGTTTTAAAAGCATCATATATCACTATTTTGTTATCGCGTAGCTATTAAATTTATCATTAATAGCATTACTGGATGTTGAAAGTTGACATTACTATCTCTCTTGTCACGTAGGTATCATACTGAAGTAGAAAATATTGCCTGTTCATGACCCCCATTATACATAGTCTACTTTATCTCCTCTATACAAAACAGTTGTTGCTGTAAGGGCACTCATGACGTCAATCTCGTAAGAAATCTTATATTAGTAATTGCCCATCTTTAAATAACATAGCTCGAAAATTGTCATTAATGACATCGCTGGATTTGGAAAATTGACACTACTGTCGTATCTTGTCAGACATGTCAGTTATAATACAACATTGCGGATAATAAAAATACGATGTAGTATATATCTCTGACAGTCATTGCTTTATTAGATTCTTTACTATAAACGCGATTCCACCTGTTGCGTTTAGGATTCACCTGTTAGCCTCCGCTGATGTTATTTTTCATAGAAATAGAGTCAAAATAATAGTTATTGCTTGATGACTCCAGTCAAAGCAATATCGTTTGCGCTATAACACAATATAGATGATATTTATTTAACTTCATAACCATATCAAAATATAACAAAGTCATGTAAGTATATGAATTCTTGATAGGTTTCTATAGTGCCAAATCTGGTTTTTTTTCTAAATATTTCAAAACCCTAAAATCTTTTGAGATGAGAGTGTACTTTTGAATTCCTTAGAATTGTAACTATACGATCCTTGATCATACTGCTGCCATTGTAATGAATGCTATGAAAACATGAATGTTGTGCACCATGTCATTTAGTTTTTAGTTACTTTTTAGAACAGCGAAAATACCCCTTTCAAGGAGCCATATCACGGACCCTTCCTTTTGGGCTCGAAATTAATCTAATGAGTGACCTTTTATTTTAAAGTCAACATCTAGCCTCATATTTCGTTTAGAATAAAGTTCGGTGACGGCTTGTTTTAAATGTACGTTGTGACGTCAATATTTAGTCGTCAATTGCTGCAAATGAGGTGTCAAAATGTGCAGAAATTAATTCTGCTTCCAACGCATTTTACAGATTTGTAATACAATCACCCGTTTTTGAATAATGGTCATTATTTAAGGGGGGTTACTTACTTATTTTGAGATGTTTAGTTCTAATTTGACAGATTGCAAACGAATTAAGGAATTTTCGTAAAGCGGTTGCTGACAAATCAATGAAAAAAAAATGACTAAAGAAATCATCTCCGAAATCATCTCCGTTCAACTCCGTATAAAGGTTGGTGGTCAGATTATTGTCGTGTTGTGTTTTGTACCTCACATTGAGGCCTGTACCTCAATGATGGATGAAAAACCCTTCCGACTCTCTGTTCCAATACTGCATTTGAATTCTGAGGCAAATGCAGTAGATTACCATGATGACATATGTGATGCGATCAAGCCAAATCAGTCGGAACTCGGAAATATTGATTTTGAGATATAGCCAAACAAAGGACATTTTTTCTTTTGTTTCCTATTGTTTTGATAACTCTTTAATTGCTCATATCTTTGGAACTCGTTGTTCAATTTTATTTTGTTTATAAATACTTTTTACATTCCTATAGGAAACTGAAAATTTATTATTGCCGAGTTCCGACTGATTTTGCTTGATCGCATCACATATACTCCGCTGCCAGTTACGATCAGGATGACACATTGATTGTTCGTAACCCTATCATTGACATCGTGGGAGAATAATATCTATACACAGAATCAGATGAAATGAGGAAAAAATTATTATGTCACAGAATTATGTTTGATTTTCTTTGGTAACTGCATGAAGCAAAATATATTTCGTTCGTGAACCAGTTTATTTTAGCAGCTACTGTCGATGAGATATTAGTTTTAGTCGATGGAATTGATCGTAATATTGGACCAAAAGCTTGTGAATCATGTCATTGGCAAGTAGTTATAGACAGGGTTCAACGATTTTCGCGGCGCGAAAACCCACGCCGCGAAATTTTCTTTTCTCCGCGTAATTTTATTTACTCCGTGAATTTCAAGTGTTTTTAGGCAATGCACTATATGTGATGCGATCAAGCAAAATCAGTCGGTACTCGGAAATATTGATTTTGAGATAAAGCCAAACAAACAAAATATTTCCTTTTGTTTCATCTTGTTTTGGAAGCTCTTTAATTGCTCATATCTTTGGAACTGTTTGCTCAATTTCAATGTGGGTTTCTGCAAAATCCAGCTTTGTAAATACTTTTTACTATCCTGTAAGAAACTGAAAATTTATTATTGCCGAGTTCCGACTGATATTGCTTGATCGCATCACATATGTGAACGAAATGCTGTTGTTTGTACATTGAATAGTTGGGGATGTATAAAGTAGGGCGAACATTGTGATTCCGTGACCAAATCACGGGCAATATGATTTGAAAGTGTTTTTTGTACTTTGAAGACTGCAAAACATATGCAACTTGTCAAATGGTGTTAAACTCCAGATAGAGGGCGCTTTTCAAAATGACCGCCAAAACGCCTAAATTAATCAAAAATTGCCATAAATTATACAAAATATATCCTACATGACACGGTGTATAATTTCATATTTTGACATGTTTTTTCCGCGCAATCTCCGCGCAATTTGCTATTTTTTACGCTCAATTTGTTATTTATTTCCGCGCAAATCATTTGTTCCTGGATAAAGCATATTGTTTAATATAAGAGTTTGAAATAAACCACAGTTTGAACTTAATCACCTACCATTATGAATTATTAAAACTGAACCCTTTGATACTTTGAGCCAATTTACTTGATGCTAGAAATAGATCGTATATTTTATGTATGAGGTATACCATTACAACCATGAATTATTATACCCGGCTGCGTAAAAGAAGCTTTGTTATAAAGTAGCTTTAACATCATTGATGTCATAATAAGTTAAACTATGATTAGCTTCACCAGAAATTAAATATTTCACCGAAATTAGATAATTCACCGAAAGGTGTATAAACTCTTTAAAGGGGTACTACACCCCTCGATAAATTTGTGTCTATTTTTGCATTTTTCTCAAAAACTAAAAACACACTGGTAACAAAAGTTATGTATATTATAGGGGCAAGGAATCCAATTACTACACTGGAATTTCAGTGTCCCACGACAAGTGGTTTGTTATTTATGATAAGAAATAAGGTACCTCTAGGATGTACCTCATTTCCTGTCATATATACTGAACCACTTGTTAGTAGACTTGTTAAGGGGTGAAAATGGGGCGAACGCTGCATTTTTTAGTACAAAGGTCCCACTTGGCATGAATGTTCCTTGGGGCAAAAGGAAAAGATTCATCCAAAGAGACACTCTGTATCTATGCATAAAACCCCCTAATTTGCATAAATTATGCTAATTAGCACCCAAAATATGGTATTTTCTAACTTTTAGCACATTTCACTTAAAAACATGTGTAAACAGTTGAATTTGGATTAATTTAGGATAAGGAATTAATTTTAGGGATAATTTTAGGAATATGTGGCCATTCTGACCCCCAAATCCAAGATGGCCGCTGGCCGCCATCTTTAAAATATGCGTTTTTTTACAACTTTTGAACCAATCGAGCTACAGACTTGTGTGACATATCAATTAATACTAACAGGGCTGGGGAAACTCATTTCTGGCACTGTTTATAAGATAGGAAGTCATTTGAAAAGGGCACAGTGGTTTTTAAATGTAAATTCCAATGTACCAGTCTTTGACATTATGTTTTCAGGGTTATTAGGAGTTAAGAAAGCCTAATAATGATAATATTGGGTGGCTTATTTCGCATGATACCATAACATATCGGATTCGTCATACAAATATCGAACTCGCCGTTGGCTCGTCCGATATTTTTATGACTCATCCGATATGTTATGGTATCATGCTCAGCCATCCAATATTATATCAATATTGTAGATGGATGAACATGTTTGAATATATAGTTTGGTTCAGTGCGTCACCAAAATTTTGGTCGTTGGCAATTGTGGGGATTTTCTATATTTTGCTTTTTTTTGAAGTCTAGGATTCACTTGTAATGAAAACCAATGTTTACCATTTTTTAAATACCAATATGGCGACTATTTTGACAATCCAAAATGGCCGGTTAATCTGCACACACGCAGTCATGTTCAGTTCCTAAAAGTGGACCTTTGAACCTGAAATAGTTACTTTTTATTGGACTATGCAGTCATACTTCTTCTTAGCGTGTCCAAGCGCAGGGTCAAATGCGCCCGAGCCAAGAGCTGACGCAGTGACGAGCAGAATCGTTGAATTCAGCTAGGTCCTCATGTGTGCCCCATCTATGGACAGACCAACAGGTGTTCCATAGTCTGTGGAACCGTTCCACAATCACAGGTAGTGTTTTGTCCTTCTGGTAGGTATCCCCATTTCTGCAAAGCGACCTTGCACCTTCCGACCCCTGATCTTAGTCTGTTGAGACACCGCCACTCAGGCCATGTGGAATCAGCTCCAGGTGGTAGCTGCTCACTGGGTTGTAGTCCCATAGCTGGTGAATTGGGAGATCTCTCTTTCCACAGGGTGAGTCTTTCCGCTTCCTTGGAGACTGTCCCAAGAGGATGAACTTTGCTTAGGAAGCTTCCTCTGGATCTAAGGCGTTTGGGTGCAGCAGTCTGGTTGAACATGGGGTGTTCATATCAACATGATCAATGGTCTGACGCTCATGCTCTTGCATGCTGGTCACTTGTCGGCGTACATCTGGAGGGGCTATAGCAGCTAAGGTGTAGAGACTCTCCGTTGGTGTTGATCGGAGGCATCCAGTGATAAGTCGACAGCATGAGTTGAGTGCTGGGTCCACCTTCTTGGCATGAGTTGATCTTCCCCACACTGGGCAGGCATATTCAGCACTAGAGTAGCATAAAGCCAAGGCTGCTGATCTGAGAGTGTCTGGTCGGGCTCCCCATCTGGATCCAGTGAGCTTGTTCAAAATGTTGTTTCGTGAACAAACTTTGCTCCTTGTCTTGTCAACGTGGCTCTTGTATGAGAGTGTACGGTCGAGAGTGACTCCCAGATATACGGGTGTTTCACAGTGCTCTAGTGTGGTTCCAGATCAGGTCACCTTCAGTTGACGTTTAGCTTCACGGTTGCGGAGGTGGAAAGCACACACCTGTGTCTTGGATGGGTTGGCACAGAGGTAGTTTTCCTCATAGTATGGCATGAGCTCATCCAGGGCTTTGGAGAGTCTCTGTTCCACAACAGTGAAGTCGGTGTGTTGTGCACTGATGCCAAGATCGTCTGCATATATGAAGCGTTGGGTGTCTTCACTTCTCGGTTGATCATTGGTGTATATATAGAACAGGAGAGGTGCGAGAACACTGCCTTGGGGTAGTCCGTTCCTGGGTCTTCGCCACCGGCTCTTCTTGTCTCCAAGCTGAACAAAGAACATCCTGTTGTCAAGCATGCATTCGATGAGCTCCGTCAGGTGGATATCTTTGGTTAACTCCAGGATTTTGCTGAGGAGACATCTATGATTGACGGTATCGTAAGCTGCTGAGAGGTCGACGAAAACAACTCCGGTTACCAATCCATCCTCAAATCCATCCTCAATGTGCTGGGTAAGGTTGAGAACTTAGCTTGTTGTTGATTTGCCAGGACGGAAAACTGTTTGTTCTGGGATGAGTTGCTCGTCTACCACAGGTGCCAGTCTGTTGAGCAGGAGGCGTTCGAATAGCTTGTAGGTATGGCTGAGAAGCGATATTGGTCGATAACTCTTTGGGATGGATGGATCTTTCCCTGGCTTCAGCAGACCGATGATGTGAGACTTCTTCCAGATCTTAGGGAGTCTGTGGCTGCGACGACAGGTGTTGTAGAGCTGTAAGAGCCATTTCTTTGCCTCTGGACCAAAGTTCTTCAGCTGCTCAGTTGCGATGTTGTCAAGGCCAATTGCTTTCCCTGGTTGGAGTTTGGCGATTCCTGCTTCCAGCTCCTGCATAGTAAAGGGCTTGGTGAAGCCGGGGTCTCCGCTGTATTTCTTGCGGTCTAATTTGGTCTTATGTTTCTTGCCACTTCTTCCATTCAGGAGCAGTTGGTGGGCAACCTGGTTGGGTGTGACTTTGGACTGCAGTGGGGCTGTTGTAGGGTCAACCTGTAAGTTTGCGGATGGTGGACCATGCCTCCTTGCTGTTGTGGGTCATGTCTGCTGACTCTAGGAGGGTATGCCAGGTCTTATTACGCTCTTTGGAGATGGATTCCATAACTGTCGCACCCTTTGCTGTTGTTTCCTCGGCGAAAGGGTCAGCTTCAAACATGGTTACATACTCTTGGTATTCTTCTGCACATTCCTTGGAAAGGCCTGGTATGTATTCCACCCTGCAGCCTCTATATGTCTACGAGTAGTCTTGGAAACTAGTTGGGCAAAGGTGTCATAGTTGTCTGGAGTTGGAGTAATTATCTTCACCTTCTGGTCTAGCTCTTTTGTGAATCCGTTCCAATCTGCTTTCTTGTAATTGAAGCGTCGCTGAAAAGGCACTATGTTTGGTGAGATTACGGTGTTAACGTGGATACCAATTGGCCGGTGTTGTGTTTGGGGAACTGGATCCAATACAATCTTCTTACACATGTCAGAGATGTTGTTAGTGACAATAGCTATAGATCAGGGTTGTATCCTCTCTTCCAACGGGTACTATGGAACGAAGGAGGAAGTTTGGAATCATGAATAAGGTTCAGCTGGTGTTTGTCTATCCATTCCTCAACTGCAGCTCCATCGTTGTTGGTTTCTTTGTAACCCCATTGAGTGATGTGGCTGTTGAAATCGCCGATGAAGATACATGGCTTGGTGTCAGTGTTAGAAGTGAATTGAGTGAGGCTTGAAGTCTTCTGCTGGTGGCTTGTAGACTGATGTTATTGTTACATTACTGAGCTCAACAGTGAGGACTTCAATGTTGTTGTCATCAGACATCATAGTGGCTTCAATCACAATAACTTCATTCACAAATATCGCACTCCCGTATTGACGATGTGGTCTCTCAACGGCAAGGACCATACCGTACCTGGTATGGTTGGGCGGTGGTTAGTCGCTCCTCTATGGGTTTCCTGTAGGCACAAGACATCACAGTGGAGATTGTTGCACAATCCGCTGATGATATTTTGCTTGGCGGTAGAGAATCCTTCGACATTCAGTGATGTAACTGTCAAAGCAGGCCTTAGAAAAGGTCTGCTTGGACTTCCTTTGGCGATTCTGGGCATGATGGAAAGCTTCTAGATGATAAGTTGCGTTTGGTGGTGGCAGGATTGGTTGGTTATCCAGGGCCGCGTGAACTATTGGTTCGGACGCTCCTACCATGACCCCAAAGTCATACTGATATGGTACTAGTTCAATCTGTTTAATGTAATACCATAAACCAGTGTGTCATTTACCACGCATGTTTTGAAGGTACAAAATCAGGAATGATTGAGAGCAGGTTTTTTTTCTGACTCACCCTGTATAGCAAATAAATACACCTTTAATTTAACTCCTTTAATCAAATTAATGCCGGAAATGAGCTCTACAGCCCCTAATTAGTATAAATTGATATATCACACAAGTTGGTAGCCAGTATGATTCAAAAGTTGTAAAAACGTGTATTTTAAAGATGGCGGCCAGCGGCCATCTTGGATTTGGGGGTCAGAATGGACACATATTCCCAAAACAACCCCCAAAATTAATTCCTTATCCTAAATTAATCCAAATTCAACTGTTTTCACCTGCTTTTAAGTGAAATGGGCTAAAAATTAGAAAATACCATATTTTGGGTGCTAATTAGCATAATTTATGCTAATTAGGGGTTTTATGCATAGAGACAGAGTGTCTCTTTGGATGAATCTTTTTCTCTTGCCTCAAGGAACATCCATGCCAAGTGGGACCTTTGTACTAAAAAATGCAGCGTTCAACCTCTTAACAAGTCTACTATGTCTTGAGTCACTGAAATTTCAGTGTAGTAATTGGATTCCTTGCCCCAATAATATACATAACTTTTGTTACCAGTATGTTATTATTTTTTGAGAAAAATGCAAAAATAGTCACAAATTTACCACAGGGGTGTAGTACCCCCTTAAAGGTAGGTGGTCATATTTTTTCGTAATTGTGTTTTGTACCTCACATTGAGGTCTGTACCTCAATGATGGATGAAAAACCTTTCGACGCTCTGTTCCAATACTGCATTTGAACTCTGAGGCAAATGCAGTAGATGACCATGATGACACATACTCCGCTGCCAGTTACGATCAGGATAAAACATTGGTTGTTCGTAATAATAGATAATTTTCTAGGCAATGCACTATGATATTTGAACGAAATGCTTATTTTCTTTGTACATTGAATAGTTGGGGATGCTCTCTAATGTTTTTTAACGATTGATGATTGAGGAATCAATCTAAATAGATTGAAATGTTTTTTTGGTTTCACTCTAACTCTCTTTGTAGACTGATTTCACTATCTAATCAAGATGACATGTGTTTAATATGTTTGGAATGAGATTCTAGATAAAAATTAAATATGTGGTGATTTACCCTCAAATTCACCTAGAGGTGTATGCACAGCCATTTCTTACACTGACACTAAGATACAATCATTTCACTTCAATATCCATCAATACTCTAAACAACTATTTAAATTAGAATATACTTTAGGAAAGTGCTTAGAACTATTTCTTCACAGCCGTACCCGTTTGCAGTAACATTCACGGGTTTTTTGTTGACTTGTAATAGTGATCGATATTCCTAATTCCCATCAAATAATTATACAAGCTCCATAAACAAGATACCAATGCCGCGTATTGCACCCTGGACCTCATGTCCAGAGGTGAGTACCGTAACACAAGTGAACTGCGCTCTCACTTTGAACGAAGCAATCATTTTAATTCGTACTATGGTCCCTTATGAGACATAAGAGAAAGACAGCACAAAGCTACAATCACAAGGAGGGTATTGACACTATGGACAATAAACTGCATAATTTGACACTACTCTGAATGTTAAATATAATTTATATCCACCTTTTTTGATTAAATAAAACAAATCTAACAGACACATTATCGGAGGTTTTTATTTCAATTCTATTTAAACACAAACAAATAACATATACAAAAAAAAGAGCAAATATTTATTTATTTATTTATTTATTAAGTCATATTTTACCAGGGTAGCCCAGTCAGTGCATAGCACATGATATACATAGGGGCCCTGGAGAACATATACACAATATAAAATTTGATTGTTAAAATTACACAATTAAAATTATACAAAGCTCAATTTAAATACATAAAAACTACATAACAATTTAAAACACAACAATAATATTATTATATACAATTATTGTTATATGAGTATTGATAAAAACTAAAATGGCAAAAGAATAATAAAATATTATCATAGCACACACGAAGGAGATACATAAAACATAAAATACATTAATAATAAAAGACATATAATCTGAAATTGCCATTATTAACTGAGATGTTCAAATATTGTTGATTTAAATGAATATAACTTATTTATTGCACGAATATGATGTGGTAATTTGTTCCATTCTATTGCACCTTGGTATTGAAACGAGCGCACGTGACTTTCATTGACGGCAAGAAGTTTATCAGCACTTGACCTAGTATTTACATGATGCGTGTTATTTACAAACTTGAATTTACAGCTTAGATAAGAAGGAACAAGATCATTTAAACATTTAAACACAATAATGCACTTGTGAATTAACCATCGATTTTAATGTTAATCCATCCGAGTTTATGACGAAGCTCTGTAGCACTATGCCAGGGGGGATAACCTGTTATTGCCCTGGCAGCCCTATTCTGAAGCTTTTCTAGTCGATCAAGATTTAGGCCACTGCAGCTACTAAAAACAACATCACAATAATCAAAAACTGGTAAAATCATGGATTTGTACAAAATATTCAAAGTATTGATGTTGAGGCAAGACCGGAGTCTACGGACAATTCCAATTCTTTTACTAATCTTATTACATAACTTATCAGTGTTACAGTTCCAATTCATATGTTCATCAATAATTACACCCAGATATTTGCAATGGGAAACTCTGCATAATTCTTCATTATTAACAATTGCACGAACATGTTTGAAATTTACCAGTCTCTGGGTGTGCCAATAAGCATAAGATTTGTCTTTTTACATTTAATGTTAGTTTGTTTTGACACAACCATTTACCAACATTGTCTAGCTGAACATTTAAAACAGACTGCAGATTATCAGAATCATTAGAGGCATAAAACAGAGCTGTATCATCGGCATATAAAACAACTTTACATTTATCATCAATTACACTTGTCATATTGTCACAGACCAGGGGTTTGGGAAAATTGGAATAAAAGTCGGACTTGCGACGAAGTCCGACAATTCCCTGGCCGTGGGTAGCGTGGCCTAAAAATTGAAAAATATGAAGGGGAATCAAGTGCCTAATTTATACTCTTGACCTTGAGACGAAATAAATTCACCCTGAATCTAGGTTTTACAGTTCAGTAAATTTATTAATTATTTTTGAAAAAAAAAAATATAAATATCAATATAAATTTAAATAGCAAATTCAATTTCTCTGGTATAATGGAACCAGGGACACAATATTTGAGATTTGTTTCTCACATAAAATAACGATTCAACATGAATCGAGACAAAAATAAATTCCCGATTAATCAATCGGCTTATTACTTTTCAAGTAATTTGTCAATATTATAACTGACCAATTTGTGAAACCCTAAATACCCCAAGTGCTGATCGATAAAATGCACCGACCAACACCCTTTCAAAATTTTGGATGAAAGTTGATTAATAAAATTATCGATCAATCAATTTCTAATAATCAATCTGATCAAGTGTGAAACCCTAAATACCCCAGTGCTGATCGATAAAATGCACCGACCAACACCCTTTCAAAAATTTGGATGAAAGTTGATTAATAAAAATTATTGATCAATCAATTTCTAATAATCAATCCGATCAAGTGATCAGTAAATACCTTTCCAATAAAATCAATCAACCTGACCGATCAATTGAATCGATCATTTCCCTTTCAAAAATTTGGATGAAAGTCATGAAAGTTGATTAATGAAAATTATTCATCAATCAATTTTCAATTTAAACAAAGTTTAAGCTTATAAAACCATTTTGTTGTCTCCCAAATTTTGTGACGGCCACAAACTCATGTGCTAAAATTTTCAGCACCCGAGGTTAATTTGTTTCTCGAGAAAACCAGACACCAACATTCATGAAGACGATCATGACATTGTTGATTATTCAAATTGAATTGCGCAACTTAATTTTGCAACAAAATTGTCACTTCACATCGAAATGACCACAAAATAATTTGTATGTGCTTCCGCGGATGGTACAAATACAAAAAGTGCAAATCTTAATCTTACCAAAAATATATCACCAATCAATTCTGAACATCCAAATAATACACAAATTAATTTTCGGAATTCCGAATAAAGAAGCCACAGCATTCAAAACGCCGTGGACTTTTTAAATTTTGAGGCAAATACAAAAAGTGCAATTCTTAAGCTTAACAAAAATATGACATCAATCAATTCAAATAATCAAAATATGCGCAAATCAATTTTCGGTATCACCGAATGAAGAAGCCACAGCATATCACAACGCCGTGGACTTTTTAAAATTTGAGGCAACGGTGTCTGAGTTTCTCGCAAAACAACAACAATTTTTCCCCATTTTCTATTTGTGTCCCGTAATAGAACGCCAATATAATTCCTCACACATCTCAGATAATATTTTCAAACATGGATAAATGGAGGGGCAGTCAGTCAGTGGAACAGATTTTAAGGTTTACGACACTTACCAAACCATCACTTCTGTATGGCGAAAGGCTTTTGACATGTTGGACGCCATTTTGTTTTCTCAAAATTTCACACGTGTTTATATTTTAAAACACATTTCTTTTTGCTTTCTCGACGTTGGTCGAGCTAAAATCTTTGACCAAACTTGTGTAGGGAATTCACTCTCAAGGTGGAGTTATTCCCACACTAAATTTTTGATGAAAAACCTATAAAACAAATTGAAACATTTTAAAGCAAAACCAGACGCATGTCTCTAGCCCACGAACGACCCGACAGAACTGATCTGATCTGGTTCAGACCGGATGTCACGGCGATTTCGCCGCTCTTACATCCACTTTACTCCCTCCCTATTTGTGAAAGGGCAAGTTCCACTGACTCAATATTTAGAGGAAAGGACATTCGTCAATATACTTGCTCCCGTACATGAATAAAAAAAAATGAACACGAACAACCTGGCCAGGGAGTTTGGACACAAAACGGAACAGCCCCAATCGATTGGTACAGGATTTCGGTGACCAATCAGGGTTTGCTCTGAACAAAAGATTGATCAATCCAGAGGATTTTGGCTACCAATCAGAATTTGTCCTGAACAAAAGAGGTTTCCCGCCAAAAATCGGGACTATCCCTATTTAACATAAAACTTTTAAAACCGGGAAAACAACTTCTTGACAATATCATTAATATATAAAATGAATAAAAGTGGCCCCAGTATTGAGCCCTGTGGCACGCCGGTATCAATTTTCAAAGAATCAGATAAAACACTATTAATAACAACGGACTGATACCGGGAAGTTAAGTAATTTGTGAACCATTTATGCTCAGTACCTTTAATTCCTAAATTGCACAATTTGGATAAAAGAATTTCATGATTGACAGTGTCGAACGCTTTTTTTAAGTCTAAAATATTGCACCAGTTACAAGACCATTTTTCATGTTATTCAAAATGAAGTCATTTACATCAAGCAATGTACTAGATGTTGAATGTTTGGCACGAAAGCCTGACTGCTGCTCAACAAGAATATTATTTTCTGCTAAGAAATCTCGTAGCTGACTATTTACGGCACACTCAAAAATTTTCATGACTACTGGCAAAACAGAAATAGGGCGATAGTTATTTGTATCATCTCTATTGCCCTCTTTGAATAACGGAGAAACCTTAGCATGCTTCCACTCAGTGGGTACAGAACCTGATTTTAACGACATATTAAATACAAAAGCAAGTGAATGAGCAATTTCAGTAGCTCCTAACTTGAGAAGCTTTGCATTTATCCCATCTAATCCTGTAGCTTTCTTAGGATCTAGCGATGACAACTGTTTCAAAACAAAATCAACATCAATATCATGAAAGGAAAACTGTACATTGGAATCTGAATGAATATTATTATCATGATTAACATGGTCATAATTCTTGGCAAGTTGTTTACCAATACCAACAAAAAATCTATTAAAGCTGTCAGCTATGTCTTTTGGTTCAGTACAATGCTCACCATGTTCATCTTGAACTGAATTGATGGAACAAGCCGATTTATTATTTGGCAAAAGCTCCTTCAAAGTTTTCCACAGTTTTGCGGAATCACCTTTACAGTTATTGATCTTACCACAGTAATGCTTCCTCTTCAGTGATTTAGCTAGATTATTCACTTTATTTCTGGTTTCTTTATACAACAACCATGCTTCATCAGTTTTTTCTTTCTCAGCTTTACCTCTGTAATAGTCTCTTTTCTTAGACATTTGTAAATACTCATCATTGATCCAAGGAGTTGTATAACCTTTACATCGGATGTTTACAAAAGGTGCATGATTATCACACACCTCAACAAAAAGTTTTTTCCACATATACCAAGCATCATCAACACATTCATTTAACTCAATTTTATACCAAGGCACATTTCTTAGATCATTACAGAAATCCACTTGATTAAAGTTTCTAAAAGATCTAGTTTTAATTACTCTGGGTTTGTACTTTGGTTTAGTACATTTTTTGATAACATAAACCAATGAGTGGTCACTTAAGCCAAGTGGAATTACACCAGATGAATGAAGCCTATTACATGCTGCATTAGTGTATACATGGTCAATACATGATTTTGTTGTTTTAGTGACTCTGGTGGGTTTAGTAATAAGTTGCCTTGGCTGAAAAAGTTGGCAAAGATGTTTCAAAGGTTTTGCGAGACCTGTTAATGAATCAAGATTTAAATCACCAAGAAGAAAAATATCCTTTGAAGTAGTACTTAAAACATTCAATTGATTTTCCAATCTTTCAAAGAAATGATTCTTATTCACCTTTTTTTCTGATCTATAAGCAGTACCAACATAAAAATAGTTACTGTGGGGAAGTTCTATTTTCACCCACAAAGATTCAATATCATCACACATATTCATACTTATTAATTGACTTGAGTATTTTTCGCTGACGTACATTGCTACACCACCGCCATGTCTATTTCTATCTTTTCGGTATAATACATAACCTGGTATATGAAGCTCATTATTGTCAATATTACTGTCAAGACTGGTTTCATTTAGCGCTAAAATTTCAATTTCTGTAGTTCCAAGAAAGAGTTTGACATGCTCCACAAAATATTCTAAAAATACTCAAATTTAAACAAAATAATGCCATTTAGCGCAAAATTAACTAACATTATATTGGATTTTGATAAACATTGATGCAATTATACTTCTAATATAGGTAAGGCTTGTTCTTTCTGACTATAAGATGACCTAATCACGGGAAAATATAGCATGTAAAACTACGTCATTTTTAAGAAAAGGTGAACACTGATGGCGCTATTTATCCTAAATCGTGTAGAGGGGTAAAGTTGTAAAATCGTAGTAAGGAGTAACAAATAACAACTTAATTTTTACAACACTTTTTATCATGAAATGTTAGGAAAAACTTATATTATTTGGCTAAATTGAATTTATATAAAATAATATGTTAATAGCGCCCTCAATTTGCACACAAATATACAGTTTATAGAATAAAAATACCACAAAAAAGCAGAAAGATACGAATAAGTTGGAAAGGAGTTGGAAATATGTGACCGTACAGCACGAATGAGCCGTAAATGTCCTCAATTGTATTCTGAGTTACAGTGTAAAATGGGCATGAAGGTCATATTCATAGGTATTTCAATTTGGTGCTACGTGTATCTCATTAAATGAGGTACACGTAGCACCAAATTGAGGTACCTATGAATACGACCTTCATGCCCATTTTACACTGTAACTCAGAATACAATTGAGGACATTTACGGCTCATTCGTGCTGTACGGTCACATATATGTACATATTAGTGTCATAGGTGTTGGTATTGTCCAGGTCTAGAATTGAACATTGTATAATGTTTTGTTAGAAAATTTAATAAATGATCACATCAAACAACCGTGATCACAAAGTAAACAATTATATTAGATTTTGATAAACATTGATCCAATGTACTCCCAATTTAGGTAGGTCTTGTGTGTAGAGAACGGTAAACACATTTTTGGACAGAATTGTCAACTCTTAAGTATAATAGTCTGATTACATCGGCACAATTTCAGAATACTTGCGCCGGGTTTTAAAAGCATCATTTATCACTATTTTGTTATCGCGTAGCCTTAAATTTATCATTAATAGCATTACTGGATGTTGAAAGTTGGCATAACTATCTCTCTTGTCACGTAGGTGTCATACTGAAGTAGAAAATATTGCCTGTTCATGACCCCCATTATACATAGTCTACTTTATCTCTTCCATACAAAACAGCTGTTGCTGTAAGGGCACTCGTGACGTCAATCTCGTAAGCAATCTTATATTAGTAATCGCCCATCTTTGAATAACATAGCTCGAAAATTGTCATTAATGACATAGCTGGATTTGGAAAATTGACACTACTATCGTATCTTGTCAGACTTGTCAGTTATAATACAACATTGCGGATAATAAAAATACGATGTAGTATATATCTCTGACAGTCATTGCTTTATTAGATTCTTTAACGATTATAAACACGATTCCACCTGTTGTGTTTAGGATTCACCTGTTAGCCTCCGCTGAGTTAAAGTTGTTTTTATAAAAAAATATAGTCAAAATATTAGTTATTGGTTGATGACTCCAGTCAAATCAATATCGTTTGCGCTATAACACAATATAGATGATATTTATAACTTCATAACCATATCAAAATATAGCAAAGTCATGTAAGTATATGAATTCTTGATAGGTTTCTAGTGCCAAAGCTACTTTTTTCTTTTTCTAAATATTTCAAAACCCTAAAATCTTTTGAGATGAGAGTGTACTTTTGAATTCCTTAGAATTGTAACTATACGATCCTTGATCATACTGCTACCATTCTAATGAATGCTATGAAAACATGAATGTTGGGCACCTTGTCATTTAGTTTTCAGTTACTTTTAAGAACAGCGAAAATACCCCTTTCAAGGACCCCTTATCATCACTATAGAAATATAATTTGTTATAAGTTTAAGGGGGTACTACACCCATGTGGTAAATTTGTGACTATTTTTGCATTTTTCTCAAAAAATAGTTACACACTGGTAACAAAAGTTATGTATATTATTGGGGCAAGGTATCCAATTACTACGCTGAAATTTCAGTGACTCAAGACAAGCGATTCAGTATATATGATAGGAAACGAGGTACATCCTAGCGGTACCTTATTTCTGATCATAAATAACAAACCGCTTGTCTTGGGTCACTGAAATTCCAGTGTAACATAACTTTTGTTACCACTGTGTTCTTAGTTTTTGAGAAAAATGCAAAAATAGACACAAATTTATCGAGGGGTGTAGTACCCCCTTAACAGGTATTACATCGCCATACTTGATGAAATGTACATTTGTTATGTGAAGTTAAAGATCTGCTTGCTTTGAATTTATTTACACAGTGCGTGCTTAAGGTAAAGGTAATCAAACGACAGATAATAATTATACGTAGAGTACTGTTTAGTGTTCAATATGGTAATGTGTGTTAAATCAATAACCAAGCTCTTCACCCTGTCATATCATATTCCAGAGGTTTAAGGGGGGTACTACACCACTGTGGTAAATTTGTGACTATTTTTGAATTTTTCTCAAAAAATAATAACACACTGGTAACAAAAGATATGTATATTATTGGGGCAAGGAATTCAATTACTACACTGAAATTTCAGTGACTCAAGACAAGCGGTTCAGTATATATGATAGGAAACGAGGTACATCCTAGCGGTAGCTTATTTCTTATCATAAATAACAAACCGCTTGTCTTGGGTCACTGAAATTCCAGTGTAGTAATTGGATTCCTTGCCCTATAATATACATAACTTTTGTTACCACTGTGTTATTAGTTTTCGAGAAAATGCAAAAATAGACACAAATTTATCGAGGGTGTAGTAATTTAATCAATTGGTAATTTGGTACGGCATAATTAGTTTATCTAGGTAAAGGAACTGTCAAAACGTATCCTAGATTCTTAACATAATGTTGCAAGCAATGCATACGGTCTTAAAGCACTCCTACGTCATATCTCAATAATTAAAGTTGAACTGTGTCGTGGTTGGCTCCGGGCTATTTAGTTACGCCCCCTCAAATGAAGCTGTAATTGAACTTGGGGATAATTGATTGATATCTTACCGAATATAGGTATAGCATTCGTAAGCTTGGTAAGGAATGGTATAATTCATTGGTTAATATCAGTCTACCGTTGATAGCGATAAGACTATCGGGTCAGGATGAAAAGGGTACTTAATGTACATTAGTAGCTGTAACTACAGTTTGGTTAGGCTAATTGCATCGGATTCTTAATAGGCAATGAGCAATTTAAGAGAAAGAGAAAAAGACATAAAGATCAAAACTTATTATCCTAGTTATCCTGCTTTTCTGGAAAAGACAACTGATAAGAATAAGTTTACGTTAAGTTTAAGTGTCTGCCCGTCAAAGATGATTTAAATCTTATTCAATACCTGGGCCTCAAAGAATATTCAACATCGTCTGCATTTTATATTGCTATCGCGTTAAGAAAAAATTAAAAAGATCGTGTTAATAAACCTTACAAGAGTTACGAAGCTTCAGTAATGATATATCGGAAAATACGTAATACTTTCAAATGAAAATATTATATTATAGCATGAATTATCTTTTGATCTCTCCTGGGGTTATATAATAAGATTTAATCTGTACAATGGCAAAAATGATGCCATGAGAAAATAATCGCGATCTTACTTATCATTACGATACAAGTTTTCAGCAATTCGTCTTGGCAGATATTAGTCTACAACGAAATATTTGTTATATTTTAGTTTACCAATATATAAATGACCCCGATGGTGAATCAGTTACATCACATGGCCTTGTTCAGTCCAGCTTTCCAGAATGTGACTGTTATAATTCTCCTCACAGCCAAGAACGTTGGTAAAATGTGACCAATTTGTTATGCAATCTGTAGCGTAATGTAGCTTTCATGTAGCAATTTTGAACGTTTGCTGTCAAACGTGATTCGAAAATTAAGATCATTGTCTATTAAAGGAAATAGTAAAGTATTCAATGTGTTAGCAAATTGTTAAGCATTTCTTGTGACTCGTAACAGGCCTGTACTGAAACTGAAGTTTATTAATACTATATAATATTAATACGAGATCAAAGTTTTCCGTTAATTATGCGGCAGCGCTCTTGATTAAAAGAAAACATTTGCTATTCCGCGTTGCTTATTACCATACATATTGTTGACGTTTGATACCATATAGTATCAGATTTCCAAACTCTGTGACACTATTGATGATAAATTATTAATAAATATAATGCTAGAAGTTGCTTACACTGGCGATGTAAAATGAGTAGTAGGACACTATGATAATATACTACTACTACTACTACTACTACTACTACTACTACTACTACTACTACTACTACTACTACTACTACTACTACTACTACTACTACTACTACTACTACTATTACTACTACTACTAATAATAATAATAGCTTTTAAAATGTAATTTCTTAAGACTTTTACTTCGTTAAAAAACGCTTTTTATGTGATGATCCAAACTATTATTCATCAATTATTAATGGACCACTCATCGCGCATTTAGATCAAATTTCAGTAGATTAAGACTCAGTGCTCACTCTTTGATGATTGAAAAGGGGCGTCATTTAATACCTAAACTAGATCCTCATAAGAGAATTTGTCATCTATGTACTTTAAATATGATTGAGGATGAATTTCATGTTATTATTAAATGCCCATTTTATGATACTTTGCGTAGAGATATGTTGAAAATTTTAACTGATATGTATGATAACTTTGATAATCTGACTGACGATGTTAAATTTATAAAAATAATGA
This sequence comes from Amphiura filiformis, assembly GCF_039555335.1. Lineage (NCBI taxonomy): Eukaryota > Metazoa > Echinodermata > Ophiuroidea > Amphilepidida > Amphiuridae > Amphiura > Amphiura filiformis. The sequence continues at coordinate 27,249,799 of NC_092643.1, forward strand.
GTGTCACAGATTTTGATAGTATAAAACCTGTTCTTACTTTTGTAAACTCTGCTTTTGAAGCACGTAGTAACCTAGATGTTTAATAGTTTAGTTTTATAATTTACTTATTCTCTTTATTATTTTCTATATGTGTATCTTTTGTATAACTTGACTGTACCTATTTGTTTGGTGATGTCAATAAAATAACTTGAACTTGAACATACAAAATATTAGCAATACACAATAAGAATCCTGATGTCATAAATACAATTAGCTCAACACTATTCTCACACTATAGTTATAGAAGTTGCCACATGTGTTTTAATTTCTTCATCAATATCCATCTCGAGATGCCAACTCTGTCTCAAATGTCGAGTGATTAAGTAGCTCTTTTTGTTTTTATAATATGCATGAATCCTAGTTTTAAATAGAGTCTTTGAAATCGCCTCAAACTAAATGACTCCGTTCTTAACACCTTTTTGAGATAGTTCTTTCGCGGCTTTGCGCCGAGACAGGAATATTATACGACCTAGTGGTACTAGATATGTTATGCTGCTACCGGCTTACTTGGGATTGATATTAACGATTTTAGCATGAAAAAAAGGGCAAGGAATATTGTAGTATGAGAATTTCCCACTCAGTATGTATAAGACATTGATCAATCTGTCGCGGCAAGACGATTCTGTCGTAGTTGAAATAACACTATGCAAAACGATGTGGCGTTTTCCCATAGAATGAAGTGGGAAATGTGTAAGAACACGATGATGCAAAACTTGAATTTAGAGCTAGCAGTGTATGCTTAAAATGTAGCTTGTTACATTGGTTTTCTCATTTTCTGGGTTATCTAATATTCGATGGCGTTCAGTGTTATGTTTGCTGGGATGCTACTATAAACTGTCAAAGTCGAAAAGAGAATCCAACGGGCTGCATGTTTTTAATCGAAACATACTAATTGCAAATATTAGCCTGTATAAAAAAAATAAAGAAACTTTTAAATTATTCAAATGGGTCTGATTTATCAATCCTCTTGGCTATAGACCTATGAATTTAAAGCGGTAATCAAATATTTATTTAGAATTTTTTTGTCATGATAATCGTCCATCATCTTCCTTTCTTCCGGCGCGACTCTCAACTATAAAAAAATCCTACAGACTTAGAACCTTCTTGTGGTAAAGTTACAAGCACTGAACATTGATTTTGAAGTTGTGGTGTTATATTTTTGTTTATTGCTCCACGTCGAGTCCATCACTACACGATGACCTGAATAAAGGTGGAGTTCTAATTTAAGAGATTCCTTACGAATTGATGAATTTCTGTATTGAAAGGTTTGACCTAACGAAACACTGTTATTCCTTTTAAATGCACATTGGCACATAAAATTATTATACGACGATCAGGAAAAACGTTTGACGAAAAGAATAGATGCACGGCCGTTTGATATCTACGTTTGAAAATCGCAAGCTCTCTACTATCTCTCTTGTCACGTATGTATCATACTGAAGTGGAAAATATTGTCTGTTCATGACCCCCATTATACATAGTCTACTTTATCTCCTCGATACAAAACAGCTGTTGCTGTAAGGGCACTCATGACGTCAATCTTGTAAGAAATCTTATATTAGTAATTGCCCATGTTTAGATAACATAGCTCGAAAATTGTCATTAATGACATCGCTGGATTTGGAACATTGACACTACTATCGTATCTTGTAAGACATGTCAGTTATAATACAACATTGCGGATAATAAATATACGATGTAGTATATATCTCTGACAGTCATTGCTTTATTAGATTCCTTAACGACTATAAACACGATTCCACCTGTTGCGTTTAGGACTCACCTGTTAGCCTCCGCTGAGTTAAATATGTTTTTATAGAAATATAGTCAAAATAATAGTTATTGGTTGATGACTCCAGTCAAATCAATATCGTTTGCGCTATAACACCATATAGATGATATTTATAACTTCATAACCATATCAAAATATAGCAAAGTCATGTAAGTATATGAATTCTTGATAGGTTTCTATAGTGCCAAAGCTGCTTTTTTTCTTTTTTCTAAATATTTCAAGACCCTAAAATCTTTTGAGATGAGAGTGTACTTTTGAATTCCTTAGAATTATAACTATACGATCCTTGATCATACTGTAATGAATGCTATGAAAACATGAATGTTGGGCACCATGTCATTTAGTTTTTAGTTACTTTTTGAACAGCGAAAATACCCCTTTCAAGGAGCCATATCCCTCTTTTGGGCTCGGAATCAATCTAATGAGTGACCTTTTATTTTAAAGTCAACAATCTAGTCTCATATTTTGTTTAGAATAAAGTTCGGTGACAGCATGTTTTACAGTTTTCTTCAGGGAAGCGAATAATCCCCTTTAAGGTTAGTAACTATTTTCAACTGTTGCGATTTGGTCGTTCACAGCATCCAAAATTGCATTGATCATTTCATAGCGAGCGTGTGGAAGGATTCAAATATCACAGATGTACTTTTGTATGTCCTGTGGTTCTTGAGTTATGTTATAAAGAGGGCTGAGACCACATCACCTTTGTAAAACGTACATCAAACAAGTTTTCAAAGTATAAATATGATTTGTAGACTGAACTTCTGCAAAACATCAAGGTGTTATTTTTCAATAATATATTGATTTAGACAATGAAAATCGATCTTTTAGCTGCCTCAACCAACAATACTTAGTCAATCCTTAAGTATTTATTTCTTCATCTGCAGTATGTATCTTAGAGCGAGCAATATTTATATGTAAGTACCATTATCATCACTATAAAAATATAATTTGTTATAAGTTTAACATTTATTACATCGCCATACTTACTGAAATGTGCATTTGTTATGTGAAGTTAAAGATCTACTTGCTTTGAATTTATTTACACAGTGCGTGCTTAAGGTAAAGGTAATCAAACGACAGATAATATGTGACCCGGCAGCACAAATGAGCCGTAAATTCCCTAAATTGTATTCTGAGTTACGGTGTAAAATGTGTATGAAGGTCATATTCATCGGAAACTTAAGCTGGCCCGACATCCGTCTCATTTCGATAGTCAAAAACTAATCAATAATCCTATTGTTGAAGTGGATAATAAGCTTCTACCTTAGATGGCTATAGAACTTTTAATATCTCTGGTCTTTGTTTGCTTATATTGCTAAATCCTATTCAAGTGGTGGGTTACCAGGCATTGTATTTTGTACAGGTATGCATAACCAACAATTAACAATGAGAGAACTTTCTTAAACCTCGTTGACTTGGGGATGATTTGAAATGACCGCCAATTATGACTGTTTGATATTTATTGCCAACAATGTGGAAAAAGAGACACATGTAAAACGTAAAAAGCTATAATTTTGTTGAAGGAGCAAAGTTTAACAAACCATAACCCCGCTTCTGGATATCGTTTGAAGTCAAATGATATACCATTTTTAAGTTTATGATGTTTATTTTTAAACACGAAATAAAACAAAATTGACCGGGGAGGAATTTACGGCTCATTCGCCGTGGACGGTCACATATACGAAGAGCACTGTTTAGTGTTTAATATGGTAATGTGTGTTAAATCAATAACCAAGCTCTTCACCCTGTCATATCATATTCCATAGGTTTAATCAATTGGTAATTTGGTACTGCATAATTAGTTTTTTCTAGGTAAAGGAACTATCAAAACGTATCCCAGATTCTTAACATAATGGTGCAAGCAATGCATACGTCATATCTCAATAATTAAAGTTGAACTGTGTCGTGGTTGGCACCTAGGTTTCATTATCATTGAGGTATAGGACTTTTTTCGGCGAAGAGCAGGTAGGGTAACTACTTGATTATATTTCTGCATGTTCATACTACATACTCTGAAAATTTTAGAAAATTCGCACGAGGCAGTTTTTTTTAAATCACATTTTTGTTCATAAAATGGGGGTTATAGCGCCCTCAACGGGCACTCTCTCCATAGGGCTACATGTAAAGACCAGTTATAGACAAATGACCCTAAAATAAACGGCCCCGTTCATTTTTCCTCAAATTTTGCATATGATGTAGATTTAACATCTGGAATGTAATGCAAGTGGTGTCGTTGCTGCTCTTCTAAATTCATTATTAAAATGTCCGCCCCAGACCAAGGTGTTGGCTCCGGGCTATTTAGTTACGCCCCCTCAAATGGAGCTGAAATTGAACTTGGGGATAATTGATTGATATCTGACCGAATATAGGTATAGTATTCGTAAGCTTGGGAAGGAATGATATAGTTCATTGGTTAATATCAGTCTACCGTTGATAGCGATAAGACTATTGGGTCAAGATGAAAAGGGTACTTAATGTACATTAGTAGCTGTAACTACAGCTTGGTTAGGCTAATTGCATCGGATTCTTAACCCTAACACCCAAAAATCTTACAAAATCTTACGATGAAATATTTTGCGCATGTATGAATCCCAGGGTCTGCGATGACGCAATCACCCTAAAGGTTCGTTCATGAAAATATATTACAACATGAATTATCTTTTTATCTGGGCTGGGGTTATATAAATCTGATTTAATCTGTACAATGACAGATTTTAGTCTGTGAAGGAGGATTTTTTTGTTATGTTCTAGTTTACCAATGTATGACCCAGATGGGGAATCAGTTACATTACATGACCTTGTACAGTCCAACTTTCCGGAAATTGACCATTACTCTCTTCACAGCCAAGAACGTTATTAAAATAGGACTAAGAGAACTAATAAGGTAGTCTGTAGCGTAATATAGCTTTCATATAGCAATTTTGAATGTTTGCTGCTGTCAAACCCCGATGTGAAACGTGATTCGAAAACTAAGATCATTGTCCAAAGAAATAGTAAAGCATTCAATGTGTTAGCAAATTGGTCAGCATTCTTGTGACTTGTGAAAGGACCAGTAGCCTGCACTGAAACTGAAGTTTGTTAATGCTGTATAATGTTAATACGAGATCAAAGCATTCCATTAATTATTCGGCAGCGCTCTTGATTAAAAGAAAACATTTGCTATTCCGCGTTGCTTATTACCATACATATTGTTGACGTTTGATACCATTATAGTGTCAGCTTTCCAAACTCTGTGACACTATTGATGATAAATTATTAAAAATTATAATGCTAGAAGTTGCTTACACTAGCGATGTAAAATGAGTTGTAGGATACTATGGTAATATTTATTTCCTTAAATTTCCTATTTATTTCCTTTTTCTTAATGGGTGATGATCCAAACTATTATTCATCCATTATTAATTGGCCACCCATACAAAAAATTAGCAATACACAATAAGAATCCCGATGTCATAAATACAATTATCTTAACACTAATCTCACACTATAGTTATAGAAGTTGCCACATGTGTTTTAATTTCTTCATCGATATCCATCTCGAGATGCCAACTCTGTCTCAAATGTCGAGTGATTAAGTAGCTCTTTTTGTTTTTATAATATGCATGAATCCTAGTTTTAAATAGAGTTTTTGAAATCGCCTCAAACTAAATGACTCCGCTCTTCACACCTTTTTGAGATAGTTCTTTCGCGGCTTTGCGCCGAGACAGGAATATTATACGACCAAGTGGTACAAGATATGTTATGCTGCTACCGGCTTACTTGAGGATAATATTAACGATTTTAGCAGGGGAAAAAGGGCAAGGAATATTGTAGTATGAGAATTTCCCACTCAGTATGTATAAGATATTTATTTTAATCAATCTGTCGTGGCGAGACGAGTCTATCGTAGTTGAAATAACATATGCAAAACGATGTGGCGTATTCAGATAAAATGAAGTGGGAAATGTGTAAGAACATTTACAACATAAATGATGCAAAACTTCAGTTTGGACTAGCAGTGTATCTTGTTTAAATGTGACTTGTTACATTGGTTTTCTCATTTTCTGGGTTATCTAATATTCGATGGTGTTCAGTTTTATGTTTGATGGGATATTACTATAAACTGTCAAAGTCGAAAAGAGAATCCAGCGGGCTGCATGTTTTTAATCGAAACATATACTAATTGCAAATTTCCAAGACTTGAACCTTTTAACAAGTGACTGATATTGACTTGCATAAAAATCAAGAAACTTTTAAATTATTCAATGGATCTGAATTATCAATTTTCTAGGCTATAGACCTATGAATTTAAAGCGGTAAGCAAATATTTATTAAAACAATTTTTGTCATAATAATCGTCCATCATCTTCCTTTCTTCCGGCACGACTCTCAACTATAAAAAAAAAAAACATACAGAACTTTCTTGTGGTAAAGTTACAAGCCCTGAACATTGATTTTGAAGTTGTGATGTTATATTTTTGTTTATTGATCCACGTCGAGTCCATCACCACACGATGACCTGAATAAAGGCGGAGTTCTAATTTAACAGATTCCCAACGAATTGATGAATTTCTGTATTCAAAGGTTTGACCTAACATAACACTGTTATTCTTTTTAAATGCACTTTGGCACATTATAATTATTATACGACGATCAACTAGCAAGAAAAACGTTTGACGAAAAGAATAGATGCACGGGCGTTTGATACCTACGTTTGAAAATTGCAAGCTCTCTACTATCTCTCTTGTCACGTAGGTATCATACTAAAGTAGAAAATATTATCTGTTCATGACCCCCATTTTACATAGTCCACTTTTTCTCCTCGATACAAAACAGCTGTTGCTGTAAGGGCACTCATGACGTCAATCTCGTAAGCAACCTTATATTAGTAATTGCCCATCCTTATATAACATTGCTCGAAAAGTGTCATTAATGACATCGCTGGATTTGGAAAATTGACACTACTATCGTAACTTGTCAGACATGTCAGTTATAATACAACATTGCGGATGATATACGATGTAGTATATATGCCTATCTCTGACAGTCATCGCTTTATTAGATTCTTTAACGATTATAAACACGATTCCACCTGTTGCGTTTAGGATTCACCTGTTAGCCTCCGCTGAGTCAATGTTATTTTTCATAGAAATAGAGTCAAAATAATAGTTATTGCTTGATGTCTCCAGTCAAAGCAATATCGTTTGCGCTATAACACAATATAGATGATATTTATAACTCTATAACCATATCAAAATATAACAAAGCCATGTAAGTATATGAATTCTTGATAGGTTTCTATAGTGCCAAAGCTGTTTTTTTACTAAATATTTCAAAACCCTAAAATCTTTTGAGATGAGAGTGTACTTTTGAATTTCTTAGAATTGTAACTATAAGATCCTTGATCACATTGTATTTAATGCTATGAAAACATGAATGTTGGGCACCTTGTCATTTAGTTTTTAGTTACTTTTTAGAACAGCGAAAATACCCCTTTCAAGGAGCCATATCATGGACCCCTCCTTTGGGTTCGAAATTAATCTAATGAGTGACCTTTTACAGTTAACAATGTAGCCTTATATTTTGTTTAGAATAAAGTACGGTGACAGCCTGTTTTACAGTTTTCGTCAGGGAAGCAAATACTCCCTTTAAGTTTAGTAACTATTTTCAACTGTTGCGATTTGGTCGTTCAAAGCATCAAAAATTGCATTGATCATTAATCATAGCGAGCGTGTAGAAGGATTCAAATATCACAGATATACTTTTGTATGTCCTGTGGTTCTTGAGTTATGTTGTAAAGAGGGCTGAAACCACATCACCTTTGTAAAACGTACATAACTCATAAAAACAATAAATCAAACAAGTTATGATTTGTAGACTGAACTTCTGCAAAACATCAAGGTGTTTGTTATTTTTCAATAATAAATTGATTTAGACAATGACAATCGATCTTTTGGCTGCCTCGACCAACAATACTTAGTCAATCCTTAAGTATTTATTTCTTCATCTGCAGTATGTATCTTAGAGCGAGCAATATTTATATGTAAGTACCATTATCATCATTATAAAAATATAATTTGTTATAAGTTTAACATTTATTACATCGCCATACTTAATGAAATGTGCATTTGTTATGTGAAGTTAAAGATCTACTTGCTTTGAATTTATTTACACAGTGCGTGCTTAAGGTAAAGGTAATCAAATGACAGATAATAATTATACGTAGAGCACTGTTTAGTGTTCAATATGGTAATGTGTGTTAAATCAATAACCAAGCTCTTCACCCTGTCATATCATATTCCATAGGTTTATTCAATTGGTAATTTGGTACGGCATAATTAGTGAAACCTAGGTACGGGAACTGTCAAAACCTATCCCAGATTCTTAACATAATGTTACAAGCAATGCATACGGTCTTAAAGCATTCCTACGTCATATCTTAATAATTAAAGTGAAATTGAACTGTGTCGTGATTGGCTCCGGGCTATTTAGTTACGCCCCCTCAAATGGAGCTAAAATTGAACTTGGGGATAATTGATTGATATCTGATCGAATATAGGTATAGCATTCGTAAGCTTGGTAAGGAAAGGTATAGTTCATTGGTTAATATCAGTCTACCGTTGATAGCGATAAGACTATCGGGTCAGGATGAAAAGGGTACTTAATGTACATTAGTAGCTGTAACTACAGTTTGGTTAGGCTAATTGCATCGGATTCTTAATAGGCAATGAGCATTTTAAGAGAAAGAGAAAGAGACATAAAGATCAAAACTTATTATCCTCATTATCCTGCTTTCCTGGAAAAGACAACTGAAGTTTACGTTAAGTCTAAGTGTCTGCCCGTCAAAGATGATTCAATGTTATGCAATACCTGGGCCTCAAAGAATATTCAACACCGTCTGCGTTTTATATTGCTATCGTGTTTTAAAAGGAAAAATTAAAAAGATCGTGTTTAATAATAAACCTTACAAGAGTTACGAAGCTTGAGTATTGATATAACGGAAAATACGGGAACATGGGGAATTCTTTCAAATGAAAATATATTACAACATGAATTATCTTTTTATCTGGGCTGGGGTTATATAAATCTGATTTAATCTGTACAATGACAGATTTTAGTCTGTGAAGGAGGATTTTTTTGTTATGTTCTAGTTTACCAATGTATGACCCAGATGGGGAATCAGTTACATTACATGACCTTGTACAGTCCAACTTTCCGGAAATTGACCATTACTCTCTTCACAGCCAAGAACGTTATTAAAATAGGACTAATAGAACTAATAAGGTAGTCTGTAGCGTAATATAGCTTTCATATAGCAATTTTGAATGTTTGCTGCTGTCAAACCCCGCGTGTCAAACGTGATTCGAAAATTAAGATCATTGTCCAAAGAAATAGTAAAGCATTCAATGTGTTAGCAAATTGGTCAGCATTCTTGTGACTCGTGAAAGGACCAGTAGCCTGCACTGAAACTGAAGTTTGTTAATGCTGTATAATGTTAATACGAGATCAAAGCATTCCATTAATTATTCGGCAGCGCTCTTGATTAAAAGAAAAATTTGCTATTCCGCGTTGATTATTACCATACATATTGTTGACGTTTGATACCATATAGTATCAGCTTTCACAACAGTGACACTATTGATGATAAATTATAAATAATTATAATGCTAAAAGTTGCTTACACTAGCGATGTAAAATGAGTTGTAGGATACTATGGTAATATTTATTTCCTTAAATTTCCTATTTATTTCCTTTTTCTTAATGTGTGATGATCCAAACTATTATTCATCCATTATTAACGGACCACTCATACAAAATATTAGAAATATCGAGAATAAGAATCCCGATGTCATAAATACAATTAGCTCAACACTATTCTCACACTATAGTTATAGAAGTTGCCACATGAGTTTTAATTGCTTCTATTCATCGATATCCATCTCGAGATGCCAACTCTGTCTCAAATGTCGAGTGATTAAGTAGCTCTTTTTGTTTTTATAATATGCATGAATCCTAGTTTTAAATAGAGTCTTTGAAATCGCCTCAAACTAAATGAATCCGTTCTTAACACCTTTTTGAGATAGTTCTGTCGCGGCTTTACGCCGAGACAGGAATATTATACGACCTAGTGGTACAAGATATGTTATGCTGCTACCGGCTTACTTGAGGATAATATTACCGATTTTAGCAGGGAAAAAGGGCAAGGAATATTGTAGTATGAGAATTTCCCCACTCAGTATGTATAAGACATTAATCAATCTGTCGCGGCAAGACGAGTCTGTCGTAGTTGAAATAACATACAAAACGATGTGGCATATTCCGATATAATGGAGTGGGAAATGTGTAAGAACGTTTGCAACATAAATGATGCAAACATTCATTTGGAGCTAGCAGTGTATCTGCTTAAAATGTAGCTTGTTACATTGGTTTTCTCATTTTCTGGGTTATCTATTATTCGATGGCGTTCAGTTTTATTGATATGCTTTTATTTATTTTCTCTTTTTTGCCCAAAATCGTATTGTTTTAGAGATCTAAAAGAAAGCCCATTTTCATTGTTAGGAGTCGGAAAGACTTAAGGCCAATTTAAACCAACTTTCATCCTTTCGGGATGACTCCACAATATCTCATTCGTTCAGAGGCCTAAAATATATAGCACCTTCAACTTTGTGAACACATTGATACACTATAAATTCATAGATCACAGCTCACTTCGTATTTATGAAAAACTGCTCCAAAAATATATTCATTTTTCTTTTATATTAAACTAGTAAATCTAATGAAATGCTAGCTATTAAAAATCTCATTCTGTCACATTCACTTTATTATAGCCACAATGATTTTCCCGGGGATTTTCCATACATTATGCAATAAAATGAACATTCTGGAAAAATCTGGGAATTTCTAAACATGAATATTCTGGAAAAATCTGGGGATTTCCAAACTCTATAAATAGGCATGATTGAATTTTATATTATGATCAAGGGGGATTCCCCAGACATGTCATCACACACAAACTCTTGTATGATTACTTTTACAAGAGGGATTTCCATCTCTCATAACAAAATGCGTTTTATTGGATTTATTGTTGCATCAAGAGTGAATAAATTATCATCAGGTCATGTATGGAATTTAATTCTCAAAGTCATCGATTATTCATTAAACTTTGATCGTGGCAAATTACATCTCAGTTCATACCAATCCTTACTCGATAATAAGTTCAAACATTGCAACAATTTAGCAGTCAGAATATGTTGGCTTAATCGTAATTTTGGATTGACATCACGATATTTCATCATATCAGTTATACAATTACCAATAATTTCCAATATCCCATCCGCCTGTGCTCAAAATGTATGTATTGCATATGTCGTACATAAGGGCATAACGCAATGAAGGAGAACAATTTGGGTAATTTGAGTCCCGGTGCAATGCATTATGGAACATAAAATTATTATTTATTTATTTCGTCGTTACCGTTAAGCTTCGTGTTAATCCATGAAAACTAGCGATCGTGTGACTGCCATTAGAACACGTGTTAACGAAACAAGACCTGTTCTACATTGTAAATCCTCTGTGTGTTCTGATTCTGTGATCTAGTTCAAAGATTATATAAAAGGGTGTTTCAGTTCCATTTTTGCTTCGGGTATTTCAGTGCTCTGGGTGGAATATGCTTTGAATCTTATTATGCAATGTCAGGTTATAGTATGGGAAGAGCCTGGATGCATGATGAGAAATATTTGAAACTGTTTATATTTAGAAGTGAAAATTGATGGTTGCCAGCAATTACTTCAATATCCCAATAAACATAAAAATGTTCTTAAAACCTGTATTCAAAACGGTTTAATAACATTTAAATGTCGGGTTATATAAAGGTCATGAAAACATTTTTAAAACGTTATTTTAAAATATTTTGGGCAAACATTTTGCAAAATATTTTGTCAACACTTAAATAATATATAAAATGTTTTACTTCAAGTTAAAACAAAATGGTTTTTGAATGTTATTGAAACGTTTTTATACCCTTTAGGTAACCGTACATGTAAATGTTTCCTGGTAAACTTTTTGTGTTTGCTGGGATGTTTTCAAGGTCCATCAGCAAGTTGCCTAAGCTGAGTATTAAACACCTCATGCCCCAGAGGTGAGTACTATAACAACTGAGCCGAACTCTCACTTTGTGCGAAGCAATCATTTGAATACACGCAATGGTCCCTTATGAGACATTAGAGAAAGATAACACACAGGTTAATGACAAGAAGGGCGTTGACCTTACTGCACAATAAAGTATTATAAGATTTTGATTCAAACTCTATAGATGAGTTGACCTATGATGTCACATGTTTACATTCAGACCGCCCTCTGTTGTTTCAAGCCAGGCAAAATAACACAGGAGTGTCAATGGCTGACCACATAAATCTCTTCAAAATTCGACTTTTATTTTGTGTGATATTATGTGTATAGCTTGATGCATTTGTAAACAAGTTTGATAACATTTTTAGTATTATTTGCTTTGAAACCAAAGTTAATGAATAAAAATCAACTTCTTCCATGTAAACTATAGTGTTTTTTGCCTGGCAGTTTTGATCTCAGACCAACAGAGGGCGTATCAAATGTAAACACATGTCAACTCATCTATAAAAACTCAAATAAATATACAACAAAAGTAATGGAAAGAATTCTCAATCAGATATAAAAGAGTGGAATTTGATGCAAAATTAACTAATATTAAAAAGGAGCTTGACAAACATTGATACAGTATGCTTTCAATTTAGATTAAGTGTCGTGAACATTCTTTCTGACTGGCCTGATAACGTGAAAAAAACACAATATTTTTGGGACAGAATTGTCAACATAATTAAATACGAGTATATAGTCTGAGTACGCTGACACAATTCGAAATACTTGCGACAGGTTCAAAAGCATCATATTTTGATATCGCCTAACCCTAACGCCCCAAGGCCTTTTTGGCAACGGGAAGGGAATGAAGGAAGGAATAAAGAGAGAAAACAAAGAAAGAAGTTGTTTGCTCTGGGTGGGATTCGAATCCGAGACCCCGCGCATGCCAAGCACTAGGTCGGCGACGCTTTGCCACGGGTCTTGGGCTTCGCTGGCCAGCGAAACCGTGCCTATATATCACCTAGGGCGATTGCGTCATCACATCACGTGGGATGCACGCACGAACAGCGCAAGAGTAGTATTTTCTGGTACTTGGGCGTGTTAGGGTTAACCTTAAATTTATCATTAATGGCATTGCTGGATGTTGAAAGTTGACATTACTATCTCTCTTGTCACGTATGTATCATACTGCAGTAGAAAATATTGCCTGTTCATGACCCCCATTATCCATAGTTTACTTTATCTCCTCGAAACAAAACAAGATGTTGCTGTAAGGGCACTCATGACGTCAATCTTGTAAGAAATCCTATATCAGTAATTACCCATCTTTAAATAACATTGCTTGAAAATGTTTGAAAATTGACACTACTATTATATGGTAACTATGTCAGACATGTCAGTTATAATACAACATTGCGGATGATATACGATTTAATATATTATATTTCTAACAGTCATCGCTTAATTAGATTTTTTTACACACTTGCACCTGTTGCGCCCTCAATTTGCACACAAATATACAGTTTATAGAATAAAAATACCACAACAAAGCAGAAAGATATGAATAAGTTGGAAAAGAGCTGGAAATATATATATACATATTAGTGTCATAAGTGTTGGTATTGTCCAGGTCTAGAATTGAACATTGTATAATGTTTTGTTTAATAAATGATCACATCAAACAACCGTGATCACAAAGTAAACAATTATATTAGATTTTGATAAACATTCATCCAATATACTCCCAATTTAGGTAGGTGTCGTGTGTAGAGAACGGTAAACACATTTTGGACAAAATTGTAAACTCTTAAGTATAATAGTTTGATTACATTGACACAATTTCAGAATACTTGCGCCGGGTTTTAAAAGCATCATATATCACTATTTTGTTATCGCGTAGCTATTAAATTTATCATTAATAGCATTACTGGATGTTGAAAGTTGACATTACTATCTCTCTTGTCACGTAGGTATCATACTGAAGTAGAAAATATTGTCTGTTCATGACCCCCATTATACATAGTCTACTTTATTTCCTCGATACAAAACAGTTGTTGCTGTAAGGGCACTCATGACGTCAATCTGGTAAGAAATCTTATATTAGTAATTGCCCATCTTTAAATAACATAGCTCGAAAATTGTCATTAATGACATCGCTGGATTTGGAAAATTGACACTACTGTCGTATCTTGTCAGACATGTCAGTTATAATACAACATTGCGGATAATAAAAATTCGATGTAGTATATATCTCTGACAGTCATTGCTTTATTAGATTCTTTAGCGACTATAAACACGATTCCACCTGTTGCGTTTAGGATTCACCTGTTAGCCTCCGCTGATGTTATTTTTCATAGAAATAGAGTCAAAATAATAGTTATTGCTTGATGACTCCAGTGAAAGCAATATCGTTTGTGCTATAACACAATATAGATGATATTTATAACTTCATAACCATATCAAAATATAACAAAGTCATGTAAGTATATGAATTCTTGATAGGTTTCTATAGTGCCAAATCTGTTTTTTTTTTTTCTAAATATTTCAAAACCCTAAAATCTTTTGAGATGAGAGTGTACTTTTGAATTCCTTAGAATTGTAACTATACGATCCTTGATCATACTGCTGCCATTGTAATGAATGCTATGAAAACATGAATGTTGTGCACCATGTCATTTAGTTTTTAGTTACTTTTTAGAACAGCGAAAATACCCCTTTCAAGGAGCCATATCACGGACCCTTCCTTTTGGGCTCGAAATTAATCTAATGAGTGACCTTTTATTTTAAAGTCAACAATCTAGCCTCATATTTCGTTTAGAATAAAGTTCGGTGACGGCTTGTTTTACAGTTTTCTTCAGGGAAGCAAATAGTCCCAATATTTATATGTAAGTACCATTATCATCACTATAAAAATATAATTTGTTATAAGTTTAACAGGTATTACATCGCCATACTTAATGAAATGTACATTTTTTATGTGAAGTTAAAGATCTGCTTGCTTTGAATTTATTTACACAGTGCGTGCTTAAGGGATCTAGAATGAGCGTTTATTGCGTTTCGACAGTATTTTTTGAGGGACATGGGAGCACCTCAGACCTATCGAATTGCATTCTGAATACGAAGCATGTCTTTCTGATATCAAATAATTTTCATTTTTGAAAATCACAATATAATACAAATTTTATGACAAATTATAAAATTTAATATTTTTCAAATTTTGATATATAACAGTCCTCGAAGTAAATTATATAAATCTAATGATATATTCTTAAGGTGGCTGTGTACTCTCAGACATGCATGTAGTAAAAGTGCAATAACTTTGTAATTATTCGCGCAAAACATATAAAAGTATACATTTTTATGAAGGCAAGACATCAATAAATCTTAATATAAATACAGATTTGGGGTAAAAAAAAGTGAGTTTTTGGCAATATTTGTTAGGTACATCAAAAAAAAAAAACACTCTTTCCAAAATATTTTATTTTGTTTTAGCTCAATCTTGAGGCTCCATTCCAAAAACGTTTTTTTTATTTTTTTGATATTGGCCTTATTTTTTGAGATATTGACCATATAAGTCTTCAAAATGACCTTTTAAAATTCAAAAACGCCTATTTGCACAAAATGATGCTCAAAATCGGAAATAGACCAAAATATCAAAAAATGAGAAAACTGTTTCTTGAGTCGATCATGCTTTTTACGATGATCATATTTGCTTACCTATAGATGCTGTATTTATTGAGTTATCGTGTACCTAAATCGTCATTTTACCGAGAAAATGAACATTGATATAATGGCCGTTGAAGTTTAAAGTGGTCACATTTTGCACTTTCATCGAATCTCACAGGAGAATGCGACAGTTTTCGTTTTTGAAACTTATATTACGTGAACATCGGGTAAATCCACAGCCCCTTGAGAAGTTTGAGCGAAATCCATTAATAACTTGATATTTAAATCGGGGAAAGAACTTGAAAAAACCCACATTTTATCAGCTAAAACGGAGCCATTTGACCACTAGGTTTTTGTGAAATCAGTGCTTCCGTGGTGTTTCCATAAGATGCGCCGCGCATGCAGATAAGCGTCGCGTATGCGTCGCGTATTTGTGCGTTAACAAATTGCGCGATACGCAACGCGATGAGTTGTTGCGCGCGTGTACCTTGCTGGTACAACAAAGATTTTCTTTCCTTTTCAATTTGAAACACGAGTGGAATAGTGAAATAAAATCCTTAAAATATTGCAGTTGGAGTTTACAAATCTGGATTTTCATTCCTTGTATTTATAAAAAACATAACAAGGTACAAACATATCATAAAAACTCAATTTTGAGAAAGAAACAATGGCTAGAGTACACAGTTGCGTTAAAGTGTATGTAGCTGGGAGGAAAAGTTGACGGTCAATTAAAATTTTGACCTTTCATATTGAAGATATGGATTTTTTTCCCCAAAAGACCTATTTTTTTTGTGTTTTGGGAAAAAAATCCATATCTCCAATACGAAAGGTCAAAATTTTCAATTGATCGTCGGCTTTTCATCCCACCTACATACACTTTAAGTATAAATCATCAGATTTGTAAAGTTTACTTCGAGTACTGTTAAATATCAAAATATAAATTTTAATGATTTGCCATAAAATGTGTATCAAAAATCCAAATTATTTGATATCAGAAGGACATTCTTCGTATTCAGAATGCAATTCGATATGTCTGATGTGGATGTGCTCTAATGTCCCAAAATAAATACTGTCCAAACGTTCATACCCCAGCCCTTAAGGTAAAGGTAATCAAATGACAGATAATAATTATACGTAGAGTACTGTTTAGTGTTCAATATGGTAATGTGTGTTAAATCAATAACCAAGCTCTTCACCCTGTCATATCATATTCCATAGGTTTAATCAATTGGTAATTTGGTACTGCATAATTAGTTTATCTAGGTACGGGAACTGTCAAAACGTATCCTAGATTCTTAACATAATGTTGCAAGTAATGCATACGGTCTTAAAGCATTCCTACGTCATATCTCAATAATTAAGGTTGAATTGTGTCGTGATTGGCTCCGGGCTATTTAGTTACGCCCCATCAAATGGAGCTGAAATTGAACTTGGGGATAATTGATTGATATCTGATCGAATATAGGTATAGCATTCGTAAGCTTGGTAAGGAATGGTATAGTTCATTGGTTAATATCAGTCTACCGTTGATAGCGATAAGACTATCGGGTCAGGATGAAAAGGGTACTTAATGTACATTAGTAGCTGTAACTACAGCTTGGTTACGCTAATTGCATCGGATTCTTAATAATAGGCAATGGGCATTTTAAGAGAAAAAGACATAAAGATCAAAACTTGTTATCCTCATTATCCTGCTTTCCTGGAAAAGACAACTGAAGTTTACGTTAAGTTTAAGTGTCTGCCCGTCAAAGATGATTCAAATGTTTATTTATTTATTTATTTATTTATTTCTTATTTAACCTGGGGTGACCAATCAATGCACTGGCACTGTTCTCCCTTGGTTCCCAGGTGGCACAAGGCCATACATATAATACACAATAAAAACGGCATATAAAACATTATATCATACGATTGCACATATTACAACAAATTACATCAAGAGCAATACAATAAAAACATCATTTAAGGCATAGGTCATATGATTGCACATTACATCAAAAGCATCACGGAAATATACAAACAGTAGAGAAAAAGGTTTTTTTTTTTTTTTTTTTTTTTTTTATAGACAAAACACAATGGATTAAGGTATCTGGGGCCAAAGCTGGAGCAACGTCAGATCTGACCCAGCATATCCAAGAACACGAAACAGAAGCGCAGGGACATAACTGAATGGAAAAGAACATCCCTGCGCCCAAGACATGCTACCAGCAGGCAAACACCGGGGTCAGCCCGAAAAACACTCCAACAGCACCCCAGCTTCCTATACCAGTGTAAAGACCTGGATGTAGCCCTGACCACCACCACCGCCCACTCCATCCACTGGAGCACCCCGTGGGTCCCGAACCACTACCCATGAGCCAGCAGCCCCAGCATGCGTCCCAGGAGCCAACATCCCAAGGCAAAAACGAGCACACAGGCGACTCCCAGGTCCACATGCCGCCACTACCAACCCACAGGCAGTCGGGATTAGGCCCACGGCCATGCCCCAGAGGGCAGAGCTAGAAGTGCAAAAGTCAGGGGTCTACCCAGTCCGAAAAATTGCACACAAACATTGAAATAAATCAAAAGAAAATAACGATATAAAAATGCACCAATTAATATGAAACTAGATATAGAGAGGAAATAATATGTTATTCATAACCTGCATTGGATGAAGCCCCGACCCCCACCACCGCCCACTCCACCCATCGGAGCACCCACATGGGCCCCAAAACACTACCCACGCGCAGGCAGCACAACATACGTCCCAGGAGTCAACATCCCATAGCAAAAGCAAGCACACAGTCAGGCTCCCAGACCCACATGCCGCCACTACCAACACACAGGCAGCCAGGTAATAGTCCCATGGCCATGCCCCAGGGTGCAGAGCTAGTGGTGCAAAAGTCAGGGGTTCACCCAGTCAGGAAAATTGCACACAAACATTTGAACATTTCAAGATAAAAAAGATATAAAAAATGCACCAATTGAGATGAAACAAGATCTAAAGAGAAAATTACATTTTTTTCATAACCTGCTTGAAGTTTTTAGTACTAGGTGGAAGGGGATTTTTACAAACAACTGGGAGTCTATTCCTGGAAATTGCTCCTCTGTATCTAAAAGTTCTTTTACCAGTGGAAATCCTTATTTTGGGTGGAACTAAGTTACCATGCTCACTACCTCTTGTTTGGTAGGGGGAGTTGTCACTGACTTTATGAAAAATATTGCACAAATACCTAGGGACATTTTCAGTGATAGATTTAAAACCATAGTATTGAGATGAAGTAACCTTCTAGTGTCAAGATCCTTCCACCCAAGACACTCAAGCATGGATTTGGTGGGGAAACGCCTGTTTACTTTAAGAATGGTTTTGCCAGCTCTATTTTGTAACCTGGTCAACTTGCACATATATTTATTGGCAGCGTTTCCCCACACAACATCACAGTAATCGAGTGATGGGAGGACTAAAGACTGATACATGGTATTTAATGTGTCATCTTGTAGAAAAGTCCTAGTTCTATTAAGAACTCCAATTTTTCTACTTACTGAGTTCTTAACATGATTTATGTGAGCCCCCCAAGAAAGTGATTGGTCTAAATAAACACCCAGGTATTTGAAAGAGTGTGCCTCATCTAAGACTTCATTTTGTATCTTCACAGTAAAAGCTTCAGAATTTCTTGCCATTTTGGCATTTGTTCCAAACAGCATAACTTTAGTTTTTTTGACATTCAATGTAAGTTTATTTTTATACAACCATTTAGCCACTTTATCCATTTCATGAGTTAGGATTTCAGCAATCTGAGATGGACCCTGTCCCCTGGCAAAGATGGCTGTATCATCTGCATAGAGACATACTTTAGCTTGTTTCTTGTCAACAAGACAAGGTAGATCATTAACATATAAGCTAAAAAGCAAAGGCCCCAAGATGGAACCGTGGGGCACGCCAAAAAGGACAGGGAGCATATCAGATTGGGCATCATTAATTTTGCAAACTTGGAGACGGTCACTTAGGTACGATCTAAACCAGTCAAGCTCCAAACCATTTATTCCACTCTTGCTCAGCTTGCTAAGAAGCGTTTCATGATGGACTGTATCGAACGCTTTCTTTAGGTCGAGAAAGAGAGCACCAGTGAGCAAACCATCATCCATATTTTGGAGAAGGTAGTCTGTGACATCTAGCAGGCAAGTTTGAGTGGAATGTTTTGGTCTGAAGCCTGACTGGTCACATGACATAATATCGTTATCCTGTAAATAACTATACAGCTGATCATGAATTAATCTTTCAAACACCTTCATAATTGCTGAAATTATTGAAATGGGCCTGTAGTTGTTTGTTTCAAGCTTGTCTCCATCTTTGAAAATAGGTGTAACTCTACTTTGCTTCCACATGGATGGCACAACCCCACTGCGAATACTCAAGTTCATAATGTAAGCTATAGGCTCCGCTATTGCACAAGCTCCTGCTTTCAGCAATCTGGGACTGATGTCGTCAAGTCCCGTAGCCGTACCGGCGGGCATTTTGGAGAGTTGTTTGTAAACATCTTCGGTTGTGATTTCGCGGAACTTGAGTATTCTTTGGGCAGTGTCATCCAGGTGGCTATCAGTCCCAGATGTATCATCAACAAAAACTTCTGCCAATCTTTGACCTACATTACAAAAATATGAATTGAAACAATCTGCAATATCTTTATTGTTTGTTACATACACACCATTACTATTTATACCTGTGATAGTCTTATTATTAGTCTTATTTGGTAAAATAGTTTTTAAGATTGACCAGAGTGATCTTGAATCATTCCCAGCTTCACTAATTTTATTTGTATAATGATCACGTTTGAGTTTACCAGACAAAATATTCAGAGAGTTTCTCAAATTCCTAAATGAGTCCCAATCAGATTGGGTCTTGGATCTTTGGGCTTTTTCCTTAGCCTTATTTGCCTGTAATCTAAGGTCAATGTACTTACTATTTATCCTGGGAGGGGGATTGACAGGAACTTTAATGTTTTTGAAAGGAGCATGATGGTTACAAATGGGAACAAAAAATGGAAATAAAATTGTCCCAGGCAATATTAAGGTCATCAGTTTCAAAAACGTTCCAATTAGCTTTGTACAGTTCTTGTTGGAAAGAATCTTTTGACATTTCCTAACAGCATAAGCAAGTGAGTGATCACTTAAGGCATATGATAAAACTCCATGGTCACTAAACATTTCAGGTCTATCAGTCCAGATGTGGTCTATTAATGAAATTGAATTTTGTGTTATTCTGGTAGGTTTACAAATTAACTGTTCAAGGTGAAAATTTGACATAGTGTCTTTCAGATGTTTCCATTCCCATGAGTTCTTTGACAGGGCGTCACAATTGAAATCACCAATACAAACGGTTTCCCCTGGAGTTCCGCCGGCTGAAGAGTTAAGATCTTGAATGTCTTCAAGCAGGGTATTGAGGCTTTCAAAGAAATCCAGGCGGATCTCCGGTCCATAGATAAAAGCTATATAAATTGGACGTGAGTGGGGCTGAACTATTTTTAACAGTGATGGATTCCAAAAAAGGGCTTGTGCTAGTAATATTTATAATACTAGAGTTCAGTTTTTCATGAATGTAGATAGCGACACCACCATGCCGTGTCCCACCGTGGACGCGATTGTTGATTGTCCTATCAGCGCGGAACACGACATAATTAGGAATGTTTATCTCACTGTCCTCAATGCCGTCGTGTAACCAAGTTTCTGTTATAACTGCAACTTCAGGTTTAGTGTCGAAAATCAGATGCCGAATGTCATCCATCTTAGGAACTATCGATCTGACATTAAGGTTGAAGAAAGTAATGCCTTTTTGGTTAGCTAAATTGACATACGTTGTCTGTTGAGATGTTTGAGATTCATTTTGTAGATCATCAGGGCCTGGATTAAGTTCAACATCGTTGCATAGGATCAACCTTTCATGATAATATGTGGAGGTTGAGTTATTGTAATATGCTGAAGCATGTCCATGAAATCTGCCACGGTTTATACGGGTAATGAGATGACGATATTGAAAATTATACTGGCAAGGTAAGTTTTCCAAAGTTGTGCAGAATATGGCTGATGCTGTATTGACAACTAGACAGTACTGGTAACCAACAAGTAGGAGCACTAAAAGTCTAGAAATTGACATTATGAATATTATTTAGCACAAGGCTGACATACGGCCAGACGAAATTCGTAGCTCTTGTGCGACAAAGTCAGTAATGTCAGCCCTAGGTACTATAATGTCATTACATGCAAGAAGAGGTAAGCTTAAAATTCCCGCACAGTCATTATGTTCACACTTCAGGAGGATGATTCAAGTGGCAAATCCCAACAGAATTTGCAGCGAAGTAGTATTGGTGACTTTTTAAAGTAAATGAAGACTTACGGTGATAAAAACTGCCGATGAAATGGAGAAATTTAGATTTAAAAATGATAAATGTAAGACGATGATGTAAACACATGTTATGCAATACCTGGGCCTCAAAGAATATTCAACACCGTCTGCATTTTATATTGCTATCGCGTTAAGTTAAAAAATTAAAAAGAACGTGTTAATAAACCTTTCAAGAGTTACGAAGCTTGAGTAAAGATATAACGGAAAATACGGAAACATGGGGAATTCTTTCAAATGAAAATATTAGCATGAATTATCTTCTGATCTCGCCTGGGGTTATATAAATCTGATTTAATCTGTACAATGGCAAAAATGATGCCATGAGAAAATAATCGCGATCTTACTAATCATTACGCTACAAGTTTGTAGCAATTCGTCTTGACAGATATTAGTCTACAACGAAATTTTGTAATATTCTAGTTTACAAATATATGACCCCGATGGGGAATCAGTTACATCACATGGCCTTGTACAGTCCAGCTTTCCATAATGTGACTGTTATAATTCTCCTCACAGTCAAGGACGTTGGTAAAATGTGACCAATTTGTTATGCAATCTGTAGCGTAATGTAGCTTTCATGTAGCAATTTTGAATATTTGCTGTCAAACGTGATTCGAAAATTAAGCTCAATGTCTAAGGAAATTCTAAAGCATTCAATGAGTTAGCAAATTGTTAAGCATTTCCTGTGACTCGTAGCAGGCCTGCAGCCTACAATGAAATGAAGTTTGTTAATGCTGTATAATATCAAAGTATTCCGTTAATTATGCGGCAGCGCTCTTGATTAAAAGAAAAATTTGCTATTCCGCGTTGATTATTACCATACATATTGTTGACGTTTGATACCATATAGTATCAGCTTTCACAACAGTGACACTATTGATGATAAATTATTAATAATTATAATGCTAAAAGTTGCTTACACTAGCGATGTAAAATGAGTTGTAGGATACTATGGTAATATTTATTTCCTTAAATTTCCTATTTATTTCCTTTTTCTTAATGTGTGATGATCCAAACTATTATTCATCCATTGATTATTAACGGACCACTCATACAAAATATTAGAAATATCGAGAATAAGAATCCCGATGTCATAAATACAATTAGCTCAACACTATTCTCACACTATAGTTATAGAAGTTGCCACATGAGTTTTAATTTCTTCATCGATATCCATCTCGAGATGCCAACTCTGTCTCAAATGTCGAGTGATTAAGTAGCTCTTTTTGTTTTTATAATATGCATGACTCCTAGTTTTAAATAGAGTCTTTGAAATCGCCTCAAACTAAATGAATCCGTTCTTAACACCTTTTTGAGATAGTTCTTTCGCGGCTTTACGCCGAGACAGGAATATTATACGACCTAGTGGTACAAGATATGTTATGCTGCTACCGGCTTACTTGAGGATAATATTACCGATTTTAGCAGGGGAAAAAGGGCAAGGAATATTGTAGTATGAGAATTTCCCCACTCAGTATGTATAAGACATTAATCAATCTGTCGCGGCAAGACGAGTCTGTCGTAGTTGAAATAACATACAAAACGATGTGGCGTATTTCGATATAATGGAGTGGGAAATGTGTAAGAACGTTTGCAACATAAATGATGCAAACATTCATTTGGAGCTAGCAGTGTATCTGCTTAAAATGTAGCTTGTTACATTGGTTTTCTCATTTTCTGGGTTATCTATTATTCGATGGCGTTCAGTTTTATTGATATGCTTTTATTTATTTTCTCTTTTTTGCCCAAAATCGTATTGTATTAGAGATCTAAAAGAAAGCCCATTTTCATTGTTAGGAGTCGGAAAGACTTAAGGCCAATTTAAACCAACTTTCATCCTTTCGGGATGACTCCACAATATCTCATTCGTTCAGAGGCCTAAAATATATAGCACCTTCAACTTTGTGAAGACATTGATACACTATATATTCATAGATCACAGCTCACTTCGTATTTATGAAAAACTGCTCCAAAAATATATTCATTTTTTCTCGTTTACTAAACTTGTAAATCTGGGAAATTCTAGTTATTAAAAATCTCATTCTGTCACATTCACTTTATTATAGCCACAATGATTTTCCCGGGGATTTTCCATACATTATGCAATAAAATGAACATTCTGGAAAAATCTGGGGATTTCTAAACCTGAATATTCTGGAAAAATCTGGGGATTTCCAAACTCTATAAATAGGCATGATTGAATTTTATATTCTGATCTCTTGCATGATTACTTTTAAGAGAGGGGTTCCAATCTCTCATAAAATAATGCGTTTTATTGGATTTATTGTTGCATCAAGTCTTAATAAATTATCATCAGGTCATGTATGGAATTTAATTCTCAAAGTCATCGATTATTCATTAAACTTTGATCGTGGCAAATTACATCTCAGTTCATACCAATCTTTGCTCGATAATAAGTTCAAACATTGCAACAATTTAGCAGTCAGAATATGTTGGCTTAATCGTAATTTTGGATTGACATCACGATATTTCATCATATCAGTTATACAATTACCAATAATTTCCAATATCCCATCCGCCTGTGCTCAAAATGTATTTATTGCATATGTCGTACATAAAGGGCATAACGCAATGAAGGAGAACAATTTGCGTAATTTGAGTCCCGGTGCAATGCATTATGGAACATAAAATTATTATTTATTTATTTCGTCGTTACCGTTAAGCTTCGTGTTAATCCATGAAAACTAGCGATCGTGTGACTGCCATTAGAACACGTGTTAACGAAACAAGACCTGTTCTAAATCCTCTGGGTGTTCTGATTCTGTGATCTAGTTCAAAGATTATTTAAAAGGGTGTTTCAGTTCCATTTTTGCTTCGGGTATTTCAGTGCTCTGGGTGGAATATGCTTTGAATCTTATTATGCAATGTCAGGTTATAGTATGGGAAGAGCCTGGATGCATGATGAGAAATATTTGAAACTGTTTATATTTAGAAGTGAAAATTGATGGTTGCCAGCAATTACTTCAATATCCCAATAAACATAAAAATGTTCTTAACACCTGTATTCAAAACGGTTTAATAACATTTAAATGTCGGGTTATATAAAGGTCATGAAAACATTTTAAAAATATTTTGGGCAAACATTTTGCAAAATATTTTGTCAACACTTATATATAAAATGTTTTACTTCAAGTTAAAACAAAATGGTTTTTGAATGTTATTGAAACGTTTTTATACCCTTTATGTAACCGTACATTTAAATGTTTCCTGATAAACTTTTTGTGTTTGCTGGGATGTTTTCAAGGTCCATCAGCAAGTTGCCTACGCTGAGTATTGAACACTTCATGCCCCAGAGGTGAGTACAATAACAACTGAGCCGAACTCTCACTTTGTGCGAAGCAATCATTTGAATACACGCAATGGTCCCTTATGAGACATTAGAGAAAGATAACACACAGGTTAATGACAAGAAGGGCGTTGACATGGCCAAACCTTACTGCACAATAAAGCACTAAATAAGAGGTTTTGATTCAAACTATATAAAAACTCAAATAAATAATATACAACAAAAGTAATGGAAAGAATTCTCAATCAGATATAAAAGAGTGGAATTTGATGCAAAATTAACTAATATTAAAAAGGAGTTTGACAAACATTGATACAGTATACTTTCAATTTAGATTAAGTGTCGTGAACATTCTTTCTGACTATTGGATGGCCTGATAACGTGAAAAAACCCATATTTTTGGGACAGAATTGTCAACATAATTAAATACGAGTATATAGTCTGAGTACGCTGACAGGTTCAAAAGCATCATATTTTGATATCGCCTAACCCTAACGCCCCAGGGCCTTTTTGGCAACGGGAAGGGAATGAAGGGAGGAATAAAGAGAGAAAACAAAGAAAGAAGTTGTTTGCTCTGGGTGGGATTCGAATCCGAGACCCCCCGCATGCCAATCACTAGGTCGGCGACGCTTTGCCACGGGTCTTGGGCTTCGCTGGCCAGCGAAACCGTGCCTATATATCACCTAGAGCGATTGCGTCATCACATCACGTGGGATGCACGCACGAACAGCGCAAGAGTAGTATTTTCTGGTACTTGGGCGTGTTAGGGTTAACCTTAAATTTATCATTAATGGCATTGCTGGATGTTGAAAGTTGACATTACTATCTCTCTTGTCACGTATGTATCATACTGCAGTAGAAAATATTGCCTGTTCATGACCCCCATTATCCATAGTCTACTTTATCTCCTCGAAACAAAATAAGATGTTGCTGTAAGGGCACTCATGACGTCAATCTTGTAAGAAATCCTATATCAGTAATTGCCCATCCTTAAATAACATTGCTTGAAAATTGTCATTAATGACATCGCTGGATTTGGAAAATTGACACTACTGTCGTATCTTGTCAGACATGTCAGTTATAATACAACATTGCGGATGATATACGATTTAATATATATTTCTAACAGTCATCGCTTAATTAGATTTTTTTAAATATACACACTTGCACCTGTTGCGTATAGGATTCACCTGTTAATCTCCTCCGAGTTATAAAAATGTGGCTTCTGTGCATGAGATATTTGGCATTTGACCTTATTAACTCTATAATTCTTTAATTTAGTACACTAGTACAATATATTTTGCGCGATGATGATAAAAATATATTTATAGCTTTATAACCATATCAATATATAACAACGTTATGCAAGTATTATGAAATTCTGAATTCTTTAGAGGTTTCTATATTTTTTTTCCTTTTCTAAATATTCATGAACTGAAATGATCTACACTCTAAACTCTTCCATTGAACCGCACCACGGTGAACTATTTTGATATGAAAGCAATCTTAAAGAAAATTCTGTGATAGTAAAAGTTGACTATTTTGAGAGTCAAATTAGATCTACTCGTGTGCAAACCTAAGGAGTAGTCCCAATTTCGCAATGTTCTTTCAACAAAACAAAAAGAAAAGAAAGAAAGCTATCCTCTTAGATCTAACCGAACAGACAACACGAAAGGTCCAAAAAGTCTTGAATACAGACGTGTCTTATATGTTGAAACAATCAAGTTGAAAGACTTTTACGAAGACTAATTTCAGCAATCACACTCCAATTTGGGAAATACGCTGCTTCTAAAGAATAATGAAAGAAGCTTGTTTCACATATCTTGAAGGCAGCGAGTAATTTGGGTGAATGCTTTAGGTACGCTGAATGTATTCCAAAAACTCTCGACCAAAAGTGCATTTAGGGATTTGCCTGACGTAGCTACAGCCTGCAAAATAAAATGAGGCTCCTTGCGCTCGTTGAACATTATTATTATTATGATATTTTAGATTAGAAATGGAACGATTTTATAACGCGATATATAATGTAAATATTGGTCCTTCAAACGCAAACAAATTTGCTAGCGTAAATTGTAGTTGTACCACAGATCGGAATTCTATGAAATGTCACATGTTCTCTGCAGGGACTATATGACGCAATGAAATTTAAGAACAGATAAATATGCATATGAAAAGAAAGTAAATGAAGGACTGTTATTAATTGATACATGGGAAGTATCCTTTTAAATGTAGCTGGCTTTTTGAAACCCTTGTTGGTGATATTTGTGTTGAATGGGAGAATAGTGTAAATGTAATTGGGCTATTACAGAGTTGACATTTAATATGGAATATTATTCGCAAAATTCCAAGACTGGTCTGGACGGAGTCTGCATAGACCGTACGGGCGAAATATTAATTGGGGTGTTTCGGGGGATGGTGTAATATAATTGTTTGATAGAAATTGTGCTTTCCATATGTTTACATTATATGGTGCTCATAATGTAGCGAATTTGCCTAAAATGGCGGATTTAGGAGGCTGAATTTGAGCTTTGTGGAGGACACAATTTCAGACTTTATGCAACATGGTTCTGTTATTATCAAATTTTTAGGGGTTTGAGGTGATATTTCTTAAACTACGTCAGCAACTGGCATTCATCAAAGCTGAGATACACTTACAATGTACCAACTTTTTGAACAGGGGAGGAGCTTAAAATGGTGCTCTTAAAGTTGTATGTACTCATGAAGTTTGAATGGCCCTCTGTCAAATGTTATAAACTTAGGGTACCAAAACAACAGTGTGTGGATTCCTGGTTGTCCAATGAACTCACACGGTTACTTTGTGTACAATAAGTTTATAACATTTGGCCTCAGGGGACAATTCAAACTTCCTGAGTGCGTACCACTTTAAGAGCCATATTTTTTAAAGCTCCTCCCACTTTCAAAACTGGTAGATCACATGTGCATTTCAGTTCTGACGAACACCTATTTGTATTTAGGCTCAGTAAAATCGCTCCAAACCTCAATGAATTTGATAATTTCAGAATAATGTTGCTCAAATTCAGAAATTTTACCCCCACAAAAATCAAATTTAGTCTCCTTAAATCCGCCATTTTAGGCTAATTCACTACATTATGAGCGCCATAATGTTAACTAATGGAAAGCACATTTTCTACCAAACAATTATTTTACATCATCTCCCGACATACCCCAACTAATATTTAGCCCGTGTCGTTTATGCAGACCTCTACAATACCAGTCTTGTAATTTTGCGAAAAAGTATTCCATATTAAATGTCAAGTCTGTATATTTAAAATATATACATCTCCAATATTAATCTCCAATACAGGGAATGTAAAATTCAAATGCATCCACCCATTCATGTATTCAGATTTAAAATTCACACTCCCGGTGTGGAAGGTTAAGCTGATGTTTACCACAGGGGTGAATGGATTGAGACTGGTATATCTCATTGCTAATGTTGTGACGAGGGCACTTGTTTTAATGGATATAAAAATTGCTGCGCTTTATAGGTCAAAATACTTGCGGGAAATTATCTACTTATATGCATTAGATATAACATCTGGGGGAAAACAGATACAAGACTTTACCTTGATAACAAAGATTAATACAAAATGTGTCCAATACACTAACGCAATACTATTTGTCGATTAAATACAATATGTAATGAGCTTTGTGCTTAACAAGCAATTCCATTATTATAGATCAACTTTGATATTCTTAATTTGCTTTTATGTGGAAGCAGCAAATAAGCAACAAAGAACTTTACAGAAACCATTCAAGACTCTCAGAGAAAATCAGAGAAATGAAGACACACATAGCTTCGCTGGACACTGCTTGAGGAGTAAGAGCGAAAGAGTCGCCAAACTAATAAATTGGATACCCAAACATGGAACCCAGGTATACCAATCCTTACATTGTGTATATTTACTCAAGCAGAACGCTTGGAACGGCGGATATGGAAAGCAAGTAAGCAAGCAAGTAAGCAAGCACCTTATTTTCGGTATTTAAAAATCTTCTTTGTTTGTTTAAATTGTGTTAAGATTATCAAAATGATCAAGTAGTCAAGTCAAGAACTGAAACTAAGTGTCTATTGGCGAGAGATTCTAATACATGTATTGAATCACTAGTTTCTAGTCCATTATCTAACCATGGAAATCAAGTTTTGTTTCACATGTGATATTGCAATGGGTAAATTGAAGTTAAAGTAAAATCTACATGTTAAGGATGTGGTAGGGGGGGGGGGTATAATCCTTTAAAAATATCAACTTACCAGCGAATGTTATGAGACTTTGCAGAGTTAAGACTGGCAGCAAGGCGACTATTATATGACCAGCTGGACTTAAAGAATTGAATGTTAACTTCATGGCGATGGTATGCTTTGTGCTCCTGAAATATAATAACAATAATAATAAATGAATATAAATATATGAGCCATGTCACCAAAAATAGTTATACCCATGAACAGTCTAATGTCTGTATTTTGCTAATCCCTTGACAACTGCAAGCAAAATCAACCTCTAAAATAACAGTTTCCATCGTCGCTTGGTGGCAAAATGCTTTAAGGGGGTACTATACATCCCTGCCCAATTTTGTGTCTATTTTTGCATTTTTCTCAAAAATTATAGCGCATTGGTGACAAGTAAGATGTGTATATTATAGGGGCAAGGACTACAACTACTGCACTGGAAATTTTGTTTCAGCACAGACAACAGTTGTGGAGTTACAGTCAAAAATGAGGGAAAACCAATTTTTGATCAATAAATCAATAACTACTTGCCTTGAGTTGCTGAATTTTCAGTGCAGTAGTTGTAGTCTTTGCCCCTATAATATACATATCTTACCTGTCACCAATGCGCTATAATTTTGAGAAAAATGCAAAAATAGGCACAAATTGGCCAGGGGTGTAGTACCCTTAACTGTACCAACGATAAAGTCATCTGCAATTGCTTTTGACATTTTCTGAATAGGCTAATTTAATTTTGCAACATTGCAACATATAGGCCTAACCATTCTAACCATACATTGTTTGACTCAATGTATGCGTGCAGTTGGCAGACTACGCTAATTGATATGCGAAAGTAGTTACCTAACGGTGAAAGACATGTCTACCAGCGATCGTAATTGGTTGAGTGTGAATGTCTTTGCATTTAATGGAGCATTCGTCTGGGAGTGTGACCCGGAGTAGGATCTTTGCTTTTTATAATTACAAACAGTTAGCAGCCTGGACAACCGATTCTTTAGAAATGCTTAGTCGCGCTGAAAGTCGATCGATACATGTTAAAATCAGCACAATTCAGAGATACACCTTTTTGCTATGAAATTAATTTTCTCGGTCAAATATAAAGCAATATTTTTTTTTCTTCAGTAATGTCAGTTAAAAACTTGGTGCTTGGATATACATTTTTTTACAAATCCTGGTGTTAAAATTAAGCATCAAATTGTGTCTTTTAGTGTGATATTTTTGATTTTTATAGGCCTTCAGTTCGCACGAGCTTTTTACGTAATTCATTTTTAGCGTCTCAAACTAATATAGTTTGCTAAAGAAAGATATTTCCACCTCTGTAAAGCACATCGTGTGGGTCTATATATTATAGTTTTGTTAGAATTTCCGTTTTTATTTTACCCTTTTTCCCTCCATACTCCGAAAATGTCTAACTCAGTACTTTTATCTCGAGAGCAACCAACAGAAATATTCGATATTTCCTTTGTTGTTTATCCAGGTCAATTTTCCATTGAAAGCAAATTGCCCGACCAGCGATTTGGTAGCCCAAATCCCCAATTGAGTGTTCTGGTTAAACATGATCAGTAGGAGCGCTATAGGCCTGGGAATTTCTTTGCTATATTGAAGTTCTAGCAACACTGTAGCCATGCCGGTATTCTTATTAAACCCAGGGATATCGATCCACAATGCTAGTATTAGCCTTAGATTTCACTCGTTGATTTTGAAAAATGGTCAGCCGGCAGTTAAAATAGTGAAATGAAAACGCAAATTCTGACAAAACTATGATATATCGCTCACGGTGATGTGCGTTAGAAAGTTGGGAAAAATCCTTCATTAGCGAACTATCTTACTTTGAAAAGCTAAAAGGTTGATCCAAAAAAGGCTCGCGGACAGAGTTTAAGCCTATCAAAATCGAAAATCTTACACTAAATGACTAAATTTCACGCCTAAGTTTAACACTAGAATTTGAAAAAAATACAGTATCAAGCACTACAATTTTTCCTGACATTTACTGAAAAAATGAAAATGATTGCTTTTAATTTGGCCGAGAAAATTAATTTTACATCGAAAAGGTGTAACTAAAAATTTAGCTCATTTCAACACCAAATTCGATCGTTTGTATTGCCTCATTAAATGACTGAGTGAGCCTTGCCAAACAAAAGAATCGGTTGTGCAGGCTGCAAACTGCAAAGGAATAGCTTCAACATAAATTGGCCAATAAAATGCGATGAAATGTCTATTTTGTATGAGAATCATCAAAGAAGATGATCAGTGCTGAAATGCGCAAGTCACCATCTAGAAAGTTAACTTCATTTCACCCACCCCCCTCAACGGCCACCCGCTCGTACACACGACGTGAAAAGTGTTTTGAGCTGGACAGAATACATGAATGCTGTTGATGCCCAGTTATACCATGTCGTAATAATAATAATAATAATAATAATAATAATAATAATAATAATATAATAATAATAATAATAATAATAATAATAATAATAATAATAATAATAATAATAGTAATAATAATAATAGTAATATTTATTATTATAATAATAATAATAATAATAATAATAATAATAATAATAATAATAATGATAATAATAATAATAATAATAATAATAATAATAATAAGGTGGCTGTCTAAAACCGCTTTTAAAAACTTTCCAACGATTAGAAAGGTTAAACGCGTGGGAAATGCAGGCATTCAAAACTCACAAAATTAGTATACTTCTGCATACATGTTTTAACTGACATCTCTGAGGTTCTGCGTATGCAAACATAATGTTTTATCAGATATTCCTGACAAAAGAATGAACGAGTGTAACATCTAATCATGCTAATTAAATAGATCATTAAGAGTTGTTAAACAATATCGAGTGATGCGGTACATGTGGGTGTTTAATCTTCGAGTACAGACACCACTGATAAAACACAGTAGAGCTGCCACATTAATAAAACGCGAGCTAAATGCGATGTGTTCTCAATACGTGCAAAATGTACTCGTAGAATTTGCAATGGAGATGCAATATGTTTGACACTTCAAATTTGCAGACCTGGGAAACCTGCCAAAAATGTACACCCTGGGTGACAGAATTGCTTATGTAATCATACTGCCACATAAAAGGTATGAAAATAGATCATCTAGTGCTAGTCAACAGTAATTAGCCGATAGCAAATATCTCTGCATAAAGGAGCTACATCTTGGCTTTTTAGCGTGATTAAAACATATACACGCATAAACGCCAAATAATATTGTCAATATTTATAAACTCTACAACTAATTAGTATTTCCATTACAGCGAAAACGTGCCGTTATAAATTCAAAATAAAAGGGTAAATGTCTCCTTTCTTCACCTGTTTATGAAAGTTGAATAAAAATGCTTTATATTAAGTAGATTATTAGTACATTATCGGGCACAAAAACAGAAAGAAAAAACAAACAACATCATTACCATGATTAATACTTGACTCACTTAGTTTGCTTTAGAGAGTAAATTGAAAAGAATGTCTTTCACAGAAGGATCCAGAATTTCAAAATAAAGTCGATGAGGTGTAATGAACATTAAGTAATAACCAAAATTGGCTGTGTTTCTCTCTTTATTTTTGTTTTGAGTCGCAGGTTTCATGGGACTAGCGTACTCTGACTCTATTCTTGTCTCAAGTTGAGAGTAACGCCATCTTGGATTTTACAATGGTGGATTATAATCAGTGCGTTTTCGCATTTGCATTGCCAGCGTATGGACAAATTTCACTTCTGCGCGAGTGTATGCGGGATTAGGCTCGCGCGCGAGATGCGAATCTGCGACTGTGAAATTGAACATGGCGTTACTCACAAATTATTTATCTTTTTCTCTTTTTTGTGGTAATTTTAATTCTATAAAATTTACATTTGTGAACAAATTGAGGGCGCTATTTACATATATTTTAAATTTAAATTAGACAAACAATATAATTTATGTTATACCTTACCTTTCATGATAAAAGTTTTTTGAAAATTTCCTTGTTTTTATTTTGTTAATCTGTTTGCTGATGTAAATATCATTTTACAAATGTCTACACCTTGTAAAGATGCAAACAAGATTTTAGATGAATAGCGCCATCATTGTTCAACTTTTCTTTAAATTGACACAGTTTTACATGCCATCAAACAACCGTGTGGGTGTGCGTGTCGCAGTCGTTGGTGGGGTGCGCGCGCGTATCTGTGCGTTTGCATTGCATTACTTGCAAAAACTCCAACATAACAGCACACCGACACACCGAGGACCTCGTACTTAAGGAGGACCGTAACATACGTCCTCGATACGGAAACCTCGTTAAACGGCAAAAAAATGAGGTCTTATACCATACTACCCTCTTTATAGCTTATGTCCTCGCAGCATTAACCGTTTTAACACTTATTTGGTATTATCGACTTTTTGAGCACCTGACATGACAACACACCGAGGATATGTTCAGGTCCTCAGAAATATTAATAGTGAAAGGGTGTATAAAGATGATGTGTAATGGCAAGTAAAGGCGTCTTTTGTCGTAATGTTATGAATAACATAACATCCCATAATGTCGTTTTGTCTGCTTCAGACAATCCTTTGTATTGGCAATTTACTGTGAATTCTTATGTTAATTAAGATTTATGGCAGAAAACTCTTTCACTCTGGAATTATTTGTGCACACCTCTGACATTTAGATAAGTAAGATTTCACATATTAACCCTGCGAAGTAAAAAAAAACCGCTAAATGTAACAGAAACCATTTGCTTGATGCATTTTGACCGATGTACTTGAGACACTATCAATAAAACTATCTGTCATTTTACACCAGAAGATACACACAAGTGGTATTGACCATTGAGTTTCTGTTTAATACTGAAGCAGATTGACGTATTTTGTTGCCAATCAGTTCTTGGTTTGCCACGCCAAATTTCTCAAGAGACCTTTAAATCAAGATATAACAGGATAGTCCAAAAAATCAAGCACATAACAAATTTGGAGTTTATTTTAGAACCTTTTTGTACAATCGAACTCTCGATGTCTTCGGTTACTGGACAATTGTGATTTACCATCAATAAATCTCCAGCATTTCATATTGGGGTTATAAAATCGTTAGAGTGTTCTGAATTCAAATGAAAATAGAGTAACTTGCGAAGGACATATAATCAGCTAAGGAAAGTGGCGAATGTGGTGTTATGTGTTGAGAGCGCACTATATTTGCTTTTCATATTCGGAGTATTAAAGCATAGATGTTGATAAAACCTTCGTACATATTCCATATTGAGGGTAAACGGGTATTTGTTGTTTTCATTTACGAAAATAAAACGTCTCTTCAGTTATAAGATCTAATAATCATTATTCAGAAGCTATTTTGTCAAGTTTGCATTCGAGAAAATTCATTACAAGCAAGTGTTTCATAATATTTATTGTTCTTTTTGCTGCCGATGTTTTATTTTTAAATGACATCAGTATGATTACTCGATTGGTGCTGCTTTAACTTTTACGACTCGTACACAACATAATAAACTTGTTTTTACATGATGTGATGCAAGAAACGAGTCGATCTATTCTGACATTGTCAGAATATCAAGAGCATGCTTTTCAATTAAGCTTTTGACATTCCTTAGAATTATGTAGGGCAATAGATAATGTATACAACAAAACCTTCGTTTTGCAGTCACAGTGGCGGACTGCTTAAGTGCTAGCGTCTAAGACTTTTCAATTAAGTAAGAAACAATGCACGAGTAACCTACATTTCATGTTTATTATTCGCTATGATTGAGCAGATATGATATCAGTTCCAGTGACATAATTCAACAACCCCATTCCACAATCATAACTCATAAGTTGACTTCAAATTGTGGAGTATGCGTTTTAGTACCCAACCGAAAGGTTATTCTATGAATATGCAGGCATTTTCGGTTAAAGAACTTTGTCCCGAGACATAAAAGATACAATATTTTTTTACAAAGTTGCACTCAGCTAATAAGTCAAAGCAAAGTAACTTTGTCCCGAGACATAAAAGATACAATATTTCTTTACAAAGTTGCACTCAGCTAATAAGTCATAGCAAAGTAAAATTCTTCAAAGAACATTCTTCTTTTAGTTAATACATTTTTTTGCGTGGCATAATTTCCAATGTACAATTATATCGAGTCTGTTATCTGGGTTATATCAGAAAAACGTTTTAAAGCCTCGTGTGCAAAATGGGATATATAAAAACTGTCTGTAACAAAATGTATGGTGGACATTCTGATTTATGGCTTAGCAGAGTCTCATCTATAACATCCATGAATTGGTCTAAATGTAATGAGTTTTGTCACAGGACCGTAATTTCACATAGGCCTAGGTAGAAACTGGGCTTTCACATAAGCTCACATAAGACGTTTTGTTCTCGGTGGTCATTTGAACATAGAGGTTTTTTCCTGCCCAGCGGCGCGACGTAATATTAAATATATTGAACCTGTTTTCGTGGCGCAGATATAGCGTGGAGAATGCATTTCTTAAGTTAGAGGCTTACACTGAAATTATACCACAAACCCGGGCATCAACCAATTGTGACAACGCGAGTAAAAGAGACGGAAATGTCAGCAGATGCAAATGTACGATAGAGGCCAAAATATGCATGCGCTGATCAATGTCCAAAATTTTGATTGGATAATTAGTAAGATTAACGTGTATCTGGATCTTTTGATTTCATATTTGATGTGAACATATTTTCAAATTTTGAACCATCTATTGAACGCGAAAACCTTGAAAAAGAATGTTTTAGGGATATGCCTGCCTTGAAATCATTAACGGAATTTGCGCGGCAACTTGCATTTTAATGGAATACTGAACTGTTAATGGACGTACCATTTGATTTCCAGGGGCTCTGGAAGTTGAGGTCGGGGATATTTTTTCCGCCACCTCCCGCGGCGAATTATTTCTTTTGGCACCAGTTATTGGCCAGGATTTATCTTTTTAAACAAATCATGCATTTTTGTACATAGTTAGGTGTGGAAACTTTTTTAGTGGGGAAAGTTTTAATTTTAGTAATAGTGGGAAGGTTTTTGTTTCCTGGAAGTCAAATTGTGAATTGTGTATCCCTAATGTACCTTAATCTCTTATGCAACACATCAATTACATTGGAGCTAATTCGGTAGCCTAATTTAATTTAATAGTGCAAGAGTTTTAACCTGCCACTATATAATAGCATTTAACAAAATGATTATAATCAAACAAATCGATATATGATACTGTCCGTGTAATAACAATGTGTCCGTCTTTTAGAATTGAATATGAATATTATTGAAAATTCTCACCTGAAACCTAAGACGCCTTTATGATAACGTTGCACAAAATGTATCAGGTGCATGCTGGGAAGAAAGTTAATCAACTAAGAATGGAGGCACATGGTAAGATAACCCAGACACGATCCAATTTACTTGGCCACGTATCATAAACTGTAAAATCTTTTGACAGATTATCCTCTGTTGATTTGATTTGGGCTCCAGGGGCCTCTAATTTGATATCAAGCACTTTTTCGTTAGTAGATTCTCGTGAATGTAACCAAATGCCATAACATTTTCTTTCAATTAAGGGACCGTGGTTTATGACGGGCTGCCTCTACTAGACAAAGTGATTCATTTGCAGAAGCTACAGAGACTGGATAAAAGAGATCGCCTTCAAAAAAAGAGCCATCCTTTTCCGCACCTTAGCTTAAAGGCGTCTACTTATTTTTGGGAGCTGAGAGTATTGCAGCCTCAATTCAATAATGGTGCCCCTTTTAAAACCTTTTTAAACAAATGTGCTATTTTATATACCATGAA
This sequence comes from Amphiura filiformis, assembly GCF_039555335.1. Taxonomy (NCBI): domain Eukaryota; kingdom Metazoa; phylum Echinodermata; class Ophiuroidea; order Amphilepidida; family Amphiuridae; genus Amphiura; species Amphiura filiformis. The sequence continues at coordinate 27,287,094 of NC_092643.1, forward strand.
ATATGTGTGAACTTGTTTTACCGGAAAGCAAAGTAGCTGTCATTTTCAGTATGATTAAGATATTTGCAGTAGCTACATGAAAAGCTCTATACAAGCATTGTTTCAAGTTTTGTACGTTTTTGGCGTAGGTGGGAAATCTAGACCTGCTTACTAAACACTTTAATGGTCTAGATTGGTAGGAATGGGGTCATTTCTTTCCCTTCATCTGTTTTTTTGACACAAATGTATAATGTCTTACCGCACAAGATACAGGTGACGTGGAATATAACACGATATGATGTTTCGCTTGAAATGTTTTGGTGCATACTATACATGCTTTGGTACAATATTATCATGACTTTAGAAATTAGAAACATTATTATGTTTTGATGGATCCAAGTTGTGATAATATTGGATCCAAAACATAATAATGATAAAATTGGATGTTTTACGCCCAATATTTATTGGTCTCGCTATGAGTTGTAAAATATTGGACTCGACTACGTCTCGTCCAATATTTTAAAACTCATAGCTCGACCAATAAATATGGGCTCAACCGATCCAATTTTATATCACACGTTTGTGAACAAAATCACAAGCCATTGAACTTCAGGATAAGAAACAAGAAAGGGCTAGACAAAGCGATTTCTGATGTTATTTAACGGATGATCTGCTTAGCGTCACATTATTTGTTTAAAACAAAATCTAGGCTAATTCCCTGAGTAATAGTGCACGCGAAAGAAGAGCAGAAAACAATTCCTATTTAAAACATGTCACTGAATCTATTACCAGAATTCCTCAATCGTTTAAATTCGATTTATAGCCAATTCAGAAGCGCTTCAGACGATGAAATTAGCTTTCAAACACCTACCATGCCTACGGTCTGAAAAAGGTAACTGAATAATGGTGCCAGACGAGAACAAACGAGAGTACGGAGAAACGATCATTCAGTGTCTACTGTTGAAACCCAGTTCTCGTTATTCAAGTGAACCGTGAACATGAAAAGACTCCAACAAAATGAACAATTGGCGATTCAGCTATAACCTACATACAACATGTATAATTGGCTTTAATCTGACCACTGTTAACATCCCGGTTAACACGTTGCAATTTTGTTATTATTGATAAAAGTATTGAATCAGCTTGATTCAACAACACAACATATTTGAAACTCATTAATAAACATTCAAAGTTTATAAATATTTTTTTCTTCAAACTATTGCTAAGCAAAAGCAAATGTACTGTGAAATATTCACCCTTAGTTCTGTATAAGCGTAAATACCTTAGTCATATCAGCTTGATTCAACAACATCTGGAACTCATTAATAAACATTCAAAATTTATAAATATTTTTTTCTTCAAAGTAATGCTAAGCAAAAGCAAAAGTACTGTGATATAAATTCACTCTTATTTCTATATAAGCGTAAATACCTTAGTATATAGGTTTAGTTTTCCACTATCAAATAAGTGCAATCTATTAAAACGATAAGAAGAAATATCTGTTTCGACTTCAGTTAAATTAAAATAATCAGCTTGTTTAAACAACATATCTGGAACTCATTAATAAACATTTTTTTCTTCAAAGTATTGCTAAGCAAAAATAAAAGTACTGTAAAATATTCACTCTTTGTTCTATATAAGCTATACTTTAGTCATGTAGGTTTTACTATCAAATAAGTATAATCCAATAAAACGAGACGAAAGATCCTGTTTCGACTTCAGCAAAACTGATATCGGAAATTATTCTGAGCCAAAATAAGTAACTGACACTATTAGCGTATCTTTAAATTCTTATATAATATTTCTTTCGCATTTAAGAATCAATTAAATTTCAAACACCTCCGCCCTAAATACTGATGCAGGCAAAAGCAAAAGAGGATATTATAATATGGTCATCGTATATCCTATGGGGCAGACATCTTTATCGTGTTGCGAGCTCAAAGTAGGACTTTGTTTTTCTTTTAAGTGTCTGCCTTTACCGTACTTGCAAATGTCAACTGTATTTTCAACAACTTGACGGTAACGAGTACCATCACTAGAGACAAGTAGTGTAGTAGTGTAGTGAAAGGGTGCAGGGGAAGAAGTAGTCCAAGAACACCATGAACCGACGATGTCAAGAAATGAACCATTGGAAGTATAACGGGAAGTGCAACATACATGTACATTGTTACGAGTCGTATCTGACTCAAGGCCAAAATCACCTTTTACCCAAATTCACACGAATGCACAACACAAATACACTGTTTGATTATGGTAACAAAATCTAAGTCTTTAATTGAAAGCACGTTATTATTGGTACAATTTATGACAACAAATGCACATACACAATAATCAAATATAATCACTCTTTAACTATTTAGTACTTAGCCAGCATTCTTCTTCTTGGTGATCTTAAAGAGTTCTTATAATGTTCTGGACGGCTGATGTATATCCTTATTCTCTAGCCCTGCGAAAAGCAGCGAAGTCCTTTGTACACTTGCATTGATAAATATTCTTGCACTTAAAATCCTCACACAAATATGGCATTGCTTTCTCCTTGCTCTATCTCCTTGCGCTGCCCTCTAAACTTAAACTTGGTGCTATTTCCACCTTTCACACAATATCTTCAGGAAGCAGGACTGCGATGCAGTTGTCCCCACTTATATTGACAGTTGCGTTGCTCCTTTAACCAGACTTCAGCAAATCGGCAGAAGAATATATTTTCCTTTCTTGGAAGAAGTACGTTCTTTGACGTATTCTAGATCTTCTCCGACAACACCGGCAAATAGTAGTACTTTGACTGTAAGCATAGCCCAGATCAACACTATTAACTGTGACAATAATTGTGTCTACATTTTCTTATATATCAAGCATGGGAAAAACCCCATTCTATTATGGGCCATTTACTACCTTCAAACTATGCTCAATCTGGGAAAATCCCAAGTCTTACTTATAACATTAACCTTTCTCATTACATCACTTCCTTAGGGGAATTCCATTACATCACTTTCATTTTACAACCTCAGGGGGTTTCCAAATATTCCAAATTAAATATGATTCAACTTGTTTTGCTCAATTTGAGAGGGGAATTCCCCCAAAATGTCATCACTCATGAAACTTTGTAAACAAAGATAAATCATCAAATTAAATTACTGAGGGCACATCACAACATATACATAGTAAAAGATTGGAAAAGGATAGGAAAATCGCACGAGGACCGTAGTAATTATCGAAATATAGATAAATATTTTTCTTAAATAAGTTGGCAATTACATCACCTTGACATTTCAGCACCTAAAGTACCTGATTGTTTCTATGGAATCACGTGACCTTAGAAAGGCAATAAGTGACTCATGAATTTAAGCAACACCTGATAAATTATAACATTCTATTATGGCTCCTCTATTACACCCACTTTGATCACTTCATCATAGTGTTTCACATAATGGGTTTTGTTTTATACATACACGTTTTTAGATAATGCATTATTTTGTGCGTATAGGGAATCTTGTCTGGCCAGTTTAATACCCCGCACGTTCACCTAAACGGATTCTAATACCTATTTAGAAAAGCATTCTACTCACGAAAGCTAACCGATTTTAACCCTGCTGGGCGAATACAGGGAAAAGAAGATAGTATATTAGTGCGATTAAGTTGCTCTGCATATGAAAGTTTCATCGAAACCTAAGGTTATTTACTGACATAACAGTTTCGAACACCTTGGGAGATGCGTGGCCATCCTTTATATACATAGTGAATGTTTGTCGAGCCAACTTCTATCTACCAGCAAAGGGTGCACTAGCGCCCAGAGTAGGATCGTATTACTCTCAAATTACTCTTGAAGCTTACAATAACACAATGTGCAGTTGAAATTTCAAGTATCTATGGATTTAAGTTTTCAGCAAGTCTTGTTAATTCTGAATGGACTTCTTTTCCAAGTCCCCTGAAATGAGCAGTTTACCTTTTTGACATACACCCAAGGGCACTAATATAAGATCCAGATAGGGAATCTGTTACAACAGCTGACTTTGTTTAGTCCAGCTTTCCAGAAAGTGACCTTGGTCAGATTGATTTTCAAATGTTGACAGTTGGTAACATGTAGCATGCAGGAAATAGTTTTTGTCACACGATTATCCCGTTTTTCATTTAAAACTGTTTTAAATGGGACTTATTTGTTAAGCTTAATTTTGGTTAGGTTGTAAGCTCTGTTATACAATTATTATTGTCGTGTGAAACTCTCCAATCGAATTGACTTTTCTCTTTTGACATACTTATCAGGGGAGAATACAGAAGTGTTAAAAACTGTTTCATATTCCTGTTGTAGCCTCTTATTCCATGGTACACTTTCCTGGCGACACTGCATTAATACAAGCGTAAGTATGTCAAGAACAGATTGAACCCCCACTTGTTGAACAGGAAAAACGGGGGAAGTTATTCTTCTATTAAAATAGCCTTGTTATCTCCTTAAAATCTATTTCAAATCAGGTTGGGGCACACATGGGAAGAATGGCAAATTTTAAATGCAATTTTTGACGAATAGATTTGTAATATCGTTCTCTTTCGAAAAAACATCTCTGTAATTACATCATATGGTAGTTCAAATGTTTTGGGTCTTTATTGTTGTTGTTACTGTTGCTATTACAACTGGTGTATAGGACTTTGTGTAAGTTGCTGCTGCTAAATTCTAGTTCTCTTCCTACAATTTTTGAAATTGTTAATGATATTGTTGCGCGTAATGTTTATAAATATAGTTGTTGCTACACCCTTTGTTGTTCTGTTATCAATAATAATTTTTTTTCTGTTATGCTGTCGGATCCTTTGTTAATCTTGTGTCAAATACATAGATATAAAGTCTGCACAAAAAGTAACTCAGCTGTTGTAAATACGCCTATAGCTTCAGAACTAATCATTTTTTCCACAATATTTCAACATAGAAAGAAGGACGCGCATTTTGATACCCCATTTGTCCAATTTCGCATAATATAAACAACACAGCAGTGTTTTTAAAGAAAATTACCCGAATTTAAAAGTTGCAGCTATATGTATTAATTGATTTGAAGTCAGCGCGAAGATAAATGGAGGGTGTTACGTGCCACAATGCTTGCGTAAAAACCATTGATCGCTGTAAACTGCAAAAGCACTACTGTGTTGTTAATATTAAGCGACATTTGACAAATGGGGTATCAAAATGCGCGTAAATAAATCGTCCTTCTTTCTATGTAGAATATAGTGGAAACAATTATTAGTTCTGAAGCTATAGGCGTATTTATAACAGCTGAGTTACTATTTGTGCAGACTTTAGATATTATTATAATTAAAATTCTCCATTTAACCAAATATGTATCTAAAAAAGAGTAAAATTCTAATATCTCTTGATGATGCTAACAAATAATGCCGTTTATTATGTCTTTGTAAACAGTTGTCCTAATGCTCTTCAAGACAATAGCAGGATAACAATTTACAGTTCGCCTAAAGCAGTATACAGACTTTTAATTGTACGTACAATATTGTATGTACAATATGTACGTTATTTAATCTATTGCCATTCTTTTTCCAGTAATGTTTAAGTTCTAACGAATGTTTGATGACGTAAAATCGATAATATATTTCTGCTAGATATTGTATGTAACATATTATCGATTTTTCGTCATCAAACATTCGTTAGAACCTAAACATTACTGGAAATAGAATGGCAATAGATTAAATAACGTACATATTGTACATACAATATTGTACGTCTAATACTCGGAGTCTGTATACGACTTTACAATTTCAAATATCAACCCATTTCATCAGTCAAATACGTTCATAGTTGTGACTCGCTCAATAAAAGGACATTTGAAATGAATGTAGACGTTCAATGTCTCCCCTTGAAGCATAAACACCTTCATCTGACCATCATTTCTATTCCAAGTGTAAATTGAGTAACCTGTTTATGACATACCTGCAAATTGTCCCGTAGGACATACGCATAAAACAACCGTAATGCTATTTCACTAAATGTTAGATCAACAACTTGTCATGTGGGGTTCTACTGTATAAATTTAATGTGGCATGTCTTGCAGGCTGGGCCAGGTAGAGGCATAAATCGTATTATTTTATATGATATATACCCCTGAAGCCGTAACACTACTCTCAGATTTTATAAAGGTATAAAGTAATGGTAAAGTACCAGTAACTTCTAAAAGGCCTTTATTGTGAATTGGGATGAATAACAAGTAACAAGCTATGTGTATCATTGCATTATTATAATAGCGCTACATCAAACATCACAGCTGGGCGATAATGGACTTGTTTTTCACACAATTTGTTGAGAATATCCAGGGACTCCAAAATATGTTCTTCCCTACTTTATCAGGTAAAAACAAATGCCATGCCAATGGGTTTACATACACGATTCGCTTTCATGCTTCATACCCTGATTTAAGGGTTGACTAAGCTATTGTTGGTCGAGGCAGCCAAAAAGATCGCTTTTCATGGTCTAAATCAATAACACATTGATGTTTTGCAGAAGTTCAGCCTACAGATCATTTACTTTAAAATCTTGCCTGATTTATTGTTGTTCATGAGTTATGTATGTTTTGCAAAGCGATGTGGTTTCAGCCCTATTTACAACATAACCAAAAATCACAAAACCTACAAAAGTATGTGATTTTGCCAAACCTCACTACCATTCGCAGGATGCTGTGAACGAACAAATCGCAACAGTTGAAAATAGTTGCTAACTTAAAGCAAGGACACTAAAATATACCGGTTATACCGTTTTGTGTCGCGGTTCCAAAGGCAGGAACAACGACCTTGCAAGTGAATGCAAAGCTAATGTGATGGGCAATACAATGTTAGGATCATGGCTAGAACATGATGAAACCTTGCGTGGACATTAAGCAACGGTCGACAGTGTGGTAGGTGTGTTGGTCGTTGGGTGAGTGTGTTCACTATGTTGTGGGCCCGGGTTTGTGGTTTATGTATGTGAACTTATTTTCTTTAGTGCTATTGTGTTATTTTGCGGGGAATTACGCAAGCGCGTTTCTTTTTACTGGTAATTAACAGAAATACATTGTTCATTAAACAATTGCGTGCGAGTAGTTTCTTTCTTTATTTATTGGCGATACTTTGCGTGTGTGGAGTGTGTGAGAGATTATGGTGTGTAATATAATGCCCGAATCATCAAATCACAATGTATAATGATTATGTTACCCCTTTAAGTGGGTACTACACCCTGTGGTAAATTTGTGACTATTTTTTTTTTTTTTTAGTAACACACTGGTAACGAAAGTAATCCAATTACTACACTGAAATTTCAGTGATTCAAGACAAGCAGTTCAGTATATATGATAGGAAATGAGGTACATTCTAGCGGTACCTCTTTTTCTTATCATAAATAACGAACCGCTTGTCTTGTGTCACTGAAATTCCAGTGTAGTAATTGAATTCCTTGCCCCTATAATATACATAACTTTTGTTATCACTGTGTTATTAGTTTTTGAGAAAAATGAAAAAATAGACACAGATTTATCGAGGGGTGTAGTACCCCCTTAAGCGATGACCTTCAGATTACTTTGGGGTATAAACCTATATTACATTACAGAGTCTTTTAGGATTTTATTATAAGTTCACAAGCGTGCTTTTCACATTATTTTTATAGCCTGTGTTCTAATTTATCTGTAAGTACAGTTATATTAATTATTAGAATTTGCATTTGTTTGAAATGCATTTTTGTTTTACATTTTAGACTCTCAGCTATGCACTTGCATAACAGATGCACGTAGTACTATATATTATTATGCACACGTCATCAACCCCTTCCCTGGCCCCGGGTAGGCTTTTCAGATTGTTAATATATCTATAAGCGATAATATCTCAGTCCCGATCCAGAGTTTCTAAATATTACACGAGCATAATAGCATTACATTATAGCTTAATATGACCAAATGACTATTTTAAGTTTGACATTTTGAAAATATGTCCGACAGCAAAATGTTGAAACATGAAAAATAACCGTTAACTGCGATGTAAATAAAATTGAGTCAGTGACCTGTTCAGCCTGTTTTCATTTCCAATGTATGTCAATATTAATTTTCGAGCTCTTTACACAGAGAGGGAAAACGGCTTAAATTTTTTACGTATGGTGATGCAAAATTGAGAATTCCCATGTCTTCTTTAGGGTGGTGAGAATAATGGGCGCATTATAGCGTGACAGATCCGTGATAATAATAAGCGTGTTTAGAGAGCAAAGTCTGTAAATTTTGTCATTTTTGAAATGCTCTCTTTTTTAATTTAAATTGGTATAACTTGGAATAATAAAGTCGCGTCGTTGCCAAGTGAGGTATCAAAATACGCAGTACAAAATTCTCAATCTATTGATTACTTCATTTGGAAGGTTTAGTGTCTTAAACTATTTCTTTTGTTACAAGTGTTTGGATACTTTTTGTGCACAGTATAGATAAAATACATAGGTTTGAGAATTCTTGCAATTATCTACTAAGAATTATCTCATAAATAATTGAACCAATATTTACATCGCTTGTGCAATATCTTATACATATTATATTTACAAGGGACTTGTGAACGTCAACATCTTGATTTAGGGTAGGGTATATTAAGCAGTGGCGGCGCCAGGAAATTTTTTCGGGGGGCATTAGGGGGCAAAGTGAATTTCAGGGGAAAATCAACAAAGTTTGCGCAAAATTACCGTAAAAAGTGGAATTTTTCGTAATTTTGGGTTTTTTCTGGGGGGCAACAGGGGGCAAGCGTTCTGACGGGGGGGCATTTTCCCCATGCCCCCCTGGCGCCGCCACTTATATTAAGTTGTACATATGTGATCATTTATGTACATCCCTTCAAGTAGAATTCAGATGCAAATACTTTTCCTGTTACACTAGTCTCGCTGTTAATATATGGCATTCAGTATTTTTATATTATACATAATGCAGATCTGTCGATCTACTTATATCCATTTTTATTTGGAAATTAAAGCATAAGTAATACTCAAGCCAAAAAAGGTACGGCAGGCAAAGACTCAAAAGACGCCAAATCAACATCCGCTCTATTTATAGTCTTTAATATTATATAAGTCAAACTTATTCTGTTTCACGTACCTGTGTACATGGGATATTCCACTTAAAATAGACATCCCCTGAGGAGGATTTTGTAATTCCAACCAAATTCAACCATTTTCAAAAACGAAAGAGAATAATGTTGATTGTGGAAGATTCAAAGAAAATAGGGGTAAATTCAATTGGATTTCAACATTTTCACGTTGATTTAAACAACCAAGTCCATCTGAAATGCACACCTAGTTCAACTGAAAACAGGTGTGTGGATATAAAATGGAACAGACCACTACAACTTATATCGCTATCCAAATGTCACTGCTCTATCTTGTTACAGAAAAACAGTATAAAAATAGAGAAAGAAAAACACTTCAAAATCCCAAGAAGATTTTGTAGAAGCATGGTTAATCGCTCCTGTGAAGACATAGATCGAAATGTGTCTGTGGTATTTTAGCTCTAGTTAATTCACGAGTGGAGACCAATTCCGCCGAGACATTTCATCATGTGAATGCAAGAAAGACGTATTTGCAATAACTTTTAAACTTTCGTCTTTTAAACTTAGAGCACTATTTCGGTATCAAGTCTGAGGGCTGCACCACTTGAGATGCTTCCAGGAGCAACTTTAATCACATGAGGAGCAATCTCAACACCTAATGCCCCAATGATCAATAATTATTTGTCAGGTGGTTGGATTCCTCTATGAATGCAATTTAAAATTGTAATATGAGACAGCCATTCCAAAAATTACTTTGTTGCACTTACATGGCGATTTATCGTCCTCATTTTGACAACAAAAATAGCAAAACAATGTAATAAATAGTATAATATTAATTTCAGGATATTTTACAGTACATTCAAACAAATGTCGGTTTTTTAAACAACATATATTGCCTGGTCTCCCAACTAAACTGCCGTATGTATTCAGTTTACAAATGATCTTAAACTGATCATATTACGGCAGTTTAAAATATATAAAGAGTCATAGCGCCCTCTGTTATTATTAATTAACTTTAGTGCGTATATGAAAGGTTTGGAAGAAATTGCAGAAATTTTTGAATAGAATATAAAAACAAGTAATTTGTTAAGTAAAATTCCTCTGATGTATGGCGCTCAAAAATAATTGCCCCGCATGGCCAAAAATTAGCGCTCAAAAACAATAGCGATCAAGCTTTAACTACGAATGAGCTCCAACAGAGGGCAGGGTCGGAAGAATGAGGGAAATTAAGGAGTAAAAATAAAATGGGTGACGGACTGTCCCTAATGATTACGCACTCATCTTGCTTTCTTGCGCTACGGGCCCATTATATATTGGAATTCCATTAGATGCAAGTCCTCACTATGGGAGTTTCCGGCCTCAGCCCTACCGGGCTTGCGGCCTTGATGTTTTTCTTGATACTGTGTCCTCTCCTGTCAAGGCTTAAAACATCAAGGCCACGAGCCCAGTAGGGCTGATTATATAAACTCCTATAGTGAGGACTTGCAACCAATGGAGTTCCAATATACAATGACCCCGCACGGCGTGAAAGCAAAAATAACCTTAATGTCAACATAGTCATCCTAAACTGTTTGATATAGTCAGTATAGACCCACATATAAACTGACAATATAACAACTGCATCTAATTAATAATATTGTAAGAGATGATTAAGACAACACTGAATTATTTAATCACAATTTAAACGTATAATTACTATTTGAAAAACACAATTTGTATATTTTAGGATATTACGCGCCATTGTCTGGATTATCTGGAATCAATATTATCTTAGGGAATTAGTCCCACTCAGTATCGTCTGCGTGTTCTCTACTCTTCTTAATACAAGATTTTTGTTTTTAAATTACATATTAGGTTTCACTGCCTGAACAGAATTGATCATGTCTCATCTCCTTTTCAACCAAATCGACGGTAATAACTTTTGTAGTGAGCTACCAACATTTAACCACAAATTGACAGAAAATATCACTTCCTGGGAACTAAATACCACATAAGGTAATTTTATGTAACCCACTGACCCATCTATGTCATACACCACCTCTAGCTATAATGACCGCCTAGTCACTGGTGATCTGGTCACCTCAAAGACTGATACTAACCTGAGGAGGGAGTTCAAGTTGTGATCAATTCTGTTCAGGCAGTAAAACCTAATGAGTACGATAAAAATAGGAACGTTTTGGTCAATTAAATGTAAATGATTGTTGTCTATTTTGAAAGCTTATCAAGATTTAAAATGCTCCCAAATGGGAACAGTGATATCGAATTATTAGTATCGTATCTTGTAAAAACTGCCACTTGTTGCAAATGTCCGAATAGAACGAAATGGTAACTACTGGCATTTTGCCTTCCACACTAAGGCATGTATTTATATTTTCAAACCTTTTATATCCTATGCTAGGGGCTTTTTTTTACTTTAATGTTTTATATCTTTAAGAGCAAGTCTCAGTGCTGTAGTAGATGAAACCATAAAAAAACTGAAGATAAAATCATCTGCAATGAATTGTGACACTTTAGGGCCGACTAATTTAATTTCTTTTGAGCAGCGTTACATATAAACATGTACTAGTATTATTTGACTCACTGTGTGCAGTTGGAAGAAGGCTCTAATTTATATGCGAAAGTAGTTACCTGAAGTGAAAGACATGTCTACCATTGATCGTAGCTGGGCGAATGTGAATGACTGGTCGATTTAAAGGGGAATTCAGTGAGATATGCATTTTATAAATACAAAGATAGCTTAAACAGATTCTGGTCAGATAACATGCTATGTGCTATGATATGATCGTTTTGTGTGATAAACATAAAAGGAGATAATCGAGACCGCAATTCGCAAGTCGCGACACCGCGACGGTTTACTTCGTTTTGGCAACCCTCCTAGCCACCCACTTTTATCGTCTACACGCATTGAAAAGTGTTTGCAGCTGGAAAGAGGTTTTATTGATACCTGAGTATACTGCTTGGCCAAATAATGCTTTAAACTGAAACCTTTGCAGAGATCAATGTGTGAACAATAAAATTATGCTCAAAATGACGTGAAACATTCAGGCATGTAAATTTGGTGCCTCTGCAATCATGTGTTGTCTGACATATCTGCGTCTTCTAATATATCTATGAAGAAAAGATTGGAAAAGTATATTATTTAATCATGTTAATTAAATAGATAATTGAGACTTGTTAAACAATTATAGCGCGTGACGTATTACATTTCCGTGTTTAATCTTCGAGCATGAAGCAGAAGTAGACATGGCGGTAAACAACAGCAGAAGTAGACATAATGAATGCCAGCCAAATACGATGTGTTGTCGGTACGTGCAACATGTACTCGTATAATTCGCAATGAAATACGATGGGTGTGAAACTTCAAATTTACATACCTGTAAAAACTGCCTAAGATTGCACACCTTAGATGACTGATTGTTATATGTAGGCATCATGCCACATAACATCTAAATGAAAATAGATCCTCTAGTTAACCGTAGTTCGCCAATAGTAAACATCTCTGTGAGTTACATTTCGCATTTTACCGTGATTAAACCATAGACATTATAACAGAGATCACGTTTCTGAGAACGCAAACCGAAATTGTCAAACAATAAGTAGTGTTCCCAATTCCCATTGCGATAAAAGAGTGCCGTAATAAACTGAAAGTTAAAAAGAGTAGTTCATTTCGAAACCTGTTTACGAAAATAGATAATTTACAGACTTAGGGCACAAAATAGGAGGATGAAGCATAAACTAAGCCAATAGAACTTTCAAAAAGGATTAGAAACATGCTCTTTTGTAGTCAACGGGTTACCATCATTACCTGGCTCCAGTTGCTTGTTTTTTTGGCGGTTTAGATTGAAAAGAATTCTTTATGTCACAGTGCAGGCTAACACAGCATTGCATAATGTCGTTTTGCCTGCTTCAGCTATATCGTTGATTAAACTCGTTGGCAATTTATTGTGCATTCTTATGTTAAGATTTATGATACATTACCCTTTCACTCCGAAATTATTTTTTGTCTACCTGGGACATTTTCATTAGTAAGGCATCACACATTAGCCCTGGAAGGAAATTTGAATGAACACTAAATGGGAGAGAAACCATTTGCTTGATGCATTCTGACCGATGTACTTAAGACATTATCAATAAAACGATCTGTCACTTTACACCAGAAGATACACACAAGTAGTATTGACCATTGAGTTTCTGTTTAATACTGAAGCAGATTGACGTATTTTGTTGCCAATCAGTTCTTGGTTTGCCACGCCAAATTTCTCAAGAGACCTTTAAATCAAGATAAAACGGGATAGTCCAAAAAACCAAGCACATAACAAATTTGGATGTTTATTCTGGGACCTTTTTGTACAATCGAACTAGATGTCTCGGGTTACTAAACAATCGTGATCTACCATCTATAAATCTCCTTCGAGTATTCCATATTGGGGTTAATTCTTCAGTGTCTTCTTGAATTTGATGAAAGAGCTGAATCACTTGTGATTGAAAAATACAAGAACATGCCGTTTACAAGTAAGCTAAGGAAAATGGCAAATGTCGTGTTGGGTAGAATTGCTTTTCCTCGAGTTCGAGTATTAAATCTGGGGTAATTTGTATGACCGTATTGAGGTAAGCGGATATTTGTTTTACCACAGTTTTGGTATGTTCCATTAAGAACATTGATTGAGTTAAAATCATATTTAAATAGCATTACTCAGAAGCTACTTTGTCAAGTTGGCAATCGCAAAAATACATAACAAACGTATATGTTTCAAAATACATTTTGTTGTTTTATTTAGAAATGACATAATATGATTACTCGCCATGCTTGCAATACTTCAACTTGTACTTTTCGTCCACAACACCCTTACATGCTAATAAAATTGTCTTTGCATGTGGTGACGTAAAAACTTGTCGATCTACCCTGACATTTTCAGAATATCAAGAACAAGTCTTTCAATTAAGCTTTTCACATTCCTTAGAATTATGTAGGGCAATAGCTAATGTATACAGCAAAACATTAGTTTTGTAGTCACAGTGGCGGACGCTTAAGTGCTAGCGGACAGTGGCGGTGTATATGTGTCTAAAACGACTTCAAGGCAAACTTCAGTAGACTTTTCAAAGAAGAATCAAACAATGAGCGCATAACATTCATTTCATGTTCAGTAGTCATTATACATGCCCCAATATGATATAATTGCCAGTGGCATCCTTCAACAACCCTATTCAACAATAGTAACTCAAAAGTTGACCTCTATTTGTGGAGTATGGGTTGTCTGTGGAAAAGAAATAACCTAATAATGTGCATTTGTTGGAGGTTTTTAAACTAGGCAAACATTCGCATAGGAGGTTTTGTTCTCGGAGATCGACGCGACATAATGTTAAAAATATTGAACCTGTTGTCTTGATGGTATAGACAGGGCGTGGAGGTGGCATTTCCTAGAGCTAACAATGTCTATTCTGGATTAGTTATAAGTTTCCCATAATACATTGCAATATTTAACAAGATATTTTTATAAGTAAGTCAATCCAATTTTTGTCACTATAAACAAAAGAGACAGCAACCAAGTGTGTTGCAACACAAGTAAATCGAGACGGATATGGCAGTAGATCCAAACTTGCATTTTAATAGAAGCGCCTTACAACTCGTAGCATTTGTATGGAGATAAGGTATAATAACAATGTTTTCATGTCATACATATGCCATTTAAAATTCCCATCTGAAAACGGCAATATCGCCTCCATCTTGTATTTGATGCATGCTGGGAACACAGTTAATCAACTAAGAATCGAGGCACATGGTAAGATAACCCAGACACGATCCAATTTACTTGGCTGCGTATCATAAACTGTAAAGTCTTTTGACAGATTATCCTCTGTTGATTTGATTTGGGCTCCAGGGGCCTCTAATTTGATACCATATATTTTGCGTTGGTTGCTTCTCGTGAAAATAACCAAAATGCCATGACATTTTCTTTCAATTAAGGGATCGTGGCTGATGGTGCTCTATATAAAATATAGTGGTTCATTTGCAGGAGAGATTGGGAAATAGGGATCGTCTTCAACAAAAAGGGAACTCGTCTTTTCCTCACTTAACATTAGAGACGTCAACTTATTTTTGAAAGTTACATTTATCGCAGCCTCAGTTTAATAGTTATGCTATTTTCGAATCATTGTGATCTTCGCAGCATCTATATTGACAAGTTTTGCTTTAACTAATTTTGAAAGTGTTTTGGCATAATCATGCAGGCTTTCTGAGGGGCAACATCAGAACCTTTTGCTAGAACTGTGTATAAGAACTGTACTACCAAGAAGCATAAGAGACGGGACCTGACTTGTACGTTGGGAATCATGTCCTCAACTTGACCGCTATTAGATCCAAACAATTCTTGCAGCAAAAGACACAGGCGCCGAGGAACATATCAATTGCTAAAGATATGAATATTCATGTAACATCATTTTATTCCAAATGTTTCTACTTTGGTGCATGAATTTAACTTATACTTGAATGCAATGTTATTATAATTTTCTGAATTGAACCATACATTAGTGAACAAAATGGCAAACTATTCTGATGAACTTTAAGTGACTAAATCAGAAAGGAAATAAAAAGTGAGTTTCTGGATGTGGTTGAACACCTATTCAGCGGTAACATTATTTGTAAGACAAAATCCCTACGTATATACCAAAAAAAAACCATTCTTGGTCAAACCATGTCACTGAATCCATTAACAAACTCCCCCGATCGTTTAGGTTTGATTGATAGTCAATTGAGAAGCTTTTTTCTAAGAAGGAATTAGCTTTCAAACACCTACCATGCCATTAGAGAATGAATTTGGAAAACCTTCTGATAATTACACTCACTCACTGAGCAGCAAGACCTTCCCTCTAAGCTTTTAATCCGATAAGCTGATTATCTATTTGTTTTCATGAATTGGAAGACATTCTTTGATGTATTACTGAGCTCAATCATCTGAAATTACTGGAGCGTGAGCCACCCAGGCTGGTGGCTCAGCATAGTATTTTATTAACAGAAGGTTTTCTCCAATTTCGTTTCCTAATGCGTACAGTAGGAAAAGGTTAACCGAATAATGGTGCCAGACGGGAAACAACGAGATCTCGTTATTTAAGTGAATCTGTATCGTGAAATGGACTTAAACCAAATGAACCTTTGATGGATCAACGTGTATATTTATATTTTAATGTTGCTAATACCGTTAACATGCTGGAATTTTGTCATTATTGCTAAAAGTTAACTGATATAAATTCGATTTAACAGCGTACTCGGAACTCAATGAAGAAGCTAATTGTATACCTACAATCGACATTTTTGCGTGTACGTGTTTGAAAAGTATTATTATGTAAATTATAAATATTGGGAAATGTTCATATTAAGTTTGATCAGTTCACCGAAGTGTTATAGGTTTTAGTTTTCCACTTCCAAATAAGCTTTAATCATAAGTGTTATCTATCAAACACGAGAAGAAAACTCTGGTTCGAATTCAGCAAAACGTATGTCTGAAATTATTCCGAGCAAAAGAGGTACCTGACACTATTACCACATCTTTAAATTTGATATTTATTTAGCACTTAACTTGCAAACATCTCTGCCCTAAATACAGATGCAAGCGGAGAGGACATGAGAAAAAGGTTATCGTACGTCCTACGGGACAGACCTATTTATTGTGCTACGAGCTTAAAGTAGGACTTTGTTTTTCTTCCACGACAAGTGTCTGCCTTTGCCGAACTTTCAAATGTCAACTGTATTTCTAACAAAATGTTTACTCTGTTTTTAGATCTGACGTTAAGAAGTAATTTCAGAGACAAGAAGTTGAGCTATTTCGGTCACACAATGAAAAAATTGATATTTAAATCGATTTTTATTGAGAACCTGATTGAGAGTCTCTTGGTTGCAGCAATGTAAACATTTGTTTTAGACAGATTTACCACCATCTAGCAAGGTTGTCCCTGGTGTTAAGAGAGTCGCCAAGGGCGTTAACCAAACATTTGATAACTCTAGAAGGAATATTGAAAACAATACTACGCCAGAGAGTGCAGGAAGACTCCTTGGAGTTGGATAGGAGATCATAAAAACGTCAGCAAAAGAGAACGCCAGGAGAACTCCTTGGAAAGGAGATCATAAAAATGTCAGCAAAAGAGAACGAACATGATTATGCCAAAATTCGGAAATTGAATCGGACAACGTTTTCATGGCAGAAGTTTTCTTGAGGATATCTTTGTTTAACAATGCTCAATTATCTATTTAGTTAACAGTGAAGAAATATTTCTTCACTGTTAACTAAATAGATAATTGAGCATTGTTAAATAATTATAGCGAATGATGAGTTAGCTTTCCGTGTTAATTCTTAGAGCACGGCAGTAAACAGCAAAATAATTATAATGAATGTCAGCCGAATGTGATGTGTTGTCGGTATACGTGCAAAATGTGCTCGTACAATTTGCAATGGAATTGAGATGTGTCTGACACTTCAAATTTGCAGACCTGGAAAAACTACAAAAATTGCACACCTCAGATGATTGATTGCTTACGTATAAAATTATCATGTCACATAAAATCAAAATTGATCCTCTGGTCAACAATAGTTCGCGCCAATAGCAAATATCTCTGTATGAAGGACTTCCATCTTGCATTTTAGCGTGATTAAAACATATACGTTAACGGAGATCAATGATTTGAGAACACAAACCAAAATTACCAAACATTATATAAAGTAGTGTTCCCAATTCCCATTACTCTGTTACTGCATCTTTTCTTATATGATATTTTGGGTACAAAATTGGAGGATGAAGCATGAACTAAACCAAGAGAACTCTGAAAAAGGATAACAAAAATGTTCTTTTGTAGTCAACGGATTACCATCATTACCTGATCCCAGATGTTTGTTTTGTCTAGGGATTTAGATTGAAAGGAATTCTCCCACTGATGGATCCAGAATTTCAAAATAAAATTGTTTAGCCTGTTTGTAGCGGCTAACGTACTCATACTAATCACTAATGAGCTTATTTTCTTGATCAGTTACAGTAATGTATTGCTTTTTAAAGGCTTGCTGCTGGTGTGGGTGTGTGAAGTGTGTGGGTGTGTGTGTGTGGGGGGGGGGGGTGTCGGGGTGCTTTTAATGACACGTAATGGTGTCGTAAAGCAGCATTTGTGAATAACATGACATCGCATAATGTCGTTTTGGCCGTGCTTCAGCAGTAACTTCAATTTAAATCTTTGGCAGAAGTTTTCTTGAGGATATCTTTGTTTAACAATGCTCAATTATCTATTTAGTTAACAGTGAAGAAATATTTCTTCACTGTTAACTAAATTGATAATTGAGCATTGTTAAATAATTACAGCGAATGATGAGTTAGCTTTCCGTGTTAATTCTTAGAGCACGGCAGTAAACAGCAAAAGAATTATAATGAATGTCAGCCGAATGTGATGTGTTGTCGGTACGTGCAAAATGTGCTCGTACAATTTGCAATGGAATTGAGATGTGTCTGACACTTCAAATTTGAAGACCTGAAAAAAGTGCCAAAATTGTACACCTAAGTTGACGGATTGCTTACGTATTAAATTATCATGCCACATAAATCTAAATCCAAATAGATCCTCTGGTCAACAGTAGTTCGCCAATAGCAAATATATTTGTTTGAAGGAGTTCCATCTTGCATTTTAGCGTGATTAAAACATATACGTTAACGGAGTGTGCTTTTAATGGCACGTAATGGTGTCGTAAAGCAGCATTTGTGAATAACATGACATCACATAATGTCGTTCTGCCCGTGCTTCAGCAGTAACTTCAATTTAAATCTTTGGCAATTTACATTTCATTTTTCTTTTACCTACGATTTATGGCACAATACCCTTCACTCAAATTATTATCAAATCGGGTGCTTTTAATGGCACGTAATGGTGTCGTAAAGCAGCATTTGTGAATAACATGACATCACATAATGTCGTTCTGCCCGTGCTTCAGCAGTAACTTCAATTTAAATCTTTGGCAATTTACATTTCATTTTTCTTTTACCTACGATTTATGGCACAATACCCTTCACTCAAATTATTTTTTCGCACAACTCGAACATTTAAATCACTAATGTTTCACATCTTAACCTACGAAGCAAATTTGTATGAAGACTACATCGGAGAAAGGCTTGATGTATTCTGACCGATGTACTTGAGACACTATCAATAAAACGGTGTCATTCTACCCCAGAACAGTATGCTTCGACTATATTTATAAATACGTATTTATTGACGTATTTATCCACATAACCCATGGGCACGACATATCAAGACCAGCAAACGTGACCAAATCATCATGGCATTGAAAAGGATATGAACTCTTTAGATAAATATCGTCAAATTTAAGTATTAATTGAATAGCAAAGTTATTATACATGGGGGATTCCTAATTTGTAATAATTATGTTTTCAAAAATAACATTGTGAAAGTATTTGCCGATGGAAAAGAATTAGAATATTTATAATCACAAAGATGAACAAAATACACAACTTTGCTGCACAGTAGTCTCATTTTGTTTAGTTTTGTTTATCGCCTTTGTCATGCTTGTACTCAAATGTACAGGAAGGCCACCCGATGTATACAAGTCACTTCGAGACTTACTGTCTACAAGCTTTTATGGCAGCGCGGAGGTAGTCACGTGCGTATTTATAAATACGTATTTATGAATATAGTCGAAGCATACTGCAGAATTTACTCACAAGTAGTATTGTCCTATGTGTTTCTGTTTAATACTGAAGCAGGTTGACGTATTGTTCTGCCAATCGGTTCACATCGTGGGTTTCATTTTATACACGTTTTTAGTTCACGCGTTAATTTGCACTAAAAGGGAATATCATGGAAATCAAGTCTAATCGCTTGCCCGCACGTTCATCTCAATTAAGGGGTTCTATACAGTATGCATTAAGAAAATCATTCAACTCACGAAAATAAATTTAACCATGTTGCGTGAATGCAAAGTATGAGTGCGATTAAGTTAAGTTCCTCTACATATGTATAGATGAGAGGTTTACATGTAATGGCACGAATTTACCTGCTAATCTATCGGTCAGTTTAGTCAGTAGAAATAGGTCATTGCTCTCAAATTACTCTCGAAACGTACAATAACAATGTGTAGTTAAAATTTCAAGTATCTTTTTATTGCTTCTTATAATATGTGCCAGAGTGAATACAACTATAAACCAGTGTCTTTCAGGGGGAACAACGTTGGTAAAATAGCACTGATAGCGTAATGCCAAACTATTTTGGTTAGGTCATACAATTGTAATTATCGTGAGAAACTATCCATTCCAATTGATTTTCTTTTTTTACATACTTATCAGGGGAGAATCCATAAGTATAACAAAACTGATTCATATTCCTTCTGTCGCCTCTAATTCCATGGCACACTTTCCTGGCTACTCAGTTTAATGTATTAGTGTAAGTATGTCAAGAAAAGATCTTAAAATCCACTTGCCTTCCTACAAATACGCCGAACAGGTAAAACAGATCAACATGGTAATGTTATTCTTCTACTAAAATAACCTTGTTATCTCCTTAAAATCTATTTCAAGTGAGTTTGGGACACACATGCGAACAATTGCAAATTTTCAACTCAATTTTTGACTATTTGTCATATCTATCTGTTTGCGAGAAGACACCTGTGTGATTATTTCTTGTAGTATTATAGTAAATATTTTGCTACATCCGTCATAAAAAAACCGCACGTGTTTATGCCCAAACGACCTAAGCTAATCGTAGATCCATCCTTTGCGCCCATTTTAGTGACAAAATTTTTACCCCAGCAATATACCCAGGGGTAGGTCCGGCCATCAAAGATGACCATATAGGGGGTTTAGCGAGGCCCACCATTGGTTTCAGTAAAATCAATGATTTTATTCCAAGAGTTGCCGACTTTTTACTTGTTAGTTAGGTAAAAATAGCCATTTCCTTATATTTTTAGGAGAAAATTTGATGAAAATCTCATTTTTGTACAATGTTTAGCCGAAAATAACCAGAACTTCCCAAGTTAGCATGGGCGCCCTCATATTATGACGTCATAGCGATATTATGATTTTATTCCAAGAGTTGCCGACTTTTTACTTGTTAGTTAGGTAAAAATAGCCATTTCCTTATATTTTTAGGAGAAAATTCGGTGAAAATCTCATTTTTGTAGAATGTTTAGCCGAAAATAACCAGAACTTCCCAAGTTAGCATGGGCGCCCTCATATTATGACGTCATAGCGATATTATATGGGGAACGTTTGTACCTTTTTTGGTATCACTGGAGACAGGAGACCCATAGCTATAAAAGACATTTCGCTAAAAATTCTAAGTGTAAAGTGAATATAACCTGTCATGTGTTTTTGACACACCTGCAAATTGTTCCGTAGGATACAGGGTGTATCAAAATGATTGGTACCCATCAATTTTGATGTTTATTGAAAAGCCTACCTCTTCCAAATACACTTTTGGATACATTTGAAATATCCAGAATGTATAGTTTATGACTTGTTTTTGCAATTAATTTACAAATTATTTGGATCTTATGTTGAATTTTGATCTGTCAGGCTCATCCATTATCGATGAAAACTGATGGGTATCAATCATTTTGATACAGCTTGTATAACTTATATACAAATATTATAAGCGCGCATAAAACAACCGTAATGCTATTTTACTAAATGTTAGATCAACAACTTGACATGTGGGGTTCTACTGTATAAATTAAATGTGGCATACCTTGCAGGCTGGGCCAGGTAAAGGCATAAATCGTATTATTTTATATGATATATACCCCAGAAGCTGTAACCTGTAACACTACTCTATGATTATGAAAATTAAAGGTAAAGTACCGTTAAAAAGTAACTTCTAAAATCAATTACTTGATACAGGCCTATATTGTGCATTAAGGATGAACAACAAGTAACAAGTAATTGTCACTGTGTGTCTCCAAAAACACATCTCATGTAATAAAACAATATCAAACTCCACAGCAATCTGGGCGATAATACTTATTTTCACCCAAATTTGGTGAGTATTTACAGGGACTCCATTATGTTCTTTCCTACTTTACCAGGTAAGAACAAATGCAAATGGATTTACACAATTCTTTTTCCTGCTTTTTATCATTTTGTGAATAAGAACAACGCTGTGGTATAACAGTTATAAAGTTTTGGGTTGTTAATAAGATAAGCCGGTCGATTCACAATGCGATGCACCTCCAGCGATAGTCTGGGAGGATCAAAATACGCAGTGCGTCATAGGAAAATGTCCACATCTAAAGCCCGGGTAATACGAATACAACACAAGAACATGTCATTCTGTGTTTAATTAACGTCAATATAATTATATTACATGCAGTTAACAAATTCTAATCTATTGATCGCACGGAATCCGCATGGAGCTGTTTCAGCAATAAATCCAATGGTGGCTAGGAAAGCGATATCGACCCTGAATGTCAAAAATTGGACTAGCAATTAAGAGCTACCGTTGGCGGCGCATTGTATTGTGAATCGCGAGAATTGTCCGCGAGCATTTTGTTTATTTATTATTGATGAGAAAATGTGCTTTTGTGCGTGTGTCTGTGTTTTGTAAATGCTGATGTATCTTATGAATTATCCAGTCGTAGAATCAGAAGGTAAATTAAGAATACAATACTGGACTGACCTTTTAAATTTTGCAAATTTTTGACTGACACGTGACCAGTGTCCGAACCAGGTGCCAGTATAAGTAAACATGGTAAAATGAGATTGGATGAAAATATTTGCAACATTTAAAAGGTCAGTCTAGTATTATATTTGTAATTTACCTTCTGTGTTTTGTAAACTGTATGATATTCTCAGCCGTTTCAGCGATGACATTAATTATACAAAATGGCAGCAATAAACCTATTACAATTACAAAATCTTTTACAAGTAATGTAAGTTCACCTACGTATTTTCACTTTAAAAACGGCTGGCATTTGGGACTTTCCGAGTTTCTAAATATTACAGAAGCATAAAATAGCAATTTCTCATTATAAGTAATATGACCTACTAAATGTGTGTATGACATTTTAAAAATATGCCCGCCAGCAATGTTGAAACATGAAAAATAACCTTTAACTGCGATGTTAAGTCAACAACCTCTTCAGCTTGTTTTCGTTTCCAATGTATGTCATTATTTCAAGTTCTATTCACAGAGAAGGGAGGCGGCTTCATTTCTTTACACATGACGCAATAGCTTGTGGTCGTTTGTTGCGCATACATATTAGCTTACCCCTTCATAGGTATGGTAGAAATATTTCGTGAAATTATGCCAGGCTAGCTACTGAGAGCGATCTCATGAATCATCATTGAAGCATTAATAACCTTATTGTGAAATATTGTATTCATATAGGGACCTTTAAACTAATTTCTTTGGGGGTAAAACATATTGGCTCTTACACACTTGTTGCATGCACTTGAAAAGCGTTCTGTTTGTAAACATGTTAAGGGTTTCACTGTGATGACGTCATTTAAATGTATGGCAAAGTGCAAACCGTCATTCGTATTCAAGAGGAAGTCTGATGCAAATATTGTGTAAATGTTACACTTGGTGTTGATATAACACTTGCGTTTTTACAGGTGTTTCAACTTTAATTAATTTTTATTTTCAAATTACAACATAATTAAAGGACGTCTCCGGCAATCACAACATTATGCCTTATACCGTAGAATTCCGTCTAGAAGCATATATGCCTCTAAACGAGGGGTTTTTTTTTAACGAAAGATATATATGAAACAATTTGTATTCTATCGTGAATTTGAAAACAAAAATCATCAAAATTATTTGATATTCAGAATACAATTTTGTGTGTGTCTGATGTGCTCTCGCGTCCCACAAAAATATTGTGGGTGACCGAGACCTAATCCACATCAGCATGAGCAGACCGGGGTTCTGATATGATGTATGTACCGCAAAGTTTTGTACCTGAAAGAACGAACCATTGGACGCGATCGAATACCGTAGAATTCCGTCTAGAAGCATATATGCCTCTAAACGAGGGTTTTTTTTAACGAAAGATATGAAAGGCCAATACCCTTCTCAAAAACATTGCAATAGATTGGTCTTACAAAATATATACATGTTTGTACAGCCGCCTTTATCAGTAATATAGTTGTTCAAACTCCAAATAACGTTTGTGTTGAGAGTGTCTGCCTCTTGTCTCTTGTGTCAAAAAAACCTCGTTTAGAGGCATATATATATGCTTGTAGTCGGAATTTTACGGTATGTTAGAAAACAATTATCAAGCATGAATCACGTGGTCCCGCATGTAGATTTATTTGAAACAAACTCATATAACAGCGGTCTCTCAACACGCGATATTCAAATTTCCCGGGCACCGAAATTGCCTGTGGCAATGACGTCCCAGCAGCACAATGAAGACTGTGGACAATTAAGCACAAATAACCATGACGTCATTGCCCTAGACAATTTTGGCGCGCGAATTTTGAATATCGCGTGTTGAGAGCCGGCAGTGTTTATTCATTTTTATGGTTAGTATGATTTTGTTTTAAATAAAACCATGTGATTCGTGCTTGATAATTGTTTTTCTAACATATAAGGCATAATGTTGTGATTGCCGGATTGTTCCTTTAATGGTAAAGGCAAACTAAGGCGGTTAAAACGCGGGTAAAGACCGGACTCTAAACTAACATCCGCTATAATACTTGCGCTGTGAAGAAATCGAGAAGGAATGTATAATCTTATGTGATATTATAATTCACACTTGTCCTGATTCAGCTAGCTATTTCCTGTGTATGTTCGTCTATTCCATTTGCAATCTACGCCCCCGTCAAAAAATTATCATCTGGAATTAAAAACAAATACAGGCTCATCTTCCACAGGGAGTGTGAATATTAAATGGAATAGTCCGTTGCAACTCTGAATACATAATTATCAAAATGTCACTAATGTATCATGTTAAAGGAAAAGAGTATATAAAGATAGAAAAAAACATACATGATTAATCGCTGCTGAGAAGACATACGGTAGATTGAAACATGTCTGTAGTATTTTAACGCTAGTTAATTCGTGAATGGATGAAAATCCACCGAGACATTTATCATCCTCATTTTGACAACAAGAATTAGAAAAACACCTGTAACAAATCAGGATTTAGGACGGTACATTCAAACAGATATGACTGTTTTTTAAACATCATTAAATTTATTATGAGAATGATGCATTATCAATTGCTTGTCTTTATCATAATTGCAACAAATCATAAAGTATGGTGCCTGGATACTATCAGGAATATGGTTGTCACATAACTATTTATAATTAGTTTATTACGTGAGACATTATTTTAGAAAACACTTGCAACGAGATTTCTGCAGGGATTTCTACATATCGAGGTAATTACTTTGTATGTAAAATACTTACGAGACATCATAGTACTAATGCCTAAGGCACCAGAAACACATTTGTTCGATCTTTGGATAGACCGTCGATGCTGCTTCGATGCTTAATTATTAATGAAATAACGACTAATTAATCAGAATTAATGTTAAATTTATATTTTTCAATATCAAAACAAGCTAAGATTCACATGTTATCACAATAATATTAATAATGGTCAATTAATTGATTTCATAAATTAATAATAAGGATCGACCAAGCATCGACGGTCGATCGAATCGAACTAATTTGTTTCTATTGCCTATAAACAGCCATGATAAATGTCTTATTAGCGGGCATAATTGTAAGTATTCATTCAATTGATCACATAATGTCTATAAAAATAAACCAATACAAGGGATGCTCTAAATTATTTTATAATATAAATCTCTGCTATAAACCCCAAAGTATTGAACATTTTCAACTAAGATAGCTTTTTATTTCAGGCTGGCTGCATAGAAATATCAATACAGAAACTCGACAATGGTTAAACCAGTGGGTTATTTTTTTAAACTTTTTAACGGGGATTCAATTTTTCAATTTGATCAAAGTTAGTTTAAGAACTGCATCTTTCTTCTTTTTTTTTCTTTTTTTTTGTCGCTGTCGTTGTTGTTGTTGTTTGCTTTTTGGGTTTTCATCATTACTACAGCCTGTCTCAAAAAAAATTGTGCAAATGAAAAGCGCCCTCTTTGGCAATTAGAAAATACTGTTGTGACATTATGCTTACATCAACTTCAAGGGCGCAGTCTTAGCTCTCAAATGTTGTTTGTTCTGTTCAATTTGCTTGTTGCAATCTCGAGATATGTTTATTTAACAACGAAAGGGCAAAATCACAATTGTGCCACTTTTACTAGGGAAGAGAGCTTTACATGTAAAATCGATGATATAGCTGATGTCGATGCGTCTAATGCACTCTCCCTTCGGGGCTCGTGCATTAGACGCATTATTCGCATCAACATCAGCGCGCGTGCATTATTTTGTCTAATTTCTCTCCCAACAAGTAATATAAACTTATAAGGTCCGTATGCACAAAAGAGTTAGACCGGGTCTAAAGTTAGGCCTGATCTAAGTGGAATTTAGTACCATGAGAAAGGACATTTTCCTTTACATTTGCTTAAGTTATTTTGTATTACTTTTGAACGTTGCATTAAAATCTTTAGAATTTGCTAGCTACTCTAGGAAGAAAATAAGAGTAAAGGACCATTCCTGGTGGAACTTAATTCCAGGTCTAACTTTAGACCCTCTCTAACTCTTTTGTGCATACGGACCTTAGTGTGCAACATTTGTTTGTCTTTTAACATGTCTTGAGTGACTAAGAGAACAGTATTTACCATGATAAAATCATTGACGTGCACATGTATTTAATTTTACAGCAGAATGTGAAATATTTATTTATCTTTTCTGTGGAAAAAGAGAATCATTATTCCTGGTAGTAAAAACAGTAAAAAAAATTTGTATTGTGTAATTGATGCATTCTTTTGATTTCACGAAGGAACTCTTGATAAACTTGATGCTATCGCTGATTTACATGCAAAGTTCTAGTAAAAGTGGCACAATTGTGATTTTACCCTTTCGTCGTTTACTAAGCATATCTCGAGATTAAAACAAGCAAATTGAACAGAACAAACGGTTTTTGAGAGGTAAGACTACTCCTTTGACGTTGATGTAAGCATAATGTCACAACGGTATTTTCTAATTGCCAAAGAGGGCGCTTTTCACTTGCACAACTTTTTATTGAGACAGGCTGTATAAGTATTGATCACACTGTGTTATACACTATACCATTGACTTGAAACTAAACATCTCAAACACGGATGATTGTATTACAAATCTGTAAAATGTTTTGAAAGCAGAATTTATTTCTTCACATTTTGACACCTCATTTGTAGCAATTGACGTCACAGCGTACATTTAAATCAATGTAGCCCAAGATTTGAAAGTTGCAGTAAATTCTATTGATTTTGCATTCAGTGTAATGGACGGAAATCTGTGTAATGATATCTGAGTGTTTTTGTATTGTAAAGATTTGTATGTAAGTGCAACTTTCAAATCTGGACCTCACTACATTAAATTGACCGGTGTTTTATTGTTTTCTGGGCTTTTGTATCAAATGAGGTGTCAAATTGCGCAGAAATAAATTCTGCTTCCAACGCATTTTACAGATTTGCAATACAATAACCCCGTTTTGAATAATGGCCATTATTATTTAAGGGGGGTTAGTTCCTTTTTTTAGATATTTATTATAGATTTTATGGCGTTCAAATTATTATAACTACGTGAACTTTGAGGCTGTTTCATTATGCTTGTTTTCAAAAGTTGGTTCATCAACAATAGTCAAAATCAGCTATACATATGTCTCTATGAAAGGTAATAAGGAAATAAGAACATTTTCAAAGGTTGTCACAAAACATTGTAAAATAATATTATTAAGTATTGACAAAAGTTGTTTTAATGTTTGCCTATAAAAACAATCAATTTTAACACCATATTATAAAAACATTTTCCGACACAGAATGTTTTTAAACGTATTATTAAACTTTTAATTTCAGCAATCCGGGTGCAATGTTTTATAAAATAAAATGTTGTATAACTTTTGATTGCATTTAAAAACAATATTTCGAGCTTGGTGGGATATTACAAGCCATTACTGGGGTTGCCTCTCGTCAAATGTTATTTTAGGGAATTACTTTTCTCCCACACAGTATCGTCTGAGATTTCAATACTCTTCTGTCATGAGCGATCAATATAATGTACTTGTATAGACAGGTGAACTGAATGAGATTATTCTCAACCTAATGTAGTGTCTCGCTGACAAAACTTCAACCACTCAAACGGAAATCATGAAAAAATGAGAAAACCACAAAATCATTTCGGGTTTCATTTTGCTTACAATAAAACGAAGCTGTTACCAGTTGCCTATATTATTATACGGTAAAGGTTAATAAATGCGTATCACTTGTTGCAAGTTGTTGGGAGTGTAATTGTACAAATAATAATACTGAGATGTTGATGCGTGTAATGCATCTCGAGCAACAAGTGATTCGCATTTATTAACCTATTTCATACACAAGAAAAAATATCCAAGATTTTTGCTATGTATATAACAAAATTACTACTAACAATGTTGGAAAATGCAAGCAATATGAACGCGGAGTGCAATTATACACACTTAATGCATGGTTCGCATTTATCTGTTTGCTCTCATTGGTTCTTGCTATCTCAGAGTGTAAGAATATGTGACATTCATTGACTCTTAGATACTGATAACCAATCAGAGCAAGCGTTAAAAAAATGGAAACCATGCATTGATTGTAGCATACTTTAGCATACGATAATGGCCAACGAAAGAGGTGTCATAATGTGCAGAAATAAATTCTGTTTCGACTACATATCCCAAATTTGGCATACGATAATGGCTATTATTTAAAGCGGGTAATTACTTTTTGGTAAAAGTTTATAATGTTCTAAAGTTAGAGGAATACAAAACGACCCATCAGTTGCACCATTACGTTACCTCTGCCATAAACTGCGTTTTCATTTTCACTTCATAACTTGAGTTTCCCCTAAGGGTTTCTATCTGTTACATTAACAAGTTGTCGTATAGCCAGATGTTTTTGAACATTACCCAACACAAATGGGTCAATGAGTAAGATAACATTACGCAATCATGTGATTCCTAGGGATAGCGCGACCTTTGCTTGAAGCATATACTATACCAGGTACTATTTGACTAAATAATTTGTTACCATCGATATGGCCGAAACAGACGGTGAAATGGGCTATTCCAGTTGAAATCCATACACCCCCTAAGAAAGACATTGCCATAACCTTCCACACAGGTAGTGTGCATTTAAACGGGGTTACCTGAATGGATGAGTCCCTGTGTGGGAGAGTAAGGTCATTAGATAGGGGGTATATGAATGTCAACTGGAATAGCCCAATGTTTATATATAGGCACTGCTAACCTATTCTTACCACAGTGCGCACGTGGCAATGTTGCCAATTTCCCTTACCACAATTTATAGAGCGCAATAAAAGAAAAAGTATAATGCAAATGGCTATTGTCTATTTGGGAGACGCTTTCAAAATTCAAAATGGCCTCAATGGTACAAGTAACATGAACTTATATAAGTATTTTGCGAATGAGGCCTCTTGTTGCAAATGTCTGACTTAAACAAAAAAGTATTACTTGCATTTTTTAATGTGTTTCTTACTGTAATATTCTGTCTCCTCTTTAAATACAAGATGTCTAGAGTATGCCTAAAGGTAAAACGTGATCGCGTGTTCTGTTAATAGAACAACCCGTCCCTTTGGCCCAGGCCTTTCGGACAATGTTCGGTTCAATTACCAACCATGGCATGTCATCGACGACTGATGATCGACATGCCTGTTTACAATATCAAAAAAGTTCTTATTCCCTTCATTGAAAGCTATAGCAATACGCTGCATCAAATAATAATAACGTGATACATATTTAAAAGATCAAACAGTGGAAAATATCATCGTAATTTTTGGCGGCAGTCATTTTTAAACAAGTTCGTTCAGAGGAGTTTGTTCAATGTTGTTACGAGCCGTAAAGTCAAAAAATCACATTTTTCCCAAGTTCACACGAATGCACAACAATAATACACTGTTTGATTAAGTTAACAATATCTGATCTTTAATTAAAAGTAAAATATGATTGGTACATGAACAATAAATACACATACGATCTAATCACACAATCACAATTTTCATATTAATTAGTACTTAACCAGCAGTTTTTTTCTTGATGATTATAGTGTTCTGGTACAATGTTCTGGCTGGCTGATGTATATATCCTTGTTCGCTTATCCTGCGAAAATCATTGTTCAGCGAAGTCCTTTGTACACTTGCATTTATATATCCTTTGCGTAAAATCTTCGCACAGAAATGATGCTGCTTTCTCCAAAACGCTCAAATCATTGGACAGTTTACACTTTTTCCACCCAAGAATAGATGCTTCTTTCAGTAACGGGTCAAATATAAGTTAAGTATAATGTAAACTGTTGGGCATGTTGGGAGACGCTTTCAAAATTTAAATGGCCTCAATGGTACAAGTAACATGAACTTGTATAAGTATTTTGCGAATGAGGCCTCTTGTTGCAAATGTCTGATTTGAACAAAAGATTGCATTTTTTAATGTGTTTCTTATCGTAATGTTCTGCCTCCTCTTTAAATACAATATATTTAGATTATGCCTGAAGGTAAAACGTGATCGTGTGTCCTGTTAATAAAACAACCCTTCCTTTTTGCCCAGGTCCAATGTTCGTTTCAATTATCAACCATGGCATGTCATCTAACGACTGATGATCGACACTCCTGTTCACAAATAACAAGAAAGTTCTTATTCCCTTTATCACTGATTTTATACTGCAATGAGTAGTGAGTCTAGTGACAAGGGTGGGGGAACACTTACGTATGTGATACGTAGAGAACATTTGTGAGTTATCCAAGTGTCAATCTCGTTGTTCTGACGCTCTAGGTACAAACATTGTTTTGATTCGATAGAGATGTCTGAGTGTAAGAACTAGGAAGGTTAACAAATTTCTCTTGAGGATGTAGGACTTTATCATTCCAATCCTGCCACGAACTGACATATGAATTATTTTTTGATCGAAATTTAGCTGAAGAGTACATGATCCAGCACATTATATAATTATAGGGATTTAACCTCAACGTTATTAAAAGTTACAGAACTTTTCAGCAGCTGATCAAAAGTCAGTTCAAAAAGATATTGTATGCCAATACAGTTTCAGTCAGTCAATCTCTGGCGATTTGAAGGCGTTTTCGAACACGCAGGCGACACCGCGATCAATACGCTGCATCAAATAATAACAACGTGATTTTGGTGTAAACTGAACAATCATAAATTTTACCACACCATGCGCTCATCGATCTTTCTGTCGTCAGTGTATGATTGGTTGTGGTGTTTATGTTTAATGTGATCGCGTTCATACGTGTTTATCGTAAAAAGTCCTCATGAAAAGGTTGAATAAAAAAACATAAAACAGGGGAAAATATCATCGTAATTTATGGCGGTAGTCAATATTGAAACAGTTTGTTCAGAGAAGTTTGTTCAATGTGATCCGTATTCGTGCATATTATTGGAACAAGCCAGAAAGTGAAATATTCCGTTCATACCTATAACTTGTAGTAAATTATACATATACACCAAATACCAATGGTTAGGTATATACGGTAAATAAATTCACGTTAATGTCGTAATTTGACTAAGATGAACTTGTCATCGAAATAAGTCCAATCGCCATTCTAACTTCCAGTTTTTGAGAGCAGTTTTGGGACACTTTGTCCTCTGACATATCCCGGAAATTGACATAATTATTATTAACTTACTTTTTATTGCCATAATGTTATCATTAAAAATACTTAAATAATTAATTTATAAAATAATAATATTTTTTATATTTGTTTCAATTATTGTAAAACATTTTAGATTATATTTTGTACGTACAAAAAAACCAAATATTTCTGAATTTTCCCAATAGGTCAAAGGACAAAGTGTCCCAAAACTGCAAAAACTGTCCCACAATGCATTGCAAACTTCCAATGCCGATTTGGCGTATTGAACGACTGTTCTATCAGAAATGAGCATTGAATTTATAGTGTGTTCTTTCATCTTTTTAGGACAATTTACGTTAGCTGGCTTGTTCCGTCAAAGCTTTAAATATTGATTTGACTGGCTGTGTCCGTTTGGAGAGCTGCTTGGCAATGTAAGGGAATCAATTTCTCCCGACATGACAGGAACGTGCTCGGAATTATGCTCTGACAGTCCATACCAGCTAATACGTAAAATAGCAAGTACTTGATGGGTACATAGAAGGTTGTTTCTAATATATCTCAACATTTTTGCTGGCCCGGGCCATGCATGTAGAGGGTTGATGAAAATTGAGGTTCGAAAAAATACCAAAGCTTTGTGCACGAAGTTCACTTGTTTTTAAATTAGCTATTGAACTCTTGACCTTCGTCATGTTCGTGTCATATCAGCCTCATCAGGACTGAATCAGGACTCTGCGGATGTTTTCCAACGCCCGTCTTGTCGCTGGGGCTGCCGAAAATTACGAGGTAAATTGGGTAAGATTACTGTTGCTCGAAAATGGTGCTTTTAATAACTGAACTCTTTCCAAATTTGACCAAGTAACGGAAAAATTGAACGATATTAAAAAAAATATCCTGGAACTTGATGGTAATGTTTTATATTACTTGAGACGGATATGTTAATGATCTCACAAAATCGTATTACGTGAAAAGCTTTTCAGGCCTCATTGAAAGAAAACAAGCAGTGCTCACGTCATTATCAACGATATACGAGCCAACGAAATTATACAAGGATATATCCACATTGTCTATAGCCCAGATAATTCCTACAATATCAGCGTATCTTAAAGGAATTCCATTAAAACTATACTATTTTCCAAACAAAATAGTTATTGACTTTGAGCCACCAACTGGCGAAGTCCATCATTGTCTGTTATTGAGGGTTAATCGTTCCATAAAGTGCGACAAACGAACCCGCTACGCCCACTATGCGCCCTTTATGGCGGTTTTTCTTCTTCTTTTTATCATCTCGTTCTTGCAAAGGCTTGCAGTGCGCCTTTGGCAAGTTGTTAGAAACGGGCGACGGCGAGCGATCGGCCCACATATTATGAAAATGTGAGATTGCCATAATACAAAGAACAGGGACTTTGCTATATGTACCTCTGTACCATGTTTAATCTATGCGTTGAATGACCTTTGCATCGACACAGCCCGTCGACCTATTCAGAGAAAAAGTTGATGCAAGAAAACAAGGACTGTTATTCCACATTTTATCAATTTCCACCAATCAGTAATAAAATATGTCTCTCATGCTGCGGGAAAAACTGTAGCTATCAAATTTCACGAGGGACCTGAGAGATGCCAACAACCTGCCGTACAAAGTTATAATATTAAGTGCATGTCCTTCTCCGATTGTTAAATACTTTCAATTTAAAATAATTTGCAATAGTATTGTTATCGGTTTATGAATTTAATCCCGCACTAACATTAAAACATTTGAAATAGAATTCTGCAATACCGGTATACTCATGGTTATGTTTAAAATAATAACAACAAATTACTTCCTGTAGAATCTTGAACAAACAGACGCTGTGATTTTAGGTTCTTGGCTACGATTTTGGTTTCTTAGATATTTTGGTTTCTTAGATACGATCTTTAACCCTAACACCACTATTTTAAATAAAGTACCACTCATTTAATAGCAATTTGTTAGTGTTAAATGTGTAAAACGAGGTTCAATGACGATCTTGTTGATAAAAGATTTTTATATCATGTAACAAAAGTGATTTCCAAGCACCAAGTATATGTATTTTTAGTGAAATTCAGCCATGGAGAGTATATGTAGAAACTAAGTGACACTTTTAGGCAACAAATTAACCGATTTTGCATATTTTAACCCATGCATTGTAGGCACAAAGGAATTTTTTTTAACTATTATAAGTTATAATAGTTTGCTTTGTTGAATTAGGTCACTGACACTCCTTTCAATACCCATTATCCATTATCTACTGTTTTTCAAACAAGCAATTTCCGCTGAACATGAGATTAAAACGCTTGTGAATTAGTTAGTTTGTCATAAGTGTCCGACTCAAACCATTGACATCGCTAGCCTGTAGATCAAATGGGCTATTCCATTCAAAACCTACCCCTGTGGAAGCCTTAAGAAATATCTTACACAGGGGGGAGAGTATGGCTTTACCTACATCTTCCACACCTGGAGTGAGTATTTCAAATAGAAGTTGCCCAACTGTCTATTCTATTTGAAACCTACACTCCCTCTGTGGAAGCTATTTCCAAAATCTTCCACAGGGGGAGTGTGGATTTCAACTGGAATAGCCCAATTTGATCATTAAGCGAATGACAAGCAGAAACCGTTGATTTACTTAGATCAATTCACACCAATGTGATGAAGTTTATCTCTAGTGCTTTGGAAAAGATCTTCGACATACCGTATTATTATATTGGCAACGCACCTGGGATATATGTCAATATGTTAATATTGTGTTAGAAACTGGGTCAGTCATACTTTGGTTATTCCTCATGAAACTAGCAACTTTTAAAATTGATCAAAATTTAAGAAAAATGAAAGAAAACAAAACAGAATTGAATGTATTGAATGTAATCAAAAACACCGAATCTTTAAAAAGAATACTCGTCTGTTATAGTCTTATCAAGACCAACGTTAACGAAATTTGTACCTAACTTGAATTTAACTTTTAAGTTCAATTTAAAGTTAATATATAATAGGTCTGTCACACTACGACGGACTGGATTAACGTACATCACCGAATACAAAAATATTTTATTCGGTGGAAAAATCACCAGTCCGGCAGAAGATTCGGTGGGATTTTGGGTCCGATTCCCGTTCGTCTCTCTATGCGTTGTGGCCGCTAATAACCCTGCAGGCGTCTTATATCCGATCGTTCAACGTCCGACAAATGACCGGATTTGGGGGTCCGATTCCCGTTCGTTTTTCTATGCGTTGTGGCCGCTAATAATCCTGCAGGCGTCTTATATTCGATCGTTCAACGTCCGACAAATGACCGGATTTGGGGGTCAACGTCCGACAAATGTACGGATTTTGGGATCCGATTCCCGTTCGTCTCTCTATGCGTTGTGGCCGCTAATAATCCTGCAGGCGTTTTATATTCAATCGTTCAACGTCCGACA
Source organism: Amphiura filiformis (assembly GCF_039555335.1). Classification (NCBI taxonomy): domain Eukaryota; kingdom Metazoa; phylum Echinodermata; class Ophiuroidea; order Amphilepidida; family Amphiuridae; genus Amphiura; species Amphiura filiformis. The sequence continues at coordinate 27,322,258 of NC_092643.1, forward strand.
AATAACCGGCGAATCCGTGGCATGTGGCACCAATAGGGACGTCCACACTATCAGAAAAGTGGGGGAGGAGAGGGTGTTTGAGAGGTTTTTTGACCCCTTAGAGGCAGTGACGTAGCAAGCACTTTTTCAGAGGGTGAACAAAGTGGGGAAAGACAACTTTTAAGGGGGGAAACTTTGACGAAAATGGTCAAATATTGGCTAATAAGTACAAAAGGGCTACAAATCTGATATATCAGGGCAACCAGAGTCCGGGGCAATAGAGGTGAGAAACCTTTGGACAATGAAGGCCCAATTGAAGCCATTTGTCATTTTTAGATCAATTTTAGCACTATTATTGGGTACTATTTTAGTTTGAAACAGCCGCAAATTGGTGAAACGAAAGCCTAATTAAAGCCATTGAAAAGTTTTCACAATTATTGTATAATATAAACAATTGTTTTAAAAATAACACGTGGATGTCCATAGCAGAAGCAAAAAGGAAGACTTGTCCATTTTTCAAAATGAAGGTCCAATTGAAGCCATTTGCATGGGGACTGTAGGGCCTATTAGGCCTGGGCCTATTGTGTAAAAATTTAGTTTTAAAAATGGAAAATTTGGACACTTGTTTTTGGTGCATCATTTTTATACTATTATTGCCTTAAACAAAAAACAAAGAAGGCCCGAACTGAATTTGCAAAATTTAAAATGTTACACTGATCCACTGACACTTTAAGATATAAGACTTCAGACTCGTAATTTCAGGTAAAGCATGCATGGATTGATATGTTAAAGTCAGTAATAGACCTAAGTCCGTCTTAAATACTGATTTTGGTGACAAAATGGGAGTACAAAATGTCACGGGCCCTACATATCGACGGGCCGGCAGTAATTTTCACAGGCTTTTGGGCCAAGGAACGACATTTAAAGCACTGCCTATAATAATCACAGGCCTATACTTAGGCTTACTATATACTATCCTGGGCCTACTCAATAACATACAATTTAACCTTTTCCATGTTTTCTTCTTTTTCTTTCTTGTCAATCACTAAAACTGGTAGGAATTTGATATTGCGTCCTCTACCCTTCAGAAAGTGCCCCTCCCTCAACATGCTCAATACTACTTACATGCATAGGCCTACTAAATTACGTGCAATTTAAGTTCTCTCTTCAATTTTTTTCACTTTCTTTTCTTTTTCTCTCCTTTCCCCTTTTTTCTACTTGTCAGTCACTAAAGTACTGGGGGAAATATGATATTGCGTCACACACCCTTCAGAACCCCCCCCCCCCCCCATGATTGATGCACATGTTCGCCATAGGCCTACATCCGGCACAAGCGCCTGCGAAACCTTGCAAACACCTGCGGTATATAAACGAAAGAATAACGAACAAACCCAGGGTATATATACAGAACTGTACGAACACACATCGGACAACTTCCGAACATGTGTATTCGGCACACTCCGTTTCAAGTTTTGTGCATGCACAAAACTTGAAACGTATTGTCGACGGACTAAACAATCATCACCTAACACGAAACGCATTTTGTGGATAATAGCAGGACATATGAAGAACATGAAACGAACATTGACGAACACTAACGGATTTGCTAAAATACCATCCGTTTCTTATACGGAAGACCGATCCGGTGTAGTGTGACACTAACACGGTCTGGGTCAACGTACATCACCGAATGCATAAATATGCTATCCGGTGGTGAAGGCCTCACAGGAACGTATTTGCAACGAACACGGGCCGAGTGCAACGAACAAAGAACAAACATGAACGAAAGGAGAGCGAACAAACTCCGGCAATATTCAGCACCATACGAACACACACATCGGATAAATGCCCAGCATGTGTATTCGGTACACTCCGTTCAAGTTTTGTGCATGCCGATGGACTTAACGAACATCACCTAACACGAAACGCATTTGGCGGATGATAGCAGGACATAATAAGAACATAAAACGATCATTGACGAACAACAACGGATTTACTAAAATACCATCCGTTTCTTGTACGGAAGACCTATTCGGTGTAGTGTGACAGAAGCATAACTTTTAGGTTAAGAATGGAATTAGGTTTCAAAAGTCCGTTCTCTCCTTCATTTCGTGCAGCGTGCAGCCGACTTTTGTTGACAATGTACAAGCCATCTTTGAACCACTTTTGGTGTTCCTTTTCAGATGACTAGTCTAGTCAAAGGCTGTAAGTTGGACTGACTGTGTCGGTCGCATTGAACACATTGTAGTCCTGCTTGAACTGTTATATGCCTATGTATTGCCGATCCAATGCTGTTGCTGACATTACAGTGTTTTATACCAGGGGCACTGATGATTCTGGGATGTGGAATAAGTTATAGCAGATTTTTGGTCTACCATGATGCAGTCATGTCTACAGTAGAATTCATCTCGACCTTTGCAGGACTTAACCCCATTAAAAGCTATTAAACCAAGATAACACTCATTGAAACAGCTCAACTGATTAAATCGGATCTTCTCTGGTTGTGCACAAGTGACTGTTTTCATGTGCGATATCGCAATAAAGCTGGTATTCATAGCTTCAGTTGGGTAACCGATTATAAAGGAAACGAAAGGAAACAATGTTATGTGTGGCTTTGTTCACGAAATCAGACAATGTCGTGCTTTTTGTAAACCAGCATTCTTGAAAATGAGCAACATAATGATTTTTGACTTAACACGGTTTAGAAATAATTTCTTCATATTTTTGGTGTTATCTGTCGTTTACATGTCCTTCCTAAAACACAAAAGTACGACCCTCTCCAAACACCTAAATTAGCTAAAAATTTAGGACATGTTACAAAACTTTATTTTCTAGAACCTTTTTAGAATAATTTAAATGTAGCTTTTACCGGTTTTTTTTGTGGCATCCTTCAGAAGTGAGCGGTCCGATACCAATATTTTCGGTTAAATCTCCATTCAAATAACACGGGGAGCTGGCTAGCTATGCCTTGCCCTCACTCATATTTTACAAAAGTACGACCATTTCTGAACATCTTACCTAGCTGTAATTTTAGGTCATGTTAGAGAAATATATTTGCTAGAAGTTTTGGAGAATAAATAAAATATTGGCTGGTTATTTTTCACACAGTGATGTTAACTAGGCAAGTGTCCATTCTCCCAACATACATCATTTGTAGGGGTCACGCGTCAATGGTGAGAGCACTGTGTATTGTGTATAGGAAAACGGACAGTAACTGCAGTATGCAAAACTGTAAGAATGGCTTAATTATTATCATAGCGTGTCCGTAACGTGATCGTAATTGAGAATATTAACTGTAATATATCTACAATCCAACGAACCTGTCTCAAAAATGTGTTCAAATAACATTTAAAAGTACTACTTTGTCATTAATCATATGAAATAGTAAATAAAATATGTATATATGGTCAATTCCAGCGAAAGCGGGACAAAATTCTCTCTATGTTAACTTTCCACTTTAAAATGTCATTAATAAAGGAAATCACGTTATTGATGGAGCATATCATGTCACGTCCAATGTGCTCTCTTTGTGCATATAGGCCTTTACTAGCAAGTCATACCAGGGGACAAGTTATGATAGCTTAAATGAATTGGCGTTACCCACGAATTCAAAGATAAAGCACCATATATGTCATTGAATGTCCTTCAATCAAAATGAAATTATTACCGTTAGAAAGACGTTTGCATGATCTCTCATCATATGTAAAACGATTGAATTCCACCAAAGTTTGTGGACTCTAGAGGCCATTAAGTCAATTTGGCTAATAATTTTGTTACCCGCGTATCAAAAATAAAATGATCGTTCTGAAAATGTTAAGTGAATATGCCATAAATGACTATATCATGAAACGAAGTTTCGTTCTACAATTCTGAGGTCCAAGTGATTATTTTATGCAAATACGTTTTACCCATAAAATTCCATAAAATCAAATTTGACGTTACCCACGTATCAACTGTTACCCACGAGTCCAGCAAATATAATTGCCATAACTTAAATTAACATTTAATGACTTTGGACACTGAATTTAGTTTGACAAGCGCTTAAAATTGTAAATCGTAAAAATACGTTCACCGCTTTAAAAAAGAATCTACGACGGTTTAAACTTTTGTTACCCACGAATCCCGAATAGATGCTAACCTTGAAAAATAAGGAGATTGTTTATTTTAAGTTTAAATCAGCACATATTCAAGCCATGGGTATGCTATAATTTTGACAGTACTTACAGTTTATACACCTAAGAAACGCAAACCCCAAACGGTACTATAGTACTTATAGCTTTACCCACGAATTCGGCGTTACCCACGAATCCAAGGATTTACTCGTAAATTATATGTTTCTTATGCATCTTAACATTTTGAAAACATGCGAAATAGGTTCCAAAACAGTCCTGTTTAATAGCGTCCTCTTGAAGGTATACTGAAGCTGCATCATGAAGTTTTGATTGATTATCCTAAATTACCATTTTTTGGGTAAATGCAATTGGTTAGAGAAACGAGAATCATTGAAACACAATGGAGGAATAACCGCATGCTGGTTTCCAACCTTCTGTAATATTTTCTATTTTGCCGCTTACCAATACATACCTTCAAATATGTGTTACCCACGAACATTTTGGTTACCCACGAATCCCTACTTAAATTATAGTTAACAACGTATTGATAGTGTTTTAGTTCATAGGAACTGTCAAACACGAGTTAATAGAATATTGCTGCATGAAAATATGGAATGATTTTACTAAAATAATAATATAAAACTGTTTGCTCTGTCTATTTGAATTTGGCAACTTCATTATTCTCAAAATTTTTATACCCAAAATGCCATAATGATCCATTCTAAATATTCCATGTAGTCTGTATTTTGATTAAAATTCATTTTAGTGCCATTGCAACCTGAATTATTGACATAGGGAAAAGTATTTTTTATTTTTATTAAAAAAAATTAATAGGAATTGCTATTTTCCAGACGCTGTTACCCACGAATCCATCCGAGATCCTCATCCTGCGACGAGATACAAAATCTAACTTTATATTTATATGAAGCATTTATTCTAATCTTTCGAAATAATACAGTAATGTTAAATGACAGCCACTTTGGAAGAGTTCGAAGAATTGACACAATCTTAACTGTACACCTGGTTCTTTCTTAAAATTTGTAATAACCAAAATATTTCTTTGTAGATATATGTAATAAAATTCTATTTTACGTTCAAAGTCTTCACCGATTTCTAGTGTATATGAGTCACACATAAAATATTGAAAGATATTAAAGAAAGTGAAATTTTATGACGTACAACAGGTGAAAAATGCTTGAATTCGTGGGTAACATGCATATGCGCATTTAACACTTTATTTGGTCTAGCAAGAAAAGTTATTTTTCAATCCGATGGCACTTCCACCTGATGATTCACTAGACATGATCGTCTCATTTGATAAGTCTAGAATTGAAAAGGAAAACATTTTCAAAATGGCCCCAGAGAGAATTTTGGCCCGCTTTGGCTGGAATTGACCATATACGTCACGACCATTTTGCGTCATATAAGTACTAGAACATTCCATACGTTATTCTATAATTGTCTATAATTTTTACGAAAATGCAAACAGCAAGCAAATTATGTTGTACCATTATTTGAAGTTTGATTTGATATTATACTTCCAGTATTAAGGGGTTTTTTCAAACTGCTCTATCTTAATTTCTAGATGTATCTGAGTTTTAAAAGAAATGCATGCCTTGTTGTTGGATTTTGGAATGTCCTTCAAAAATATGTTCAGAATTATCAGATTTCATGGTTAAGAAAGCGGAAAATCGACAGTGTGAAATAGCTCGAGTAACGTTTACCGTGTTTGGACCTTTGGCAATACACACGACACCACTATACCTTTACTAGTTGGTGCCTGGGAAACTTTTTTCCTTACATTTTAAATCCAGGTATCTTAAATAATTTCTACTTTACAATGCGACAGACAGGTTGATGTTGTATTCTATTAATTTCAACTGATTGTTACCACTTTTATCCATTAGCTTGAACAGCATGCATTGAAACATTGTTGAACCATCTTTGCAAATGGGTTTGCTAAATACTTGTAGTGTTAAGTTTTTCAGACTGCTCTATTAATAAAAGGTGGTGTTAATGTTACACTATCAAATGCAAATATAATTACACCACGCAAAAAAAGTTTCTGCATGGTTAGGAAATGTACCCACTATTAAAATCTAGCGACTAATTTTGTACATTTGCTAAATAATTGCATGCGGGTGATTGTCCTGCGCTTTTTGACACCTCAATCACTACCCTACGACACTCCTGAGAAAAGATATGAATGTTTAAGTAACACGAGGTCGAAAAATGAAAATTGCAAAAAGGCCTATTCAAGTTTTCAGCATAAAAGAACACAAAAAACAACAAACATGCAGATTTTTGTTTACTTGCTGAGCATAGTTCAGGCATCATACTGCCGCTTCCAACTTCACTTGAGATTAATCTCTTTTTCTTTCAGTACTTTGTGTGTCCACCGTTGGCTTTCCTTACAGCAGCCACGCGGCGTCTCATGCTCCTAATGAGACGTCGAATGTTACCTTGCTCAATCCCATTCCACTCGTTGATAACGATGCGACGCAATCCCACCAGAGTTGTATCTGCCGTTATCTCAGTTCTTGTTGACTCGTCTCTTGAGCTGATCCCAAAGGTTCTCCAAGGGGTTAAGATCAGGGCTTCTGGAGGGCCACTCAAGTGTCTCAATTCCTTCTGTTGTGGTAACATATTGAACATAGATTACAGTATCTTCCAAACTGTTGTAATCATGACCTGTTTTGAACCCCTTTTCCAAACCCATCTCTCAAAACGTAAATGTCTTAGTACCCACTCACCTTTGTATTTGATCATTCATCTGCACAGTAAGCAAAGTATTATCCAACATGCATCAATGAAGATGCTTCAAATTTAAATTGAATAATGAAACCGTCTTGGATCAGTGAATCAGCTCTAAAACCCTTGAATATATAGGATTATTTGCAATTTTTATTTGTCGACCTCTTGGTACTTAAACATTCATATCTTTTCTCAGGAGTGTCGTAGGGTAGTGATTGATGTTTCAAAATGCGCAGGACAATCCCCCGCATACGATTATTTAGCAAAGGTACAAAATTAGTTGCTAGATTTTAATTATGAGTAAATTTCCTAACCATAAAGAAACTTTTTTTGCGTAGTTTAGTTCATAACATGAAACAATTGAGCGTCACTCTCTATCCTAAATCACTTTCGACATTTTCCATAATTCGTTACCTTATTGCCACTGTACTATTGGTTGTCAGCTTGGAGCTCAGACAATACCAGATTATCTTAGCAGTTCCTTTTTGCAAGCCTATTATACTTGTAAAAGGGGAAATGTTAATTGTCTGACCTTATCGACACAACTAGCAGATCGGAATTTATTTATTTATTTATTTATTTATTTATTTATTTATTTATTTATTTGGAAAACGCTTTTATAACAGCGGCACCCACCGTCTTGGTGGTGCATCCATATAAACAAAAGTTAACAAGAATTAAAAGATGATACTGAAAGTATTTACAAAAGTTAACAATACAAACAGAAATACTAAAAAAGAATACTTAACATACTAAAGTTAAAGATCAGATAACAGGGAGCGACTGTTACTTTGCTTTTGATAAATTCTTATTTTTACACTGCTAAATATGAATATCTCTAGTTCTTGCCATGAAACAATATTCAGCAACAACTTCTCCTAAATCACTTTCGACATTTTCCATAATCTGCTACCGCCTTGTCACTATTGATTGTCAGCTGAGAGCTTAGACAAAATGTTACCAGATTACCTTATGATGACAGCTCCTTATTACAACCCTGTTAATTGTCTGACTTAATTGGCCCCATCAGCAAATCGAAGTATAAGTTCACGTATACGTAACAGACAGTGACTGATACTTTGCTTTTGGTCAATGTTTCCACTAATCTGTGTCTCTGAAGATTTAATAAGCTTTACTAAATGAGAATCAAGAAGAACCTGGGAGATGTGTCAACAACCTGGTGTACAATTATTTAATGTGGTGTTGTCGTAGTTCGTGATTTTTGTCCTGTACACCGGTGTGTATGTCCTGGACACGTATCGATTACTACTCTGCATTTTTATAAGGGCATACTTTTACTCCATACTCGACGTCGAATATTCGATGTAAAAAGTGTTGGTTATTTAATCTGTTTCAAGTCAATTTTAACGAATGTTTGTTGACTCGAAAAAATATTCGACAAGAAATAATTTGACGACGATAGTCAAATATTATTTGACGTCGAATATTCCATGGCAAAAAGTTTTTTTCGCCAACAAACGTTCATTAGAAGATGTAAAAAAAAATGAAACAGATTGAATCATAAATACTTGGTGAAAGTATTGTTTCAGGCCGTAAATTAAAACGACTATTACCTGACGTGACAACACACAGAAAAAATGTTTTTAATTTTATTTGATTGCGTTTTATTTTTCGTGCCAAATTGTTTAAATATAATAACAATGTATAAAGGATATCTCAACATCTCCGCCATACATTTTGGTCAATACAGATAAAGAATCAGATGACCAAACCCATTGAAAATCCATTAAACCACTTATCAAATGTTTGTACATTATCGGTTTTACGATTCTTTATTATAAAAATATTTTCTAAGCCAACTGAAATGTTTCACTTTGTATTCAAACATGGAGCCCATCGTCTAGTACTTGTACAGCATATTGCACGTTCAATAGATACATTTACCCCTTTGAGGCGCCACAGGGGATTTCTTGTCAAATTGAATTCGTTTTCAACCGCTCCAATGGAATAACTCGTTCATGCTCACCACCTGCTTTAGAAAAATTGATTATGTTGCATTTGTGGGATGCCACGAAAAAATTACCTGAAAGTTTCTTTTACGCCTTAATGTTTTTGTTATTTTTGCTAGATATATCTCAGTTTAAAATGAAATACAGGCATGCATGCCTTGTTGTTGGTCTTTTGCAATGTCCTTTAAAAATAAGTTCAAAATTATCAGATTTCATTTTTAAGAATGCGGACGTTTTCTTCAAAAAAATCGACAAGGTGAAACAGCTCGAGTAACGTTTATCGTGTTTGCACCTTGGGCGAAACACTTGACACCACGATACCTTTACTAGTTGGTGCCTGGGACCCTTTTTTTCTTCTATTTTAAATCCAGGTATCTTAAATAATTTCTACTTTACAATGCGGCAGACAGGTTGATGTTGTATTCTATTCATTTCAACTGATTGTTACCAATTTTATCCATTAGTTTGAACAGCATGCATTGAAACATTGTTGAACCATTATCTTTGCAAATGGATTTGCGAAATACTTAAACATTGTTAAGTGTTAAGTTTTTCAGACAACTCAATCATAATGTTCTGTAAAATGTGGTGTTACTTTTACACTACCAAATGCGAATATACTTAGTTCTTAAAATGAAACAAACATACCGTGTCTCAGCATCCTCATCCTAATGTGTAGTCAATAACGATAAAGAATCAGATGACCAAACCCATTGAATATGCACAAAACCACTTATCAAATGTTTGTACATTATCGGTTTTCTTTATAACAAAATCGAAAAGCAAACTGAAATGTTTCACTTTGTGTCCAAACATGGAGCAACTCGTCGCGTCTGGTACTTGACAGCATATTGCACGTTCAATAGATACATTTACCCTTATGAGGCGCCACAAGGGATTTCTTGTCAAATTAAATTCGTTTTCAACCGCTCCAATGGAATAACTCGTTCATGCTCACCACCTGCTCAGAAAAATTGATTTCCTTACATTTGTGGGAAAGTTTCTTTTTTGCCTTAATATATATTTTTTTATTTTGGCTAGATGTATCTCTTTTTTCCTTCCATTTTAAATCCTGGTATCTTAAATAATTTCTACTTTACAATGCGACAGACAGGTTGATGTTGTATTCTATTCATTTCAACTGATTGTTACCACTTTTATCCATTAGTTTGAACAGCATGCATTGAAACATTGTTGAACCATTATCTTTGCAAATGGATTTGCTAAATACTTGTAGTGTTAAGTATTTCAGACAGCTCTATATTAGTTTTCTATAAAGGTGGTGTTACTTTTACACTATCAAATGCAAAAATAATAGTTCATAACCATGATAACATGAAACAAACTGCGTCACGTCACGTCACTCTCTCCTAAATAACTTTCCACACTATTGTCAGCTCCAGAGCTCAGACAAAATTTTACCAGATTACTTTTATCCTGACAGTTCCTTATTGCAAGCCTGTTTTACATGTAAAGATAGAAAGCTGTTTTTGTCTGACCTTATCGACACAACCAGCAGATCTAAGTATAAGTTCATGTAACAGGCAGCGACTGTTACTTTGCTTTTGATCAATGTTTTCACTAATTTGCTAATCTGTGTCTCCAAAGATTTAATAATCTTTACTAAAAAGAATCAAGAAGAACCTGGAAGATGTGTCAACAACCTGTTGTACTTATTCAGTGGTGTTGACGTAGTAATGATTTTTGGTGTTACTTTTACACTATATAATGTGAATTATACTTAGTTCATAACATGAAACAAACATACCGTATCTCAGCATCCTCATCCTCATGGTCAATAACGATAAAGAACCAAATGACCAAACCCATTGAAAATGCACAAAACCACTTATCAAATGTTTGTACATTATCGGTTTTCTTTATAACAAAATCGAAAAGCAAACTAAAATGTTTCACTTTGTATCCAAACATGGAGTCCATCGTCTGGTACTTGTACAGCATATTGCACGTTCAACAGATACATTTACTCGTATGAGGCGCCACAGGGGATTTCCTGTCAAATTGAATTCGTTTTCAACCGCTCCAATGGAATAACTCGTTCATATTCACCACCTGCTCAGAAAAATTGATTACCTTGCATATGTGGGATGCCACGAAAAAATAACTTGAATGTTTCTTTTCCGCCTTAATATTTTTGTTATTTTTGCTAGATGTATATCAGTTTAAAATGAAATACAGGCATGCATGCCTTGTCGTTGGTCTTTTGAATGTCCTTTGAAAATAAGTTCAAAATTATCAGATTTCATTTTTAAGAATGCGGACGTTTTCTTCAAAAAAAAACCCAGGGTGAAACAGCTCGAGTAACGTTTACCGTGTTTACACCTTGGGCGAAACACGTGACACCACGATACCTTTAGTTGGTACCTGGGACACTTTTTTCCTTCCATTTTAAATCCAGGTATCTTAAATAATTTCTACTTTACAATGCGACAGACAGGTTGATGTTGTATTCTCTTCTTTGAAACTGATTGTTACCACCCATTATTGTGAACAGCATGCATTGAAACATTTTTGAATCATTATCTTTGCAAAAGTATAAAGTTTTTCAGACTGCTCTATCTTAATTTTCAATAAAAAATGGTGTTACTTTTACACTATCTAATGCAAATATACTTAGTTCATAACGTGAAACAAACATACCGTATATCAGCATCCTCATTCAAATGTTTGGTCAATAACGATAAAGAACCAGATGACCAAACCCATTGAAAATGCACATAACCACTTATCAAATGTTTGTACATTATCGGTTTTCTTTATAACAAAATCGAAAATCAAACTGAAATGTTTCAAACATGGAGCAACTCGTCGCGTCTGGTACTTGTACAGCATATTGCACGCTCAATAGATACATTTACCCCTATGAGTTGCCACAGGGGATTCCCTGTCAAATTAAATTCGTTTTCAACCGCTCCAATAGAATAACTTGTTCATGTTCACCACCTGCTCAGAAAAATTGATTTCCTTACATTTGTGGGATGCCACGAAAAAATAACCTGAATGTTTCTTTTTCGCCTTCATGTTTTCGCGCTACATGTATATCGTTTTTAAGTGAAATGCATGCCTTGTGGTTGGTTTTATGAATGTCCTTCAAAAATAAGTTCAAAATTATCAGATTTCATGGTTAGGAATGCGGACGTTTTCTTCAATAAAATCGACAGGGTGAAACAGCTCGAGTAACGTTTACCATGTTTGCACCTCGGGCAAAACACGCGACACCAAAATACCTTTACTGGTTGGTGCCTGGGACACTTTTTTCCCTTCCCATTCAAATACATGTTTGTTAAATAGTTTCTTTCTGCTTTGCAATGTAACGGACAGGTTGAATTTGTCTTCTACCAATTTTAGCTGTTTATTACGACTTTGTTACATTAGTTTGGATAGCATTGGCACATTGGTTTAACCCCTGAACACTAGCTGCCGATCTAACATTGCCTGTGATTGGTCAATTACATAATATCGTCACTTTAATCACCAATCAGAATGGAGCTTTGCAAATAATTCACCCCAATTTTTTTGTGTGGTGAAATTATTCTAACAATGTTGCTGATTGGTCCAATTGATAATGAAAATTTCTTTTTTAACCAATCGGCAAGTAGTTCTCATGGTTAGCGGAGTCACAAAGTTGACTGATCTTATTTTTCTTTTTATAGAAGATAAAACAAATATAAGAGTATATTGTCATGATCTCAAGAGTCTCTATAACCCAATTATAAAATTTGCCAAAATGCTGGATGCTTTAACACTATTTAACATTATTATTTAACATTATTGTTACTATCAATTAATTTTGGTATTTAAAGAATAATAGGTTGAAATAGACAGAGTTCGGTCAAGAAAGTGTCGCTGGACATCCATGCAGCGAGATACTCAAGGTCATTCCTCGCATAACCATGAAAACAAATGAACATTTAAATATCTTGTTGCGTTAAAATAAAAGGTAACGCATTATTTACAATGTTTTCGATGTTGAATACCGTATTATAAAACATGAAACTGAGGCATCCATGTGTTGTATAGTGACATTTCGTTCAAAAATAGAACGCGTTATATGTTGAGCGATGCATATCTCTTTAACGTGTTTTAAGGAGTGCAAAAAGTTTAACCTTCTCTAAAAGTAGAAATGTTCGCAGTGCGTGAATTATCTCGCTCTTTTTAATCAATATGAAAACAAATCTTCACGGGAACGTGTATTGCGTGTGTAGGATTATTAAGATAATCTGACAAATAAGTAATTTGAAAACAAACGAATCTTTTTTTTAAATAGATACGGTGTGAAAAGTAATCAAACTTATATTATTCGATTTCGCAGTGCTATCTTCACCATCACTTAATAGCACGGTATAAGAGCATAATACGCAGGAGCATGACTTTTGTGAATCTCTCGGGTTTGGAAACTAGATGCTTCTTCGCAGATATGCAAAATTCTTACGAAAGTTACACTTAAGGGCAAAGCATACAACTTATATAACTTATACTTAGGCATAATACCTCAGTTTGAGTGGTGAATAGTTGAGAGTCGATGTATAGACTATGCAACGCTTTTATGACAGTTGGACATGGATTAAAATCTTCTTTGTAAAATTGTTCACTTCTTTTGTCAGGAGTAGTGTTTTGATTTGTCTGTATTTCAGTTCCTTGCCTTTCCTCTCTACACGCCTGTGTATGCCTATGTGTATCATCCTTGAAGCCTGATTTCTGAAGAACAATATTTTGTAGACTTTCCCATCATGACAAGTGTGGGACAAGCATTTCCGCACGGAAGGCCCGATTAAACAAACAAACAAAAACACTAATATCTGGAATATAAATAATAATTTCCAAAATTTGGAATTCAAATGTCTTAATATTAGAAATGTTGACTTTACAAAACTTGGACAACCATTGATGACAATAACGTCGACTCTCCAAAACTTGAAATACCAATGATGACAATAACGTCGACTCTCCAAAACTTGAAATACCAATGATGACAATAACGTCGACTCTCCAAAACTTGAAATACCAATGATGACAATAACGTCGACTCTCCAAAACTTGAAATACCAATGATGACAATAACGTCGACTCTCCAAAACTTGAAATACCAATGATGACAATAACGTCGACTCTCCAAAACTTGAAATACCAATGATGACAATAACGTCGACTCTCCAAAACTTGAAATACCAATGATGACAATAACGTCGACTCTCCAAAACTTGAAATACCAATGATGACAATAACGTCGACTCTCCAAAACTTGAAATACCAATGATGACAATAACGTCGACTCTCCAAAACTTGAAATACCAATGATGACAATAACGTCGACTCTCCAAAACTTGAAATACCAATGATGACAATAACGTCGACTCTCCAAAACTTGAAATACCAATGATGATAATAATGTTAATTTGTTTAAACTTGGAATACCAATGATGATAATAATGTTAATTTGTTTAAACTTGGAATACCAATGATGATAATAATGTTAATTTGTTTAAACTTGGAATACCAATGATGATAATAATGTTAATTTGTTTAAACTTGGAATACCAATGATGATAATAATGTTGACTTTCCAAAACTTGGAATACCAATGATTAAATAATGTCGACTTTCCACCACTTGGAATACAAATGATGATAATAATGTCGATATTGCAACACTTGGAATACCAATGATGACAATAAGGTTGACTTTCCAAAACTTGGAATACCAATGATGATAATAATGTTGACTTTCCAACACTTGGAATACCAATGATGATAATAATGTCGACTTTCTAGCACTTGGAATACCAATGATGATAATAATGTTAATTTATTTAAACTTGGAATACCAATGATGATAATAATGTCGACTTTCCAACACTTGGAATACCAATGATGATAATAATGTCGACTTTCCAACACTTGGAATACCAATGATGATAATAATGTCGACTTTACAACACTTGGAATACCAATGATAATAATAATGTTGGCTTTCCAACACTTGGAATACCAAAGGTTATAATAATGTCGACTTTGCAACACTTGGAATACCAATGATGATAATAATAATGTTGGCTTTCCAACACTTGGAATACCAATGATGATAATAATGTCGACTTTACAACACTTGGAATACCAATGATAATAATAATGTTGGCTTTCCAACACTTGGAATACCAAAGATTATAATAATGTCGACTTTGCAACACTTGGAATACCAATGATGATAATAATAATGTTGGCTTTCCAACACTTGGAATACCAAAGGTTATAATAATGTCGACTTTGCAACACTTGGAATACCAATGATGATAATAATAATGTTGGCTTTACAACACTTGGAATACCAAAGGTTATAATAATGTCGACTTTCCAACACTTGGAATACCAAAGGTTATAATAATGTCGACTTTCCAACACTTGGAATACAAATGATGATAATAATGTTGACTTTCCAACACTTGGAATACAAATGATGATAATAATGTCGACTTTCCAACACTTGGAATACCAATGATGATAATAATGTCGACTTTCCAACACTTGGAATACCAAAGGTGATAATAATGTCGACTTTCCGAAACTTGGAATACCAATGATGATAATAATGTTGACTTTCCAACACTTGGAATACCAAAGGTGATAATAATGTCGACTTTCCGAAACTTGGAATACCAATGATGATAATAATGTCTACTTTCCAACACTTGGAATACCAATGATGATAATAATGTCGACTTTCCAAAACTTGGAAAATCAATGATGATAATAATGTCGACTTTCCAACACTTGGAATACCAAAGGTGATAATAATGTCGACTTTCCAACACTTGGAATACCAAAGGTGATAATAATGTCGACTTTCCGAAACTTGGAATACCAATGATGATAATAATGTCGACTTTCCAACACTTGAAATACCAATGATGATAATAATGTTAATTTGTTTAAACTTGGAATACCAATGATGATAATAATGTCGACTTTCTAACACTTGGAATACCAACTATGATAATAATGTCGAATTTCAACACTTGGAATACCAATGATGATAATAATGTCGACTTTCCGAAACTTGGAATACCAATCGTGATAATAATGTTGACTTTTCAACACTTGGAATACAAATGATGATAATAATGTCGACTTTATAACACTTGGAATACCAATGGTGATAATAATGTCGACTTTCCAACACTTGGAATACCAATGGTGATAATAATATTGACTTTCCAAAACTTTGATTACCAATGTGTGATGATAATGTTTACTTTCCAAAACTTAAATTTCCAATGTGTGATAATAAAGCTCACATTCCAAAACTTGGAATATGCTACGAATGGTGATTAACTAATTTATTTAAATCCCTGTGTAGCATTACGTTGAATACATTATACGTTACATCTAGCTGCTGTTATTTTAAGACATAGTCAATAACAATATTGGCATCCTCTACGGATTGGCGAATGACATAACTGTTTTGCAAACATATGCAAAAAACCGGCTGACTTTACATGATTCCCAGACACGCGTGACGCATCAATATAACCTTCAGGGCCCAGGGCTAACCTTAAATTTAGGGTAACATTGCTGCTGCAAAGCAGTGCTGGTCGCTCGTGACGGGTGTGGTGGGGAGGGGAAAACAAGAAAACCACACTATGAATATGTTGGGTCGTCCAATGGGTGAGTGATGGTCTAGAAATAATAAAGCAGATACAGATACAGTTCAAAATAACATACCCTGTATTACGTGACAGGTGCATCTAAATATAATCTATACTTTCTGTAAGATTTGGTTTTACCTGTTGGATTTGCAGGATATACACTGATAAATAACTGTTACATTTTATATTACAGCCTTAATACATTCTGATGCGTAATCGATCAGCTAGAGCATTCAATTTATTTAAATGAAGCGCCTAAAGTCAGGTGGGTGATAAAGATGATTACATCGGCAGCTAAAGCCTCCTTTATAGACTTCAGACCCACACAAGCACACATTTGGGATACGTGAGAACAATGGTACCACTCTACACATGACTGCCCTTACACATGATTGTATTGTGGTCACTTATTGATACTCGCCTGTTGTGTAGAGCGTTAATATGATGCCGGATCAGTGACCAATTTAATGGACGAACCCCTTTGTTCGAAACAATGGTACCACTTTTGTGAATAGCCTGTCGCAAAATCTAATCGGCATCAAACGAACAAAGCATTACGTAATCTATTGCCACTCTATGTTTATTAAAAGTTATTTGGTTATCAAAGTAATTATAAACAGGTCATGTATCGATATGATTGAGAGAATAGCTTTTGACACTTAAAGAAAAAAGAAGAAGACGACGAAACGGAACAATAATGGTGATCTCGAATCGTGAGTGGGTTGAAAATCTACCCCATTTTCGACAGCTATAAATATTAAAAGATTTCACCCACATACTATTTCTTTTAGGATATTTTTTCGTTACAGCTCTGTTCACTTAGTAATTAAGAATCAAATTGGATTTTAAGCTTAATTCATAGTTCCAACAGCTAGCGATAATCAGGGCGATAAATTACGTTTTAGGATTGGTTAAGATTATTGGCCAATGAAATCGGAACTGTATAGTACAATGAGGAAGAACCAGCGATCCATTTTTTATTAAGTATTTGATTCAGTGATAACATCTAAAACAGCTCTCTTATTCCCTTGACGCGGGTCTTAATTATTCTTTTGTTTTAATCTTTAATGTGATGGTTGAACTTTGAATTGGACGGTGAATATATAATATGAATAGCTACTTCAATAGCAGGCGATGTCGTTCTCATGTTCATTACTTATTTGCTTTAGACGATGCGTCCCACTGTCCCTTGCGAGTCATCAAGGTAGTCCAATCCATTCTCTATTGTACAGTACATATTAATGGTGCATTTTGAACACAAAAATATCTGATTAAACATGGCAACCAAGAACGGTAAACTGATGGAGTAGCAATCAGAAAGGAGGTGAAGTGATGTTATTCCAACATACTTGAGAGTGACATGGTTATAGTAAACAACAGACATAAACATCTGGAAGAAACATAAGGAGCTCCTTCATGTAAAGATGAGTTGACATAGGCTAGACGTAGAACAAATAACCGCCGCAAAAGCTTTAAATATGTACAATAGTTAGCATTGAGGCAATACATTGGTTGAATAATCTCTTGATGGTGAAAAGAAAGTTAAATGCTCTATTCCTATAAATCCTATGCAACCCCGGCCTCATAATGTGTAATTGATAACTTAAAGGATATTCAGCGATTTGCTCATCCGTAAAATTATCTTGCACCATTGTTAGTAGCATAATAATTATATTATTATAATTATTATAATATAATTATTATATTTTGTGCTAACATTCACAGCATGCTAGTGGAAAAGCCCAAAGACGTGTATCAAATGCAAAATAGGACACTTTAAACAAAACTGTAAATATCTGTACTTAAGTAAGGAAATTAGCTACATGTATTTGAATGGGTGCTTCAACTTTGTCAATCCGGCTATTTTCCTCGTTGCACAAGCAATTTATAAACTTTTTTTTTAAATTTTTGACTACAATCACTGAATGGGTCTTTAATTACTTTCATTTTAATTCGGTCTATGATATTTCATATGTTTATATTCATATTTTATATTTCAATATGTTCATATTTCACATTTATGACATTACCGCAGATACTTTGTGAATATGTAATGAATGTATATTATGATGGAAAGTGATGGATAAACCTCCTATGTGTCATTGAACATGTTTAAAACTAATCTGCTAAGAGGTTACATAAGAAGTTTAACAACCCTAACCTTGACATGAAATCTAGGCTCCGTAGATATGGCAAACTACATTTTGTGTTTCCCTTTGTTAAGACGGCTAATTTGGGACCATTTTCATTGCAAGTGCAGCATTTTTACAATTTTACTCATGTACAATTTTGTTTTTACCCTTTGACCTTTTTTGACCTATATCTCATTGATTAGGCATTCTAATTGTGGCTCCTGTCGGATTCTGAATCTACTCACCCCTGCTTGTTACTTAAAGCAAAAAAATAATCTTAGCCAAACGGCCATTTTCCTCGACTATGGAACAGTCGGCATTTTTCAATCAACTTTGAAAACAGAGAAGTGCCAATCAATGTGATGCAGTGAGTTCGTATATCTTATATGTACATAGAAATTTAATTATAATTATACAGGGACTGACAACAAGTTAGGGTATCAAGATCTTTTCATGAGATGCAAAACGTTCGTGACACAAGACGTATACATGTCTATACACTTCTCATAATCAGGTAATGCAAAATTCAACACCGAGATATTAAATCAGCCAATAGTATAACTAAACCATAAACCATTGGTTTTGAGTTCATACAAAACACAAAATACAACGACTGCATTGCATTGCAGTCTCAATAAAACACGAGATACATTCACATATTTATATGAAATGTTCTTATAAGGCTATGGAAATAATCAGTCAGGAAAAGATAGTTGTCAATATTAACTGAATCAAAATTATGTTCAGCATAATCGTGTACGTTACAAACAGCACGCATGAAAGTAACTCATAGAAGGAGAAGCTGTGTCAATTATGCGCGTGCCTGGAGGATGCATTTCATAGTCTAAATTTGGATTGAAGTAAAATGCGAGTTTTGAATATCATCAGATGGATGAATAGTAATTTCTGATTGGTTAATAATATTCCGTCTGATGGCGCATATTGCAAAAACCCTTTAGGGATGTATTACAGTAGAAGCCTTGCGATTGAAACAACCTGCAACAAACGGCAATGTTTACATAATACGTCTGCATTAATAACACCAAAGGATTGACTTGAAGTTCAATCGCTGGCGATGGGCGACTGATCAATCAAATAGAGCTTGCCAATCAAATAGAGCGTTATATATTGCCACGTAAAGTATGATCAAAGCCATTGGCCAACAAGCAATTAGTTGGCCAAAGCGATAACGGTAGCGATTGAGCTATACGTTCAGTTTTACCATCATAAATGTAAATAAGTAATAAATAATGTGATAAAATATAATTTCTATTCACACGATAGGTCCTTAGGTCAAAAACAATTGTTATCATATTCATATGATTGTGGTTGAGGACTTAACCGATATAGCTACGCCATGGTTTTCAATCACTTCTACTTAAACAAAGTTTGCTTTTTGACTTATGAGATCTCCTGTGGTGACCGCATAATTATACAGGTTGGCACCCACTACCACGAAATGAGCGTAAAGTCGCAAGTTGCTAGTTTAGGGACATCCTGGCTGACTCTAATTTGATGTTCTTTTTCTGCAGCGCCACCTGTACAAGCCAGTAGTAATGTACTTCGTGAATGGCCCATTCTGCCCCCATTCTCAAAGACCATACAGACATACTGACTTGAACAGGTGTGTGGGTGAAACAAAGAACACCAACGCAGTAGCCAGGCGTCTCGAAACTACCAACCTGCGACTTTATGCTCATTAAGGAAGCAGGTCACGTGTAGCCAGCCACAGGCAGTACATGACCCAGACGGATAATAAGTAAAACAAGATAAGCTTGTGCTGTGGTGTAGTTCCTAGGAAGCGACCTTCGCTTGCGACATTTGATTGTCAAATGTTATTATCACCAATTGAGGCTCTTAAAAAGGCGATGCAAATTTTCAGGCACTTGTAACGTATTGTAGTACGTCTAAGTCCTGCTATAATTAATTGCATTATTTTGAATATGGAATGTGATTTGAGCTTTTATATCAATAATAATTCGCATGCTTCTATCGCGCAAAGTAAATCTAAAGAAACTGGGAAGAATAAGTACATGAAACAAATGATTATCATAGTTTTTGGAAATAATACAATGAGTTGTCGTTGATCCCTTTTTGATTGTTTGTGTGTGAAACATGGAGATGTGACAATCATGCTGTATCATAAGATGTATGAAAATAACGATAATTATTTTTAGTTTTCAACATAAGTGATCTTCTGTGTATTACCAATTGTTATGCTACATGTTTATACGGAACCCCTACGGAACCCCTAAGATCCAGGGTGTTTAGCCGATTATTCAATACATCAACCCTTATCTCATTCTTTCCCGTTTACAGATATAAAATAATCATTACTTAGACGCGTGATCGCTGTCATAATACGATACATATTTCATGGACATTATGGAGGTCGTTCTGCAGACGAAGATCACGCGATTATTTTCTAATTTAAAAAAGTCATTATACGCAACCAATTTGTACCAACTAAATTCTGTATCCGTATGTAAATTCTATATTTATCGAGCAGTGCATTCGAACAAGTCACATAATGAATCACCATTTTATGTGATTATTTATCGGGCATTGCCTTCTACCAAGTCACACAATGAACCCTCATTTTATATGCTTAAAAAAAGTGGATGTATCCAATCCGAAGGTAATATTGTCATAATTTGTCTGGCACTTTCTTCAAACTGTCCAGTTGTCCTTGATATCACTCATCTAATATATTGCTGATAGCTATCGATAGGCAAGTGAAGCATGCTTGGAACGATAAGGGCTCAAATCCGTCATGGTGACGAATTTGATAGCTTTTGAGGGCATCCATTCCCAGCATGCATCACTATCGATCGCTACCAACAATATACAATAATGAAACAGCGTTTCCCCGGAGCGTTTCCCCGTGAGTCTTTGAACTTGTTCGCCTTGTACATGCGTGTCGATAAAGTTAAATGCAGAAATCAAGTTCATATTATTACACGTACGCAGACAGAACATAATGTGGCATTTATTAATGAAATTCAGGAGGGGGGATTGGTGGGTTGTTGTTTTTGCTTTGTTTTTTAAGAAGAACAGGAAGATTATAATTCTGGATGTGCCTTTTTATTTAATTTTATTTTTGTATCAAATTAATTGCAGAATTATCGTACCTTAATGTTGATAATAATGTCGACTTTCCAAAACTTTAAATACCAATGGTGATAATTGTATCACTCCTGGAATATCGATGGTGATAATACTGTGGACTTTCCAAAACGGTCAATATCAAAATTGATAATAATGTTGACTTTCTAACACTTAGACTACCAATGGTGATACTAATTTCCAAATATGAAGACCAATAATGCTCACTTTCCAATATACTAACGCTAATAATAACACTTTCAAAAACAAATAGGGATAATAATGTCGACTTTCCAAAACCTGAATTACCAATAGTGATAATACTGTTGACTTTCCAAAACTTGGATTACCAATAGTAATAATAATTTCGGCTTTCTAAAACTTGGAATACTGGTATCAACTCTAATATGGATATACTTAATTTCAATGATTAAGATACAGATGAATACTATAGCCATGCACTTACTGTTCTGCACCTAATTTAGGCTTTGCAGACATAGATCACACCTAAGTGTACACCTCGGCCCTTGAAGTACGAAAGTGTTATTCAACATAATATATAAAATCGTCAACTTGGTCGCGTTGATTAATATCATAACTATCAAATTGCATCAACTCTATAAGCTGCTGATAATTCTAACACCCCCGGTCCTCAAATTAAATGTTTTTTTATCTCAGCAGGTGTATATTTTGCACCTAGTTTAGGCTTTGAGTTATGATCAGTGCAGACATAGCTCACACCTAAGTGTACACCTCGGTACTGACCCTTTTGAAGTAAGAAAGTGTTATTCAACATTTAAAAAATCGCCAACTTGGTCGCGTTGATTAATATCATAACTATCGAATTGCATCAACTCTATAAGCTGATAATTCTACCACCTCCGGTCCTCAAGCTACAATTAACTCCAGCAGGTGTATATTTACTCCGTATATTATGATTCTCAGAGTTCTCTTTTACTTAATAACATGCGATAACGTCACAACATAACCTATCCGAAAGGATTTTTACTGTTACATAGCCGACATCCATTTCAAAATCTTTTAGATTTCATAAATTTAAACAAAATTGCTTAAGCATTTAAGTGTAATCATCGATGTAATCATCTACGATGAAACTACGACGTATTAATCATTTAAACCCGTATAATACGGATTCGGTTCGCGAACGCGGTTTGGTCCCAACATGGACCATAGATATCGTCTTATTACAATGCTATGCATTGTTATATTTTTCATTTGATTATTATTATTTTAGCTCAATTGGAACAATTTCTTGGAAAAATATTTAAATTTAATTCAAAACTTTTATTATTTTGTAACCACAAGTGAGAATTTGGTTCATGGTAAAAAAAAAATATTTGAAACACAAAAAGCGTCCCAATAAGAAATGAAGTGACATAACATTCTAGCACTTAACCCAAATATTACAAATATATATTTCAAACTTACCTAAAGGAAGTTCCACGGTAGTAATAACGCTGTTAATAAATTCCTGATGTTACACTGTAAATGTTCAAAACGGGTTTGACGGATTAAGATATAGGTACCTTCCTCATCGAGTCTGACGCCGATATGCGGTTGCTATGAGAAGCAGGCTCATACTAACTATTCCAGACAACTACTGCATTGCACCACGTACGCTCAAACACCGACCTGTGTGTGTGTCGTTGACTTGCTTCCACCACTCAGGCTTTATTCTATTTTACATTTTTTCATCTAATTGCTTTCGTACAATGACGTAGATTATGTCCTGCAACGGCATTTAAGGTTTTCCTTGCGGATACTTAAGTCTCGCGTGGATTCGATCTCGTCGGTGTGAAGAGATGGTGTACCTTGGAGACCATTTGTTTGCTGATTGTCAAGCGTTAGCCGCTTTAAAACACGATGAAAGCTGCAGCAATTGAGCTTATGGTTAAGACATGAATGTTTGCTACATACCATGTGTACAATAATCCCTTTTTCTACCTGTATTGTAAGAAAACGTATTATACACTCTGTCCTCCATGAGCAGATATACACGGTACAATTTCGAGTTGGCACTCTTTTGATAAACTCTTTGTTTCCAGCAGACAAATAAAATATCACGCGTTGAATCTGGGCTTCATCCAGGTCGGTCATAATTCTCAGTCTGGATTCTCAATAGGCTTTACAATAAGTACAATCTGTAAAAGCACGACTAATTAGTGAAGGACCTCTTGATATTTTTACTTAGATTATCGTATCAATCTCAACTTAAAGGGGCATTTCGTGATCCACAGCCTCATCCCAAAACAAGTTGAGATTTTTACACCACTGGATACCTCTGGCTACATAATGTTTATGTACCAAATATTTCTTGCAGATTAATTCGTTTAGCAAAAATATCGCCAAATTTGAATTTCGTTCTGGTGCACCAGAACGAAATTACAACACATTGTCTATGGAGCAGTGTAATACACATAATCATGCATAACGCGCAAACGCAAAATCGGAATCAACTGAAATTTTGGAAATAAGCTTTTTTCGTGGATATCTACTGAAAAATGTCATAAAAAGAGGATGCTAGGATCACGAAATCCTCCTTTAAAGCAGCAATTTATGATTTTTATACATGTCAGGGATGTAATAATCGGGAATTACTTTACTTTCCGTATTTTATCATAAAACTTTTCTCTGAATTGCATTTAGTCCAATTTAAAAAGATCATGCTCATTTCCACGATTAGTGTTTGCACGACTAGCTCTCTTTGAGTCTGCTTTCACAAACCTAGTTTTGAAAAGAGTTATATTAAGTATGCTATATTTGACTATTTTTACTTATTTTGCTTATAGTTATTCGCTACAAAAGAGTTTCCATGCTGAAGCCCGATATGTTATTGACCAGGTAGCAGACATCAATATGCAAACAAATAAATTTCTATTGGGCATAGTTTGTGAGAAATTAGGTTTCAGGAAATGAGGAGTTTGGTTACAAACGCTAACTCCAAAGGCTGCTTTATGTAAAATTTGAAGATATTCAAACAACTGGGATAAAGCAAAGAAGATTTGAATTTACTACCAGCGCCGATGTGGCCAATGCCAACAAGAACGTCACACATGGCGCCATAATTCTGTTCTCCACTTTATCCTTGACACTCTCTGTGAAGTTAGCGATTCCTCCTGAACCTTCTAAATTGTGATCTTGCCGGTACATCTGAAGTTGTGGGGACCAAAATCCCATCTGACATCCTGGGTACCCAGCAAAGACCTGATCTGGTCCTCGTCAACTGCGCTTCCCAAAAAATCATTATCATTGAGCTTACCATCCCTTTTGAACAAAACATCCATAATGCTCAATGTCTACAAGACGAACAAATATGCTGCTTTGGTCATGGACGGGAACAGAATTATGACGCCAAACTTCTATGTATTGAAATTTGTAGTCGACGTCGAGGCCTTATCTCCGAGAAAAACAAGTGCAATATTGATTCCCTCATATATTATTTTCCCTCTTATAACACGACACCAAGGGGCGAGCAACAAAAAAGCATTTGCAAAAAACTTCCAAAAGAAACAAGTAAACGTGCAATTCTGGGTTTCTGTACAATACGACTGGTCTGTTAATATAAATGCTCTGGTTTACACTTTTTGAATTACTTTTTCCTTTAAAATGTTTGTAAAATGTATTTTACTGAAGGTATATTTTCTTGTACATATTGGATGTTTTGTATGTAATAGTATTTATGCTACTGCGGAGATGTTGGGATGCCATATTGTTTACACGGGTGCTTGATGACATGTAGGACTGTATTCATTTTAAAGAAAAGTTGAACACTGATGGCGCTATTTATCTTAAATCTTGTTTGCATCTTTACAAGGGGTAGACACTTGTATAATGGCATTAAAACGTCGTACAAATAAGTAATATATAGCAAAGAAATTTTCAAAAATACTTTTTATCATGAAATGAAATGAAGAACTCATATTATTGAGCTAAATTAAATTAAAAATATAAATAGCGCCCTCAATTTTCACACAAATATACAGTTAATAGAATAAAAATTGCCACAAAACGGCAGAAAAGATGACAAATTTGATAAAGAAATGAAACTCCGGAAACTCTAAGTTATAGGATTAAAGAAAGGTTGAACACTGATGGCGCTATTTATCTTAAATCTTGTTTGCATCTTTACAAGGGGTAGACACTTGTATAATGGCATTGGAACGTCATAAAAATCAGTAACATATAGCAAAGACATTTTCAAACTACTTTTAGCATGAAATGAAATGGAAATGAATAACTCATATATTATTGAGCTAAATTAAATTGAAAAATATCAATAGCGCCCTCAATTTTCACACAAATATACAGTTAATAGAATAACAAGTACCACAAAAAGGCAGACAAGATGAAAATTTGATAAAGAAACGAAAATCTATATATGAGTATATTAGCGTGGTAGCTGTTGCTATTGTAAAGGTCTAGAATTGAAAATTATGTAATGTTTTGTAGAAATGATCACATCAAACAAATGTCTACTCCATTCTCCAGTCTGGATTAAGTGTTTTCTTTTCAATGGTGTTCTTAATGTTTGTCTGTTTTTTCAATGATGCGATAAAGATTAAAATGATCAAATAAATAAAGCACATGGGGAAACTCCCCTCCTCAACCCCCCCCCCCCCCCACACACACACACACACAACCGCCCTCGCACCCCTAAACCCCCACTCACCCCTCTCTTCACGGCACACACGGATAGACACCAAAAAACTGTACTGTACGCGGGGAGAGCGTGGCGCAATGGTTAGGGTACTTGCCTTTAGTGCATGAGGTCCCGGGTTCAATTCCCGGCGGTGGCGAATTGCTGGGATATTGACTTAAAAAAAAGTCTGAAATTAATTGGCAACTTCTGTAGATTAAATTCAGACTTCCGCTCTCCCCATGGTTCATTTAGAATTGAGTAAATGAATCGTGAAAGTACTCCGTCCTTCAGAGGGGACGTTAAGCAGTCGGTTCCGTGTGCAGAGAGCCATACTTGTACATGTATCTCGCAGCCAGTTTCGAAAAGAGTAGGGTGTTAACCCCTGACTGTTCCCAACCCGTCCCGGTGTTCAAATGGACCCCAATGGAAATAAGTTTCAATAGAGGCTTTCTTGGGTTATCCAGGGTTGTCAAAACCCGAACAAATCAAATCAAATCCCACTATGGGCACTAGTCGAGGAGGATGAGCAAACTGAATCACAAATATCGCATTACCATTCTATTCTCTGCTTTCTATCCAATTCTAATCTATTTTGTTTGCGCTATTATTATGGGTCTAATCTCAAGAATGAAATGTCATGTTTAACGATAATCATTGTTTGAGTTTTAACCTTCAATAATCGAAATTCTCACTACCAATCTTGTTAAAATGTATGTATAAGAGTAATGTCAAGATCGATTGCTATAACTACAAACTTCAGCTTTACGTCACTTTACAAATGTCAGATTCTGACAAAGGTCTCATGGCATGCATGGGGTACAATGCTGCTGCAATTACTTTTAGTATAAAATATAAAATACTATCATAATTATGCGGCCTCTTGCCAGAATGCTGGTAAGTAGGTTCATGGTAAGGGTGTAGGAGTGGACGTTCGAGGAGGATGGACGTTAAAATATGTGTCTGATTAAATCCCTTATCACGACAATCAGCCCTAATTTATGTCATACATTCAACCATAACCGTAACGGAGATGAACACTAACATTTGTGAACGGATTTAAATAAATTACGTCGGGATTTAGCATGGTTTCACAGAATATAGCACCAAAGTATCTGCATTCCGGTTGTATCCTATGCAATAGACAGCCACGTTGTGGGGGCATGAGACCCACACCACAGGACTACATCCAGACATATATAGAACCTAGTCTAAGGGATTCGAACAGGATTCTGTATAAAAACGTGTGCTTGAGAAACAATAACCAGATATGCATCCGGCTTCTTTGAAAGCGCGTGCTCCTAACTCCTAACTACAAGTTCTACTTAAATATAGAATTGACTTCATCAGACTCGATATATTATAGTTTCTATATATTTGTTTACATGCAATACACAGAGACATGACTTTGTTCATTTGAACAAAGACCCAACTGTGTTCATTTCTTAATAGAGACACTTACCGAGATTTATGTTAATATTTACTCCCGTAGTGCACTTGAACACTAGGTAAAGATTGTCAATAGAGCAGGACCGATTGTCAATCCAATTATTCGGTATAGCGAGACTTTAATCATTCAAGTGCAAAGAGTAATATGATAATGAATATGTTGCTGCTGTTGTTATTGGTGTTACTGCTGTCAATGATGACGACGACAGCAAATTGCAATTATGATGATGAAGATGATAATGATGATGATGATGATGATGATGATGATGATGATGATGATGATGATGATGATGATGCTTCCTGTTTCTTTCCTTCTAATTTCACATATCTCTGTTCTTCACTCTATATTCCTTTCCTTTTGTTAATCTTTCATATCATATTCTTTCATTTGAGATCAAAAAAAGACCACAGCCTTATGACTAACTATAGAGGGATCAACCTGATGTCCGTTGCTGCAATATACATCCAAATATTGTTGATAAGAAATAGAGACCAATAACAGTGAAGCCTTCAACACTGTGTATACTTTCAGTCATCTGGGATTTGATCAATTAGTAGATAATTAAATCTGGTCAACCAGAAAAACTCACTTTTGGTCAGATGGAATCACCGACGTTTCGGCCAAAACCTTTGGCCTTCAGCTGGGTGGATGATTTAGGGTCATCCGAGGTCAATCGATGAGGAAGTTGCTTGATGACCCGATCCCAACCATGTGACAGATTCACTCTTAGAGTGATTCCATCTGACCAAAAGTGAGTTTTTCTGGTTGACCAGATTTAATTATCTACTAATTGATCAAATCCCAGATGACTGAAAGTATACACAGTGTTATTCGAAAGGAATACGGCAAGGATTGCCTCAAACTAACGAAGGATTTCGAGAAAACATCGAGGAAAGTTGCTAACTATCGTAACCATTTGCGTTTTTCTACGGTGCCTACACGCTGATGTAATACCCCGTAGCGCCAGATTACAATCTACGATCAAAGGATCGCGAGTAGAGAAGATTCTCCATAATACTGAACGCAAATTATTAAATGAGAGAATAAGACAGATTAACTACACGATCAACAAGTTAAATACCAAAAAGGAAGAAATTTCCGGCGAGTTGGAAACTCAGTTGCCATTGGAAACATACAAACGGGTTCAGGAGTTCACCGCACATGCGCAGTTATCACAACACGAGAAAACAAAAACAAGGCAGGTAGCGAAATTCGGAAGACTTGTTTCGTCCGGCAGGGCCGATAAAGACACCAATTGGCGCTGTAAAGAGGATAAATCTGCTCACAATATCAGAGATAGTAGATGGGTTAAGAACCTCTCGGACCGTCCGCTATCGTCTAACGAACAGAGTTTATTGGAAAAGGGCTTGAATTTCGCCGTTACTTCCAAGCGTGTACAAGTGACTGATATCATTACTGCCACTGAATCGGCGATTCGCAATGCTCGTTTGGGACCAGCTAATGCTGAAGAACTGAGATCGCGGGTAAGTGCTAGTGTCATCAGCGCTAAACCCCCCCAACATAACTTGTCTAAAGCCGAATTTACTGCGTTGGAAAGTCTTAAAAAGAACAAAGACATTGCCATCCTTCCAGCTGACAAGGGGCGGTGCACAGTGGTGTTGAATTCGACAGACTACGACAAGAAAGCCAAAGAGTTGTTAGGGGATACAAAGACTTATACCACCCTCAATAAAGACCCCACGAGTGGTATTAAACGTAAGATCGCGGCTAAGTTGAATCAATTCTTGGAGAAAGACAAGGTTATTGACATCAAATTGAAACATCAATTATACCCCACGTCTGAAACTATACCTACCTTCTATGGACTTCCGAAGGTTCATAAGGCCAGTGTACCTTTACGTGCTATTGTCAGCAGCATAGGATCGGTCACCTATAACATTGCCAAGTACCTCGCTAAGATCGTAGGCCCTTTGGTTGGCAAATCGAAACATCATATTTGGAATTCAAAGGACTTCGCGGAGAAAATTCAGGGTATTGTGTTGGACGCGGACGAAACGATTACATCCTTCGACGTCACTGCCTTGTTCACGAGCATCCCTCCAGCAGACGCGGTACTCGCGGTTCGGGACGTTTTGAAGGAGGATAAGACTTTGTCCTATGTTTTGTCCTATTGAGCCTATGTTTGGACAATACTTACTTCAGCTATGGCAATAACTTTTACCAACAATGTCATGGTTGTTCGATGGGCTCCCCTGTGTCGCCGATTATTTCCAACCTGTACATGGAGCGATTTGAACAGTGTACCTTGTCGTCTTACCCCGGATCTCCACCTTCCAAATGGTATCGTTATGTTGACGATACTTGGGTTATAGTCAGATTTTCGGAGCTCGACAAGTTCTTTGCGCATATTAACCAAGTGGATAACAACATCAAATTCACCCAAGAAGGTCTGACGGACAATAAACTTCCATTTTTGGATTGCTTGGTTACTGTCAACCAAGATCGCACTCTCTCAGTATCAGTATTTCGCAAACCAACACATACTGATCAATATTTGCAGTTCAGCTCTAATCATCCATTGGTCCAGAAACTCGGTGTAGTGAATACTCTTTATCACAGGGCCGATACCATCATCACAAAGGACTCTGATAAGATCAATGAGCACCAACACTTGCGCCACGCCTTGAAAACGTGTGGTTACAAAGACTGGGCAATTGACAAGGCCCTAAATCGTGGTGAGAAAGACGCTAAACCAGCCAGCGAACCCACCGCGTCTTCTGGTACCAAGACTTTTGTCACCATCCCCTACCATGGGGATGTTTCAGAGAAATTAAAGAGGATCTACCGCGATCACGGCATCACTACACACTTCAAGCCAACCAATACCCTGCGGCAGTCGCTAGTACACCCAAAGGACAAACAGCCCAAGGGCCGTTTAAGTGGTGTTGTGTATGGTGTCCAGTGCGCTGAAGATCAGGTGTGCCAAGAACATTACATTTGTGAAACCGGCCAACCACTGCAGAGTCGCATGTCCCAACATAGACGCGCCAGTTCAAGTGGCAACGATTCAGCTGTCTACAAACACCTTAAGGCAGTGGTCACAGTTTTGACATTGACGACGTTGTCATTTTGGACCGTGAACCCCGTTGGTTTGAACAGGAGCGGGGGCGTTAGAGTGAATCTGTCACATGGTTGGGATCGGGTCATCAAGCAACTTCCTCATCGATTGACCTCGGATGACCCTAAATCATCCACCCAGCTGAAGGCCAAAGGTTTTGGCCGAAACGTCGGTGATTCCATCTGACCAAAAGTGAGTTTTTCTGGTTGACCAGATTTAATTATCTACTAAGTGAAGCCTTCAGCCCACAGCCACAGACACCACATCAAGTGTAAGGAGGGCATATGAAGCAATTATCCAACTTCAAATATCTGGGATTAATGATGGCCTCTAACCAGGCGGAAAGCACTTGCTCGGTCTGCTTTTTGGGATAAAACATGGCAAAAAGAGATAAGAGCACAAAGGACAAGCAATCTGATTTATATATAAACGCTGTTGGGGATACCAACAGCAATTTACAATCAGATGCTATTTCCTCACTTGGTATGAATCGTGGTGCTTAGTCGCTTGCTTGTATGAATGGATGAATGATCATGTCGCCCTATTAAAACTTTAACATTTCATTATTTTATCAGTAGCAAAATACGGGATAATCTATATCATTATTCAAAATAATAAATCAATCTTTGCATAGAAACCGGCACTGTTTAACAGGATTCTCTAAAGACCAAGAAAGGGAAAAAAACACCACCTTCGAAGTAAAATAGAAT
Organism: Amphiura filiformis; assembly: GCF_039555335.1. Classification (NCBI taxonomy): domain Eukaryota; kingdom Metazoa; phylum Echinodermata; class Ophiuroidea; order Amphilepidida; family Amphiuridae; genus Amphiura; species Amphiura filiformis. The sequence continues at coordinate 27,353,869 of NC_092643.1, forward strand.
AAGCAAGACAAAACCAGACTCAGGACTCAAGGCCAAAATCACCTTTTACCCGAACTCACAATACACTGTTTGATTAAGCTAACAAAATCTAAGTCTTATTATTGAAAACAAAGTATGATTGGTACATATAACAACAATTGCATATAATAAAATCACACAATCACAGTTTTATTCCATCAGTACTTAACCAGCGGTTTTCTTGTTGGTGATCTTAGAGTTCTTGCAATGTTCTGGACGACTGATGTAATATATCCTTATTCACTTGTCCTGAGAAAATCAGCGAAGTCTAGTGTACACTTGCGTTTATAAATATAAATATCCGTGCGTATGAAATCCTCACACGAAAATGATGCTGCTTTCTCCAATCACTTATCTTCTTGCGCTGCTTTCTCCAAAATATATCTCCTTGCGCTGCTTTCTCCAAATATTTATCTCCTTGCGCTGCTTTCTCCAAAAATGGTGTTTCTTTCACCTATCACTCTTTTTCCAGGGAACAGGTTTCTTTAACACAGCTCCGCTGTATTTGACAGATGTGTGGTTTTCATAAACCCAGCAAACTCCAGCAATTCGACAGAAGAACTTTAATCCTTTGATGAGGAAGAGCACATTGGTGTGCTCGCAATCTCCTTTGTTGCTGTTTTAACATTAGCTCAATTATTGGCTATGGTAACTGGTTAAAATGTACTTCTTTTTTGAAGCACGAAGACCATCAGACACATGTATAGTTTCACAATCTCCCATGACATTCTGTAAAGTCCAAACTCAAGCCTCCAGCTTTTTATACCAGTACTCATGCAAAACCCATCATCTATTAATAAACCATCACTTCATTCACATCTTCACAGATGATGCAAGCTTGGGATTTCCCAAGATTAATTATACACATTAACCTTTCTCATTACATCACTTCCTGGTTTTTTTTTTCTCTATGGTGCAATACACTGAACTGGGGATTTCCAAGTTCCAAACATAGATCTGACTTTGTTTACAATAATTTGGGGGGGGGATTCCAAAATGACTTTCCGCACCATTATCTTGCAAGTACAAGGGGGTTTCCCATCTCATGAAATACTTTCAGCTTGTAAACAAAGTTAAATAATTTAATTAAATTACTCAGGGCACATCACAATTCCAAAAAAGACACGGCATTTCATATCGTTGAGAGATCCAGTTTTCAATTCCAAGTAATCCACTATTCTATTTTGCATTTCCTCTTAACATATACAACTATTATCTATCAAAATAACAGATTTGATCTCAATGAAGACAAAATCCAAATTTATATTTCAAGTGATCTGTTTTATCTACAATATAAACTGGCATAGAGCAAGAAGTTTCACTCCCGTAAGGTTGACAAAAATCGTTTAATAACTAACACAGTTCCTAGAATTACGCTCAAGCATTTTGCACATTGAAGACGACTAAAAGCTTTGTAAAATATTATATCTGCATCAAATATTTCAATTTTGTTACCTATTTCTTAACTCTGCACATTGGAGTCACATAAATACCAACTATAATCATAATAAGTACGGCTTTATTCAGATCTAGTGTCAAGATAGAACTAGTCATATTGGAATCCCATTTGAATTTGCATATATGATAACACCCACCTATTTATACATGTCGTTATTGGTCTCATTTAGTCCCCGTCAAAATCCCATTTTAATCTCCTTCTTTACTTCTCTGACGGTTATATCATACTACGCAGTCGCTACTGGCGTAGCGATTTTTCATGACGTTTTACTGCGTCTACATAACGTAAATGACTAACCAAGATAATCGATAAGCAATCGGGGACATACCAGCCAGCTTCAGCACTGCCAGCAGCTAGTTGAAATAAAGGCAGCTGGTATCGTCTGTCTCTCAGCATGTTCATTCGCCGCGACTTTTAGCATGGCAAGTATAAACCCATGCCATACTGGTGCTTATTCTGATTTGATTCACATAATATAATCATAGTCACAAATCTTTTTAACTTTTTCTTGTTAAATTATTTTCACCATCAAATAAACGTTGAAAAAAACAATATCATCAAAGGTAACAAAATATGTAACAAATATAAAATGTTACAATTCGTAAGTGTGACCTTGATTTTAAACCTAACATTCAAAAACAGTATTGATCGCACTGTACATTTTTTTTTCACAAAGGTCGAACCCACAGTGGGCCGAACCGAAACATTCGCTATTTTATGCGAATGTAAGTTCATTATAAGTTCACACGTGCTGGTAACAAAATAACTAGAACTTGTTTTTAGCTCAAATATAAAAATGAAACTTAAACCTCAAGTTTTGGATAAGGATGAAGTAGTAGTAAGGTCACCAAAATGACAAATCTGGACCAAGCATGGTCACAATATCATAAGACATATTTTAAAGAAGACGTTGTGTCACACATCGAATATTCAACGTTATTTGAATTTTCAATTTGTGTGCTGAAAGTTAGTTTGAACTGTTCTAGGTAGTTACCTTATGTCCTTATATTAATTCGCACGACGAGAGCGAGTAAAGGGTTAATGCAACCTGTTAGCGTTCTATCGTTACCATTTTTATCCAGGTAGCACTAATATAATGGCGCAATTCTATGCACGCTTCTGGTTGGTGGCATTGGTCGCTTCGATTAGCATGTGACAAAGCCGGGAGGAAAGGCTAGTAAACATATCAGACCCTTAGCTTTAAGGTTCGTTAAGATTTCATTGATTAAACCCTGGATGAGGTGATTGAATAACGCTAGGTGCTTCTCACCTGATCTGAATATACCAGGGGTGGTAAATACCTTCTTTTTTTTCACATCCAGGCACCTATATTAACATCTGATATATGCGATAGAAATGTTTTGCTGCTTATTTGATAAGAAAATTTATAACATTATACAAGCAACTTGTTTGCTAGCTGTTTTTGCCTTCCTCAAAGTTTTTCTTAAAAAGCAGCTCTTTCAGTTTGATTAAATAGAGTTGAACTACGAATTAAGCCTATTTTGTTTTACTTAAAAAACGATCTCTAAGAGCAGCCTACGACATATTGAATCGTATATAATTATTTTTCTTGCCCATAAGACCAGTAAGACAAAACTGAAAGGTATTGCACAAATTCGGCATAATTCGTGTGTTATTTCATCGCAAAATTTGTAAACACTCATCCGGATCTTTAAAATATATTTGAAGAGGTTTCGTGTTTATATTTCAATATATTACATGTATCGGATACAAGAAAATACAAGATTCTCAAGTTCGTATGTTAACCGTCACTATTTTCAATTTCACTTGTGACATTTAGAATAAAGTATTATTATGATCAATATGTAACAAAATAACATGATGATGACATTGATCAATATAAATGACGTCTGATTTTTTCTTCAAGGACATGGTTTCACAGGACAACTTGTGTTTAGTTTCTTGCTCAATACCAGTGGCGTAGGGGCAGGGGGGCAATTTCCCCCTGGCAAAAATTGCCTATTTGGGCTCCCGCCCCCTAGTGCAAGGAAAAAAGAGGAAAAAGGACCATACGATTATTATCAATAAGCCTGGCAAAATTGTCTATTTGGGCCCCCGCCCCCCCCCCCCAAGTGCAGGGAAATTTGGTGAATTTGGGCCCCCGCCCCATACAGGCTTGCCCCCCCTGGATAAATCCCAGCTACGCTGCTGCTCAATACGTTACTTAATTTTAATCGGAACATGTCGAGAAATGTCATTTTAAGGCGCGTGTTTGCTGGGTGCGCATGCGAGTGTGCAAGCACTCGCCTATGTGGGGTGGTTGTGAGTATGTCAATTTGCTATTGTTTGCATGAACACTTTCTGGGAAAAGTTTGTGAAATAGACTTTTTCTCCAATGTTTAAAAATGCTGAAATCTAACTACACTACAAACACATTGAATTTTACTGAAACTCACTTTAGGTAAACGAAATATTTTCGTCATGCAACGGAAGTAGCACTTTTGCATCTTCTGCGAAACTGACAATTTTCAATATCGATCGGTTTTCAATAAAGATCATGTTGCATAGCTTGTCTTGTATGAACACGCGAGTCGTAAAGATGAGCACCAACTGTACACGCTAGAAAAAAGGATTCAGAATGTCGCATTTAATAACAAAACTTGAAACATGTAGGTACTGCATGTCTTCTTAGGCAGCGAATATAATTTTGTTTACCATACCGCATTTTAGTGGGATGAAAGTGATATTTAGAAAAGATTAGATAATTGGCGTTTAAATGTCAAGTTATATAACTATTGAGATTATAATTATTACACAATACTGTTTTTTAAACTTCTCGGGCTCAGAATTTGAGCAGCGAAGCATTGTAGGATATCATGTCAACAAAGTTGGATACCGGGCGGACGATTTGTCCCTATGTGTACTTCATGCCATTGAAAAACAAACCTGATAGAAACAATCGGAGAAAACAATTTCGATCTTACATTTTGTTCATCCCATTTCTCAAATGACATGCCATTTGTCATGTCTTTTGCGTGGCATGTGCATGCAATCTGTTATTATAATATATGTGAAATAATCCTCAAAATGTTTGAATACAAAGTAATTTACTTGGCAGACGACAATCAAACCCCGTGCATACGCAAGTAAAGCATTATCCCTTAATTCAGCGTTTCAGATGGGTTGTATTGTGCAGATAACGTATCTCGATTGACATTCATGCAAGACCATTAGTCAAGGCACGCCAAATAGCTTTCACTGAAGAGGGTACTCTTCTCTTCCTGGAGTTTCAAAGAAGTAATCGCAGCGAATAGTGTCTTCTTGAATAAAGACGCGGCCATCATGGCCATAGGGTTTTATTGAACGCTGTCGCTCTTGTATTTTGATACTATCCAACTACAGCACCCAGAGATCTCCGAAAAGTGTGCTTTTACAACCAATTTTATTTACGGCAACTAAAGGATTGGTTCCATAGTTTCCAATTGCTCCATCGTATTGGTGTCATCAGATCATGATGCAGTCATGTCTACAGTAGAATTCATCTCGACCTTTGCAGGACTTAAACCCCATTAAAAGCTATTAAACCAAGATAACACTCATTGAAGCAGCTCAACTGATTAAATCAGATCTTCTCTGGTTGTGCACAAGTGTCTGTTTTACATGTGCGACATCGCAATAAAGCTGGTATTATAGCTTCAGTTGGGTAACCGATTATAAAGGAAACGAAAGGAAACAATGGTATGTGTACCTTTGTTCACGAAATGAGACAATGGCCTGCTTTTTGTAAACCAGCATTCTTCAAAATGAGCAACATAATGATTGTTGACTTAACACGGTTTGGAAATAATTTCTTCATATTTTTGGTGTTATCTGTTGTTTACATATCCTTCCTAAAACACAAAAGTGCGACCCTCTCCAAACATCTAAATTAGCTAAAAATTTAGGACATGTTACAAAACTATATTTTCTAGAACCTATTTAGAATAGTTTAAATGTAGCTTGTACCTTTTTTTTTTGTGGCATCCTTCAGAACGGAGCGGTCCGTTACCAATATAGCTCAATATTTTCGGTCAAATCTCCATTCAATTAACACGGGGAGTTGGCTAGCTATGAGCTAGCTATGCTTTGCCCTCACTCATATTCTACGAAAGTGTGACCCCTTCTGAACATCTAACCTAGCTGTAATTTTAGGTCATGTTAGAGAAATATATTTGCTAGAAGTTTGGAGAATAGTTAAAATATTGGCCGGTTATTTTTCACACAGTGATGTTAACTAGGCAATGCCCATATACCTATAACATACACTGTTTGTAGAGGCCACGCGTCAATGGTGAGAGCACTGTGTATTGTGTATAGGAAAACGGACAGTAACTGCAGTATGTACTAACAAATTATAAGATCAAGATCTTAATCTATTCGTGGCTCTATCAACGAGGGAGGAGGGAGGCCGAAATTACAACGATACAACAGTGTGAAATTTTACCTAGAAATAAAGTAGCGCTATAACAGAATTATTAAAATTGTAATGGATTAACTTTGGTTAATTATCATTCAACTCGTACATATATTCGTCTCAGCCCTTTTATATTTTACTTCAAAAAACGATCTCTAATAGCAACCTACGACATATTGAATTATATAATTATTTTTTCCCCTACAGTAAGACGAAACTGAAAGGTATTGCACAAATTTGGCATAATCGTGCGTTAATTTCATCAAAAAACATTAAACACTCATATTCAGGATCTTTAAAATATATTTGAAGAGGATTTGTGTTTTCATATAATGTATCGGATACAAGAAAACTACAAGGTTCTCAAGTTCGTATGTTCACCGTCACTATTTTCAATTTTACTTGTGACATTTAGAATAAAGTATTACTATGATCAATATGTAACAAAATAACATCATGATGACATTGATCAATATAAATGACGTCTGATTTTTTTTCTTCAAGGACATGGTTTCACAGGACAACTTGTGTTTAGTTTTTTGCTCAATACCAGTGGCGTAGCTGGCAAAAATGGCCTATTTGGGCCCCGCCTATAGTGCAAGGAAAAAAGAGGAAAAAGGAGGGAGAAAGAGGAAAAGACAGAGGGGGGAGAGAGGGAGAGAAGGGGCAGAGAGATGGGGAATCCATACGATATGCAATACCATACGATTATTATCAATAAGCCTGGCAAAAATTGTAAATTTGGGCCCCGCCCCATACAGGCTTGCCCCCCAGCTACGCCGCTGCTCAATACGTTACTTAATTTTAATCGGAACATGTCGAGAAATGTCATTTTAAGGCGCGTGTTTGCTGGGTGCGCATGCGCGTGTGCAAGCACTCGCCTAGGTGGGGTGGTTGTGAGTATGTCAATTTACTATTGTTGCATTAACACTTTCTGGGAGAAGTTCGTGAAAATAGACTTTTTCTCCAACGTTTAAAAATGCTGAAATCTAACTACACTTCAAACACATTGAATTTTACTGAAACACACATTAGGTAAACGAAATATTTTCGTCATGCAACGGAAGTAGCACGTTTGCATCTTCTGCGAAACTGACAATTTTCAATATCAATCGGTTTTCAATAAAGATCATGTTGCATAGCTTGTCTTGTATGAACACGCGAGTCGTAAAGATGAGTACCAACTGTACACGCTAGAAAAAAGGATTCACAATGTCGCATTTAATTACAAAACTTGAAACATGTAGGCCCTAAGAATTGCATGTCTTCTTTCTTGAAAACAAAATAAATAGGCAGCGAATATAATTTTGTTTACCATACCGCGTTTTAGTGGGATGAAAGTGATATTTAGAAAAGATTAGATAATTGGCGTTTAAATGTCAAGTTATATAACATATAACTATTGAGATTATAATTATTACACATTACTGTTTTTTAAACTTCTCGGGCTCAGAATTTGAGCAGCGAAGTATTGTAGGATATCATGTCAACAAAGTTGGATACCAGGCGGACTTCATGTCATTGAAAAACAAACCTGATGAAAACATACGAGTGGATATTCACTGATGGAAACAATTTCGATATTACATTTTGTTCATCCCATTTCTCAAATGACATGTCATTTTTCATGTCTTTTCGTGGCTTGTGCATTCAATCTGTTATTTTTATATGTAAACTGAGCTCAAAAAGAAACTTATAATTTTTCACAAGGTCATATCTTGAAATCATGTCCATCAAATTGAACCAAAATTACACACATATTTACTTCAACACTCTATTCTTAACACATGTCAGTAACCAAGCAGTTATCCAACTGACACAACAGCAAAATGCACTGACATGGGACAGCTTCCTGGACCACATTCACAGCCCAGCCCTGTTTCATGAAAAAAGTGTATGAAAAGCAGAAAGCAGCACCGTTTTATCATCTGTGCTAGGATCTTGTGTGCATTCTCACAGAGTTTTTGTCCTGGGTGCCAAATGTTGGGCTGTGAAAGTGAAGGAAGTCCAGGAAGCTGTCCCATGACAGTGCATTTTGCTGTTGTGTCAGTTGGACAACTGCTTGGTTACTGACATGGGTTTTGAGTAGAGTATTAAGATAATCCTGTGAGTAATTTTGGTTCATTTTGATTGACAGTATTTTAAGATATGACCTTGTGATTAACAAGTTCACAAAATTAAACGTTTCTTTTTGAGCTCAGTTTATGTGAAATAATCCTCAAAATGTTTGAATACAAAGTAATTTACTTGGCAGACAACAATCAAACCCCGTGCATACGCAAGTAAAGCATTATCCCATAAGTCAGCGTTTCAGATGGGTTGTATTGTGCACATAGCGTATCTGGATTGACATTCATGCAAGACCATTAGTCAAGGCACGCCAAATAGGTTTCACTGAAGAGGGTACTTTTGTCTTTCTTATGACCTCTTCCTGGAGTTTCAAAGAAGTAATCGCAGCAAATAGTGTCTTCTTGAATAAGGACGCGGCCATCGTGGCCACAGGGTTTAATTGAACGCTGTTGCTCTTGTATTTTGATACCATCCAACTACACCACCCAGAGATCTCCGAAAAGTGTACCTTTACAACCAATTTTATTTACGGCAAATTTTGGATTGGCTCAATAGTTTCCAATTGCTCCATCATATTGGTTTCAGATACTATTAAATGTGACTGGACGCGGCGAATCAGCCGTAAAGTCGGCCCCGGTCAATTTTGTTTTATTTTGTGTTTAGAAAATATATATCATAAGCTTTAAAATAGTATATCATTTGACTTCAAACGATATCCAAAAGCGGGGTTATGATTTGTTGAACTCTGTTCCTTCGACAAAATTGTATTTTTTATCGGTTCTACATGTTCTGGTAATAAATATCCAACAGTCATAATTGGCGGTCATTTCAAATCATCCCCAAGTCAACGAGGTTCAGAAATATCCTCTCATTGTTCATTGTTGATTATACATACCTAGACAAAATACAATGCTTTGTTATCTACCACTTGAACAGGATTTAGCCAAAGCAAACAAAGACAAGAACTATTCTATAGAAATAGGTAGAAGCTTATTATCCTCTTCAGCAGTAGTATTATTGATTGATTTAAACAGCGTTTGATGAGATACTTGTCGCAATGAATTGATACACCTATGAATACGACCTTCACATACATTTTACACTTTAACTCAGAATACAATTTACCGAGTTTACGGCTGATTCGCCGCGTCCACTCACAAATTATTTGATCAAGATATTAATCTACTCGTGGCTCTATCAACGAGGGAGGGGGGAGGCCGAAATTACAACGATACACCAGTGTGAAATTTTACTTAGAAATAAAGTAGCGGGGAACTTATAAGTTGTGGAACCTATAGTTAACACATCTTCCCAAGAAAAAAGACTAATAACGTTGCTTTACCGACTTAAGGATGACACGTGACTTTTCTTCGTCTTAAAATATATAACGTATTTGTGTGGAAGGGCTGAGACGAATATGCAGGGGTGTGAATGATAATTAACCAAAGTTAATACATTGCAATTTTAAAAATTCTGTAATGTAATGAAATGCCCTGCTTAGCGAAAATCATTGTTTGAATTTCAACCTGAAATAATCGAAATTCTCACTTCCAATCTGGTTAAAATGTATGTATAGGGGAAATGTCAAGTTTGGTTGTTATAACCACAAACTTCAACATATCGACTCTATACAAATGTCAAATTCTGACAATGGTCTCAAGGGGTATAAAGCTGCGGGATTTATGTAATACCAGCTTTTTTGTCAACAGAAAGACATACATAATGCAGACTTTGGTATCAGAATTTTGGTAGAGGTAGTATTAGGCAAGGATTACACTTTATTGGTTTCAGGTAGCTCCAGGATAGAAGTGTGATTAACAAAACCACCCAATATCACAACATTCAGGCTTAAATTTATTCAATATATCCTATATGGTAACTGCAACTTTCCTCTCTTCAAATTCAGCCTTTGGCTCACCGTAGAACAGTAGGTGCCTCCACTATGTTCCATCGAATTTTCTACGGGAATTCCCCTGAATTACTTTGCCAACTACTTCCGGACCAGCTCCAGACTGACCCTCGCCTTTTTAGATCTCACAACCTTGCAGTTCATATTCCAAGATCTAACCTTGTTAGTCATGAGCGGTCTTTCATTCCATCTACATGGAATGACTCCCGCCTCACATTCCTGGAATTGTGAAACGGACCAGCTTCAAAAACGGAGGTTAATAGCTATCTAGGCGCCAACCCGTCAGCTTTATCGTAATGATAACAGCTGTTAATGCCTTGATATGTCTTTACATATAAAAAAAAACCCGGATTGTATTACAATGGATTTTATTTTAAGACGTAGGGGTTTAGTGTGATTTCAGAGAATAAAGCACCAAAGTAATGTGCTATTTCCTATACTATAGTCTCTATTCAATTATAATATACAACCACGTTGTGGGAAGAACAGCAGGACTATATATATCAACCTGGGAATACAATTCAGACATATAATAGGACCTAGTCTAAAGATTCGAACTGGATTCTGTACAATAACAAGTAAAACGTGGTCTACTTGCGAGTGCTACTTTTCAAATATCGATTTGACTTCATCAGGCTAGATGATGTGGGAGCATGTGTGGCCGAGTGGATAAGGCGCCCGACTCATATTACATAGGTTGTGAGTTCGAGCCCCGCTCGTGCCAACGTGTTGTGTCCTTGGGCAAGGCACTTTATCCTCATTGCCTACTTGGGGATGGGGTTGGGTTGCATTGGATGTTTGTATAGTTGTTTGTTTCAATGTTGCAATATTGGCGCTGATTAAGCTGCTGCCTACAAATTGCATTGTGTCTGTTTAGTTGTGTTTAATGTACAATTCTAGCAATTTGACCTGCGGCACACCGTCATCATCCCTATATCTTCGTGTTAAAAATTGCCGTGGTAGTACGATAAATCCTCACGTTTTTCAACAACTACGCATGGTGACTTTGTTCGAGATAGGCCGTGCGACTCAGGCTATGCATACAATTTGAGATTTTGAGAGCCGGCCACACTGTTTCTATTCTATGTTTTACGATTTTCGCATGATCAGTATATGGCTGGCCGTAACCGCCACAACGTGGAGCTGCTACGCGTAGCTTACTTTTCGCTTCGCGGAGCTAAATTGACCAATCATGTTAGATCTTTTCATTACGCGGAGCCAGTTGATGCATCATCGTTCCAGAGAGAGAAAACTCTTGCCAAAATTAATGTTTACTACGTGGATTTTAAATGAAAACCCCCATTTTTTATGCTTTTCCAGTCAGAAAAGGACAAAATTTGTCCATTCGTGAGTGTAGCGAGCGAAAAAATTAGGTTCTTTATGCTTTCTTGGTCAAAATTTTAGGAAAAGGTCCAAAACAGGTCCACCTTTTCAAAATCAGCCCCCAATAAATCCTGGCTACGCCCCTGGCCGGCCGTAATGAAGCCAATTGCTTATCTATATCGGTGCATAATTTTTACACTATTTCTGAGAGAGACGTTCTAGGCTAGTGTAGGTTTTGGATATACAATGTGATGAAACCCCTTATTTATAATGATTAATGCTGCATGACACAGATTTGCCAAAGTGACGTAGCCAGGATTTTTTCAAAGTAGGCCTAGTTAATGGAGAAAGGGCAAGAGAGGCCATGTGGCTTTTATGGGGGAAATTTGCCGAAAATGGGCCCAAAATATAAAAATCAACAACTTTAAAACCGCGTAGGTCAGCATTCCACAAGGGGCAAGATGTCCGAAGGCTGCGGGAGTTTCCTCCTTCTAACCATGGCCAAGGAGGGGAATGGCTCCTTTTCTAGCTTTTTCTTCTTCTCCCTCCTCTCTTTCTCTCCCCTCCCTTTTCTCTCTCCTTCTTCTCTTTTTCTTTTCCTTCCTTTTACCTCTTTTTTGAAAATCATAGGGGGGTCAATTGCCCCCTTGCCCCCCCTGTGGCGCCTCCCTGTAATAAACCACAAACAGTTGTACAGGATCAATACCATTGTTTGATTAGTGTATAGTCAATGTTACCTTGCATGCATGTGCCATGTGTGTGGCGTGTTTGTTTGTTTGTCTACTGTGTCAGGCCAGGATCACTGACACCCACGGTACTGATACTGTCATACTATCACGGTGATCATATTGTTGAATGTTGTTGACTTTAAAATAATCATGATGCAGTCATGTCTACAGTAGAATTCACCACGACCTTTGAAGGACTTAAACCCCATTAAAAGCTATTAAACCAAGATAACACTCAATGAAAACAGCTCAACTATGTTACATCAGATCTTCTCTGGTTAAATACACACTGCACTTGTGTCTGTTTTACCTGTGCAATGAACAATGAGCTGGTATTATAGTTTCAGTTGGGTGAATGATTATAAAGCGAACGCAAGGTAACAATACTGTCTGGGCTTTTGTTTACGAAATGAGACAATAGTCTGCTTATTGTTAACCAGCGTTCTTGAAAATGAGAAGCATAATGGTTTGCAGACTTAACACGGTTTAGAAATAATTTGTTCATATTTTTTGGTGTTATCTGTCGTTTACATATCCTTCCTAAAACACAAAAGTACCAATATTTCCAAACACCTAAATTAGCTAAAATTTAGGAAATGTTACAAAACTATATTTTCTAGAATTTCAGAGAATACTTTAAATATTGACTGGTTATTTTTTACACAGTGACGTCATATAGGCAATGGCATAATACTTCTAACATACACTAGGTCACGCGTCAATGGTGAGCGCACTGAGTATTGTGTATAGGAAAACGGGCAGTACCGTAACTACAGTATGTATGGCCTACTACTAGTATATAAAGTAAATCCGAACTGGTTTGCTGAAGGTCGAATTCCGCAGGCCACGCCGCGCAAGATGTACAAATCAGCTCCCGGCGATACACTGCAGATCGCAGAATTGTGTGCATGGTTTACCACCACTCTGCCTAGCTATATAGTTGTGTACAATACTGTATGAGTTTCTTGTGAGTGCATGTCCATCTTAATAATAAGTCGGTTCGTACTTTTCATAAATTACTTTTTGAATCATAACTATCGTGACCGAGGATACCCTTACGAAAATGGCACGCAGTTTTTGAACGCATGCAGCATGCAAGCAGCACGCGTGCCGCACCGCATGCAGCACGCGTGCAGTTGGTAGCGTGCGGATGCGTATATTTGGAACGAGGCACGCATGCAGGAAAGCGTGCAGATGCTTGCTGCATGCGTGCAGGTCATGAGCGTGTGCAGTTTGCATGCAGCATGCAAATCCATTAGCGTGCACTGCATGCGTGCAGCACGTACTGGCCATATATATGTGAGACAAAATCATGAAAAAAAAAATCAAAAATAATGGTTAACAGTGTATACTGTCCTTACAATTAGTCTTACATAACCTGGCTATCCATTTCACAATGAACCAAAATTGCCTAGCTTAATTTTATACAAGTCACTTATCTAACTTAACCTACCTGATTTTGAACCTGGGACCTTCTGCATGGGAGTCTGATGCTTTACCATTTGAGCTATTGGGGTATACACATTTGATGAAGTGTTTTAAGTTAATATAAGCAATATTTTGATGACTAAACCGGCCAAAGTGCATCATTTTATGAATATCAAATTTACTGTGAATATTGATAACATTCACTATAAAAATGTTGAATTTTGTTTTGATTTTTTGCAGTGCCAATTAACTGTTGATTCATGAATGGCATACCAACATCGGACCAATGTTGCAATGCCAACTATCGAAAAAGAAATGGCATTCCAACATTGGGCCAATGATGCAATGCCTACTATTGACTTTCGAAACAGGAATGACATTCCAACATCGGCCTAATGTTGCAATGCCAACTATCGAAACAGGAATGGCATTCCAACATTGGGCCAGTGTTTCAATGCCAACTATCAAAACAGGAATGGCATTCCAACATTGGCCCAAAGTTGAAATGCCAACTATCGAAACAAGAATTTGCTTGCCCTCCCCTCTAGACCTGCCAAAAAATGCTTGCCCCCTCCCCTGTTGGCCTGCCAAAAATTGCTTGCCCCCCCCCCCCCCCCCCTCTTGGTCTGCCAAAAAATCTTGGTCTGAAGGTTAAATACTTAGAAAATTTTGGTCCGAAGGCTAACTTATTTATTCATTGTAAACATTTAAATATTTTCACTTCTAGATCATTGCCAAATTGTGACTTGATGTCAGTTGTGTAAAGGTGAATTATAGTCATTGACAATCCTGCATGCATGCAGCATTTTACCTTTCTGCTTCTGGAAACCCTGTATGCGTGCAGCATTCTAACTTTGTGATCTGGAAATCCTGCATGCATGCAGCAATATGCGTGCTGCATGCAAGATGCGTGCAATTTGCATGCAGTCCTACAGTCCGCACACTAGACTGGCCCCCAGTCTCGGTTCGGTTCCATTTTTGGATAATGTAACAATAAATAATTACATAATGCCCTATGATAAAAAAATGTCCTCTACCCCCCCCTTATTTTCTTCAATGCCAAAACCCATTCCTCTTCATCCAGAAATCGACGCCACTAATTACACCCACCACAGTCAACCATGCAGCAATATAGAAATATACTCGTATTATAAGTGAACGCGAAAGTCCATTGAGCGCTGATTCCTCGACTGGTCCAATCTGTTAGAGATCTCACTTCCAAATATTCGTTCAACGAAGCACGGTGATTCCGATGTCAATTACGAAAGCCCCGCCCCAGTTTCAATTCAAATATGGTAGCACAAAGCTATGCCGCGGGATGTGACGCAAGATCGGATGGGACACTTGTCAACAACTGAGAGGTAGTGAGCTCAAGTGGCACGCGTCTGATAGACCCATGGTACGCGCAATAATAAAAAGCAACCACTCGACTCGGACTTAGGCCTATTGTCCATATTGCGTATATTATCGCGTGCGGTTTGCAAATGTTTGCACATTATTTAGCTAGGGAAGCCTTTTCAAATATCCCCGCGCTGCCAAGCTGCGTTGATTGGTCGGATACAATATCGTTGTTTAGTCGCTTACACAAACGTTAATGTAGTGAAAACATGGACGTGGTATATAGAAAGATTGCGTGACTCCAAATCCGTAAAAGTGAACTCCCAGCATTTTGTGGGAACTGGAAGTCAAATTGCTTACAGACTGGGAGGGTCCATGTATTGGGTTGATTTTTAATGCTATGTAATCTACATTACCAGTCGTTCTCCATGGACCCGAGGGAGGGTCTATCCGCACACAAGTGTAGTCTGCTCGTAATTTGCGTACAGATTGGTAGTCTGCACGCAGGTTCTGCAAGCAAATTGTGTGCGCGGTGGATATTTGTGTGCGGTGCCTGCATGCACTCAGCTGGTTCGCACACATGAACACGCTACCAGCAGGCCTTGCTTGCATGCTGCACACATCTGCACGTGTGCTGCACACTGCCGCACGCGTGCTGCATGCTTCCGCACACATTTTTCATTGCTTGCATTTTCGTAAGGGTATCTTGCAACTACGTGAAGCTCGTCTGGCAAATTCTTAATGACTAAATTCGCTTCACGTAATGAGTAAGTCGTACTTGATTGGTCAGTTTTACCTCCGAGTAATGAAAAACTCTAACATGATTGGTCAATTTGGCTCCACGGAACAAAAAGTCAGCTACGCGTAGCAGCTCCACGTTGTGGCGGTTGTGGCCTACCATATCAGTATCCCATATGATATTTTTATTGTAAGAAAATTTTATTTGTTGTCACGTAAATCACAGGTTTCGTTTAAATGTACTAACTGGAAATTAAATGTACTAATTAGTGAGGACCGGTATTTTGCTGTGGATATGTTTAACTGCAATTTTGATGTAAAACATTTGAAATCCGCTGTAAAAATTTTGATAATATTCAACTCTTTGAGAAAATTATTTTATAAAGGAATGCTGGTAAAACCAGGTGCAATACAATGTACATTTATTGACACACTATCATGCTCTTTATCTTCGTCAATAATAGAATAATCGATTTCAATCGAATTGAATGCATGAGTTTGTAGTTGACTACTGAGCGACCTAAGCGATCGATTGCTAGCCAATCAGATAGAACTCCTTTTCTTGCGTTTTTATACCACTCGCCTGTCGCTCACTACCACTCGCCCGTCGCTCACCAACGGAGTATTAAATTTATATTTATCGTATAGGACGTCGACACTGTGTGCGGGTCACCATTAGAGTTTGAAATAAAACCTTCCTTTAACCTTCCTTTATTTATACATGTAGTTCTGTTTTCTATTTGTTTACATACTACATGTCTTTGTTCATTTCTCTCGCGAGAAATGAACAAAGACCCGACTGGGTTAATTTCTTAATAGAGACACTTACCGAGATTTATGTTAATATTTACTCCCGTAGTGCACTTGAACAATAGATTGTCAATACAGCAGGACCGATCGCCCTTTGTCACTCCAAGTCTTCGGTATAGAGACTTTAACCATTTAAATGCAAAGAGTAATATGATGATGATGACGTTGCTGTTGTTGGTGCTGCTGCTGCCAACGATGACGACGACAAAGATGAGGAGGAGGATGACAATGATGATGATGATGATGATGATGATGATGATGATGATGATATGATGATGTCAACTTTTCGTTTAATATTAATATCCAATTGCCGTAATTGTCTAGCATTCTACTTCCTGTTTCCTGTCTTCCATTCTATAGACGAATCCAACGAGCCAAGTCATGGTCAGGATTTGGTCGGCCATCTTTGGGTAGCCGCTAGCACCAACCTGGTGTTTTGAGCGCCCTATTGTGCAAATAAAAGCCGCCTAACACTATAGAGGGAGCACTCTGATGTCCATTCCTCGAAAAAAATATACATCAAAATCTTGTTGATGAGAATTAGAGACCATAATTATAGATCCAATAATATCAATGAAGCCTTGCAGGGCTAGACGTTGTATCACACGTACGTCGAACATTCGACGTTTTTTGATTTTTCAATTTGTGTGCTGAAAGCTAGTTTCTAGTGAGGTATTCTATGTCCTTAACACGATTCGCACAACGAAAGCGAGTAAAGGGTTAATGTAACCTGTTAGCATTCTAGCGTTACCATATTCATCCAGGTAGCAAAAGCAACCAATACCTAAATTGTATGCACGCTTCTGGTTGGTGGCATTGGTCGCTTTGTTTAGCAAGTGACAAAGCCGGGAGGAAGGGCTAGTAAACATATCAGACCCTTAGCTTTAAGGCTCGAAAAGATTTCATTGATTAAACCCTGGATGAGGTAATTGAATAAAGCTAGGTGCTTCTCACCTGATCTGAATATACCAGGGGTGGTAAATACCGTCTTTTTGCTTCACATCCAGGCACCTATATTAGCATCTGATATATGCGATAGAAATGGTTTTGCTGCTTATTTGATAAGACAATTTATGACATATACAAGCAACTTGTTTGCAAGCTGTTTTTGCCATCCCTCAAAGTTTTTCTTAAACAGCTCTTTCAGTTTGATTAAATAGAGTTGAACTACGAAATAAGCCTATTTATGTTTTACTTAAAAAAACGATCTCTAAGCATGCTAAGAGCAGCCTACGACATATTGAATCGTATATAATTATTTTTTTTCTTGAAATATAAGTTTTTACCCATACAGTAAGACGAAACTGAAAGGTATTGCACAAATTTGGCATAATCGTGTGTTAGCTTCATCGAAAAATGTTAAACACTCATATTCCGGATCTTAAAAATATATTTGAAGAGGATTTGTGTTTTCATATAATGTATCGGATGCAAAAACTACAAGATTCTCAAGTTCGTATGTTAACCACCCTCACTATATTCAATTTTACTTGTGACATTTAGAATAAAGTATTATTATGATCAATATGTAACAAAATAACATCATGATGACATTGATCAATATAAATGACGTCTGATATTTTTCTTCAAGGACATGGTTTCACAGGCTAACTTGTTTCTAGTTTCTTATTTCTAGTTTCTTGCTCAATACGTTACTTAATTTTAATCGGAACATGTCGAGAAATGTCATTTTAAAGCGCGTGTTTGCTGGGTGCGCATGCGCGTGTGCAAGCACTCGCCTATGTGGGGTGGTTGTGAGTATGTCAATTTGCTATTGTTTGCATTAACACTTTCTGGGAGAAGTTCGTGAAATAGACTTTTTCTCCACGGTTAAAAATGTTGAAATCTAACTACACTACAAACACATTGAATTTTAATTCGTGAAAATAGATATTTTCTCCAACGTTTAAAAATTCTGAAATCTAACTACACTTCAAACACATTGAATTTTACTGAAACAGACATTAGGTAAACGAAATATTTTCGTCATGCAACGGAAGTAGCACGTTTGCATCTTCTGTGAAACTGACAATTTTCAATATCGATCGGTTTTCAATAAAGATCATGTTGCATAGCTTGTCTTGTATGAACACGCGAGTCGTAAAGGTGAGTACCAACTGTACACGCTAGAAAAAAGGATTCAGAATGTCGTATTTAATAACAAACTTGAAACATGTAAGTATTGCATGTCTTCTTTCTTGAAAACAAAATAAATAGGCAGCGAATATAATTTTGTTTACCATACCGCATTTTAGTGGGATGAAAGTGATATTTAGAAAAGATTAGATAATTGGCGTTTAAATTTCAAGTTATTATTATTAGACAGCATTTATGAAGTGCCTTATCAGAGAGATCAAGGCGTTGTACAAACATACTATAAAAATTACATCATAAATTACATTACAATTACATCCTAAATCTTTAACTTACATTACACATGGTAAAAATTGCACGCACTGTAACATATAAAGCTACAAATTAAATATACACATGATAAAATACATAAATAAACAGATGACAGCTCACTGACAATAGGCGAGTAGGAAAATTAACATATTGGAAAAAGGTGGGTTTCGAGAGATTTCTTAAATATATGGATGGAAGGGAGTTGGCGGATGTGAATGGGCAGAGAGTTCCAAAGGCGCGGTACAGCTGCCGTGAAGGCTTTGTCACCATGGTATGGCAAGACGTAACTTGTCGTCACCAGATCTCAAATTCTCCCTTGATGGAATATAAGGAATGATATACTCGGTGAGATAAGACGGGAGTAGTCCATGGAAACCTTTATAAGCGAGCAACATGAGTTTGAAAACTATCCGGGATTCAAGAGGCAGCCAATGGAGTTCTCTGAGCAATGGAGCTGATGAATGTCTCCTATCTAATCTAAACACAATCCGCGCCGCCCTATTTTGCAGAGATTGAAGTTTCTTCAGATCTTTGTGATTTCATACATCATAGCATTTGAATAGTCAAGTCTGGATAAAATCTCAATAGTTATATAACTATTGAGATTATAACTATTACACAATACTGTTTTTTAAAAGCAGCGAAGTATTGTAGGATATCATGTCAACAAAGTTGGATACCGGGAGGACGATTTGTCCCTATGTGTACTTCATGCCATTGAAAAACCAAACTGATGGAAACAATCGGGGAAAACAATTTCGATCTTACATTTTGTTCATCCCATTTCTCAAATGACATGCCATTTTTCTTGTCTTTTGCGTGGCATGTGCATGCAATCTGTTATTCTAATATGTATGTGAAATAATCCTCAAAATGTTTAAATACAAAGTAATTTACTTGGCAGACGACAATCAAACCCCGTGCATACGCAAGTAAAGCTAATTTAACCTTTAATAAGTCAGCGTTTCAGATGGGTTGTATTGTGCAGATAACGTATCTCGATTGACATTCATGCAAGACCATTAGTCAAGGCACGCCAAATAGGTTTCACTGAAGAGGGTACTCTTGTCTTTCTTATGACCTCTTCCTGGAGTTTGAAATAAGTAATCGCAACGAATGTTATCTTCTTTGTATAAGGACGCGGACATTTGTTTCTAATGAACGTGCCTGTCGCTCTTGTATTTTGATACCATCCAACCACACCACCCAGAGATCTCTGAAAAGTGTACCTTTACAACCAATTTTATTTACGGCAAATTTTGGATTGGCTCAATAGTTTCCAATTGCTCCATCATATTGGTTTCAGATACTATTAAATTATTTGATCAAGATATTAATCTATTCGTGGCTCTATCAACGAGGGAGGGGGAGGCCGAAATTACAACGATACACCAGTGTGAAATTTTACTTAGAAATAAAGTAGCGAGGAACTTATAAGTTGTGGAACCTATAGTTAACACATCTTCCCAAGAAAAAAGACTAATAACGTTGCTTTACCGACTTAAGGATGACACCTGACTTGTCTTCGTCTTAAAATATATAACGTATTTGTGTGGAAGGGCTGAGACGAATATATGCGGGGTGCGTGTAGGAGTTAAATGATAATTAACCAAAGTTAATACATTGCAATTTAAAAAATTCTGTAATGTAATGAAATGCCCTGCTTAGCGAAAATCATAGTTTGAATTTCAACCTGAAATAATCGAAATTCTCACTTCCAATCTGGTTAAAATGTATGTATAGGGGAAATGTCAAGATTGGTTGTTATAACCACAAACTTCAACATATCGACTCTATACAAATGTCAAATTCTGACAATGGTCTCAAGGATTATAAAACTGCGGGATTTATGTAATACCAGCTTTTTTGTCAACAGAAAGACAGACATAAATGCAGAATTTGGTATCAGAATTTTGGTAGTGATAGGATTAGGCAAGGATTGCACTTTGTTGGTTTCAGGTAGTTCCAGGAAGTGTGATAACGAAACCACCCTATCTTGGTAAGCCATAATCAGATATGCATCAAGCCCCTTTGAAGAAGCGTACTGACTTCTACCTGCGAGTGCTACTTAAATATCGATTTGACTTCATCAGGCTCGATTTATAGTTCTGTTTTCTATTTATTTACATGCAATACACAGAAATATGTCTTTGTTCATTTCTCACGAGAGAAACGAACAAAGACCCGACTGGGTTAATTTCTCAATAGAGACACTTACAAAGATTTATGTTAATATTTACTCCCGTAGTGCACTTGAACAATAGCGTAAGATTGTCAATACAGCAGGACCGATCGCCCTTTGTCACTCCAAGTCTTCGGTACAGAAACTTTAACCATTTAAATGCAAAGAGTAATATGATGATGCTGACGTTGCTGTTGTTGTCATTGGTGCTGCTGCTGCTGCCAACGATGACGACGACAAAGACGGCGATTGCGATAATGATGATGAGGGGGATGACAATGATGATGCTGCTGCTGCTGCTGCTGATGATGATGATGATGATGATGATGATGATGATGATGATGATGATGATGATGATGATGATGATGATGATGATGATGATGCTGCTGCTGCTGCTGATGATGATGATGATGATGATGATGATTATATTGTCAACTTTTCGTTTAATATTAATATCCAATTGCCTTAATTTTCTGGCATTCTACTTCTTGTTTCCTGTCTTCCATTCTATATACATAGTCTTGTTTTTATTTCCTTTTGATATTCTTTCATATCATATTCTTTCATTTCAGGTAGAAACTATAGAGTGATCACTCTGATGTCCATTCCTGGAAAAAAATATACATCAAAATCTTGTTGATGAGAATTAGAGACCATAATATAGATCCAATAATAACAATGAAGCCTTGCAGGGCTAGACGTTGTATCACACTTCGAACATTCGACGTTTTCTGAATTTTCAATTTGTGTATTGAAAGCTAGTTTCTAGGGAGGTATTCTATGTCCTTAGCACGATTCGCACAACGAAAGCGAGTAAAGGGTTAATGTAACCTGTTAGCATTCTAGCGTTACTATATTCATCCAGGTAGCAAAAGCAACCAATACCTAAATTGTATGCACGCTTCTGGTTGATGGCATTGGTCGCTTCGCTTAGCAAGTGACAAAGCCGGGAGGAAGGGCTAGTAAACATATCAGACCCTTAGCTTTAAGGCTCGAAAAGATTTCATTGATTAAACCCTGGATGACATGATTGACTAACGCTAGGTGCTTCTCACCTGATCTGAATATACCAGGGGTGGTAAATACCGTCTTTTTGCTTCACATCCAGGCACCTACATTAGCATCTGATATATGCGATAGAAATGGTTTTGCTGCTTATTTGATAAGACAATTTATGACATATACAAGCAACTTGTTTGCAAGCTGTTTTTGTCATCCCTCAAAGTTTTTCTTAAACAGCTCTTTCAGTTTGATTAAATAGAGTTGAACTACGAAATAAGCCTATTTATGTTTTACTTAAAAAAACGATCTCTAAGCATGCTAAGAGCAGCCTACGACATATTGAATCGTATATAATTATTTTTTTTCTTGAAATATAAGTTTTTACCCATACAGTAAGACGAAACTGAAAGGTATTGCACAAATTTGGCATAATCGTGTGTTAGCTTCATCAAAAAATGTTAAACACTCATATTCCGGATCTTAAAAATATATTTGAAGAGGATTTGTGTTTTCATATAATGTATCGGATGCAAAAAACTACAAGATTCTCAAGTTCGTATGTTAACCACCCTCACTATATTCAATTTTACTTGTGACATTTAGAATAAAGTATTATTATGATCAATATGTAACAAAATAACATCATGATGACATTGATCAATATAAATGACGTCTGATATTTTTCTTCAAGGACATGGTTTCACAGGCTAACTTGTTTCTAGTTTCTTATTTCTAGTTTCTTGCTCAATACGTTACTTAATTTTAATCGGAACATGTCGAGAAATGTCATTTTAAAGCGCGTGTTTGCTGGTGCGCATGCGCGTGTGCAAGCACTCGCCTATGTGGGGTGGTTGTGAGTATGTCAATTTGCTATTGTTTGCATTAACACTTTCTGGGAGAAGTTCGTGAAATAGACTTTTTCTCCACGGTTAAAAATGTTGAAATCTAACTACACTACAAACACATTGAATTTTAATTCGTGAAAATAGATATTTTCTCCAACGTTTAAAAATTCTGAAATCTAACTACACTTCAAACACATTGAATTTTACTGAAACAGACATTAGGTAAACGAAATATTTTCGTCATGCAACGGAAGTAGCACGTTTGCATCTTCTGTGAAACTGACAATTTTCAATATCGATCGGTTTTCAATCAAGATCATGTTGCATAGCTTGTCTTGTATGAACACGCGAGTCGTAAAGGTGAGTACCAACTGTACACGCTAGAAAAAAGGATTCAGAATGTCGTATTTAATAACAAAACTTGAAACATGTAAGTATTGCATGTCTTCTTTCTTGAAAACAAAATAAATAGGCAGCGAATATAATTTTGTTTACCATACCGCATTTTAGTGGGATGAAAGTGATATTTAGAAAAGATTAGATAATTGGCGTTTAAATTTCAAGTTATTATTATTATACAGCTTTTATGAAGCGCCTTATCAGAGAGATCAAGGCGCTGTACAAACATACCGTACTATAAAAATTACATCATAAATTACATTACAATTACATCCTAAATCTTTAACTTACATTACACATGGTAAAAATTGCACGCACTGTAACATATAAAGCTACAAATTAAATATACACATGATAAAATACATAAATAAACAGATGACAGCTCACTGACAATAGGCGAGTAGGAAAATTAACATATTGGAAAAAGGTGGGTTTCGAGAGATTTCTTAAATATATGGATGGAAGGGAGTTGGCGGATGTGAATGGGCAGAGAGTTCCAAAGGCGCGGTACAGCTGCCGTGAAGGCTTTGTCACCATGGTATGGCAAGACGTAACTTGTCGTCACCAGATCTCAAATTCTCCCTTGATGGAATATAAGGAATGATATACTCGGTGAGATAAGACGGGAGTAGTCCATGGAAACCTTTATAAGCCAGCAGCATGAGTTTGAAAACTATCCGGGATTCAAGAGGCAGCCAATGGAGTTCTCTGAGCAATGGAGCTGATGAATGTCTCCTATCTAATCTAAACACAATCCGCGCCGCCCTATTTTGCAGAGATTGAAGTTTCTTCAGATCTTTGGATGTGATTTCATACATCATAGCATTTGAATAGTCAAGTCTGGATAAAATCTCAATAGTTATATAACTATTGAGATTATAACTATTACACAATACTGTTTTTTAAAAGCAGCGAAGTATTGTAGGATATCATGTCAACAAAGTTGGATACCGGGAGGACGATTTGTCCCTATGTGTACTTCATGCCATTGAAAAACCAAACTGATGGAAACAATCGGGGAAAACAATTTCGATCTTACATTTTGTTCATCCCATTTCTCAAATGACATGCCATTTTTCTTGTCTTTTGCGTGGCATGTGCATGCAATCTGTTATTCTAATATGTATGTGAAATAATCCTCAAAATGTTTAAATACAAAGTAATTTACTTGGCAGACGACAATCAAACCCCGTGCATACGCAAGTAAAGCATTAACCTTTAATAAGTCAGCGTTTCAGATGGGTTGTATTGTGCAGATAACGTATCTCGATTGACATTCATGCAAGACCATTAGTCAAGGCACGCCAAATAGGTTTCAATGAAGAGGGTACTCTTGTCTTTCTTATGACCTCTTCCTGGAGTTTGAAATAAGTAATCGCAACGAATGTTATCTTCTTTGTATAAGGACGCGGACATTTGTTTCTAATGAACGTGCCTGTCGCTCTTGTATTTTGATACCATCCAACCACACCACCCAGAGATCTCCGAAAAGTGTACCTTTACAACCAATTTTATTTACGGCAAATTTTGGATTGGCTCAATAGTTTCCAATTGCTCCATCATATTGGTTTCAGATACTATTAAATTATTTGATCAAGATATTAATCTATTCGTGGCTCTATCAACGAGGAAGGGGGGAGGCCGAAATTACAACGATACACCAGTGTGAAATTTTACTTAGAAATAAAGTAGCGGGGAACTTATAAGTTGTGGAACCTATAGTTAACACATCTTCCCAAGAAAAAAGACTAATAACGTTGCTTTACCGACTTAAGGATGACACCTGACTTTTCTTCGTCTTAAAATATATAACGTATTTGTGTGGAAGGGCTGAGACGAATATATGCGGGGTGCGTGTAGGAGTTGAATGATAATTAACCAAAGTTAATACATTGCAATTTTAAAAATTCTGTAATGTAATGAAATGCCCTGCTTAGCGAAAATCATAGTTTGAATTTCAACCTGAAATAATCGAAATTCTCACTTCCAATCTGGTTAAAATGTATGTATAGGTGAAATCTCAAGATTGGTTGTTATAACCACAAACTTCAACATATCGACTCTATACAAATGTCAAATTCTGACAATGGTCTCAAGGGGTATAAAACTGCGGGATTTATGTAATACCAGCTTTTTTGTCAACAGAAAAACAGACATAAATGCAGACTTTGGTATCAGAATTTTGGTAGAGGTAGTATTAGGCAAGGATTACACTTTATTGGTTTCAGGTAGCTCCAGGATAGAAGTGTGATTAACAAAACCACCCAATATCACAACATTCAGACTTAAATTTATTCAATATATCCTATATGGTAACTGCAACTTTCCTCTCTTAAAATTCAGCATTTGGCTCACCGTAGAACAGTAGGTGCCTCCACTATGTTCCATCGAATTTTCTACGGGAATTCCCCTGAATTACTTTGCCAACTACTTCCGGACCAGCTCCAGACTGACCCTCGCCTTTTTAGATCTCACAACCTTGCAGTTCAAATTCCAAGATCTAACCTTGTTAGTCATGAGCGGTCTTTCATTCCATCTACATGGAATGACTCCCGCCTCACATTCCTGGAATTGTGAAACGGACCAGCTTCAAAAACGGAGGTTAATAGCTATCTAGGCGCCAACCCGTCAGCTGTTAATGCCTTGATATGTCTTGACATAAAAAAAAAACCGGATTGTATTACAATGGATTTTATTTTAAGACGTAGGGGTTTAGTGTGAATTCAGAGAATATAGCACCAAAGTAATGTGCTATTTCCTATACTATAGACTCTATTCAATTATAATATACAACCACGTTGTGGGAAGAACAGCAGGACTATATCAACCTGGGAATACAATTCAGACATATAATAGGACCTAGTCTAAAGATTCGAACTGGATTCTGTTCAATAACAAGTAAAACGTGGTCTACTTGCGAGTGCTACTTTTCAAATATCGATTTGACTTCATCAGGCTAGATTTATACATGTAGTTCTGTTTTCTATTTGTTTACATGCTACATGTCTTTGTTCATTTCTCTCGCGAGAAATGAACAAAGACCCGACTGGGTTAATTTCTTAATAGAGACAATTACCGAGATTTATGTTAATATTTACTCCCGTAGTGCACTTGAAAAATGGGTAAAGATTGTCAATACAGCAGGACCGATCGCCCTTTGTCACTCCAAGTCTTTGGTATAGAGACTTTAACCATTTAAATGCAAAGAGTAATATGATGATGATGACGTTGCTGTTGTTGTCATTGGTGCTGCTGCTGCCAACGATGACGACGACAAAGATAGCAATTGCGATAATGATGATGAGGAGGATGACAATGATGATTATAATGATGATGATGATGATGATGATGATGATGATGATGATGATGATGATGGTGATGATGATGATGATGATGATGATGATATGATTATATTGTCAACTTTTCGTTTAATATTAATATCCAATTGCCGTAATTGTCTAGCATTCTACTTCCTTTTTCCTGCCTTCCATTCTATAGACGAATCCAACGAGCCAAGTCATGGTCAGGATTTGGTCGGCCATCTTTGGGTAGCCGCTAGCACCAACCTGGTGTTTTGAGCGCCCTATTGTGCAAATAAAAGCCGCCTAACACCTAGAGAAGATGCTACACCACATTTCGCCATACTGCATTTTAGAAACGCTTGCTGTTAGAATAAGAAAAATTTTAATTCTAATTATTGCACAGGTCACGGTGACCCTGTGACCTTTCCGGGAAAAGCCGAGTGGCAGGTTTTTCAAATAAATATTTTCTGTGTAAAAACTGTACCATCAGATAGGTAATGGAATATATGAATATTAACTGTACATCTATCACAACAATTTTTGATAACAACTTGCGTCACAATTGATCTAGTATAGAAGGTAGAGAATTTATTTCAATCTTATATACGCCATTTTTTTTGGAATTAAGTGAAAATTAATTCTGTAAAAACTGTATTTTTTTAATGTAATTTTCACATTAGACCCGACAAAAGATTACCGTTTTGTTGTTATGATAATCTAAACTTTTGATTTCGTAAATAAAATTAGGGGTCTAATGTGGATTTAGGATGCAAACTGGAACAATCCAATGCCTTGTCAAAAGCATTTGCTTCAAAATGGAGTTCGGATGCACTTCGTAATACAACTTCCGCCACTGCGGGAAACCACATGCACAGCAGAGCATGTGGCCGATATCAAAATCGATTTTATGTATTGTGTATGTATATGCGCTTGAGAATTCAACAATATAAAAAAACTTCGTTTTTACTTAGGAATTGTTCAAAATGAACAAAATTTACAGTTGAAATCTACATTCCTAATGAACTTGTTCAAAGATAAATAATGGTAGCTTTCTTATAATACACATTAATGTTTTAAGCAGATAACATTCCAAAATATGATGTAGTAATGAAGTTGCGATTTATTAATATTAGGCCTATATGTTTAAATTTTCACGATGACACTATGAAGTCCTTCGTGGTCGAGCGGTCTAAGGCGCTGGTCATATGGTAGGCCTATACGTGATAGCGGCGCAGTGCAGCGTGGGTTCGAGCCCCGCCTCTGCCTAATTAAATTTCCTTCTTTTTTTAAATTTCATATTATGTTAGGGAAATGTGGCTGGGAGAATGTATGTATGGCGAAGAGTGGTGTGAGAAGATGCAAGGACGAGGAGGGTTAATATATAGAATAATACAATAGAGATAATTCCGCAGGTAATCCCGTCGCATCTATTCATACATAGTCCTTTTATTCGCAAGTACATCCATTTGTAGCGTTTGATATGGTGTAGTTAATCCGATTATTATGTCACTTCAACAGCGAATAGACCATGTAGAAGCTGTGTGTTTTGCCGAAGGGAACTGTAGGGCCTATTGTGTTGTAAACTTTAATCATTCTTTTGTCTACCTGTGTTTTCGCGGAAGATGTAAAACGGGTGATGGAATGCAGTTTAAAATTTCCGCCAAGGCCGAATCATTTCACATTTTGGGTGCATTGTAGCCGACGGCTACCCAACTAAAGGCTGCTAGTCAGGTGTAGGAATGCGTGGATTTGGATTCGTCTATATACATACCGTATTCCTGTTTTTCTCTCTTTATTCCTTTCCTTTTGTTATTCTTTCATATCATATTCTTTCATTAATTCAGGTAGAAAGAAGACCACAGCCTCATGACTAACTATAGAGGGAGCACTCTGATGTCCATTCCTGGAAAAAAATATACATAAAAATCTTGTTGATGAGAATTAGAGACCATAATTATAGATCCAATAATATCAATGAAGCCTTGCAGGGCTAGACGTTGTATCACACGTACGTCGAACATTCGACGTTTTTTGATTTTTCAATTTGTGTGCTGAAAGCTAGTTTCTAGTGAGGTATTCTATGTCCTTAACACGATTCGCACAACGAAAGCGAGTAAAGGGTTAATGTAACCTGTTAGCATTCTAGCGTTACCATATTCATTAGGGTGATTCACAAAAAATGAAATTGGTATTTTTCAACGGGACACCCCCTCATTTTGTTCATTTTGGTAATAAAATTATACCTGCAAAATATGAAAAAAATTCAAAAAGTTTAGGGGGTGCTACCGGTCAATGAACTTTTGTACACAAAGTCAATGGGATTTTTTTCAAAAATTTCAAACGCTTATTTCAGGGCCTAAAAAGTCTACCAGGCTTGCAAAACTGAAGTAAATGTTCAATGATATACCTAACTTTGTGAAAACATGGGTTTTTACCAAATTAAAGTTCATAGTTGACTGTAATTATAAAAAATGTTTCAAAAGTGACAGAGGGAGTGTAGCTCAAGAAAAGAATACCCTGGGATATCCCCTGGAATCCCACCAGGCACCCCAAATTTATACCTTATTGAACTGAACTGTTGATAAAAAAAAGATTAAAATTCTTCACATATTAGTTTACCCCAATGGTGATACCAGCTTTTGAAATCTTATGTAATAGTAACTATCAAAATCCATACATCTGTATCAGGGGTGGTCATTATGGCCATACCTGATGAAGATTTGTATTGTTTGAATTGAATGACCACAGGAAGGATTAGATTCACCATGGTTGAAAAGAAATGTATATAAATTGGGGTCACAACATTGGATAGTGGCCAGTTCAAAACTACACCTTGTGCAAGGTACTTGTGACAAGAGCTAGAGTGGCTAAGACACATTTACTACTGGATTACACATTAAACATTACACTACACTTACATAAAATTACAAACTTACACACATTCAACACTTGAATAACATAATTTACAGTTACAAACCTACATACATTTTAAAAAAAAAGAAAGAACTAGAGCCCCATAAACACAACTTTATATTAGCCAAGTACCATAATATTTTGGCTGTTCCAGCAACTGCCTTGCCCCAAATGTAACAGTTTTCACAAAAATGCAATTTTCTGGAAAGCGGGTTAACATTTTTACAATTTTCTTTAGCATTTATTTTTAGGACATTACTCACACTATGATCAAATATTTTTGGCACAATCAGGGAAAATTAACATGGCTTTTTTGTGTTGTAAAGAAAATGGCTCATAAATCCCATTGACTTTGTGTACAAAAGTTCATTGACCGGTAGCACCCCTAAACTTTTTTGAATTTTTTCATATTTTGCAGGTATGATTTTATTACCAAAATGAACAAAATGAGGGGGTGTCCCGTTGAAAAATACCAATTTCATTTTTTGTGAATCACCCTAATATTCATCCAGGTAGCAAAAGCAACCAATACCTAAATTGTATGCACGCTTCTGGTTGGTGGCATTGGTCGCTTCGCTTAGCAAGTGACAAAGCCGGGAGGAAGGGCTAGTAAACATATCAGACCCTTAGCTTTAAGGCTCGAAAAGATTTCATTGATTAAACCCTGGATGAGGTAATTGAATAAAGCTAGGTGCTTCTCACCTGATCTGAATATACCAGGGGTGGTAAATACCGTCCTTTTACTTCACATCCAGGTACCTATATTTACACCTGTTTGATATGAAAATGTTGGAAAGCGGCTGTTTTTGCCTTGCCTCAAGGTTCTTCTTAAAAGACAGCTCTTTCAATTTGATAACATAAAGTTGGTGGTGACAACTTTGATAAGGACAAAATCTGTAAAGTTAGAGAGTGCACAACTAGCTGACACAGGCTGGTTTTAACCCGTCATGAAGTTATTCAAATTAGGTTACAAAATCTGGATTGGGTATTTTTTGTATCTCCTCTACGAACAAATGTTTAAACAGTCCTGTATTCACTATTTATAAATAGCAATATAAATTCTTGATAGAGGGAAATGGAGGTTGCCATTATGGCTGGGCGCCAGTATGTCTGGAGAGTTGACCTCTGGCACAGTGGGTGGTCTTCCTGTACTTTTCAATGGTAAGGCAGTTGACTTCAGCAACTAGTCGCTCAAAATTTGGTGTGTTTTACCGAATAAAAAACATTATAAAATGAATGGCGCTCGGTAAATTTTAAAACGCTTTCGGTAACGTTTCTCTAAAATCAGTTTCTCATAACATATGTAAGTTACAGGATCCCCCAATCTTCTGAATTTTGGCACATATCATTTTTGTGTAAATTCATGAATACCGACATCTTGTTTTCCTATTCATTTGTATGGAGTGAATGCTTATCGAGATACTCTTTGGTGATACGATGTTGTGTAATGGCTGCGCCCATGTACCCCATGGTGATATATAAATAGCTATTTATAAATAGTGAATACAGGACTGTTAAAGGTTAATGACAGAATATGATTTTGATGAACTACAAAAGACAAAATCAATGCACGCGCCCTTTAACGGTTGCGGGTATTCATTTGCTTTCTCTATGATCTTGTTAACTACATGTAGGTGATCCGTGATAGAGATTCCGTTTCTAAATCCGGCTTGTTCTCGGGGCTGGTAAAGGTCCACGATAGCAGTGAGCCTACAAGTGATGACTTAAGTTGGTGAAAAGCTTATAAACATTGGATAGAAGACTTATTTGACGATAGTTTCCTAGATCTGTGATGTTGCCTTTCGTATGAATAAGGAGGATAATGGCATTACTGCAATTATCTGGTATTCTCAGAAGTCCGTTATTACTTCCCCCTCCTTATTTTGCAGGGCAACCATCTGTGTTCTCCAAAGTGTTAATGCCTGTTTTGCCTTTTTGTATCTTTATGACTTTGTGTTCTCTTAGTTCTACATTCATTTGTTTCCTGATGGTTTTACATACTTTCGAGTACTCTATTTTCTGAATGTTGGTTTGTAGTTTCATTTCCCTCTTCTTAAGAAGCTTTAGAGTGGCTTCTGAGAGTTTATCTTCCTTCTGTTTCACTTCCTTTCCAGATACTTCCCTGGCACAGCTATTGATTGTTTCTTCTATGGCTTTGGATTGTTCAGTATAAAGATCCTTCATTGTATCTTCCAGTGCATCAAACTTGTTCGTATGGGCTAATTGGAACTCTAGTGAATATGATAATAGCTTATCCAGATTCAAATTAGCTAGCTTCTTGCACATTTAGCTCTTTCCAGTCTCATGTTAACATGGTAAATGCAGATCTTAGCTCTTACTAATCTGTGGTCACTACCTGTGTTGCACTTCGCTGGTATCGTTCGACTCGCCGCTGAGTGGCCGCTGAGCGGTGTGACGCATGCACATTGCATATAAACGGATAAAAACAAGGCTTGTTATTGGCTGGTACAGCATGACGCAGCAGCAAGCAGCGATAAGACTCTGAACTAGAAACATTGAACGTTACGCAACGGTTGAGGCATTGGCTATTATTGGTTTTCGCGCGTATTTACGCGATCGCGTCATTAGTAAATCTTTGCACTATGCATAGTTAAATTGAGTAAAGAAAATTATATGGAAGAAAAAAAGAAAAGGAGAGAAAATGGAGATATATAAACAGACGGACATAACCATAATGTACTCTGTTCACGTCGTGTCAGAAATATTCATGACTTCCAAAGAAATTAACAGCAAAACCAGATCGCCGCTTCCGAGATTCTGTAGAGCTTGTTACACCTGAGAACACACACTCGACTCCTCAAGCACCCTTCCTCCCCCAAACACTCCACCCCGATGCAGAAATCAAAAGGGCTTGTTTTGCACTTTGCCATTACCGAAAGAAGACATATTGTATATAAATTATAAAAAGTGAATTTTAAACACCAGGTATTCGAAAATAATTTATTGTTATTAAAGTATCAACAATAATGTAATATATGAAAGTAAAATGCAACCTTGATAGAGTTTTGTCAGATAACATAAACGTTCTCGACAGTTTTCGGATGTGCGGAGCGATGACCCTTTTGGCATCGAGTTAAAACAAAGTTAATGCACTCTCCTGGGGGAGACAGGACATACGTTATTGAATCCTCTCCTGTGATGCTTGAATAAACTTTCACTATGCTCCACTGGACGTCAAGAACTACGCAAATAACTCAAAATCAACAAATCGGTAACCAACACACGTAGTAATCTCAATGAACATTTTCCATATAACCCGATATCCTTCTCATAGTTAGCAACAACTCCGTGATGGCACAATGATAATCATGTTATTACTTTTGTCATAGTTGAGATTGTTGGTTCAAGCCGCTGCAAAATAAAGATGCGTCCTAATTTCCACGGTTTTCATGCGCTGTTTATGGATGGTCACGTACGTAAAGCAACTTGTTGAAGCGTATGGCTATACCTGTTGAACTGAATTTGTTTATTGAATCGTGTATATAAAATAACGTGTAAGTTTTTACCCATATAGTAAGACGAAACTGAAAGGGATTGCACAATTTCGGCATATCTCGGGTGTTACTTTCATCAATTTTAAACACACATATTCAAGATCTTTAAATATATATTTGAAGAGGTCTTGTATTGTCATTTCAATGATCAACTATCACACAAGAACATAAACAGGCTCAAGAATTACTTTTTGATTTGTATGTATAAAAAATATTAAGAATGTATAAAATACAAGAAACTTCAAGATGCTGAAGATTGTATATTAACAGTCACTCTTTTCAATTTCATACTTGTGACATTTAGAATAAAGCGTTATTATGATCAATATGTAACAAAGTAACATCATGATTATTGATCAATATGATAAGTCATGATCATGATTTAATAATGATGTCCAATTTCTTTCATCCCAAGGACATATTTCACAGACTGACTTGACTTTAAAGTTTCTTGTCCTAAACTCACAGGCTTCGTTAATGTAGTTTGTAGCATTTTGTTACTTAATTTTAATCACAGCATGTTGTGAAATGTCAATTCAGTCTGCCCCCGTGTGGGTGTAAGTGTGATAATTTGTTAGTATTTGCATTAAACTTATAAATTGCGCGGTTTTACCAGGTTACATTTCGCCACAGACTTGTACCTTTCTGGAAAAAGGTGAATTAATGACTTTTCTCCGACGGTTAAAAATGTTTAAATCTAACTACAATACAAATACATTGAATTTTACTTAAAAACACTTGAAGTAAACGAAATACTTTCTTCATACAACGAAAGGAGCACGTTCGTATCTCGCGCAAAACCGACAAGGTTGCCGATATCGATCGGTTGTCAATAAAGATCATGTTACACATCTTGTCTTCTATGAACAAGCGTGCAAATTAAAAAGAACTAGAGATGAACTAACTTCGCACGAACTGCTTGTTTTGCTAGAAAAACGACTAAAAAATATTGAATTAAAACAAACATTGGAAAATATAGTGTCTTCTTTCTCGAAAACAAAATAAATTTAGAAGTTAATATGATTTTTAGGTTAAGCACCGCATATTAACTCTGTAGTTAAAGTGATTTTTAAAAAGGATTAGGTGATTGTCATCTAAATGTCAAGTTATCCTTTCGCACGCTCTAAAGACGCGTTGCTACAGCACAATCGAGCAAAACATTCTGTAAAGTTTTTTTTTTTGTAAGATAAAGTAATAGATGAATTTAATTAAAATTCACAGTAATGATTTATTGAATTTTAGTGACTTTTACGATCGTCCGGATGAGCAAATCACTGAATGGGCCTTTAAGTTACCGTCATGATAACCCCCATTTCTGAAATGAACAAAACCTCTTTACCATTTTCGTTGCGCGTACTGCGATCTCATTCGGATTTTTAAATGTCTCTTTAACCAACTTACAATTCTCATCACATTTATCTAAATTTGTGATAGTACAGTTAACTTCAATAACCTGTTGACAACAGACCCACTCTATCCGATTCTTCTTATCAATCTCATTTCAATCTGATCTAAAGCTTCTTAAGACAGGCTTCATATCGACCACGGTAACAGACAAGCATTTCATCGTACTCCAATTTCACCACTTTGGTATAGTCTATCTCTCTACCACAGCCTATTAACCACGATGGCCCTTGAATCTAGATGATGGTTACAGGCCACATAATTACTTTGAATGCGTTCCCAACATGCATTTTAATCTATAACCTTCCCTGGCTCATGGCAGGACGAAATTGACCAATTGTTATGCGTGTCAAGAAGTACGCGTTAACGCGTCTTCACTTTAAGTTTGACTGCGTAAACCTGTTGTCAAGTTTGGCCCACCTCGCGTGCATTTCTCCCAATATTGTCAATTAATTATAACTTTATGGTGAATGAATTTATTAAGATTTGTTTGACCTTTTCTTGGTTGTCAGTCCTTATATCGCCCAATTAATTTGTTTTTCAGTTTCACCCAAAATATTGTCGACATAAAACCATGAGTGGTTGAGATTTAAATACGCCGTGATCGCACGCCTGTCTAACTATTCGAAACCAAACGTGCGATTTCAGTATTTCACATTCTATTTAGGGCACGGACCGCGAGGATAAACAAGTTCGTAGTGAACTTGCTTTCATAGAGTAAAGACTTTTGTTCTGAGTTTGTTGTATTGTTTGCTACTGAGTTACATGTACATGTTTGAGCTTGCCTTTAGTTTTTTACTTGAGTTTGTTTTCAAATTTTTGCTGTTTGATTTTATATTTTAAGTTTATCTGCTCGAAACGTCGGTTGTTGTTGTTTTGTCTGTTTGGTGTTGTTTGTCTGCTATGTGCACAGTGATTTTCGTCACTTACAGTGTACTTTTGTATTGTTTTCCTGATACTTCTGTGGGCTCTGGAATTGGCTATTTTTGGCCATCGAACTTTGCCTGTTTTTGTGCCTACATTGATTGTTTGGTTTATCGTGTCTTTAGCACTTCTGTGGGCCTTGGAACTGGTAATATTTGGCTTCGAACTTTACCTACTTCTAATGGCTACATTTGCTGTTTTGTCCCAGCTCTTGTATACCGTTAGTCTGTATTTTACTAGTTTCCCCACGTCAAAGTTGGTGTACCTTGCTCTTTTTCATTCATGGTTTATATTTAAAATCGAAAAAGGCTTTACCCAAATTGAACATGGCCCTCCTATTGTGTCCGACGTTCTTGGAAAAAGCTTATTGAAATCAAATTAATAAATTACCTCTTTAAACTTTTCGTAGAAAGCACCGAGGTATTGTAGGATATCATTACTATAAAGTTGGATACCGGGCGAAAGATGGATTCTGTGTGCTGGTTTATCACTATGTGTACGTCATGCCAATGAAAATCAATCTGACGAAAAACATTTTAGAGACTTGTTTTTTCGATTTTATACTTTTCATGTCCTTTCTAAAAAGGACGTTTTACATGTATATAATCATATAACTGTTACTTTTGGATTTGTTTGAAATAATCCTCAAAATGTTTGAATACAAATAAATTATTTGGCAGACGACAACTAAATCCCGTGCAGGCCCAAGTAAAGCATTATCCCTTCAGTCAGCGTTTCAGATGACAAGTTGCCTTGTCTGGATAGCGTGTCTCGATTGACATTCATGCAAGACAAATATGCAAGGCACACCAAACAGGTTTCACTGAAGAGGGTACTCTTGGCTTCCTATGAAATTTTCCTGGCGTTTCAAAGAAATAAACGGAGCGAATGTTGTCTTCTTGTATTTCTCTCAAGGACTCGGCCATTTTGTTAGCTTTTGTTTCAATTTTATGGCATCTGTATCATCGGTTCAAACTTGCATCAGGTTCTGTTGACTTTAAAGCCATAATGGAAAATGAAATTGGCCTAGAGTGAAACCTGTATCCACCAGAGCCCCACAGTTATATATCATGTACAGGTGTGTTACTGTGGCGCGTGTCAGACGACAATTGTGATTTTCTAGCTAAATAACAAGGTTGTTGTTGTTTAACGTTGTAGTGCAGGGCGATATATTCAATACGTTCCCTGTGCGTCGACCTCGAGAGAGCACTTTCTTGGTATTACCTATTTTGTTATACCTTGGCATGACAACGCAACGACTTTTTGACTTTAAACATTTTAGGTCCTCGGAAATTTTTTTTTGATAGATTGGTAAGTGTAGGGGAGGGGTGTGATGGGTTGGGTGTGCGGTATTATATGTCCAACGCCTTGTATACCAAAAACACGAGATTGATAGTTATTGTTCACCTTCGTTACATTGAAAATTTATTATTTAATATACAAGATCAAAAAATCAAAAGCATCAACTGAAATGTCAAAACATTAAAATTGAAAAGTGCAAACGTACATCGGTGGAAAGACATTTAAGATTTATGACGAATTGGAAATTATTATTGATGAGACACCCATCAACAATACATTGGAGACTAGTAACTAATGAAACCAAATATCCCTGGCTAACTACTAAGTGCACTTCAAAACCAAATGACTTTGTGTATTAGTTGCCAGAGCATAATTTGGACATCATTACAATTAGATCCGCCGAAGACCTAAAAATCTTTAATTATTTCTGAAGTCGTTTAAAAGTGGTTGATAAATCGGGGAAAATATCCTTAAACCATATTTCCCCAAAATATTGACAAACTATGAGGAAAAAACTGAAAGGTTCACTCCGTCTTTGAGATCGCGTCCGCAATTGGATTTGCGTGGATTCTTTATGCCTGGGCATGGTAAATTAAGATTTGTCTCTCTTAAGTCGTGTCCCCACTGTCGGACATTACCGGTAATAAGTCACTTATTACCGGTAATAAGTCACTGATGTCCGACCGTTTGAACACGACTAAAATGCATGAAAATGCAGTATAAACAAACTAATGACTCGTGTAGGAATAGTGTAGTTTGGGATTGATAGATCCCTGAATATCCCTACGTTTTTCTTATAAAAACGTATTATAAGAAAACAACGCTTACAACTACATCTTTAAAATGTTATCAAATATGGTAAAAGTTTTTTCAAAATATTTGAAAATTCTTAATAACATTATGTTAGAATGTTTTGTATCAAGTTTTCAAAATTGTTTACTGAGTGTTTATTAATACGTTTTTATACCCTTTATATAACCCGACATTTCAATGTTTTCTGTAAAAGGTTTTAAATTAAATATTAAATTGTCAGTTTCCAAAACACTTTTGCAAAGTGTGTTTCAATAGAATGCTCACCAGCTCACCTTTAAAAGAAAAAACTCCGAAATTGCCTGCGATGGTGATCTACCCATATTTTGATTTTCATATAACAAAATTTAACCCCTTAAAAATCATTTGTGAGTATATACTAAGTATATACTGATGTATTTAAAAAAACAAATCCCGCCTTGTTCTATGTTGTCTTATATTTTACTATACCTCATTGGTAAAATTATAATCGTACGTCGCTTTAAGTTTACCGAGAAAACAGAAATTCAGTTAGAGACCTGTGGGATTCCAGACTGGCATCTAGTTTCACGTATTGATTTTATTCCACGTGACCTATTTAGAAGTCACGTCATGACTTGGAAAGATTGCTCTGTGCATCATGCCTAAGTCGCTTTAAAATCCAGAGCATTGTACCTGTGCAAATTTATTTTTATCAAAAACATGGAAAGTTTAATACTATAATTGATACTTGGTTATTGTTATAATTTGTCCATATTAATAGACGAAATAGCTGCTTGTAGATAACTAATTTCATAGTTCCTGGCCTGCCTTTATATAAAAATATGGCAGGTCGAGCACAATATCAAGATCACCACAGACATAAATACGTCTCCCTTTCTCTTTCATTATCATGGTCAATACGGAATGATCACAACCAGCTTTTGATTAAAGATCTTAGTATACAAAGCCAGGATTGGAATGGCCAAAGGCAGAATGATCGGTACCTTGCACCAGAACTGAAAATGAACCTGATCAAGATACTGATATGGAATGTACTCCTTTTTGGCTTGGAGGGCTAGACCAAGACTAAAGCAGATGAGAACCGGGTGCTTGCTGCTGAAATGTGGTTCTGGAGAAGAATGCTAAACATCAGGGAGAAAAGAACAAACAGCAGTATCCTTGAGGAAGTTGGTGTGAAGAGACAGCTGCTTGGAGAGTTGGTGACAAGAAATTTACCATACCTTGGTCACATCCTCAGAGGAAGTGGCAGTGCATCAACACTCCAGATAATAGAAGGAAAAGTTAAAGGGAAAAGGAAGAGAGGACTACAGAATAAACAATCATACGGTTTGACAACAAAGAATGGGCAGGAATGAACTATAGTGCATGCCAAGCATCTAGCTCAGAACAGAATAGCTTGGATACAAGGAGATAGGAGATGCAGCCAGAGGGTACCCAATCATCAGTAGTGGCGGCGGCCGAAGAAGGAGAGGAAGAAGAAGTATACTATGTCCACTATTAACAAGTGTGCGTCCAGGTGTGCGTCAGGGCAGAATTCTTGGTCCATTATTGTTCATTACTTCCATTGAGAGTATGTCCAATATGACATTCTGATGGTAGAAAATCAATGTGTGCCGTTAACTGCATAATAGTAACGTTGTTTGGGAGATTGTCAAAATCGAAACTAATCTTGATGGCGTCGTAAAATTGGTGGAAAGTACATCATACTATGAAACACTGACACAACTAGTATTTTATTGTAGATGTGATACTTTAGGTTATTTTGACACATTTGGAATTCACAATTTTTACACAATATTCTGTAACTTCTATTAGAAACGTCCGATTTTTATAATCTAAAATTCCTACAAAAACCGTACATATAATTATATAACTTAGAATTTAAAACAATACGACCAACAGAAATGCTATTCATACCTAACAAAATTCAACTTTCCCGGATCAATCATTCTTGGACACCTCGTAATAGTAAAGTACTGTGCAGTCCAAGACGATGTCCAATAACATCAATTTGATGTTGTATCGCCTGTAAGATGAAAACAGGTTCAAAGTTACGGACAACAGCTAAAAATAGACACTGATAGATAAGACATAACACATAGCTATCAAAAGAAGTGTATTCGTAAATAGACCCGGACATGTTATTCCAATTCTAAGACATTGATGACGCACAATACCAACGGATAAAATATCAGTCAGAATAGTAAACAGCGATGTTGGCACAACTTATGCCTGCTAGGTTAAGTTGTATCTTTTAAACGACAACATTAAGAGTGGTTATCAAAACATATGAGACGAAGACACCCGTAAAATGAAAGTGCGTGGTGAGGCGAAGGATGTATTTGAAAAGAACATTCTAAGCATAAATTTTACAAAAAACATAAAAGATGACTGGGTGGTTTGTTGGTTTATAGGTGGTTGGCCGGCCTGTTGATTGGGTGATTGGCTAGCTGATTGGGTGGTTGGTTGGTGGGTGCGGGTGGTTGGCTGAATACGCGCATTTAGGATTTCTCTACCGGAAGTCAATTTGTGTCGAAATTCCTACCCACAGTGCAATATGCGTATTGCATAACAAAGGATATTGATTAACCTCCGAACTGTAGCTATTGTTATGCAAAACGCTTATTGCATTGTGGGAAGGACTTTCGGCACAAATTGACTTCCGGTAGAGAAACACTAAATCTACGTATTGCATTACAGGCTTGGCTGGCTGCACTGATTAATTGCATTTATGGTTGCTTGAGTACTTACTTGGGGGTTAATCTTTCAGTTATTGTCTACTTCCATTCCAATTGTTTCTTTATTCATTTGATTACTGTTACGTGTTTACGTTTTTTAGGTTGAATCTTTACGTCCAACACTTAACAGTCATGTGTGATGTTCAATTCTATCAATGTTTTTCTTAGTCCTTGTAAAAATAACCTTGTGTCTTTTATGAATATTACATGTTGTCGATGCTTAATCCTACATTGATGAGATACACATGAGTGAAACCGATTCTGTAAAAGGTTCATCTAGGGAGATTTAAATTAAGTTCTATTGATTGACGACTTGGTAACTGCAACGCAAACACAACTTGACATTTATAAATAACTAATGACAATTTTCAGAAACAGTCTTTAATAATACAGGGTGTCCCAATAAAAACAGAACCCTCATTGCGCCCCCTTTTTCTCCTATTTCTGAAAGGTTGATCAAATGTATTTTGGTATGTAAAGACATCTTAAATCGTTAGCTTTAATAAACCAAAACAATGATTTCAATCGGCTCACAGTTTTTTAAGATATGCCCTCTTTAAGAAATGTACCCGTTTTCACTCTGTTTACGGATGAGGTTTGGCTACATCAGAGATTAAAACGAAACACACGGTTAATGACATGGATAGATGATAGCATTAACCTGTGGAACGCATTCACTATGACCGAGGATCACCAGCTAGCCTCCAACATCTTCGCAACCGTATTATTGCTGCATTCGCAAGTATACGGCGCAAGGAGGGTACGCAATGCAATGAGGACCAGGGTTTAAACCTGTATTTGTCACGCATGCAACCAGGTAGAATGTTTTTCTTAGTCCTTGTGTCTTTTATGAATATTACATGTTGTCGATGCTTAATCCTACATTGATGAGATACACATGAGTGAGACCGATTCTGTAAAAGGTTCATCTAGGGAGATTTAAATTAAGTTCTATTGATTGACAGCTTGGTAACTGCAACGCAAACACAACTTGACATTT
Source organism: Amphiura filiformis (assembly GCF_039555335.1). NCBI lineage: Eukaryota > Metazoa > Echinodermata > Ophiuroidea > Amphilepidida > Amphiuridae > Amphiura > Amphiura filiformis. The sequence continues at coordinate 27,394,828 of NC_092643.1, forward strand.
ATAAATAACTAATGACAATTTTCAGAAACAGTCTTTAATATTATTCCCAATAAAAACAGAACCCTCATTGCGCCCCCTTTTTCTCCTATTTCTGAAAGGTTGATCAAATGTATTTTGGTATGTAAAGACATCTTAAATCGTTAGCTTTAATAAACCAAAACAATGATTTCAATCGGCTCACAGTTTTTTAAGATATGCCCTCTTTAAGAAATGTACCCGTTTTCACTCTGTTTACGGATGAGGTTTGGCTACATCAGAGATTAAAACGAAAGACACGGTTAATGACATGGATAGATGATAGCATTAAGCTGTGGAACGCATTCACTATGACCGAGGATCACCAGCTAGCCTCCAACATCTTCGCAACCGTATTATTGCTGCATTCGCAAGTATACGGCGCAAGGAGGGTACGCAATGCAATGAGGACCAGGGTTTAAACCTGTATTTGTCACGCATGCAACCAGGTAGAATGTTTTTCTTAGTCCTTGTGTCTTTTATGAATATTACATGTTGTCGATGCTTAATCCTACATTGATGAGATACACATGAGTGAAACCGATTCTGTAAAAGGTTCATCTAGGGAGATTTAAATTAAGTTCTATTGATTGACGACTTGGTAACTGCAACGCAAACACAACTTGACATTTATAAATAACTAATGACAATTTTCAGAAACAGTCTTTAATATTATTCCCAATAAAAACAGAACCCTCATTGCGCCCCCTTTTTCTCCTATTTCTGAAAGGTTGATCAAATGTATTTTGGTATGTAAAGACATCTTAAATCGTTAGCTTTAATAAACCAAAACAATGATTTCAATCGGCTCACAGTTTTTTAAGATATGCCCTCTTTAAGAAATGTACCCGTTTTCACTCTGTTTACGGATGAGGTTTGGCTACATCAGAGATTAAAACGAAAGACACGGTTAATGACATGGATAGATGATAGCATTAAGCTGTGGAACGCATTCACTATGACCGAGGATCACCAGCTAGCCTCCAACATCTTCGCAACCGTATTATTGCTGCATTCGCAAGTATACGGCGCAAGGAGGGTACGCAATGCAATGAGGACCAGGGTTTAAACCTGTATTTGTCACGCATGCAACCAGGTAGAATGTTTTTCTTAGTCCTTGTGTCTTTTATGAATATTACATGTTGTCGATGCTTAATCCTACATTGATGAGATACACATGAGTGAAACCGATTCTGTAAAAGGTTCATCTAGGGAGATTTAAATTAAGTTCTATTGATTGACGACTTGGTAACTGCAACGCAAACACAACTTGACATTTATAAATAACTAATGACAATTTTCAGAAACAGTCTTTAATATTATTCCCAATAAAAACAGAACCCTCATTGCGCCCCCTTTTCTCCTATTTCTGAAAGGTTGATCAAATGTATTTTGGTATGTAAAGACATCTTAAATCGTTAGCTTTAATAAACCAAAACAATGATTTCAATCGGCTCACAGTTTTTTAAGATATGCCCTCTTTAAGAAATGTACCCGTTTTCACTCTGTTTACGGATGAGGTTTGGCTACATCAGAGATTAAAACGAAAGACACGGTTAATGACATGGATAGATGATAGCATTAAGCTGTGGAACGCATTCACTATGACCGAGGATCACCAGCTAGCCTCCAACATCTTCGCAACCGTATTATTGCTGCATTCGCAAGTATACGGCGCAAGGAGGGTACGCAATGCAATGAGGACCAGGGTTTAAACGTGTATTTGTCACGCATGCAACCAGGTAGAATGTTTTTCTTAGTCCTTGTGTCTTTTATGAATATTACATGTTGTCGATGCTTAATCCTACATTGATGAGATACACATGAGTGAGACCGATTCTGTAAAAGGTTCATCTAGGGAGATTTAATTAAGTTCTATTGATTGACAACTTGGTACTGCAACGCAAACATAACTTGATATTTATAAATAACTAATGGCAATTTTCAGAAACAGTCTTTAATAATACAGGGTGTCCCAATAAAAACAGAACCCTCAATTTTCTCCTATTTCTGAAAAGTTGATCAAATGTATTTTGGTATATAAAGAAATCTTAAATCGTTAGCGTTAATAAACCAAAACAATTATTTCAATAGGCTCACAGTTTTTTAAGATATGCATTCTTTAAGAAATGTACCCGTTTTTCACTCTGTTTACGAATGCGGTTTGGCTACATCAAAGATTAAAACGAAACACACGGTTAATGACATGGATAGATGATAGCATTAGGCTGTGGAACGCATTCACTATGACCGAGGATCACCAGCTAGCCTCCAACATCTTCGCAACCGTATTATTGCTGCATTCGCAAGTATACGGCACACAAGGAGGGTACGCAATGCAATGAGGACCAGGGCTTAAACATGTACTTGTCGCGGAGGCAACCAGGTAGAGGGCAATATTGTTCAAGGTTGCGCCGCAGGCTTACAAAGAAACAATAGCAATCAAAGAAACAAAGAAACAATAGCAATCAAGCTTAAACTTTAAATTAGCACCCGATAGAGGGCAGGGCCTGAAGAATGAGGGAAATTATGGGGGAAATATTTAACGGAATAAACTGCATAATCATATTATTTAGATTTATTCCGTTAAAAATCTTATTTTAACTTATCAAATTACTAGTTTTTATATTCTATGGTGTCAAATATTTATTTACAACGTTGTAAATACGCATTAAATACGATTAATAACAACAGAGGGCGCTTGTGATCCTGTCTTCTGGAGTACAAGAGTATACTCTCACCTGATACTTGTGATCCTAATACAGTATCTCATATTAGTTTTCATGTTCTCCTACCCACTATGGGTGGCAAAGTAGAGTTAACTCACTTCAGAAGAACCAAGGACATACCAAACAGCCCTGTTCAGGCTACCTTACCGGGGGGGGGCACTCACATGTTAAGGTGGTACGGGTATGTGCGGCGGTCAAGGGTCCCTTTTTCAGGCTCTCCGGCAGTTCCATAAGCCCCACATTTTAATCTAATCCAGTTCTTTGAGCCTCAAACTCTGACAATTGTAGCTCTTTAAGCTCAAATTTGGAAAAAAATTAGAAATTTTTAGCTCAACAGCCTATAATTTGGCCCAAATTTCAGTTCTTCAAGCCCCTATTTTGCCCGAAAATCAGTTCTCAGTTCCCAAAGTTCGGCGCTCCGCACACCCCTACCAAAATTTAAGTTGAGTGCCCCAGGGCTACCTTTTATCCCCAAAGAGGAAATGACATGTTGTAAATAAAAAGAAAGCAAGAAACAAAGTAAGAAAGTAAGAAACATAATAAAACAAAAAGGCATAAATAACCAAAAAGTTTAATTGCAATTATAGAAAGAGAAGTCCCCCCCCCCCCCCCCCAATCCAATGACACTTAACACAATGCACAGCCCAAAATGCAAAATATTTCAACTGAAACTTTTACATTTTAAATGGGGAATATTGGAATGTCATATCTTTCCCTGGGTAAGATCTGACAGCAGACCAGACCCTGATCAGAGGGTAACATGAGTAGGCTTGTTTCACCTTGAAGGCAAAGATAGTCTTGCAAATATGGGCTAACTTTCCCCTGGGCCATCCAATATGTCATGAATTACAACCGGTATCTACTGATCAGTTTATACCACTGTTATATCATCTGTTATTTATATGTTCGCCTTTTTAAGGGTTGATGGGTTTTTTTTTCGAGTTAATGTTAAAATTGCCACTGCTTCGATTGCTTTCGCAAAAAAATCTGCACTTCACAGTATCGTACATATACACAATTTGTGGTACAGAACTAGAAAAACAATTCAATGGCCTTTCAATAGATATAGAACAGTTGCGCCATCATGTTCATGTCACTTGTCATGTGTCAAAAACGATAAACACTTCAAATAATGTGAGTGTAGTACTCAACTATATTTACCTGTATTCAGTGACTGAAAATGGTCAAATCACAAGATCCAATCAATGTCATCCCATGGCGTTTTCTGCCGAAATATTGGTGATTTAACGTGTGCTTTACACAAAGTACCAGCACACCACCACAGAAGGTCGCGGCGTTGGCTCCTAAAAATGATGATCATTCATTCAGTGAGACTTGGGACAATTACGGATCCATACAAGTGCTGAAAATACAAAATGTGAAATATTTGAGTCTAAATTTAGCAAATGCTTACAATAACATGGGAAAATTACACAATTTTGGCATTTTAAACAATAAAGTCGGTGAAAGTTTATCTAAATCCGTTTGGGAAGACGTCAAAACAGATGGAGCAACAAAATGGGGGTCAAAGTGGCCGCACATCTCCGTCATCCTTTTTCCTGCCGGGCGATGGACAGTCTGATTCTGCGCAAACAAATATCTAGCTCGTGATATCGGCATTTAAAAGTTCAACTAACATCCTTGCATGCATGGTAGCCATAATCAAATGTCCATTTTTTTTAATCTGTAGTGTACGTGAAGAGAGGGTTTCGCCTTAAGAAATAGGTCAAGCAACCAATCTGCTTTTATATAATCATTAACAACGACAGTGAAAAAGAAATAGTTTGAGGTTCAAATTAATATAGTTTGAGGAGCAAATTGGCATTTTGTTGACAAATGGAGATTACTAAGTCATTAGAGACTTGATGAGATTAGTTTTCCGCACGTGGACGCAAAAGGTGAACACGTGGCGTTGTTGTCATGGTGATTTAAAGGATGATTTCGTGATCCTAGCATCCTCTTTTTATGACATTTTTCAGTAGATATCCACGAAGAAAGCTTATTATCCACGAAAAAGGCGTTTGGGAGTTATGCATGATTATGTGTATTACACTGCTCCATATGCCACTGTTGTAATTTTGTTCTGGTATACCAGAACGAAATTCAAATTTGGCGATATTTTTGCTAAACGAATTAATCTGCAAGAAATATTTGGCACATTAAGATTATGTAGCCAGAGGTAGCCAGTGGTATAAAATCTCAACTTTTTTTGAGAAAAGTGGGAGGATGAGGCTGTGGATCACGAAATGCCCTTTTAATATGATGTTATCAAATATAGTGAACTTTGCCTACATTAAGTATACGGTATCTGACAGGCAATCCATACGAAAATAATGCTCATCGCTCTGGGATTTTTAGAGTCAGTCAGCTCCTTTCTCAGCAACAGCAATGATCAACCACCATCTGAACTACCACCACCGGCTGCCAGGACCTGTCAAACCAGGTCTGCCCACCAACACGTGAAGGGACGCTGGAAGCCCCCGGGCAGAAGCCATGCACAGTGTTTTGACTATGTAAGTACAACTGAAGCACTGATGGTGATGCAATGGTAGACATAGGCGAGGCATTAGCGTCAATCCGGCTTGAAATGTGGGGCGACACCAGGCCAAAAGGGTTGAAAAGTGGCTGGAAAAAACAAAAAATGGGTCATTTTGCCGAAAGGTGGGGGAACACGTCACCCCTGCCCCCCCCGGATTGACGCCCATGGGACGAGGGTTTTTGCACTGACGTATACAGCACTCTTACATCACCCAGCCAATGGACCACTGCACTAGTAGTGTCATCTACTATACAGCACCCTCACACTACCCAGCCAACGGACTACTGCACTACCGTCAACTACTTGTATCTAGCGTTCCTCTAGCTACCTATGAAGGGACACCTTAACCCCGTGACCAATTACCGGGGAATATCTCTCCTGTCAATTTACAGCTACGCTTTACAACAAAATATTGTTAATGAAGAAAGGAGACGACATACGGTATATCCTTCACACTGGCAAGGCCTAAGACAATGCGAGACACGATTAAAACATAATACGATGGTTGGAAATAAATGATGCAAGCCCAAGAAATTACGATTTAAATGACTTTATGAAGCTTGTGTAAACTGCTATATAATAAATTGGATTGAGCAGAAAAAATAGGACTCAGCGGGGTTTGACTTATTACCGGTCGAGAGTTATACCATTGGGCTACCTGAGTTCACAGTTGGTACACCTAGTCATACTTGCATATCCTCTCACTGTGTCTTGGTGGCCAACTATACGTGTATTAAATAATGTAGAAAGGAAAATCCTGTCAAACAGAATCTGAGATCATGCCTACCCCATATTAAGGAACAGCCAAGCTGAATTTCACCAAGGAAGAAGCTTAGAATGATCATGGATGGTTTTCGAGATTACCAGCGTCATCTAAGAGTCACATGTTTATTGATTTTGAGAAGGCCTTTGACTCTACAAAGGTAATGTTCACAGCGCTACGACATTACGAGATACAGAAGCTTTGGTTGACGACATAAGTGCACAACAGCTCAAAAATTGCGGTAATATATACGGCAACATTTCCGATCCTTTTGATGTCACTACTGTATACATGTAGTCCCACACGATGATGTTCTAACATCATTCTTGTTGTTGGTAGATTGTCCACTGACGAATGCTTGATTCGGGAGATGAAACACATCCCCGCCACTCCAGACGATATCCTACCAAAGTGTTGGACCATATCTCAAATACCATGATTTAAATATAACACGACCAACACTCAGTGGCGTAGCTAGGGGTTGTGGCGCCCTGAGCTAAGGATACATAATGCCCCCCCCCCCCTTCTTTAAAAAATGCAGGCGCTAGACAAATTGGGCCTAGCACTTAGTAATTTTGGTTATAATGAAGTTGAATATCGGTCTCAAATTGATCTTTCAAGTGACTATTTGAAGAAATGCGAACTTGTTTACTTTCATCGCTTGGAGGGGCGAAGAATCGATGCTGAATTGGTCAGCCCACGGCACGTGCCCCCTTGACACCCCCCCCCCCTCGCTACCCCACTGCCAAGACTGAGTCTCTTATCAACAGTGCAAGAAATCGCCAGGTGAGTTCCCATGGCAGATTCTTCGTCTACCAGAGAGAAGAGTCTGCAAAAAAAAATGCTCTTTACATACCACCTTCGGGTGAAGCAGAATCGAATGTGCAAAATCGATCTTGAGACACACCTCAGAATCCATAATGATAGAAGTTAAAAGTATACCATGGTCATTTCAGGGGTCAGAATTCATTTCAAGTGAAGCAGGTTTGTATGTGGGGGTTGGCGTCGTAAGTATCAGTTTGGTTAAGTTTGGTTAAAGGCACATTGATTTGCTCATCTAGACGATCGTAAAAATCATCAAAATTCAGAGTTGTACCTTTGTCATTGTCATAAGTATGTGCTAACATAGCCTGCTAGTGGTTCAGCCGCAAGCCGTGTATTTAAGACAAAATAAAGGCATTTACATCAATCTGTAATTTATATACTGACAGTATGTAAATTAGCTACATGTATTTGAATGGGGCTTCAACTTCATCAATATTGCTATTTTCTTCGTTTTTTGCCAAATTTATTCATTTCAAAAATACCAAATGACATTTTGAATGACTTATCTTTCACTTTTAAGCAATTTATAAACAATTTAATTTTTTACACTTGCGCTGGGATCACTAAATGGGTCTTTAAAGTACAGTGCTGATGTGGGACACAACTTTTCTGGTTTTAAACAGCGGAGATGGAATGACAAGCAGAAAGATACCTGACAAAATGCAAGCACAGACGAAACTGTAGAAAAATAAAGTATGTAGAACAACTTGGGATAAATAAGAGCATTACAAAACTATGTGCATGTTTGTATTGTGATGTGCCCTGAGTAATTTAATTTAATTATTTAACTTTGTTTACAAGCTGAAAGTATTTCATGAGATGGGAAACTGCCTTGTACGTGCAAGATAATGGTGTGGAAAGTCATTTTGGAATTCCCCCCAAATTATTGTAAACAAGGTCAGATCTATGTTTGGAACTTGGAAATCCCCAGTTCAGCATTATTGCACCATAGAGAAAAACACCCAGGAAGTGATGTAATGAGAGAGGTTAATGTGTATAATTAATCTTGGGAAATCCCAAGCTTGCATCATCTGTGAAGATGTGAATGAGGTGATGGTTTATTAATAGATCTTGGATTTTCTGGAGTATAAAAATGTGAGAGCTTGAGTTTGCTAATTACAGAATGTCATGGGAGATTGTAAACTCCACATGTGTGTGATGGTCTTCGTGCTTCAAAAAAGAAGTACATTTTAACCAGTTTACATAGCCAAAAATTGAGCTAATTTTAATACAGCAACGAAGGAGATTGCGAGCATACAAAAGTGCTCTTCCTCATCAAAGGATTAAAGTTCTTCTGTCGAATTGCTGGAGTTTGCTGGGTTTGTGAAGGCCACGCATCTGTCAAAAAACAGCGGAGCTGAGTTAAAGAAACCTGTTCCCTGGGAAAAGAGTGATTGGTGAAAGAAACACCATTTTTGGAGAAAGCAGCGCAAGGAGATATATTGTGGAGAAAGCAGCGCAAGAAGATAAGTAATAGGAGCAAGCAGCATCATTTTCGTGTGAGGATTTCATACGCAAGGATATTTATAAACGCAAGTGTACACTGGACTTCGCTGATTTTCGCAGGACAAGTGAATAAGGATATATTACATCAGTCGTCCAGAACATTGTAAGAACTCTAGAATGACCAACAAGAAGACCGCTGGTTAAGTACCGATAGAATAAAACTGATTGTGTGATTTTATTGTAATTGTTGTTATTTGTACCAAGCATACTTTGTTTTCAATTGAAGACTTAGATTTTGTTAGCTTAAAATCAAACAGTGTATGTGTGTTGTGCATTCGTGTGAGTTCGGGTAACAGTTGATTTTGGCCTTGAGTCAGTGCGACTCGCAACAGTATGTACACGATCAAAGAACCTGGTCCAATGTCCATTTCGTTAACTAGTTTTTGGTAACATAAATCAGATTACTTCGTTAATATTATATGAATTACACGGATAGCCACGTCGCTTATCAATATGTGAAGTAGTTAAGTAGAGCCAAAGTTCGAAACACCCACCACCTGTATGAGATATGAACAGCATTTCAAAGAAATGTATATTATGCTTTGAACGTCATTTGATCGCGACCACTGCAAAAGAACACCACTAGCACTATTGCAATCAGCGGAGAGGTAGGCCTAATTTTAATTCAATTAGTGTTAATTTTTAATGTTTAACACTGAATTTTTGAGGGTTTGTGTGTCGATGTATTTTTCTATTAACAAAAAAGGAAATATGACATTATTCTTGTGTTTGAATGAGGCGTGCGAAGTTATTATGTGATTATTTCGTTTGTTTTGTTAATATTTCTTGCTTTCTGACATCGACAGCGAGGGAGTTGGACCGAGTTGATTTGGAGCCAACTGACTAGGAAGCCAATAGAAACAAAAAAAAAGCATTTCCAGAATATTATAAAATTTTAAACCATCAACCGTTTCCCTATATTTAGTATTTCTACATATTTCTCATTGCAGTTTCGTGAAGGTAGGCCTACAGTCGTAAAACTGTCGCTGAGAAAATGTCAAACTATATTTTTGTTTTTATTTTATCACCAGAACTTTACTTTAATGCTTATAGAATGGATGGATGCGATGTCAGACAAATCCACAGCCACCTTGCTTTCAGCGCCATTGTAGTACTCACAAGTCTGGGTGTGGCAAATGAGCTGATCCCTATTATTAAGGAAACCGACGATATGGCGCAATTGAAAACCATCACTGCCTACAAGAATGTGTTCTTCAATGCAATATCATTAGTTCTTTCGTTGATCTGGTTGCTATATTGGTATAAGAGAGAAGTAGAACTGATATTCAAATGTTGTGTACAATTGATAATAAATTTAAAACGAAAACCAGGAGATTATGTAGATATGATATTACTTGGTGCATTTGCATTCGTTGGTGCATTAGGCGAATTTGTCACGATATTTTCGGACGAGATATCAGTTATTGAACGTGTTGCAAATGGTTTAACTATTTTTAATATGCTTGGACAATTTTTACTCATGTTAATGTGGTGTGATGACAAGATAGGATTCAAGCGTAAATATTGGAAACATTGGATGTATTACTTTGGAGCTGTCTTAGTGACTCTAGATTTTTTGCTGCTCTGTCAGGTAATTTTTACCCCATTGAGAGCTAATAATGTGCAAGAATTTCACAAGAAATCGTGGGCGAATATCGTGCTTATGATAGCCTCACCGTTCTACTCGGAATTCCTATCAACAGTTATTGTGTACTTTTTGATTAAATGGCCAACATATGAAACTAACGACGGAAGTACAGAAAACGAAAATTCGGAGAACACATTAGATTGGGGAACTCTGTTCACATCGATAGGAAAGTGGGGAAAGTGTACAACATTCGTTTGGTGTGCAATGGTTACAGTTCCATTTTACACTTACCTCCCATTTGCGACATCGGCATTTATAATAGAAACGCAGACGGACAATGATCTGCAAACATTGTTCCTTTTGAATCGCATGATAAACATGATTTTAAACTTCACGCTAGTTGGGTGCATGCTGAACGAAATTATGAAACTCAAAATGACGTCATCGAGTAAATGGAACATGGACGATTACCTGCTTTGCATATTCTTTTGGTTCACACTAACTTTTAACTTTTTGTTTAGTTTTGCCGAATTTTTCTGTACTTTTCTAAAACCTTTAGATGATGAAATCGAACGGGAATATGCAGTTACTGTATTTATGTTGCGAATAACTATAACCGTAGAAATGGTTACTCAAGCCGGTTTATTATTAATTTATGTCTCCTCCAAGGAAAACTTGCACAAAGTAAGCAATAAAGTATTGCTATTTGTTATGTGCTCAAACGTATGCTTTTGGATGGCAGGTAGTGTATACGCCGGGAGTGCACCTGTTGAGTTTTCCTCTGTGATTGTACATTTTTACGGTAAAAAAACTACTGAAGTAATATCAGTAATCTATTTTACTTTCAGAAGTCTTTTTCGGTTACAATCAGGGAAAATGATCCTTAGTTTGATTGTAAAAGATATATCGCACCCAGAAAACGCGTCATCATCGTCTTCTTCTTCTTCTTCTTCTTCTTCTTCTTCTTCTTTATTAGAAGGTTGGGTATTGTATTACCCAACATTTGAACCAACTTTGAGGCAACTATAAAAAGGTAGCTTTGTCTTATGCATTAGTAAATCTGTATGCTTCGACTATATTTATAAATACGTATTTATAAATACGCATGTGACCATAGATATTTAAGCGTACCTCGTTCGGAGGCGAAGGAGCATTGCGAGTTCAATGCATGTGACCACCTCCGCGCTGCCCGCGCTGCCATAATAGCTTGTAGGCCTAGATAGAAAGTCTGCAAGTGACCTCCGACACAGCGGGTAGCTTTCCCGTACATTTGAATGCAAAGGAGGTAAACAACACCAGACTGTGCAGCAAAATTGCCTATTTTGTTTAACTTTGTGATATTATTGTAAATGGTTCCATCCATAAATATTTTTTCCTTAGGCAAATACTTTCAAAATGGTGTTTTTGATAACATTTTATAAATTCGGAATCCCCCATGTGTAACGATTTCGCAATTCAATTAATACTTAAATTTGATGATATTTATCTAAAATATTCCTATCCATGTCAATGGCATGAGCATTTGGTCACGCTTGCTGGTCTTGCAAATATGGTCGAAGCATACTGTATATCGTAATTCGGCAAGTGTAAGTACAGTTAAGTAGTAGATAAACGGTTCAAAACAGACCATTACCGTAGATAATCGGTGTCTTGTTGAGGTATGGTGAGCATGTTAGTCGCTCGGAAGGCGAGACCCGAAGGGGTCGAGCCTTCCGAGCGACTAACATGCGAACCATACCTCAACAAGACACCGATTATCTATGGTAATGGTCTGTTTTGAACCGTTTATCTTACATATACGACGAGCCAAAATAAACGAATTTGTTGTAATGGTCTATTCATTTTCCAAAAGACAAAATGGAAAAAACTGATGCATAGTTTTGTAAAGGTGTGGGTTTTTCCCAAAATAAAAAACACCCCGAGTTAGTGTAATATTCTTCCCATGTGAGATTCTACGAGTCTATTTAATGACAAATGCAAGTGATTTAATCAAATCAATACAGAATTGATCTCAATTGATATCTCATGTATTTGAAGTGGTTTGGTAGCTCATTCACTTGCATAGTTAATCCGCTGGAGTGTATTAAACATGTGACCATTGTTATTCAAATGATTAATGAATAATGCAAATTGTATAGAGCTTTCAACGTTTAGACTCAACACCATGAAATTTATATCTTAGAAAAATGTGAGTATAAGCAGATATTTGAAAAACCTAGTAACGTTGTGTCCAATGGTGCTCCCCATTACGGGTAGGTCACAGTATGGCTTTGCACCCCCAGCCTCTTGACTTGTAATGAGTACCGCCGGTTAGTTTGCGAAGCTCCCCTGATCGGGTAGTATCCCTGGGGTTCTTGCCTAGTAGCTAATTCGCATGGACCGTTGAGCGTTTTTGGGTTGGGCAAGGTAAAAGACAGATTCCTTTCTAAAAACCAATGGCAAGTTTATTTACATGTACTGAGTATACATTCAACAAAACGGTTACTTTTTATTTATGAATATTTACTTCGTTATGCTAATTAAAATTTAATTTGCATAAATTTAACTGAGCATCAGTGGTGTTATATGAATTACTGTTGTACGGACTGCAGGAGCCCTCTATAATTTTCTCTTGTCATGTAACATTTGCATTTAAATCGAGCTGTAAATGTATTTGTTTCGTAATTCTATCCGAGACAAGTAACCAACTCAGATTCTACATGTATGTTGTGATCCTTTCCATAGTGTTTCTAGAATGTCCATGGTGTTCCTTTTGTTTAGCTCGCTGCCCGAGACCGTTATCTTGAGCTATTGTGTTGATAATGGTCTCTGGGCAGCTAGCTACCTCCATTACTCTCTAGGTAATGGTCGAGGCAACGAAACTTAAACAAAAGGAATACAATGGATAATCTGTGAATAGAAAAGGGCTAGACGTATATATGAAAATAAAACACCAGGCCACAACCACGTTCTAAATAAAAAAAAGTTTATATTTCATCTTGATTTTTATTTAAGCCATGACGACAAATCAGTCAGTAGAAGTGGACTGATTTGTGGGTTAGGTAAAGACGTGATGGAAAGTACTCGTATAAAAGAGCAATCAGTTGGTCGAATTTCAAGATAGTACCCGAGACGTCTGATTGTAGTTGGAAGTGTTTGTATTGACTGTCTATGTAGAGAGGGTGGGATAAAGGGTAGATTACTTCCTTAAATGAAATATGATATCTGTACTTTAAAGCTTTAATGTACGATCTTTTTTCAGAATATACCTTTATTTTTTTCAAGACCTATTTTTTGGCATATTTGTAACACTTACACATGTTCCAACTTTAATCTATGAGCTAACTGTCAAATTCGCCCTATTTGTAGTAAAACGGGATGATTTTATGTTGGTCCGACATATTATCATAATTTTTCATATTATGATAATATGTCGGAATGATCGCAAATCGTAGTCTCCTACGAAGCCAGTTTGGTTACACTCCCTCCGCACGTGGAGGAGTGTAACCAAACTGGCTTCGTAGGAGGCCGCACTCTCCGTCCGAATCTAAAAAGTGCAAGATATTTCGAGTGATGTTTATGATGTTGTTTCTTTGCAAATTTCCAATGTTTTTCGCGTCCAAATGTATTGGGAACTTTCATAATGATTGCATATTAACTATTTCATCATTTTGGAAGAAAAAAAGAAAAATCTAAAAATTTAAAAAGATCGTACATTAAGGCTTTAATTGGGTTAGATCTTATACTTCCCTTATTCATGTTATTGTTTTTGACAATGTGGTAGCCATCACAAACCGGTTTAAGCCACCAGTCTGGTCCGAAGTCAAGAGACCTCAGAGACTGGGCTCAGAGACAAGTATTGGTGTATAATGGAAATGGCAAAAAGGAAATGGCTGGCCGCGATGTCGGACAAATCCACAGTTATCTTGCTTTCAGTAGTTCATCAACATTGTAATATTTACTAGTCTGGGTGTGGCACATGAACTGTATACTGATGAAAGTTGGTGGCTTTCCTTGTCTCTAAATATATTTAGGGCATTACATTAACTTTGCGCTTGTCCCTTTGCGCTTAAGGTGAGTGGCTTCCTTAACACCCCTGTGGAACCCATTCTCCTTCCTGTCCAAGATTTGGACCCCATCCCAATCAATAGAGTGGGTGGAGCATATGGCATGTTTCTCGTCCTAAGTGGGCGGGAACTCTCACCTTCTTTCGTATGCTGCTAACGAGGGAGATTCGGATCTCAAGTTTGCTGTTGAGCAGCCAGTCTCGTGTGAAGGTGACAAGCTTTAATGATATGGTCTGCCGTCTGCTCTTCCTTTCCGCACTCACAAACTGGGCTTTGGGTGAGGCCCCATCTATGCATACTGGCCCTGAAGCGACCTACTTCTGTTCGCAGGCGATTGAGTTTCACCCATGCATGGTGTGGCAAATCCGAGCCAGGGCTGGATTTCGACGTATCTGGGATATAGCTATTCAGGGGCGAAGATGACAACTGCCATCTCTGCTGCCATTCATTGCCAGTCCAGTGAGCCGATGTCTCCTTGGTCTGTGCCTGGTGGATTAAAGCATATAAATGGGTGCCGCGATTTCAGACGAGGTTGCTGAACGTCTCTGTTGACCACTTCATGGAGAAGATGGCCTGGGTTCAAAGCACGCCGAGTCAGGGCCATGGTCTGCGACTTCCTCCTCAGATCGGCCGGCGGCCTGCTAGTACGGGCATCTGTTCTGCTGGAGTTGGGCGAAGGCAACCACTTATGGTGCGGAGAGAGTTGTTCAAACTTGTGTCCACTAGGTGTGCGTGGGCACTCCTACGCCATACAGGTGTGCAGTATTCGGCAGGGGCGTATTAAACCAAAGCCAGGGTTGCAGTGCGTAGAGTGGAAACGCTGGCTCCCCAACCTGTTCCTGCGAGGCGTCGAATTAGAACTCCCTGTGCTGTGACTTTGTCGCGGAGGCCTGCCAGGTGTTTATTTATTTATTTATTTATTTTTTTTTTTTTTTTTTTCTTATTTAACCTGGGGTGACCAATCAATGCACTGGCACTGTTATCCCTTGGTTCCCAGGTGGCACAAGGCCATACATATAATACACAATAAAAACGGCATTTAAAACATTATATCATACGATTGCACATATTACAACAGATTACATCAAGAGCAATACAATAAAAACATCATTTAAGGCATAGGTCATATGATTGCACATTACATCAAAAGCATCAAAGAAATATACATAACAGTAGAGAAAAAGATTTTTTTTTATGACAAAACACAATGGATTAAGGTATCTGGGGCCAAAGCTGGAACAACGTCAGATCTGACCCAGCATATCCAAGAACAAGAAACGGAAGCGCAGGGACATAACTGAATGGAAAAGAACATCCCTGCGCCCAAGACATGCTACCAGCAGGCAAACACCGGGGTCAGCCCGAAAAACACTCCAACAGCACCCCAGCTACCCAAACCAGTGTAAAGACCTGGATGAAGCCCTGACCACCACCACCGCCCACTCCATCCACCGGAGCACCCCTATGGGTCCCAAACCACCACCCGCGAGCCAGCAGCCCCAGCATGCTTCCCAGGAGCCAACATCCCAAGGCAAAAACGAGCACACAGTCGACTCCCAGGTCCACATGCCGCCACTACCAACCCACAGGCAGCCGGGATTAGGCCCATGGCCATGCCCCAGAGGGCAGAGCTAGAAGTGCAAAAGTCAGGGGTTTACCCAGTCCGAAAAATTGCACACAAACATTTAAATAGTTCAAAAGAAATTAAAGATATAAAAATGCACCAATTAAGATGAAACAAGATATAGAGAGGAAATAATATGTTATTCATAACCTGCATTGGATGAAGCCCCAACCCCACCACCGCCCACTCCACCCACCGGAGCACCCCCATGGGCCCCAAAACATTACCCACGAGCCGGCAGCACAACATACGTCCCAGGAGCCAACATCCCATAGCAAAAGCGAGCACACAGTCAGGCTCCCAGACCCACATGCCGCCACTACCAACACACAGGCAGCCAGGTAATAGGCCCATGGCCATGCCCCAGGGGGCAGAGCTAGTGGTGCAAAGGTCAGGGGTTCACCCAGTCAGAAAAATTGCACACAAACATTTGAACATTTCAAGATAAAAAAAGATATAAAAAATGCACCAATTGAGATGAAACAAGATATAAAGAGAAAATTACATTTTTTCATAACCTGCTTGAAGTTTTTAGTACTAGGTGGAAGGGATTTTTACAAACAACTGGGAGTCTATTCCAGGAAATTGCTCCTCTGTATCTAAAAGTTCTTTTACCAGTGGAAATCCTTATTTTGGGTGGAACTAAGTTACCATGCTCACTACCTCTTGTTTGGTAGGGGGAATTGTCACTGACTTTATGAAAAATATTGCACAAATACCTTGGGACATTTTCAGTGATAGATTTAAAAACCATAGTATTGAGATGAAGTAACCTTCTAGTGTCAAGATCCTTCCACCGGTAGGTAAGCGATCTGTCAAGTTTCACTCCAAGGTAGGTAGGGGTAGCTTGGAAAGCAAGTCGACTCTTATTGACCATGATGTTTAGCTCGCTCCCGCTCCTGCCATGATGTTTAACCTTCACCAATGTAAGATGATATACAGTCACCACATGGTATGTGGTACACCACACCATATTAGTTTTGGGCATAAAAGATTTTTCACATTTTAAGATTAATTAGAAGATATAAATTCAAAGATAATTAAGTTTGAAAAATGACGCGAGTTAAATTTTTGGTCAACTGCATCTGAAATGTTGAATGCAACACTGCTGTAATTAAGTGCCACTTACGTTGGTGTTGTATTCTGCGGCAGAGGTGCTGCAGATTTGCATGGCTGCACATACCTCAGTCTATTTTTTTTAATTTCATAGTCATTTAAGGGATCTAAAATGAGCGTTTATTGCGTTTCGACGGTATTTTTTGTGGGACATGAGAGCACCTCAGACCTATCGAATTGCATTCTGAATACGAAGCATGTCTTTCTGATATCAAATAATTTACATTTTTGGAAAATCACAATATAATACAAATTTTATGACAAATTATAAAAATTTGATATTTTTCAAATTTTTGATATATAACAGTCCTCGAAGTAAATTATATAAATCTAATGATATATTCTTAACGTATATGTAGCAGGGAGGAAAAGCCGACGGTCAATTGAAAATTTTGACCTTTCATATTGAAGATATGGATTTTTTCCCAAATTTTTTTGGTGTTTTGGGAAAAAATCCATATCTTCAATACGAAAGGTCAAAATTTTCAATTGATCGTCGGCTTTTCATCCCACCTACATACACTTTAAGTATAAATCATCAGATTTATAAAGTTTACTTCAAGTACTGTTAAATATCAAAAATATCAATTTTAATGATTTGCCATAAAATGTGTATTAAATTGCGAATTTCAAAAAATCAAAATTATTTGATATCAGAATGACATTCTTCGTATTCAGAATGCAATTCGATATGTGTGATGTGCTCTAATGTCCCAAAATAAATACTGTCCGAACGTTCATACCCCAGCCCTTAAGCAATTATTAAAGCCAAACAATGCATTATGTCTGCACTTACGTACGTCAGTGTTGCATTCTATACTTTGTTTCTTTAATATTACAGTGCAAGACTTACGTCAGTGTTGCATTCACCATAAATATCAATGCACTCACGACATGTTATTTTCTTTATATCTCATTTATTTTATTTTTTATCAACAATATTTCATTTCATACATAAAATTAACTACGTGAGTCACACTTTATGTCAAAAATTTATATATAAAAACGTTTATCAACTAGTGAAACACAAACATTCTTCTCGTGTAAAATGGAGAAAAATACACTTACGTTAGTGTTGCATTCTGCTGATGATTTGTCCAATTTATCAGTATTATCCTTTGGATTGAATAGAGCGGATCTAATGGAGTTTGTGGGTTTGATGTGGGTGATGACACCGTTGGGACCGTAATAACCGCTGAATTGACTCCGGGAGTCCCGGAATCTAAGGGATGGAAACACTCCGCTTTGGTTGATTAGTTGGTTTCTTGGAATGAGGTTTAGGTTCACGTTTCTTTCTGGCAGCAACCCAGATCCAATTAAAATATCCGTTAAAATATTAAAACTTTAAGATTAAGATTAAGCTATGTTTCATTTGGCAAAACAGGATAGTATTTTTTTTTATCAAAAATAAATTAATTTTGTATTTTTCTGGAATATGGAGTACACAATCACATTTGATTCGGACGACTTTCTAGCCCATGTCGTTTCTTCATATAAATCTTAGCAAAATAAGGTATCACATTTAAAAAGATAACTTTCGTAAAATATATATTTAGGATTTATGTTTTATTGAATGACATGCGAACAAGGGCATCATAAAACATAATTGTTTTAATAGTAGCCTAAATAGAGTAAAATCATGCAATTTCTTTAACAAGGGGAATTTCCGCGACCTGTCATTGTCCCAGGTCATTGCTTTTTGCCTTCATGATATATCCGGCATTGAATGGTGCACAATATCAAAATAAAAAGTAGAAGCAAAATATAATAATAAAAAGTCACTTCTCGAGACTACTGCAAAGAAGCAGCACTATTGCGATAGGAGGTAAGAATTATTGTTTTATAATTTTATCTTTATAATATCTGAAGCGGATAGAGGTTTGTTTCTTTCCAACGTTGCATAAGTTTCTTTTATACATGGACATATTTGTCGACTTAACAAGGAAATACGACATTTTGCTTGTATGTAACTTAAATATGACATGTTGTGTATATTATGCGCGATTGCAGGCATAGACGAGAGGCATTTAATTTACGTTTTCCAGTGACGTGGCCATACGGGATAGGGAACAATAGATTGGGTGGAGAACATGGAATTGGAGTATAGTTGCAATATTTTTGCATTTTATGAAAGTTGGATACGTCCTGACACAGAAAACAGCTGATGCCACTTTGCCATCATTGAATATTTTAAAATGTAACAAAAATAGGTGAAAATTATTGCTAATGCGAATCATGCCTTATTTTGGGGACTATCATTTTCTTCAAAAGGGGGTCCAAAATATACCTGCGGTTCATAACTTTTTTGAATAGTGTGTTTATTTTATTCAAAAAGACTGATTTCAATTGTGGCCTATTTAGGGGGTAAGGTGTATCGGTGGTGAGGGGTCATAAAATTGTTGTTGCCAAAATAGACGAGGAGGGATCGCAATTTTATTGACGCTGACTTTTTGTAAATTTGGGAAGAAAATGATAGCCCCCTTACGTGAAAAGGTCATGTACGGAACCCGGGGGCACTCAACACAAATGACCATACGGGTATGCTCCCCGGAAAGACCCCCCTTTTGGGTTTCGCAGCTCCGAAAGACCCCTATTTTTGACCAGAATAAAGCTCCGAAAGACCCTTGATTTTGATAATTTCAGCTCTAAAAGCCCCAAAATTGCTCATTCCTCATATTTCTTGTTTTTTCAGGCGATTTTCAACCAAAAAGCCAAGAAAGACCCTTGATTTTGACTTTTCGCAGCTCCAAAAGACCCCATTTTACTTGTTCACAGCCCGGTTCGCAGCTCCGAAAGACCCCTTTTACCGGTACGCCGTCAGCTCCCAAAGACCCACCACCTCAAAATTCCGGGGGAGCATACCCACCAAAAAGTTTTGATGTGCCCCCCCAGGGTACGGAATGGCATTTATAACTCAATGACTGCTATATGCTTCGGAAGAGAAGGACTTGCTCAAGATGTTCTTTCGATAATACCCTGCTTAGTCAGCCTAGGGCCCGAGGGAATGGTATAAACTTCCTAAAGAGATTAGGGCGTCTCCCTCAATTCCAGTTTTCAGAAGGAACCTAAATATCTATATGTATCTTACTCTTACTTTATGGTGATACTTCCCAGCACCTCAGGTAGTGTCAGACGAAAAGAAGAAATGTTGTGCGCTGAGGTGGATTGCTTAGATGCCAAAGTGGTCTTTGATGCTTTGCTTGAAAACTTTTGAGTCTTGTAGTTGTGTTAAAGGTCCTGGAAGCGAGTTCCAGTCCTTTATTGTTCTAGGGTAGAATGAAAATTTGTAAACGTCTTTGCTTACTTGAAGTTCTTGGAAGCTGTTTGGATGATTACGATGGTTTAGGCGGTGGGGTGGGTGAAGTACCTTTTGCACTGGGAGGGCCAGGTGACTCTTTCTGGCTTTGTGAAGTTTGGTTAAACGATCGATTTTCCTTTTGTCCTGCAAGCTGCTCATGTGTAAGTTCTTCATAAGTTCTGTCACATTGGTATTTCTGCTATAATCATTTTTGATGAAACGTACTGCTCGACGCTGGATCGCTTCAATTTGGTAAATGAGATCATGATTATGAGGATCCCAAACAACAGCGGATCAGTATTCATTTGTAGGTCTGAGCAGCGTGTTGAAAACTGTAAGTTTGGTTTCTTCATTACACGAACTGAGATTGCTCTTGATGAACCCTAGTCCCCTGTTGCCCTTAGCTGATATTGGTTTGTGTGGTTTTTCCATTTGAGAGTTTTTGTTATTTCAAATCCCAAGTATGCATGCGAACTTGTTTCTTGCAATGATGAATCTCCAAGTTAAAATTTGAGAGTGAAAATGTGTTTTGTAGCATGTGTTATTTTGAGAACTTGACATTTATCTGGATGAAATTTCATCTGCCAAGTTCTCTCCCACATAGAGTTTCCAAATCCTGTTGCAACACCTCGGCGTCAATATCATTAGTCTATCATTCATGATTTATTTGATCACGATGACGCAGTCGTCTGCAAATAGACGCACTTGAGACGATATGTTTTCAGGGAGGTCATTAATAAATAAAAGAAATAAAAGGAGCCTTTGGTCGTCCCTTGGGGAACACCTGATCGAACAGGGACCCAATTAATCTGAATGAAACACAGCAAATGTCGCCCTCATCGGATTCGGAGTGTATGACATCGCATCCGCGTAAACGTTGTTGATGTACGATGCCACTCGCTGCCTCCACCATTCCAAATATTTTAACCTGCTACGACACGTTTCAGAACAGATTTTGGGTTACGATATGTTTCAGATTTACAAAATTTGGATAGTGCTCTACTTTAGTAGGCCTACATGTACTGATGTAGTACTATGAACTAGAAGAGGTACATTGTACATAGGCCTATCGTATAATATACAAGTATAGCGAGCTAGGTATGTATGTGCATGTATCACCTTTATGCCCTATATGTATGTTTTATTATCATGATTTAGGTGTGTGTTTACGTGCCTCACTAAGTTAGTCCGGCTCAAATAATTGAAAGTCTTTAAAACATGTATGTGCCTCGTGGTCATACAGCTCCAAAACTTTTTTTCCATTTGTAGCTTAATATGACTTTAAAGAATAGGGCATGCACTTTATTTGTTACTGATTTAGAGGTAAGTATTAATTTTCTTAATTTTAGGTAATTTTTGAATAAAATAATATTTGAATAAAACACTGAAAGCCGGGAAACTTTTGCAGGTAGGCCTATGCCGAAATGAAAAAGTTTGAACTTCACTTGAACCACAGATATATTGGAACACAGTTCAGTTGAATAAAAAGATGATAACTTTTAACTAGCAAGCGTTACCATGGTTACCAAGCATTGGTTGCAAGGCATACCAGTGGCGTACCGTGGCCGCCCCAACCCCGGTCGTTTGAAAAAGTGAAGAGCAAAAAAAAAAAAAAAAAAACGGTTTCAGGCGCTAGCGCCCTAAAAGCAGCACATTTTCAAATTTTTTTTACGCTTTATCAAATTTTTCCGCCCTTTTTTATTTACTAATTCTTTTTGCTGCCCCTTCGTTTTTGCCGCCCCTGTTTATGCCGCCCCTTCTTCTTCCGCCGCCCCTTCATTTTTGCCGCCCCTTGCTTTTACCCCGGGGGCCTGGCGCCCCCAAAGCCCCCCCCCCCCCAAATACGCGCATGCATACAGTCCGGCAATGTACTGGGAGCTAGGAGAAGGTTCAGAGAGCACATCTTTTTCAACTACACCAAGTATACCAGTACCACTGTCCCCGCCACTGTCAGGACAATATTATTTGTATTTATGCTCGTCATGTTTTCTGCCCGGGGTTCTCTGTCATATCTTTAACTAAACTATCAGGACAATGATTTGTGTATTTGCTCATGTTCTCCGTCATCTTTTAAATGACACACTGACAACTTCGTGAGATATATAAAAAAGAAAAGAAAAGACCTTATCTTGTCAAGCATGATACGAGGAACATGAAAACAATATAATGGAGCATACCCCCACTACAAAATTAATTATTTAATCATTTAATTAAAAAATAAAATAAAGAAAAACACAAGGGGCGAAATTAATAAAAAGCAAGACCTTATCTTGTAAAGCATGATACGAGGAACATAAAAAAATATAAGGGAGCATTACCTCCCACTATAAAATTAATTACATATTCAATTAAGAATAAAATAAAGAAAAACATAAGGGGTGAAGTAAATAAAAAGAAAGACCTTATCTTGTCAAGCATGATACGTGGAACATGAGAAAAAAAGACTACAATGGAGCATACCCAACTACAAAATTAATTAATTATTAATCATTTAATTAAAAAATAAAATAAAGAAAAAACACAAGGGGCGAAATAAATAAAAAGCAAGACCATATCTTGTCAAGCATGATACGAGGAACTTAAAAAATATAAGGGAGTATTTCCCCCACTACAAAATTAATTACTTATTTAATTAAGAATAAAATAAAGAAAAACATAAGGGGCGAAATAAATTTTAAAAAACAAGACATTATCTTGTCAAGCATGATACGAGGAACATGAAAAATCAATATAAGGGAGCATACTCCAATAACTTTCTCCCCCCCCCCCCAGTTTCCCCCTCCACACTTTTGATGCAAAACCCCCAAAATTACGTAAATTACCAGTTTTTGCGGCAATTTTGCGCAAAATGTGTCGATTTTGCCCCCCCCCCCCCACCTTTGAAATTCACTTTTCTCCCCAATGCCCATTCCGAAAAAAGAATCCTGGCCACTGCATTAGTTACTAAACAAGTAAGGCTAATACTCCGTTAAAACTATTATTATTTTCTGGGCAACATTGTTGTCATGCATACACAGTGGTTGTCATATTTTGAGGAGCAAGTTGGCAAGTAGGCCTAAACAAAGCGATTAAAAGATAATGGAGAAAGTCGTTGATATTGCTGAGATTTTGGAAGTAAATAATAAGATAATTCACTAATAGAGCGTATTCTAATGTGGAACACCTCGTCACAGCCCTTTTATGTATACAGTTTAAGTTAATGGTTTTAACCCTGGAACTATAAAAATCTTTGATCATCCTGGTAAATAAATAAATTAAATAATTAAGTCATTAAATACATTAATTAATTAATTAATTAATTAATTAATAATTATCAATCAATTTTCATTCACTCTGAAGTGTCACATAGTGATAACTGAATGTATTATTTTGGATACCATTAGTATCATCAGTATAGCAGAAGTATAGTATAGTAGACCTACCATAATTAGATTCCACAATAGAGTCAAAGTTATTTAATTTCTTTTATGTCTTATGTGTGATGCGATCAAGCAAAATCAGTCAGAACTCGGAAATATTGATTTTGAGATATAGCCAAACAAAGGAAATATTTCCTTTTGTTCTTTAATCGTTCATATCTTTGAAACTGGTTGTTCAATTTAAATGGGGTTTTCTGCACAATCTAGCTTTGCAAATGCTTTTCACTATCCTGTAAGAAACTGAAAATGTATTATTGCCGAGTTCCGACTGATTTTGCTTGATCACATCACATATTTGTGACAATTGTTTTCTAGTACACTAAGTAATTAAATTTGAATCTACAAAGAATTTCATGTATGGGGACACATGTTTTTATAACTCAATAATCTTATATCTCTAACACACGCACTTTTTTTTTTTTAAATTTAAATCATCGTATTTCAGGATCTTCCTACGATTCAAGAATTAAGAATATGAAAGTTGTGTGCCAAATAAATATTCCCCGTACATGACTGGATACCAGACATAAATTAGTTATTCTTACCCGATAAAGGAGATCTATGCTGTCCTAATACGAGATGACCTGGATGGGGATTTTATTTTTGAAGTATATTCCCTGAATCCTGGGAAATTATATGCCCAACTTACATGCTGTTGACTGCATTGCCAACTCGCTTGGTTTTTGCAAGTTCAGGAAATTACATGTCACAAAACGCCACACACACCTATCGTACCCCTTTTGCACAGCAAACGGTTAATGCATCACAGAGGGCTGGACAGAAAAGTAATTGAACATGGTATATGCCCGCAAAACTATAATATTTTTGCCAAACATAAATTAATTTTACGACATTGTCACAAAATATCATTTCAAAAATAACTGCTCTCCATTTAGGTGAAATTTGTGGCAATTTGTAACATGATATGTTCTAAAAATACACATGTGTATTTAAAAACGGGTATAGCCGCCATTAATATACAAGCGGCCGCGAAAGAGACTTATATTCGCGACTCATTATGAGAAATGGTCATTTCATTACTGGTTGAATACGATAGGATTTCAGTCTTAGGCACGTTAACACGGCTACCCAATAGGGCCGGGTCTGAACTTAGTCTCCGGTCGAAGCAGGTAGTTGAATTCGACAGGCGATCATGCAAGGAGGCTTATAGACTTGAAACAGCCACTGTCATTGATTGGTTAGGGTTAGTTTAGGGTTAGGATTAGGGTTAGAGTTAGGGTTAGGATTAGGGTTATGAATAGGCTTAGGGTTAGCTTACACAAAATAATTACTTGGAGGTTGTACACCGCCCCCCCCCCCCCAAAAGTAACTTGTTGAATCAAAAGCTAGAGGGATGCAGACAGGTTCAAAGAACTATGAGAGCGCTATCAGAAAACTTTCTATCTACTATTAACCGAAATCTTATCGTGTTCGACCAGTAATGTGGAATTAAATTTAGTAGGCCTATATGTGGTCTTTACAGGGGGGGTTCCGTGGTTGAACCTCTTTAAATGAGTTGGGCTAACTCAACACCCAAGGAACCCCCCAAAAGTAACCTCCAAAAATGTAAACCACTGCACGACCGCAGAGTCTAAAATTAACAATTTGCCCGGTAAACACATAATGTTACCTTGCAAACACCAGATGACAAAAAAAAAATCGGTCAAAAAAGTCAAAATTTGATCATTTTCGCGCTTGACGAGGGAATAAATTATGTGTTTATGCTTTCTAGGAAAATAAAGTCCAAAAATTTTGTAAAAAGGTCTACTTTTTCAAAGTCAACCCAAGAGAAATGGCTACACCATTGAAAGCTATAAGATACATCTTTATCATTCAGACAAAATTATTATTTTAAGTACTACGCCTTAATAAAGCAGTTTATTATATCGTTTTTTCTTTCATTATTATGTAAACACAATTTTTATTACGAGGGTTGGTCAATAATATCCCGCAACCATTATTTATCTCCGCTCATGCATGACTTAGATGACTGTTACTTACGATCAATAAAGTTTGTACCTTTGTCTTTGAAAACGCACAACAATTAGTATCAGAGTACCTTTAATTATGTAATCTCATTTGCATAAAGTTATTGCTATAGACGAATCCAAATACACGCATTCCTACACCTGACTAGCAGCCTTTAGTTGGGTAGCCGTCGGCTACAATGCACTCAAAATGTGAAATGATTCGGCCTTGGCGGAAATTTCAAACTGCATTTCATCACCCGTTTTACACCTTCCGCGAAAACACAGGCAGACAAAAGAATAACACAATACAGTTCCCTTAGACAAAACACACAGCATGGTCTATTCGCTGTTGAAGTGACATAATAATCGGATTAACTACACGCGGTATCTATGCATTGTACTTGCGAACAAAAGGACTATATGTATGAATAGATGCGACGGGATTACCTGCGGAATTATCTCCATTATATATATTATTAGCTATTATTCTATTAACCCTCCTCGTCCTTGCATCTTCTCTAGGTGTTAGGCGGCTTTTATTTGCACAATTGGACGCTCAAAGCACCAGGTTGGTGCTAGCGGCTACCCAAAGATGTCCGACCAAATCCTGACCATGACTTGGCTACTTGGATTCGTCTATAGACGAATCCAACGAGCCAAGTCATGGTCAGGATTTGGTCGGCCATCTTTGGTTTCCCGCTAGCACCAACCTGGGGTTTTGAGCGCCCGATTGTGCAAATAAAAGCCACCTAACACCTGGAGAAGAAATGCAAGACTGAGGAGGGTTAATAAATAATATATACAATAGAGGTAATCCTGTCGCATCTATGCATACATAGTCCTTTTGTTCATCCATTAATTTTGTACATCTATGAATAGATGCGACGGGATTACCTGCGGAATTATCTCTATTGTATTATTCTATTAACCCTCCTCGACCTTCTCTAGGTGTAAGGCGGCTTTTATTTGCACAACTGTTGGAACTGTATTGTGTTGTAAACATTCTTTTGTCTACCTGTGTTTTCGCGGAAGGTGTAAAACGGGTGATGGAATGCAGTTTAAAATTTCCGCCAAGGCCGAATCATTACACATTTTGGATGCATTGTAGCCGGCGGGGACCCAACTAAAGGCTGCTAGTCAGGTGTAGGAAGGCGTGAATTTGGATTCCTCTATATGTACACTGACAATTGTCAACATTGGCGAGAAATTTGAATTGGCTTTGAGGAACGTGTAATAAAAAAGAAGCAGAAGTAGGGACCAAAGCAGTTTACAAGCCTTATTTTTGGTATGAGGTAATCTGAGTATATTCAATTGATAATTGTGAAAGAAGAAATGTATCCGTCAACAGATGAGGAAAGGGACCGTCTTTGAACTTCACCAAAAATTGGCCTATAACAACAAGCAAAAATGGTGTGAAAATCGCGAAAAAGAGCCCACACGGCAGAAGAAAGAATCCAAATTATCTCCAAAATGAAACAAAAACAAATATGACTATTGGTGTGGTATTAGAGATCATAGTCAGGACAATATAATTTGTTGCAACAAAAATAGAAATAGGCCTATGCGCATGTGTTGATGGTATGCATGATTGAAAGTACCAAAAATGTATGAAAAAAGTAAAAATTCATCAAAAACGCGCTAAAAATATGACTAATACAAGGTTTGCGGAACAGTAGCTGTGTGAGTGAATTGCTATACCGAGTCTTATGCTAGAATTAGACATACCTTTTGAAAATCAAATTTCTTATTCAATCCAGAGCCTCTCTATGGTGTGCTACTTTAACTACAAAAACAAGACCTTTTGAAATTAAGGGTTCATTAAGAAAGAAATGTTTATGGTTTCACCACTGGGACCTCCCTTTTTTTATAATCAGTAGATACCCAATCAAACCAGGTACCATTGGTTAAATTTTGTCATCGATTAATCTTTCTATCTCTTATTGGGCTATTCCAGAAAATAAATGACCACCCCTATAGAGGGCAAATCTGTGTTTAGAAAGAATAATCTGGAATTCCAGAGCACATTTTCAAAATGAATCTGGAATTCCAGCGGTTTCTGTTATGTCTTTTATTATAATTTTCAGATACCATGAGCAAAAAGTATGGAATTCCAGATAAAATAAGCTGCAGAAAAGTATGGAATTCCAATGCCCTCTATAGGGGGTGGTCGTTTACTTTCTGGAATAGCCCATTATGTAAAGAACAATGGGTGATAAAGCCTACTCAAAATTGGAGATATTCAACACGATTTCTTTTCTTTAATAAAAATGGTATATGTCTAAAAAGAGTCCAGCATCATGCCTATGTTATCGGTCTATAAAGCTGCAAAAACCGTGCCAGATTCTATACTTTTATTCTCGAGATATTTGGAATTATGTAACAATACCTCAATTTGGCGCGAGATTTTCTTGACTACTTTTCACCATAAATCAGGCAGTGCCCATACGCTATTGTGTTTATGCTAATGTCATTACATTAAGCATTCAGCATCGCTAATACATATTCGTTTTGAAAGACAAAAGTACAAACTTGAATTTAGCGTAAGTAACAGCCATCCAAGTCATGCATGAGCGGAGATACACCATAGTTGCGGGAACTTATTGACCAGCCCTCGTACATTTTGCGACATACTATAGGGGCACTTGCTAATTAGGTAAATACCAAAAAAGTTGGATATGTTACATTTGAAGAGTAAAGGTCTATCATTTTTGCGTATAAATGTATAAATACCTTCAAAATACTTCTTCTGCCACATATTATATAGTACAATGATGTCGTTTGCATATATGCATCGGCTATATCACGCGCCTGTAACTTGTGTACAGAATCGGGGTCAAAGGTCATTAAAGGGGTAAAATCTTAAAATTGCATTATCTGGACATCTGTTAGGGGTATGGGGCTCAAACTCGGTGCAACAAATCTCAGGACCACGGGAACATTTTGCAGGGGTCAGGTCAAAGGTCATGCAGAGATCAAATCTTAGAAATGTATTTTCTGGACATCTGTAAAGGGTATGGGGCTCAAACTCGGTGACAACAAACCTCATGACCAGGGGAACATTTTTGGGACATTTTGCAGAGGTTCAGATACCTCCACAACACCAACACGTCCCAGCTAGGTTTGTGGTCTATAACCACCATTTGCCACTAGTTATGTTTCTATTATAGTGCTGTACTGCTCCGGTTTGGTGCTTTGTTACATGTTTGAAAATACAGCATGGAATTTTTAATTCTTATGTTATCTATTATAGTGCTCCGTTTTGGTGCTTTGTTTAAAAATACAGCATGAAATTTCTAATTCTTATATTTCTTATTATAGTGCTTTGTTTTGCTGCTTTGTTTGGAAATATAGCATGGGATTTTTAAAATTCTTATGTTTCCTATTATAGTGCTCCGTTTTGGTGCTTTGTTTGAAAATACAGCTTGAAATTTCTAATTCTTATGTTTCCTATTATAGTGCTCTGTTTTGGTGCTTTGTTTGGAAATACATCATGAAATTTATAATTTTTATGTTATCTATTATGATTACTAGCGGGATACCCGCGCTTCGCGCGGGTCCCCGCTAGATGAGTAAATGGGAGCGATCACTAAAACAGGAGGAATTACTGAAAAGGTAGAATCATTGAAAGGTAAATTTTATTTTTCTAAACCTGTCCCTTCTTGCATTTCCATTTTCTTTTCAGTTTATTCTGCACGGGCCTAGTTTGTTTCCATTAAACCAAAATGCTATTTAGCTTGTGATTTTCCGTTTCCATGTTATTTATCTATCTAGGCCTAACCCCATTCCCATTATTTTCTAAATCTATCCTTTCTTATACGTTTCCCTTTATAGCTTCATTTTTATCAGCTGCTTAGCTTGTGATTTCCCGCTTCCTTCAGTTGTTATTTATTTTTCTTATTTTTCGTGATTAGTTTCTAATTTTAACTTCTTTTTTCCCTTAATTTTCCTGATTAGTTTCTTTCCCTCTTTAGTTTGCTCCCGTTTCATTTAGTTACTGTAATCATAACCTGTATAATAGGCCTACCGGTAGGCCTACCTTTTTGTCTTCTTCTTTTTTTCTATTCATTTAGCTCCTTTCTTTCTCTTCAGTTTCTTTTGCATAGGTCTATTTTGTTCCCATGCTGCTTAGCTCGTGATTTCCGTTTCCATGTTATTCATTTATTGAGCCCCGTTCCCATGCATTATTTTATAAATCTACCATTTCTTACATTTCTCCTTTTAGTTTTGGCTTTTTTTTTTTACATTTTGTTCCCATTTTCATATTTTCCTGCTTAGCTTGTGATTTCCCGTTTGAATTTTATCTATTTAATTCTGTTCTCATTATTTTAGGTTTTTTTACGTTATTTATTTATTTATTTATTTATTTATTTATTTATTTATTTATTTATTTATTTATTTATTTATTTATTTATTTATTTATTTATTTATTTATTTATTTATTTATTTATTTATTCATTCATTCTTTCGTTTTTAGCTTCCTTCTTTCCTCTCGTATCCTCACGATTTTTATCATCTTGGCGGGTAATCTCTTAACCGAATCCAGTACCATGCATATAATCCACAACCCGACCCATCCATAGGCCTACCTTTTCAGTTTTGTCTTCCTTTCTTTTCTTTTCTATTTCTCTGGCACGGAAAGTTGGTCTGTGCATATTATGCACCCCGTACGTGCGCGTCACATTGCTCAGTACGCCGACGTACTAACGCCAACCCCCTGCTGCCAGTTAGTTACGGTACGCGCTACCACTGAGTTTTGACAACAAAAATCCCAGTTTAACCATATTTTCACTGATTTTGAGGCCAATTCTTGGTCTTGACCGTTTTCAACCAAATAAAGTGCAATGCGTTCCCCGTATATTCCTCAATCTCCCGTATGAATGTGGCTGTAAAACTAAACGACGATTCATTATAGGCCTAGAATAAATAATAAAATTCACGCGACGTAGCCTTAATCTCTTGGCTGCCAACTTCGGTGCAGTGGCGGAAAATGGGGTGCGTAGCTCTGCGTAGGGGCGAAAAGCTCGTAAGATCATTCTTAAAGTACGCGATGTTGTGCATCTAGATAGCCTGAATCATTTCTTGGCCACCTCGCAGTTGGCAGAAAACAGGGCAATGTTGCTCTGCGTATGGTTTTTTAATGGAAATATTATTACGCGGTTCACACTGTCCTCATTACCCACAATGCCACTGCATGCGATTTTGCATAGCAACATGACAGTTTTTTATGTTATTCTCTTAGTTACCATCAATTTTTGCAAAAATGAACCTCAGATGGTTTAATGGCAATATGTACCCGATCAATGTACGAATAAATCAGAGCTGAAAGTGAAATCATCTCTGAGTCTATTCGCGCACAAGATTTAGCGACTTCCTTTTATTTATATAGATAGTGCTCCGTTTTGGTGCTTTGTTTTGGAAATACGGCATGCAATTTCTAATTCTTATGTTTCCTATTATACTGCTCCGTTTTGGTGCTTTGTTTGCAAATACGGCATGGGATTTTTTAAATTCTTATGTTATCTACTATAGTGCTCCGTTTTGGTGCTTTGTTTGAAAATACAGCATGAAATTTCTAATTCTTATGTTTCCTATTATAGTGCTCCGTTTTGGTGCTTTGTTTGCAAATACGGCATGGAATTATGTAATTCTTATGTTTCCTATTACAGTGCTCCGTTTTGGTGCTTTGTTTGAAAATACAGCTTGAAATTTCTAATTCTTATGTTATCTATTATAGTGCTCCGTTTTGTTACTTTGTTTGGAAATACAACATGAAATTTCTAATTCTTATGTTTTCTATTATAGTGCTTTGTTTTGCTGCTTTGTTTGGAAATATAGCATGGGATTTTTAAATTCTTATGTTATCTATTATAGTGCTCCGTTTTGGTGCTTTATTTGGAAATACAGTATGGAATTTCTAATTCTTATGTTTCCTATTATAGTGCTCCGTTTTGGTGCTTTGTTTGCAAATACGGCATGGGATTTTTTAAATTCTTATGTTATCACGGAGTGTCCGTCCGTCCGTCCGCGCGCTATCGCGTTCTCGCGGTGCTTTCGCGCTGTGCGATATCGCGGAGTATCAACTGGGTGTGCGCAGAGTACCGCATCGCGCATCGGGAAGCATTATAATACAGTGTGACTAACAGGTGCATATCATCGGACCAATAGGCCTATTTTCAAGACATGATTAACATAAAAACCATCAGTTATGGTAAGGCCTATATACCCGTTTGCGTTTACATTTCTCCCGATTGAATAACGGCCTACATCGAGACACTACTAGAATTTCGGGGTATTGTTGGGTCCTCCAATGTGGTAGCAGGACAGGGCTTGAAAGAGGCGAACGGTGGGTTTTCAGATTATGGGTACCGAAGTAAGCGTGAGCTACAAAACAGAGTTGATTAAGTTGTGTCTTAATCATTGAGAGACGTAGGCCTATAGCGTAGTAGATTGGAAGGTCAGGACAATTATTATGGGTAACGGGTGATGGGTAATTAGAGATAGGCCTATTACGAGAACCGCCCAACCCGAGAACCGCGAAATCTATTATCATATAAAAATGGGTACACCACTAAATCAATGCGCCATTTGTGTAACCCTAATGAGTTCCGGTAAATTACAGAAACTATTTGAGGTATTTTGGGCTGGTCTTTAGACTTATTAATCAGAAAGAGTGGCGAATTAATAAAAGTGGAAAGCCTATACATACATAAATTTGAGTCACCAAAAAAGTCGCATTTTTATAATTATTGAGAAAATAGGTCCGCGAATTAAAAAATGGCAGAATCGGGTTTGCAGTCTTGAGAGCATGTCAAAAACAGTGAGGGCGCTGTTCGCGGCCTAGTCCATAGACATACCACCTAGACCTGTAACTGCCCATCCCTAACCATGGCAGTAGGTGAAGCCACGTATCCAAGGTGATTTTGGTCGGGTGGTCGGACGCGGAGAAATAAGCGTTCATGTCTGGAACGAAAAACGCGATCGTTTGCGTGATTGCTGCGCCGTTATCGCCCGCGTCAAACGCAACATGTTCTGCAGACGCGAAGATGTCTGCTTGTTTGCGTCCGGGTTGCGTCCTTGTCAAAATCGTTGCTAAGCAGTGTTGACTTCACTACGCAAACCAAAAGTTATAGGTCTAGGTTCTTGTTTGTCTGGGGCCTATTCCCCAGACAAACGAGAACCTAGACCTAGGACTTTGACTCGCGTAGTGAAGCCGACACTGCTTAGCAACGAATTTGACAAGGACGCATACCTGGACGCAGACATGTTCGCGTCTACGGAACATGTTGCATTTGACGCGAGCGATAACAGCGCAGTAACCACGCAAACGAGCGAGTCAGAATGTACGCAATATATCTCCGCGCCTAGTAACCCCGCACTACGAACTTACACACTATACTGCTGTATCTAAATACTCGACAGCCTTGTAAGGTCAAACTTTTCACTGTGAGGTTACCACGCTTGCGCGGAAGCTGTTTTGTGTGACCTTTATGCTAATTCAGTGACCCGTGTTCACTCATGCTGCCCTGCACTTCCTGCCGTGAATCAAATCATCCTCCAGACACGCTCCATAAGCTATGCTAATGCATGGAGTACAAAGAATTACTTTGATCAATACCAGTTAAACAGGTGATTGGTATTGTACTCCATGCATTTGCATATTATCTGGAGCGTGTCTGTAGGATGATTTGACCGAGTAAAAATAAAAACATGTTTCTCGTCCGGGTTTAAAAAAAGGAAGAGGGGCTTGAGGCCCTTTTTTTATATTATTGTTCTGGTAGGTACGCCCCGCTAGTGATCACAGAACCATCCAGAATTGTTTCTTGCATATTAGCAAGGCTATAGAAAACATCTCAACTTCCAAGACATCTTTCTTCAAAAGTTTTGACTGAATTTAAAAAAACTGAAAATAAATTTGAAGCGGCCTCAAAAAAGGAAGCGGAAGGGGACGAGAAACATGTTTTATTTTTATTCGGCCTTATGATCTTCCGTGCAGTAGAAACGGGAAAATCCGAAATATTACTCAAATTTGGTCCAACTTTGGCCTAAATGTAACACAAAAATCGAAAATGTAACACGTTAAAACTAGCACAGTGTTATACTGTGTAGTTTTCCGATGATGCAAAATCAAAGTATTCATCGAAAAAATCCAAGAAATTGTGAATCTTGCGATGAAATTTATACATCAAAATGTTTCAGAATTGTCAACTTGCCTAAAAATTCCGTTGATCAAAAACACGTGCCCTGAAAAATGTCATTATTTTCCTTATCTCTTCACCGATTTTCAAGGTTTAAAAAACTTCGCTTAGATTGCCATTTTGTCTAAATGGGAGTAGAAAGTTGTCAGATTCAAAACATTATTCAACCCTCAAAGACCTTTCTAAAATCCCCGTGCCGAACACACGAAGATTGAAAGTTCGGCTGGTCATTCGGCAAACATCGGCAGAAACTCGCTGAGTCGACTGTGATTGGTCAAGCGGCTGGAGCATGCGCGAGTAATTTAACAAGCATTTGGATACAGTAATATTTGTAGTGCCCCGTCAATCCGTCAATATCACCTTGGATACGGGGCTTCACCTCCCGCTGTGGTAAAGGATGGGGAGTCATAGGTCTAGGTGGTATGTCTATGGCCTAGTCCCCAGACAAACAAGAACCTAGACCTATAACTGCCCATCCCTAACCATGGCAGTAGGTGAAGCCACGTATCCATGGTGATTTTGGTCGGGTGGTCGGACGCGGAGAAATAAGCGTTTATGCCTGGAACGAAAAACGCGATCGTTTGCGTGATTGCTGCGCCGTTATCGCCCGCGTCAAATGCAACATGTTCTGTAGACGCGAACATGTCTGCTTGTTTGCGTCCGGGTTGCGTCCTTGTCAAAATCGTTGCTAAGCAGTGTTGACTTCACTACGCAAACCAAAGTTATAGGTCTAGGTTCTTGTTTGTCTTCTTGTTTGTCTGGGGCCTAGTCTATTATAGTGCTCCTTTTTGGTGCTTTGTTTGGAAATACGGCATGGGATTTCTAATTCTTATGTTATCTATTATAGTGCTCCGTTTTGGTGCTTTGTTTGAAAATACAGCATGAAATTTCTAATTCTTATGTTTCCTATTATAGTGCTCCGTTTTGGTGCTTTGTTTGCAAATACGGCATGGAATTTCTAATTTTTATGTTATCTATTATAGTGCTCCGTTTTGGTGCTTTGTTTGGAAATACAGCATGAAATTTCTAATTCTTATGTTATCTATTATAGTGCTCCGTTTTGGTGCTTTGTTTGAAAATACAGCTTGAAATTTCTAATTCTAATGTTTCCTATTATAGTGCTCCGTTTTGGCGCTTTGTTTGGAAATACAGCATGAAATTTCTAATTCTTATGTTATCTATTATAGTGCTCCGTTTTGGTGCTTTGTTTGAAAATACAGCTTGAAATTTCTAATTCTAATGTTTCCTATTATAGTGCTCCGTTTTGGCGCTTTGTTTGGAAATACAGCATGAAATTTCTAATTCTTATGTTATCTATTATAGTGCTCCGTTTTGGTGCTTTGTTTGGAAATTTCTAATTCTTATGTTATCTATTATAGTGCTCCGTTTTGGTGCTTTGTTTGGAAATACAGCATGAAATTTCTAATTCTTATGTTTCCTATTATAGTGCTCCGTTTTGATGCTTTGTTTGGAAATACGGCATGGAATTTTTAATTCTTATGTTATCTATTATAGTGCTCCGTTTTGGTGCTTTGCTTGAAAATACAGCATGAAATTTCTAATTCTTATGTTATCTGTTATAGTGCTCCGTTTTGGAACTTTGTTTGGCAATACAACATACATTTTTTATTCTTATGTTTAATATATAGTGTTCCGTTTTGGTGCTTTGCTTCAAAACACAGCACTTTTTCCTCTCCCTAAATCGTGCGGTGTATCCAAAAGGCGATTATGAGGCACGACGTCAAACGCCTTTGAAAAATCCATGATTATGACATGACATCAATTTGTTTACGATGGTTAAGAGATTGAGCGAAGTCATGCATGGACTGTTTGATTTAATCTTGTGTTGGACCTGAAGCCATGTTGGCTATCTGTAAGAATGTTGTATTTTATCCAGGTGTGACATGATGTTAGAGTGCAGTATGTGTTCAAATACCTTACAACTCACAGATGTTAAGGAAACAGGTCTATAGTTTGATGCCTTGGTTCTTCCACCTTTTTGAAGGTGGGGGATATATTTGCCTGACGCCAGCTCTCTGGTAAATCACCAGAGGTAATTAGGGATTTCCTGAAAATGATGGTTTCGGCTGGGGCTAACCCAGATGCATATTCCTGAAGGATATGGGATGGCATACCATCAGGGCCAGAGGTCTTGTGAATGTTGAGATTACTGAAAAGCTTCTCAACTCCATTTACATGGATTTCAATATCAGGCATAGTTGGAAAACTAAATTAGTTGAACTAATGTGAGGTGAATGGTCCAAGTTCTCAAGTTTGGACTCGAATTGCGTACTCAGCAGCTCAGCTTTTCTTTGTTGTTTGTAACAAGTATGTTGTTTTCATCCTTCAAGCCTGGTATGCTAGCACTATCGTTTCTGAGACTTTTAATGAAAGACCAGAATTTTTTTATTCCCCTGTATGCAAACTTCTCTAATGTATTTTCTGTAAAATTATTTTCCGATTGTCCCCCCACACACACACACACACACATTTTCAAACTGGATTGGCGCTAATGGTGATTGGTGGATCCAAAATGACACGACGTTTAGTCTAATAAACAATTTTTTTGGTATTTTGACCAAATTTGAAATTTTTGGTCAATTTGTGCTTTTGGGCTTAAAAAGAGATTTGGCTAAGAATTGATATGGTTTCTCATTTTGTATCCATTCAGTGAGAATTATGTGTTACAAAACCTGACAATTGCATATTTCACACCTTTATATAATCATTTTACTAGTATCAATTTTGGGTCATCCTGTTTTAGCCTGATCGATCTTTGGAAAGGGAAGATGTAAAAATCATCTATTATTATAAACATGATAAACTTTTGAGCAAAATTGTGCATCATTTTGTAATGTGAAGAGATTAAAGTGACGGTTATGAATGAGGTTAATAACTTTGCATCGGTAATATGTCGGGAATTGTGAAAAATCCCTCCGCCCCGAGGGATATTCCGAGGTCCAAAGCAAAATGTTTAGATTTTTCACAATACCCTCCAAATAACCGATGCGCAGTTATTAACCTCTAAATAAATAAATTCCTTATATTTTGTCTTTCTACCTATTTCTCATTACAGTTACATAAAGGTAGGCCTACAAGTCGTAAAACATTCACAGAGGAAATGTCTAAGATATTTATGTCAAACTAATAATTTTGTTTTTATTTTATCACCAGAACTTAACTTAATGCTTGTGGAAATGGATGGATGCGATGTCGGACAAATCCACAGTTACCTTGCTTTCATCGCTATTATTACTCTTACAAGTCTGGGTGTGGCAAATGAGCTGATCCCAATAATCAAGGAAACCAATGATGTGGCGTTGAAAACCATCACTGCCTACAAGAATGTGTTCTTTAATGCAATACCATTAGTTCTTTCGTTTATCTGGTTGCTATATTGGTATAAAATGGAAGAAGAACTGATATTCAAACGTTGTGTACATTTGATAATAAATTTTAAACGAAAACCAGGCGATTATGTAGATATGATATCACTAGGTGTGTTTGCATTCGTTGGTGCATTAGGTGAATTTATCACGATATTTTTGGATATATCGCAGATATCAGTTGTTGAACGCGGTTTAACTATTTTCAATTTACTTGGACAATACTTACTCATGTTAATGTGGTGTGATGAAAAGATAGGATTCAAGCGTAAACATTGGAAACATTGGATGTATTACTTCGGAGCTGTCTTAGTGACTCTAGATGTTTTACTACTCTGCCACTCAATTTTAACCCCATTGAGAGCTAATAATCTGAACGAATTTCACAAGAAATCGTGGGAGAATCTCGTGCTTATGTCAACCTCGCCGTATTACTCGGAATTCCTATCAACAGTTATTATATATTTTGTAATTAAATGGCCAACCTATGATACTAAAGCCGGGAGTACTGAAAACGAAAATTCTGAAAACACATTAGATTGGGAAACTCTGTTCAATTCGATGGGAAAGTGTAAAGCATTCTTTTGGTGTGCGATGCCATTTTACCTTTACCTCCCACTAGCGACATGGGTATTTATAATAGACATGCAAACATGGCCAACAGCCAATCCGGCCAATGAGACGGCCATATTCAATGAGCAACTGCAATATTTGGTCCGTACATATCGTACGACAGACATCATTTTCAGCTTTGTGTTATTTGGGTGCATGCTGAATGAAATAATGAAATTCAAAATGACGTCATCGAGTAATTGCAACACGGATTATTACCTTCTTTACATATTCTTCTGGTTCGCACTCATTTTTAACTTTTTGTTTGGTTTTGCTGAATTTTCCTATACCTTTCTGGAACTTTCAGATGATGAATTCGAACGGGAGAACGCAATTACTGTAGTTATAATGAGAATAACTGTAACAGTTGAAATGGTTACTCAGATCTGTTTCTTATTTTATGTCTCTTCAAAAGAAAACTTACTCAAAGTAAGCAATAAAACATTGCTATTTGTTATGTGCTCAGACGTATGTTTTTGGATGTCAGCTAGTGTACATGCCGCGAGCACAACTTTCAAATTGGCTTCTGTGATTGCCCATATTTTTGGTGACAAACCTACGGAAGTAATTGCAGTAATCCATTATACTTTCAGAAGTCTGTTTCGGTTGCAATCAGGGAAAATGATCATGAGTTTAATTGTAAAAGATATTGAGTTAAAATACTCGCACTCAGAAAACGAATCATCATCATCGTCATCATCATCATCATCGTCGTCGTCGTCGTCGTCTTCACAATGGTCACTGTTAGAAGATTATGGTATTGAAATGTTGAATACGAACTTTGAGGCAACTATGTGTAGGTAGCTTTGTCGGGTATACTTTTTCCCAGTCGCTTGACATTCTCCTAATAGTTGAATTGCATTATAAATAAACAGTCATTACACAAAAGAGTTTGCGAAATGAAGTTTGAAAGTTTAAAGTTAAGGTTAAAGTAATTAAGTGAGTCACACTTTATGTCAAAAATGTATAGATAAAAAACGTTTACCAACTGCTGAAACACAAAAACGCTTCTCCTGTAAAATGGAGCAAAATGCATTTACGTTAGTGTTGCATTCTGCTGTCGATTTGTCCAATTTAAAAGCATTATCCTTTACATTGAATAGAACGGATCTGATGGAGTTTGTGGGTTTGATGTGGGTGATGACACAGTTGGGACCGTACCAACCGCTGAATGGACTCCGAGAGTCCCGGAATCGAATCTAAGGGATGGAAACACTCTGCTTAGGTTGATTAGTTGGTTTCTTGGACTGAGGTTTTGGTTCAAGTTTCTTTCTGGCAGTAACCCAGTTCCAATCCTCATTATTGCCACAAATTGGTTAGGGATTTGCGAACTTTATCAAGTCCTTGCATACGCTCTTCCTCCTTATTGGTGACAATGGAATTGACGCGATCACATAAGGTGCGAATTACTCCGAGTTTGTGAAGTGGGTTGTTGAACGAGAAACTCAATACGGGTCTGTATTTGTTGGTTTACGGTACACTTTGAAGCTCAAATTGCCCACATCATCTCTCGACACTGATACCTCAGATACAGCAAGCTTGGGTTAGCAGCGGAAGCAGCCCTCCGACTCTTTGTCTTAGATAAACTTAATGGCGGGATTGGTTATTGATGTGCTAAGTGACCTAGTCGATCAAGCTCTTCTTGCAATAATTATCTTCGTCTTGACTATCCCATCACTAGAGTATTAGCTGGTGATAGAACTTTTACAGTTTGTGCATCAAAAGAGTGGAATAAGTTACCTGTCTATATTTCCTTAACATGTGTTAAATTGGTATTGTATATTTATATTTTTAAGATGCACCTTCAAATGTAGTTGTAAGTGGTAATATTAAGGTTTTTATTTTGTATGTGCTCTGAGCCTTTTCGAAATGGCCCAAATGCTTTCGGTATTGTATTGTATTGTACTGTATTGTATCGTATTGTATTGTATGATTACCAAGGTATCATCCACGAACCTCAAAACTGTAGAGGCTGTGAAACGAATTGAGGGCCTTCAGCTCGAAATCCTCCTAAAAAGGTTGGCTACGATCGGGGATACTAGGGACACCATCGCCGCTCCTTCAATTTGTTGATAAAACACATTATCGTATTGGAAGTACGTGGTGGTAAGATAATCATTATTATCTTGGTTTGCCAAATGAAACAGCTAAATCCTAGATCCTTTCATTAGTACTACCTGACAATAAAGGTCATCTGTTAATGTTTTTTTTTTAATTTGTTTTTTTATTATTATTATTTTGCATTTGCATGATTTCCTACAATTGCAGTCACAACATTTAAAGATTTTAAATTGGAACTAGTCTAAGCACAAAAAATCTTGAGTATAGGCTAAGAGTTTGCTCATAATTTTGATATCTTATGTTAATTTTGATAATTAATTTTAAAAGAGATTCAAAAATGTATTTTTTTAAATTAGAATTCTTATCCTGAAATTAGTTTTTGTACCAATCTTTGGGATCGATTTTTACATTATACGTTAGTCGAAAAACGTCTCAAAACTGCATGTTTTTGGCCCTTTTTCCCAAATGTTGATCAAACATTAAATTTGACTTTCAGTGGTAACTTTATAATTAGTATTAGGATTTAGCTATGTTTCACTTGGCAAAATACATTTTTTAAGAATTACCCCTTTTTCCAGAAAAATACAGCACTAATTTCTTGGAATAAAAAAAATATTATCATGTTTTGCCAAATGAAAGGTAGCTAAATCATAATCCTTTATTTAATTCCATACTGGCAATGAAAGTCAAATTTTAATATTTGGTCAATTGTGAGAAATAAGGGCCTTAAACATGCATTTTCAGGGCGTTTTCCGTATGCTGTGACAATCAAGCCCAAAGGCTTGTACAACTTTGACTAATTTCAAGTTACGCATTCTAAATTTTGGAAAACACATTTTTTAATCTTTTTCATAACCAATTATCAAAAATGACATAAATTATTAAAATTATGGGCTAACTCTTAGCTTATACTCAAGATTTTAAATGTTTAGACTTGTGGCAAGTCTTTGAATTTTGTGACTACACTTGTAAGAAAGCATGCAATATTGCATGTTGTTGCCTCATTTTCCTTCAAATTGTAAAAATATTAAAATTTGACTTTTATTTGCAGCTAAAGGATTAGGATTTAGCTCCTTTATTTTTATAATTCCAAAAAATCAGTGCTGTAATTTTCTGGAATATGGAGTAGTGTTGTATTTTTCTGGATTCGGGAGTAGATTCTCTTTCTTGGTCGCGTGATACATTTATCCAGGGATATGCAGGAATATGAAACAAATCCAAAGAAAGTAAACATATCCAGAACTTCCGGAAGTGCTGGTACTACACAATCACATTTGATTCGGACGATTAACGGACTTTCTGGCCCGAGGACTCTTTTGTCATAATTTGTCCTCGTCACTGTCTTCCTGGTCACTGTATTTTGTGTTTTGCTTTGTTTCTTGAAAAGCTGACAAATAAAATAAAAAGACAAAAACAAAAAAACAAACACAAAACAAAAAAAACAAACAATGGTATCACAAAACATATTTTAATAGCAGTTATGTGTTAGGAGCTGCTAGTGTCGGTATTTCCCCAAATAGAGTAAAATTACGCAATTTCTTTAACATAGGGAATTTCCGCGACCTGTTATTGTCCCGGGCCATTATTTGTTTGTAGCCTTCGTGATATCCTGTATTGAATGGCACATGATATATCAAAATAATTAGAAGCAACATAATTATGTTAAGTCACTTCTCGAGACCGCTGCAAAGAAGCATTGTGATATTGTGATAGGTGAAAGGGAGGTAAGAATTATTGTTTTATGATTTATCTTTTTAATATCTAAAGCGGGTAGAGGTTTGTTTCCTTCCAACGTTGCATACGTTTCTTTTATACAGGGACATATTTGTCGACTTAACAAGTAAAATATGACATTTTGCTTGTATGTAGCTTACTTAAATATATGCGGGATTGCATGCATAGACGAGAGGCATGGCACACTATAAGCATTTTCTCCAGTTCAGTATAAAGTCTGAAATTTCAGCTGGACAGAAGGGGGTTGTCACTGACTTGTCACGTGACATGTTTGAAGATCGCTCGTCTGTGAAATCATGTTTTTGTCGGTACTTTCACAAGTTTGAGCCCCCCCCCCCTCAGAAAACCTGATTGCACCACTGACGCCGTTTTTCGATTTGTATTTTTATTTTTAGCTGTTTGTTTCAATTTTCTTGAATGCTGTTTGAGAATGAGGGGTTGGACCGCAATGTTTGGGTCGAATTGACTCGGGAACTTACCAATAGAAACAAATAAATAGCATTTTCAGAACAAACAAACATGAATCATTACCTTAAATTTTGCATTTCTACCTATTTCTCATTACTTTCACATAAAGGTAGACCTGCAAGTCGTAAAATAGTCGCTGACGAAATGTCAACTAATATTTTTGTTTTATTTTATCAACAGAACTTTCCTTAATGCTTGTGGAAATGGATGGAGGCGATGTGGGACAAATCCACAGTTACCTTGCTTTCATCGCTATTGTAGTACTTACAAGTCTGGGTGTGGCAAATGAACTGATCCCTATTATTAAGGAAATGGACGATGTGGCGCAGTTGAAATACATTACTGCCTACAAGAATGTGTTCTTTAATGCAATACCATTAGTTCTTTCGTTGATCTGGTTGCGATATTGGTATCAGAGAGAAGAAGACCTGATATTCAAATGTTGTGTACATTTGATAATAAATTTAAAACGAAAACCAGGAGATTATGTAGATATGATATTACTTGGTGTATTTGCATTCGTTGGTGCATTAGGCCAATTTGTTACGATATTTTCGGACGAGATGTCAGTTATTGAACGCGCTGCAAATGGTTTAACTATTTTCAATTTACTTGGACAATACTTACTCATGTTAATGTGGTGTGATGAAAAGATAGGATTCAAGCGTAAATATTGGAAACATTGGATGTATTACTTCGGTGCTGTCTTAGTGACTCTAGATTTTTTACTACTCTGCGACGCAATTTTAACCCCATTGAGAGCTAATAATCTGAACGAATTTCACAAGAAATCGTGGGAGAATCTCGTGCTTATGATAGCCTCACCGTTCTACTCGGAATTCCTATTCACAGTTATTATGTACTTAGTGATAAATTGGCCAACCTATGAAACTAAAGACGGAAGTACTGAAAACGAAAATTCGGAGAACACATTGGATTGGGAAACTCTGTTCACGTCGATAGGAAAGTGTAAAACATTCTTTTGGTTTGCGATAGTTACAGTTCCATTTTATACTTATCTCCCAATATCGACATCGGCATTTATAATAGACACGCAGAGGTGGCAACCAGTCAATCCGGCCAATGAGTACGATGAGCAAACCACATATGAGCATGATGATCAACTTCAACATTTGTTCCGTACATATCGTGCGACAGACATTATTTTCCGCTTTGTGCTATTTGGGTGCATGCTGAATGAAATGATGAAATTCAAAATGACGTCATCGAGTAATTGGAACATGGATGATTACCTTCTTTACATATTCTTCTGGTTTGCAATCACTTTTGACTTTTTGTTTGGTTTTGCCGAATTTTTCTATACCTTTCTGAAACTTTTAGATGATGAATTCGAACGCGAGAACGCAATAAGTGCATTTATAAAGAGAATAACTTTAACTGTTGAAATGGTTACTCAAGTCGGTTTCTTATTTTATGTCTCTTCAAAGGAAAACTTATACAGAGTGAGCAATAAAACATTGCTATTTGTTATGTGCTCAGATGTATGCTTTTGGATGTCAACCAGTGTACATGCCGCAAGCACACCTTTCAGAATGGCTTCTATGGTAGTCGATTTATTCGGTGAAAAAACTACGGAAGTATTAACAGTAATCCATTATACTTTCAGAAGTTTATTTCGGTTGCAATCAGGGAAAATGATCCTAAGTTTATTTGTAAAAAATATTGAATTAAAATACTCAAAATCAGAAGACGAATCGTTGTTATTATCATCATCTGTTTGAAGACATCAGCAACATAAAATTAGTCAATGTATCAAGTTTAG
Source organism: Amphiura filiformis (assembly GCF_039555335.1). Classification (NCBI taxonomy): domain Eukaryota; kingdom Metazoa; phylum Echinodermata; class Ophiuroidea; order Amphilepidida; family Amphiuridae; genus Amphiura; species Amphiura filiformis. The sequence goes on from NC_092643.1 coordinate 27,438,505, forward strand.
CACAAGTTGAATTTAACCAAAACAATTATTTTGGCTGCACATGGATTAAAAACTTGACGTAATGGTAATATAATGTTATTTTGGATTGGTGGGCAGTAAGAAGATACATTTTTACAGAATGGTACGTTGGGTTTTTTTTTAAAGCATTCATGAGATGTCACTTTGGCCAAATGATTTTAGAGGTGCAAGTCTTGATGGAGCCGTCGGTCATGGCGATAGTTTTGAGACAGAATATACACAAAAATTGTAATTTAGTTTTTACCTAATGGACCTTGAAGTTTATTTTGTCAGCCTATTTTGCAGTTTAAACTTTAATGCAGAGGTTCTTATGAGTTATTATTTATCCTGGTGAAGCCGAATTCAATCTATGTTCGTCCTTCTGTCCACAGGACTATCAAAGATACCATTCACGTGTTAATGTATTGGCTTGTATAAACATGGAGTGCCAGTTAAATTAACAACTGGGATCTTGATAACAAAAAGTATACAAATCATTGACAATAGGGTACAATATTGCCAACACGGCGATTAAATCGCCATATAGAGGCCCTGCATCATTTTATCGATTGGCTCCAAACAAAGGATTTGAACCGGTGTCCTTCACCGTAGTTATGGCGGAGTGCAGTCCATTCAATCAAATGTTGTCATCAACCTATTTGATCGTAGTGCAGGGTTATGTGTGTGAGACGAACTGTCACGGCAGATTGCAATCATGCTTTTGTTGAATGCATTTAAGTAGTCCGCCATATTTACGGGATGATACGTCACATGCAAGGCCTCTATTGTGCTTCTGCTAGTTAAGTTTATAACATAAGATCGTTTACCACGGCTTCATACAGGGTGAGTAAAAAATAGTGCAATAGGACAAAGAATCGATATGAGAACCCAGTTGAACCTTCCCATTGTTGAAAGTTTCTATAAATGCCACACTCAATAGTCATCTTTTGTGCAAAATTGAAGTGAATTGCAACTACCGTTTAATGTTTATGAGTCTTGTTAAGGGGTGGGGTGTGAACGTTTGGACAGTATTTATTGTGGGACATTAGAGCACATCAGACATATCGAATTGTATTCTGAATACGAGGAATGTCCTTCTGATATCAAATAATTTTGATTTTTGAAATTCGCAATGTAATACACATTTGATAGCAAATCATTAAAAATTGATATTTTTGATATTTAACAGTACTCGAAGTAAACTTTATAAATCTGATGAGTTATACTTAAAGTGTATGTAGGAGGAATGAAAAGCCGACGATCAATTGAAAATTTTGACCTATCGTATTGAAGATATGGATTTTTTTCTTTTTAGGTCTTTTTGGGAAAAAATCCATATCTTCAATATGAAAGGTCAAAATTTTCAATTGATCGTCGGCTTTTCCTCCCAGCTACATACACTTTAAGAATACATCATTAGATTTATATAATTTACTTCTAGGACTGTTGTATATCAAAAATCTGAAAAATATCAAATTTTAATAATTTGTCATAAAATTTGTTTTATATCGTGAATTTCAGAAAATGAACATTATTTGATATCAGAAAGACATTCTTCGTATTCAGAATGCAATTCGATATGTCTGATGTGCTCTCATGTCCCACAAAAAATACTGTCGAAACGCCATAAACGCTCATTCCAGATCCCTTAATGCGATACCCAGTTTAATTATTTTGTTGTCCACTAGGTACCATGTATTTTGAAGGAGAGCACACGATACGCACTCAAGACACCAGATCAAAAACTGCCTTAACTTAAATCTAGATTGATATTGGCGTTCTTTCAATTCCTTTTTTCAAACAAACTCTAACATTACTTTCATTATTAAATAAATAATTTCATACCTCACCCGACTTCAACTCCATTTTTTTTGCCAATAAGTCCTACTTGATATTTTTTATTTCACTCCACTTCAATTTATACGCATTTCCTTTCGACATTTGAAAAAACCGCCCACATTATTTTTCTTTTATGGAGAACGAACATCTTTAAAGCAAAGGTAAATATGAAAATGAAAATAACAACAAATAAAATGTCTTCTACTTAAGGTGGTACTACACCTCTTGATAAATTTGTCACTATTTTTGCATTTTTCTCAAAAAATAACTACACACTGGTAACAAAAGTTATGTATATTAATATAGGGGCAAGGAATCCAGTTACTACATTGCAATTTCAGTGACTCAAGACAAGACGTTATTTATGAAAGAAAAGAGGTACCGCTAGAATGTGCTTCATTTCATGCATGGGGTTAAGGTTAGCAACTATTTTAAACCGTTGCGATTTGGTAGTTCACAGCATCTTGCGAATGGTGGTGAGCTTTGGTAAAAATTGCATTGTTCATTTCATAGCGAGTGTGTAGAAGAAATAAAAAAGTACATAACTCATTAACAGCAATAAATCAAGCACGTTTTCAAATTATTATGATTTGTGGAATGAACTTTTGCAATACATCAAAGTGTTATTTTTCAATAATATATTGATTTAGATAATAAAAATCGATATTTTGGCTGCTTCGACCAACGATACCGCGTCTATCCTTAATAGCTTTTTTCGAGGTGATGTTACATCTGTAGGCATTGCATTGAGCTACCGTTTTCGCCAAAATCGTACATACATATTTTGGCGCATATACAACAATTATACAGAACCAGCACATGGTTTGAACTAGAACGGTGATGTCTTTCTATAGGTGTTGAACACTTGCCTCGTCATGTTCATGCCATTAATGTATCAAAACTAAGCACCAAACACTTCAAATATTGTAAGTGTATTACTCAACTAAATTTACTAGCATTGAGTGACTAGAAATGTCCCAACCACAAGATCCCATAGCAAAAAGAAAAGTTTCCCGGTGACCACCCGATGACCATTCGGTGGTCATCAGAAACCTTTCGGGTACCTTTTCCAGAGTTATCCGAAAGTGCCCGCTAGCGGATACCTTGCGGATACCTAATTGTTATCCAAAAGTTTTCGGTAGACATCCGGAAGTCTCCCAAAACTCAAATATTTCAAATGAGTTACCCAGAAGGTTTCCAGAAACATAGATTCTTTGCAGGAGTTACCCGGTGGTTATCCGCTTTTAATTTGACCTTGAAAATAGCATAAAGCATCTTAAGAATGCATTGTGGGTGGGTATATGGTCAAAGGTCACTGAATGAATTCAAAATGGAGCAGCTAGCTGTTGGCAGTTGGAATATATTTGTGCAGAATATTCAAGTTATTTGTGGTCCAAATGTATGGATTTACATGTAGGACATTACAAGATGTTTACTAATTAATCTGGAACATGCTGTAGGAATTATAAAGCATTGAATGCTTGATTTTATATGTTAATGCAGGTAGGAAAATTTGTATGAAATGATTTGTATATTGATGCAGTCTTTATACATGTACCTAATATGACACATTTGAATGTTTTAGTTTATATCTTTTCTAGTAAATCATACATGATTTTGACAGTAAATTAATGTCAATTAAATTAATACCATCAGCTAATGTGTCAATTAACTGATATAAGCTTTATGTTAAGCTATTTGTTGTAAATAAATTTTAATATTTGATATAAAAATTATAGTTGTGTCATCACATTTAGGTACTGTAATACATATGCTATATCATAACAATTTGGTATACATTAAGGTATGCACCTTATAAAGGTGTGAACCAAATTACATCAGAAGAATATTTTTGTACAATAACTACAATATTACATTGTACACTTTCAAGTTTGAACCAAATTACATCAGAAGAATATTTTTGTACAATAACTACAATATTACATTGTACACTTTCAAGTTTCTTATTGCAAGATAGCACTTTATAAGCTCAATTGCCATGCCTAGAGTTGTATTTCTCCAAAAACTACAATTCAAATAATAAGCTTACTAACTGTCTAATAAATTTGTGCATACTCATGAATTTGTATTTCTGCATTCCCAAAAAGGTCAATAGGAAGTCTCCAAAGAGGTCACCAGGTATATTGTCACCAAAAGTTATCCGCTAGGTCCCCGAAAAGTTATCGGGTAGTTATCCGCTAGTTCCACAAAAAAGTCACCGGGTAGTTACCCGCTAGTTTCCCAAAAAAGTCATCGGGTAGTCATCCGGTACCTATTACCTGAAAGGTATCCACTATGGTTTCCCAAACATTTATCGGGTAGTCACCCGCTACCTATCTAATTTGCATGTGAAATTTGCCGGTGTCTACCCGGTGACTATCGGGAAGTTATCCGGAAAGGTCTCATTTTTTGATATGGGATGTCATCCCAATACGTGTTCTGTCGAGAACCGAGCAGAACATAATTTTCATTCAGGTCTGTGAAGTATATTAGAACTAACCATGATTCATTTCGAGTGAGTTTAAAAGCTTTTAAAAATCGTAACAGGACAGGGAACGTTACAGAGACCTCATAAACACGCACGATTGACCCGGGGTTCACTTGACTTTGGAAGTGACGGGGATGTGAGACAGTCACAAAGTATGGGCCTTTTGGTGACAGTTTTGACGCCAAATGAGGGGGGTCATTGGGTGAGGAGACCCTACAGAATTGAGGATCATTCAGTGAGACCTGAACCATTTTTGGCCCAAACCAGTCCTGAAATACAAAAAAAATTAGTCTAAGTTTTTCAAAACTTTAAAAAAATGGGGATTATTTAAAAATCTCAAGTCCTTTCAAAATATTTCAGACTGGTGCGGCCAAACAAAAGGGGATCATTTGGTGAGATGGAGTTGAAATATGGGAGTCAATCACATCCCCGTTACCCATTTGGACAGTCTAATTCTGCGCAAACAAACCATCTGGCTCGTGATCGGCATTCAGGAGTTCAATCAACATTGTGGCAATGGCTTGCATGCATGGTAGCCATAATCAAATGTGCATAGCCTGTATTGATCTGTGTACGTGACGAGAGGGTTTCGCCTTAAGAAATAGTTCAAAAATAAAACTACTCCTCTTTTCGCCAAACGACAAGTGTTTCTGGAATGATGCTAAAATAAGAAAACTTTTAATGCTAATTTATTGCACATTCTAGGGAAGCGTGGTTACCTTTTTTAAATAGCCGAGTGAGAGGGTTTTCAATGAAATATTTTTTGTGTCAAAATTGAAGCATCCTATGTAAACTGAGCTCAAAAAGAAACTTATAAGGTCATATCTTGAAATCCTGTCCATCAAATTGAACCCAAATTACACACAGATTTACTTCAATACTCTACTCTTTAACACATGTCAGTAACCAAGCAGTTATCCAACTGACACAACAGTCAGAAACTTGCCATAACTGGAACTTGTGTGCGCTACATGTTGTTTTCATTATTTTGGAGGAAGCGGCTAAATACTGCTCTTTTATTCTGTAGTTCTTTTGCTGCTGTCAACAGGAAAGCATCGATTTTCTTGTGTATAGTGGCAATGACTAAACTGGTCATTCCTCACGAATTAATCGTGTGAATTAAGGATATTTAGCTTGTTTTCGCTGTTGAAAGGGATTCGACCATGTTTCGCCGTTGTTCATCATCGATTAACAACGATGCGTCTGCGCCGTCTGCGTGATTTACTTCGCGAGGGCAGCTAAAGCTAAAGCTGCCCTCGCGAAGTAAACCACGCAGACGACGCATACGCATCGTTGTTGATCAGTGATGAACAACGGTGAAGCATGATTGAATCCCTAATTACAGAAAACCTGACCGCTATGGGCTCAGGTGCAACTTTTAAAACGACCTCTTTTCTTACATAATTAACCATTGTGACTGAACGCAATGATGTGTGACGCTATAAATTGGACCACTGGGGTAAAACAAACAGGGCTATACATATCTTTTTACATTTTTTAAATTTTGTAAAATATTTTCCGACTTATTTTAAAAAGTATTAGGGGGAACTTAGAAGTAGTGTTACCTGTATATACGATGTACTAGCGCACGTGTCCGTCGAGTCAAAATCGATATAATGTATTGGCCATGTAGAGGCCCGTTTATTGTCAGATTTCTGTATGTAGAACACGCAGTTAACAACAATTGAGCGCTATTAATACACATTAATGTTTTTAGGCAAATAAAATTCCAAAATATGGTAGTTTTCTGCCTTTGCTTGTCACGTGATAGGCCTGTTTTGAAGTTGCGATTATATGTTCAAATAAGTTTCAAATGGATACCAACAAGACAAATGGCCGAGCGGTCTAAGGCGCTAGGCTCATAGAGTATCCAAAGCGGTGTGCCGTGATTTCGAACCCCGCCTCTGCCAAACTTAATTTTACTTTTTTTTTAATTTCATATTGGGGAAATGTGACTGGGAGAATGTATGTATGGCGTGGATTGGTGTGCAATACAACCTACTTTTATAAGGAACATCAACATCGACAGTGAAAAGAAATAGTTTGAGGTTCAAATTGATATAGTTTGAGGATCAAATTGGTTCATTAAAGTCATTCACGACAGGTGTTCAGGGATTAGTGCGTGGACGCGAAACGTAAACACATGGCGTTATTGCAACTTCAATTTTATATGACGTTATCAAAATGTAGTGAACTTTCCCAGCACGAAGTATACGGTACTTCAGTCTGACAGGTAATCCTTACGAAAATAACGCTTAACGCTGAATCAGGCTCTTGCAGATGCAAAACATTACTAGACTAAGCTGTGGTCTAACCCACGAACACAGCCGTGTTGTTACCCCTTATGACCTTTGACCCCAAAATATATGAAAACGGCCATAGATATTGGCTAATGTCAATGCATGGGTGCATGTGGCACCACTTTGCTATGTTACTTGTGGCAGAAGGGGCATTTTGAAGGTTTTTCGTCTCAGACCGGAAGTGACCCCTTAATGACATTTGACCCCAAATCAAAGATACGACATATGAATTGGGTACCCACAATTCATGCGTGAGTATACCGTTTAGGTCATATGTGTTTATTTCGCAAATAAAAAATTTTGACGGTTTTTCGTTTTATACCGGAAGTGACCCCTTAATGACCTTTGACCCCAAATCTGTGAGGACCCCATAGACACTGGGTAATAACAATGCATGTATGCAAGTGGTGTTACTGTCCTACGTAATTTGTGGGAGAAGAAGCATTTTAAAGGTATTTCGTTTTGTACCGGAAGTGGCCCTTAATGACCTTTGACCCTAATAAAAAAATACCACATATACACAGGGTAACTACAATTTATGTGTGAACATACCGTTACTGTCCTATGTTTTTCTTAGCAAATAAAAAATTTGACGATTTTTCGTTTTATACCGGAAGTGACCCCTTAATGACCTTTGACCCCAAATCTGTGAGGACCCCATAGACACTGGGTAATAGCAATGCATGTGTGCAAGTGGGGTCACCGTCATACGTAATCTGTGAGAGAAGAAGCATTTTGAGTTGAAATCACGTTTTTGACCCCTATGACCCCTGCGTGACCTTTGACCCCACAAGTTTCATATGACATGTAGGGGCATGATCAATGATGGTTGTGACCAAGTTAGGTCAAAATCGGTGTAAGCATGTAAGTGCTAGAGCAAATGTAGTGGTCGGCAGAAAGAAGAAAGAAGAAGAACTAGACTTAGCTGTGGTCTAAGACCACGAACACAGCCGTGTTGTAACCCCAATGACCTTTGACCCCAAAATATATGAAAACCCCACAGACATTGGCTAATGTCAATGCATGGGTGCATGTGGCATCACTTTGCTATGTTATTTGTGGCAGAAGGGGCATTTTGAAGGTTTTTCGTCTCGGGCCTGAAGTGACCCCTTAATGACCTTTGACCCGAAATAAAAAAATACCACATATGAATTGGGTAATCACAATTCATGTGTGAACATACCGTTACTGTCCTATGTTTTTCTTAGCAAATAAGAAATTTTGAAGGTTTTTCGTTTTATACCGGAAGTGACCCCTTAATGACCTTTGACCCCAAATCTGTGAGGACCCCATAGACACTGGGTAATAACAATGCATGTGTGCAAGTGGTGTCACTGTCCTACGTAATTTGTGGGAGAAGAAGCATTTTAAAGGTATTTCGTTTTATACCGGAAGTGGCCCTTAATGACCTTTGACCCTAAATTAAAAAAATACCACATATACACAGGGTAACAACAATTTATGTGTGAACATACCGTTACTGTCCTATGTTTTTCTTAGCAAATAAGAAATTTTGAAGGTTTTTCGTTTTATACCGGAAGTGACCCTTTAATGACCTTTGACCCCAAATCTGTGAGGACCCCATAGACACTGGGTAATAACAATGCATGTGTGCAAGTGGTGTCACTGTCCTACGTAATTTGTGGGAGAAGAAGCATTTTAAAGGTATTTCGTTTTATACCGGAAATGGCCCTTAATGACCTTTGACCCTAAATAAAAAATACCACATATACACAGGGTAACTACAATTTATGTGTGAACATACCGTTACTGTCCTATGTTTTCTTAGCAAATAAAAAAATTTTGATGGTTTTCGTTTTATACCGGAAGTGACCCCTTAATGACCTTTGACCCCAAATCTGTGAGGACCCCATAGACACTGGATAATAACAATGCATGTGTGCAAGTGGTGTCACTGTCCTACGTAATCTGTGAGAGAAGAAGCATTTTGAGTTGAAATCACGTTTTTGACCCCTATGACCCCTGCGTGACCTTTGACCCCACGAGTTTCATATGACATGTAGGGGCATGGTCAATGATGGTTGTGACCAAGTTAGGTCAAAATCGGTGTAAGCATGTAAGTGCTAGAGCAAATGTAGTGGTCGGCAGAAGAAGAAGAAAGAAAGAAGAAAGAACCTGTAAGAAAAAAGACACAGCCGTGACTAACGTCACGGCTGTGTAACTAGACTAAGCTGTGGTCTAACCCACGAACACAGCCGTGTTGTTACCCCTAATGACCTTTGACCACAAAATATATGAAAACGGCCAAAGACATTGGCTAATGTCAATGCATGGGTGCATGTGGCACCACTTTGCTATGTTACTTGTGGCAGAAGGGGCATTTTGAAGGTTTTTCGTCTCAGACCGGAAGTGACCCCTTAATGACATTTGACCCCAAATAAAAAAATACCACATATGAATTGGGTACCCATAATTTATGTGTGAACATACCGTTACTGTCCTATGTTTTTCTTAGCAAATAAAAAAATTGAAGGTTTTTCGTTTTATACCGGAAGTGATCCCTTAATGACCTTTGACCCCAAATCTGTGAGGACCCCATAGACACTGGGTAATAACAATGCATGTATGCAAGTGGTGTTACTGTCCTACGTAATTTGTGGGAGAAGAAGCATTTAAAAGGTATTTCGTTTTGTACCGGAAGTGGCCCCTTAATGACCTTTGACACTTAATAAAAAAATACCACATATACACAGGGTAACTACAATGTATGTGTGAACATACCGTTACTGTCCTATGTTTTTCTTAGCAAATAAAAAATTTTGAAGGTTTTTCGTTTTATACCGGAAGTGACCCCTAATGACCTTTGACCCCAACTCTGTGATGACCCCATAGACACTGCGTAATAACAATGCATGTGTGCAAGTGCTGTCACTGTCCTACGTAATTTGTCGGAGAAGAAGCATTTTAAAGGTATTTCGTTTTATACCGGAAGTGGCCCCTTAATGACCTTTGACCCTAAATAAAAAAATACCACATATACACAGGGTAACTACAATTTATGTGTGAACATACCGTTACTGTCCTATGTTTTTCTTAGCAAATAAAAATTTTTGAAGATTTTTCGTTTTATACCGGAAGTGACCCTTTAATGACCTTTGACCCCAAATCTGTGAGGACCCCATAGACACGGGATAATAACAATTCATGTGTGCAAGTGGTGTCACCGTCCTATGTAATCTGTGAGAGAAGAAGCATTTTGAGTTGAAATCACGTTTTTGACCCCTATGACCCCTGCGTGACCTTTGACCCCACGAGTTTCATATGACATGTAGGGGCATGGTCAATGATGGTTATGACCAAGTTAGGTCAAAATCGGTGTAAGCATGTAAGTGCTAGAGCAAATGAAGTGGTCGGCAGAAAGAAGAAAGAAAGAAGAAAGAAAGAAGAAAGAAAGAAGAAAGAACCTGTAAGAAAAAAGACACAGCCGTGACTAACGTCACGGCTGTGTAACTAGACTTAGCTGTGGTCTAAGACCACGAACACAGCCGTGTTTTGACCCCTAATGACCTTTAACCCCAAAATATATGAAAACGCCCATAGACATTGGCTAATGTCAATGCATGGGTGCACGTGGCACAACTTTGCTATGTTATCTGTGGCAGAAGGGGCATTTTGAAGGTCTTTCGTCTCAGACCGGAAGTGCCCCCTTAATGACCTTTGACCCCAAATAAAAAATACCACGTATGAATTGGGTAACCACAATTCATGTGTGAACATACCGTTACTGTCCTATGTTTTTCTTAGCAAATAAAAATTTTTCAAGGTTTTTCGTTTTATACCGGAAGTGACCCTTAATGACCTTTGACCCCAAATCTGTGAGGACCCCATAGACACTGGGTAATAACAATTCATGTGTGCAAGTGGTGTCACTGTCCTACGTAATTTGTGGGAGAAGAAGCATTTTAAAGGTATTTCGTTTTATACCGGAAGTGGCCCTTAATGACCTTTGACACTAAATAAAAAAATACCACATATACACAGGGTAACTACAATTTATGTGTGAACATACCTTTACTGTCCTATGTTTTTCTTAGCAAATAAAAAATTTTGAAATTTTTTCGTTTTATACCGGAAGTGACCCCTTAATGACCTTTGACCCCAAATCTGTGAGGACCCCATAGACACTGGATAATAACAATGCATGTGTACAAGTGGTGTCACTGTCCTACGTAATCTGTGAGAGAAGAAGCATTTTGAGTTGAAATCACGTTTTTGACCCCTATGACCCCTGCGTGACCTTTGACCCCACAAGTTTCATATGACATGTAGGGGCATGGTCAATGATGGTTGTGACCAAGTTAGGTCAAAATCGGTGTAAGCATGTAAGTGCTAGAGCAAATGTAGTGGTCGGCAGAAAGAAGAAGAAGAAAGAAACTAGACTAAGCTGTGGTCTAACCCACGAACACAGCCGTGTTGTTACCCTTAATGACCTTTGACCCCAAAATATATGAAAACGGCCATAGACATTGGCTAATGTCAATGCATGGGTGCATGTGGCACTACTTTGCTATGTTACTCGTGACAGAAGGGGCATTTTGAAGGTTTTTCGTCTCAGACCGGAAGTGACCCCTAAATGACATTTGACCCCAAATAAAAAAATACCACATATGAATTGGTTACCCACAATTCATGTGTGAACATACCGTTACTGTCCTATGTTTTTCTTAGCAAATAAAATTTTTTGACGGTTTTTCGTTTTATACCGGAAGTGACCCCTTAATGACCTTTGACCCCAAATCTATGAGGACCCCATAGACACTGGATAATAACAATGCATGTATGCAAGTGGTGTTACTGTCCGACGTAATTTTTGGGAGAAGAAGCATTTTAAAGGTATTTCGTTTTGTACCGGAAGTGGCCCCTTAATGACCTTTGACCCTAAATAAAAAAATACCACATATACACAAGGTAATTACAATTTATGTGTGAACATACCGTTACTGTCCTATGTTTTTCTTAACAAATAAAAATTTTTGAAGGTTTTTCGTTTTATACCGGAAGTGACCCCTTAATGACCTTTCACCCCAAATCTGTGAGGACCCCATAGACACTGAATAATAACAATGCATGTATGCAAGTGGTGTTACTGTCCGACGTAATTTGTGGGAGAAGAAGCATTTTAAAGGTATTTCGTTTTGTACCGGAAGTGGCCCCTTAATGACCTTTGACCCTAAATAAAAAAAAATACCACATATACACAGGGTAATTACAATTTATGTGTGAACATACCGTTACTGTCCTATGTTTTTCTTAGCAAATAAAAATTTTTGAAGGTTTTTCGTTTTATACCGGAAGTGACCCTTTAATGACCTTTGACCCCAAATCTGTGAGGACCCCATAGACACGGGATAATAACAATTCATGTGTGCAAGTGGTGTCACCGTCCTATGTAATCTGTGAGAGAAGAAGCATTTTGAGTTGAAATCACGTTTTTGACCCCTATGACCCCTGCGTGACATTTGACCCCACGAGTTTCATATGACATGTAGGGCCATGGTCAATGATGGTTATGACCAAGTTAGGTCAAAATCGGTGTAAGCATGTAAGTGCTAGAGCAAATGAAGTGGTCGGCAGAAAGAAGAAAGAAAGAAGAAAGAAGAACTAGACTAAGCTGTGGTCTAACCCACGAACACAGCCGTGTTGTTACCCCTAATGACCTTTGACCACAAAATATATGAAAACGGCCAAAGACATTGGCTAATGTCAATGCATGGGTGCATGTGGCACCACTTTGCTATGTTACTTGTGGCAGAAGGGGCATTTTGAAGGTTTTTCGTCTCAGACCGGAAGTGACCCCTTAATGACATTTGACCCCAAATAAAAAAATACCACATATGAATTGGGTACCCATAATTCATGTGTGAACATACCGTTACTGTCCTATGTTTTTCTTAGCAAATAAAAAAAATTGAAGGTTTTTCGTTTTATACCGGAAGTGACCCCTTAATGACCTTTGACCCCAAATCTGTGAGGACCCCATAGACACTGGGTAATAACAATGCATGTATGCAAGTGGTGTTACTGTCCTACGTAATTTGTGGGAGAAGAAGCATTTAAAAGGTATTTCGTTTTGTACCGGAAGTGGCCCTTAATGACCTTTGACACTTAATAAAAATACCACATATACACAGGGTAACTACAATGTATGTGTGAACATACCGTTACTGTCCTATGTTTTTCTTAGCAAATAAAAAATTTTGAAGGTTTTTCGTTTTATACCGGAAGTGACCCCTTAATGACCTTTGACCCCAAATCTGTGAGGACCCCATAGACACTGGGTAATAACAATGCATGTGTGCAAGTGCTGTCACTGTCCTACGTAAGGTATTTCGTTTTGTACCGGAAGTGGCCCCTTAATGACCTTTGACACTTAATTAAAAATACCACATATACACAGGGTAACTACAATGTATGTGTGAACATACCGTTACTGTCCTATGTTTTTCTTAGCAAATAAAAAATTTTGAAGGTTTTTCGTTTTATACCGGAAGTGACCCCTTAATGACCTTTGACCCCAAATCTGTGAGGACCCCATAGACACTGGGTAATAACAATGCATGTGTGCAAGTGCTGTCACTGTCCTACGTAATTTGTCGGAGAAGAAGCATTTTAAAGGTATTTCGTTTTATACCGGAAGTGGCCCTTAATGACCTTTGACCCTAAATAAAAAATACCACATATACACAGGGTAACTACAATTTATGTGTGAACATACCGTTACTGTCCTATGTTTTTCTTAGCAAATAAAAATTTTTGAAGATTTTTCGTTTTATACCGGAAGTGACCCTTTAATGACCTTTGACCCCAAATCTGTGAGGACCCCATAGACACGGGATAATAACAATTCATGTGTGCAAGTGGTGTCACCGTCCTATGTAATCTGTGAGAGAAGAAGCATTTTGAGTTGAAATCACGTTTTTGACCCCTATGACCCCTGCGTGACCTTTGACCCCACGAGTTTCATATGACATGTAGGAGCATGGTCAATGATGGTTATGACCAAGTTAGGTCAAAATCGGTGTAAGCATGTAAGTGCTAGAGCAAATGAAGTGGTCGGCAGAAAGAAGAAAGAAAGACTAGACTTAGCTGTGGTCTAAGACCACGAACACAGCCGTGTTGTAACCCCAATGACCTTTGACCCCAAAATATATGAAAACCCCATAGACATTGGCTAATGTCAATGCATGGGTGCACGTGGCATCACTTTGCTATGTTATTTGTGGCAGAAGGGGCATTTTGAAGGTTTTTCGTTTCAGACCGGAAGTAACCCTTAATGACCTTTGACCCGAAATAAAAAATACCACATATGAATTGGGTAACCACAAATCATGTGTGAACATACCGTTACTGTCCTATGTTTTTCTTAGCAAATAAAAAATTTTGAAGGTTTTTCGTTTTATACCGGAAGTGACCCCTTAATGACCTTTGACCCCAAATCTGTGAGGACCCCATAGACACTGGGTAATAACAATTCATGTGTGCAAGTGGTGTCACTGTCCTACGTAATTTGTGGGAGAAGAAGCATTTTAAAGGTATTTCGTTTTATACCGGAAGTGGCCCCTTAATGACCTTTGACCCTAAATTAAAAAATACCACATATACACAGGGTAACCACAATTCATTTGTGAACATACCGTTACTGTCCTATGTTTTTCTTAGCAAATAAAAAAAAATTGAAGTTTTTCGTTTTATACCGGAAGTGACCCCTTAATGACCTTTGACCCCAAATCTGTGAGGACCCCATAGACACAAGATAATAACAATGCATGTGTGCAAGTGGTGTCACTGTCCTACGTAATCTGTGAGAGAAGAAGCATTTTGAGTTGAAATCACGTTTTGACCCCTATGACCCCTGCGTGACCTTTGACCCCACGAGTTTCATATGACATGTAGGGGCATGGTCAATGATGGTTGTGACCAAGTTAGGTCAAAATCGGTGGAAGCATGTAAGTGCTAGAGCAAATGTAGTGGTCGGCAGAAAGAAGAAGAAGAAGAAGAAAGAAGAAGAAGAAGAAGAAAGAACCTGTAAGAAAAAAGACACAGCCGTGACTAACGTCACGGCTGTGTAAACGTCACGGCTGTGTAAAGAAAGAAGAAAGAACCTGTAAGAAAAAAGACACAGCCGTGACTAACGTCACGGCTGTGTAAAGAAAAAGAAAGAAGAAAGAACCTGTAAGAAAAAGACACAGCCGTGACTAACGTCACGGCTGTGTAACTAGACTAAGCTGTGGTCTAACCCACGAACACAGCCGTGTTGTTACCCCTAATGACCTTATGACCCCAAAATATATGAAAACGGCCATAGACATAGGCTAATGTCAATGCATGGGTGCATGTGGCACCACTTTGCTATGTTACTTGTGGCAGAAGGGGCATTTTGAAGGTTTTTCGTCTCAGACCGGAAGTGACCCCTTAATGACATTTGACCCCAAATAAAAAAATACCACATATGAATTGAGTACCCACAATTCATGTGTGAACATACCGTTACTGTCCTATGTTTTTCTTAGCAAATAAAAAATTTTGACGGTTTTTCGTTTTATACCGGAAGTGACCCCTTAATGACGTTTGACCCCAAATAAAAAAATACCACATATGAATTGGGTATCCACAATTCATGTGTGAACATACCGTTACTGTCCTATGTTTTTCTTATCTAATAAAATTTTTTGACGGTTTTTCGTTTTATACCGGAAGTGACCCCTTAATGACCTTTGACCCCAAATCTGTGAGGACCCCATAGACACTGGATAATAACAATGCATGTATGCAAGTGGTGTTACTGTCCTACGTAATTTGTGGGAGAAGAAGCATTTTAAAGGTATTTCGTTTTGTACCGAAAGTGGGCCCTTGACTTTTGCCCCTAAATAAAAAATACCACATATACACGGGGTAACCACAATTTATGTGTGAACATACCGTTACTGTCTTATGTTTTTCTTAGCAAATAAAATTTTTTGAAGGTTTTTCGTTTTTTACCGGAAGTGACCCCTTAATGACCTTTGACCCCAAATCTGTGAGGACCCCATAGACACTGGATAATAACAATGCATGTGTGCAAGTGGTGTCACTCTCCTACATTATCTGTGAGAGAAGAAGCATTTTGAGTTGAAATCACGTTTTTGACCCCTATGACCCTTGCTTGACCTTTGACCCCACAAATTTCATGTGACATGTAGGGGCATGTTCAATGATGGTTGTGACCAAGTTAGGTCAAAATCGGTGCAAGCATCTAAGTGCTAGAGCAAATGTAGTGGTCGGCAGAAAGAAGAAGAACTAGACTAAGCTGTGGTCTAACCCACGAACACAGCCGTGTTGTTACCCCTAATGACCTTTGACCCCAAAATATATGAAAACGGCCATAGACATTGGCTAATGTCAATGCATGGGTGCATGTGACACCACTTTGCTATGTTACTTGTGGCAGAAGGGGCATTTTGAAGGTTTTTCGTCTCAGACCGGAAGTGACCCCTTAATGACATTTGACCCTAAATAAAAAAATACCACATATGACATAGGGTAACTACAATTTATGTGTGAACATACCGTTACTGTCCTATGTTTTTCTTAGCAAATAAAAAAATTGACGGTTTTTCGTTTTATACCGGAAGTGACCCCTTAATGACATTTGACCCCAAATAAAAAATACCACATATGAATTGGGTACCCACAATTCATGTGTGAACATACTCGTTACTGTCCTATGTTTTTCTTAGCAAATAAAAAAAAATTGAAGGTTTTTCGTTTTATACCGGAAGTGACCCCTTAATGACCTTTGATCCCAAATCTGTGAGGACCCCATAGACACTGGGTAATAACAATGCATGTGTGCAAGTGGTGTCACTGTCCTACGTAATCGGTGGGAGAAGAAGCATTTTAAACGTATTTCGTATTATACCAGAAGTGGCCCCTTAATGACCTTTGACCCTAAATATAAAAATACCACATATACACAGGATAACTACAATTTATGTGTGAACATACCGTTACTGTCCTATGTTTGTCTTAGCAAATAAAAAAAATTGAAAGTTTTTCGTTTTATACCGGAAGTGACCCCTTAATGACCTTTGACCCAAAATCTGTGAGGACCCTATAGACACTGGATAATAACAATGCATGTGTGCAAGTGGTGTCACTGTCCTACGTAATCTGTGAGAGAAGAAGCATTTTTAGTTGAAATCACGTTTTGACCCCTATGACCTCTGCGTGACCTTTGACCCCACGAGTTTCATATGACATGTAGGGGCATGGTCAATGATGGTTGTGACCAAGTAAGGTCAAAATCGGTGTAAGCATGTAAGTGCTAGAGCAAATGAAGTGGTCGGCAGAAAGAAAGAAGAAAGAAGAAAGAACCTGGAAGAAAAAAGACACAGCCGTGACTAACGTCACGGCTGTGTAAAGAACTAGATAAGCTGTGGTCTAACCCACGAACACAGCCGTGTTGTTATCCCTAACGACCTTTGACCCCAAAATATATGAAAACGGCCATAGACATTGGCTAATGTCAATGCATGGGTGCATGTAGCACCACTTTGCTATGTTACTTGTGGCAGAAGGGGCATTTTGAAGGTTTTTCGTCTCAGACCGGAAGTGACCCCTTAATGACATTTGACCCCATATAAAAAAATACCACATATGAATTGGGTACCCACAATTCATGTGTGAACATACCGTTACTGTCCTATGTTTTTCTAAGCAAATAAAACATTTTGACGGTTTTTCGTTTTATACCGGAAGTGACCCCTTAATGACATTTGACCCCAAATAAAAAATACCACATATGAATTGGGTACCCACAATTCATGTGTGAACATACTCGTTACTGTCCTATGATTTTCTTAGCAAATAAAAAAAATTGAAGGTTTTTCGTTTTATACCGGAAGTGACCCCTTAATGACCTTTGACCCCAAATCTGTGAGGACCCCATAGACACTGGGTAATAACAATGCATGTATGCAAGTGGTGTTACTGTCCTACGTAATTTGTCGGAGAAGAAGCATTTTAAAGGTATTTCGTTTTATACCGGAAGTGGCCCCTTAATGACCTTTGACCCTAAATAAAAAAAAATACCACATATACACAGGGTAACTACAATTTATGTGTGAACATACCGTTACTGTCCTATGTTTTTCTTAGCAAATAAAAAATTTTGATGGTTTTTCGTTTTATACCGGAAGTGACCCCTTAATGACCTTTGACCCCAAATCTGTGAGGACCCCATAGACACTGGATAATAACAATGCATGTGTGCAAGTGGTGTCACTGTCCTACGTAATCTGTGAGAGAAGAAGCATTTTGAGTTGAAATCACGTTTTGACCCTATGACCCCTGCGTGACCTTTGACCCCACGAGTTTCATATGACATGTAGGGGCATGGTCAATGATGGTTGTGACCAAGTTAGGTCAAAATCGGTGTAAGCATGTAAGTGCTAGAGCAAATGTAGTGGTCGGCAGAAGAAAGAAGAAAGAAGAAAGAAGAAAGAACCTGTAAGAAAAAAGACACAGCCGTGACTAACGTCACGGCTGTGTAATAATGACGTTTAATGCACGTCTGTTCGTCTTTGAACTAAGCACTCACATGTACATGTTTTAAATGCTAAACCGAACGCGTAATACACACTAAAAGGATTGAACTACGTTTAATTAAAACGATTGGCTGACTCCAGAAGTTGATTCAGACTGTTTGTTTCCCCTATGTGTAAACTCAATGTTTGTCCTGTGAGAAAATAACCGATAGAAGAATACTTTAATACTTGTGAATCCCAGGGTTTGAAAAACTCAAACAAAAAATCAAACTTGATACATTGCCAAACCAGTGTATTTTATGGACTATTATACCAACACAGGAGCAGAATGTACACCCAATGATGATGATATGACAATAATTCGTCTTCTGAGTGCGAGTATTTGAATTCAATATTTTTTACAAAACAACTCAGGATCATTTTCCCTGATTGCAACCGAAATAAACTTCTGAAAGTATAATGAATTACTGTTAATACTGCCGTAGTTTTTTCACCGAATAAATCGACTACCATAGAAGCCATTTTGAAAGGTGTGCTCCCGGCATGTACACTGGTGGACATCCAAAAGCATACGTCTGAGCACACAAAAAATAGCAATGTTTTATTGCTTACTTTGTGCAAGTTTTCTTTTGAAGAGACATAAAATAAGAAGCCGACTTGAGTAATCATTTCAACAGTTAAAGTTATTCTCAGTATAAATGCAGTCATTGCGTTCTCGCGTGCGAATTCATCATCATAAAGTTCCAGAAAGGTATAGAAAAATTCGGGAAAACCAAACAGCAAGTTAAAAGTGAGTGCGAACCAGAAGAATATGTAAAGTAGGTAATCATCCATGTTCCAATTACTCGATGACGTCATTTTGAATTTCATCATTTCATTCAGCATGCACCCAAATAGTACAAAGCGGAAAATAATGTCTGTCGTACGATATGCACGGAACAAATGTTGCAGTAGGTCATTGGCCGGCTCATTAGCCGTCTCATTAGCCGTTTGTGTGTCTATTATAAATGCCGATATCGATATTGGGAGGTAAGTGTAAAATGGAACTGTAACTATCACAAACCAAAAGAATGTTTTACACTTTCCTATCGACGTGAACAGTGTTCCCCAATCTAATGTGTTCTCCGAATTTTCAGAACTCCCGTCTTTAGTTTCATAGGTTGGCCATCTAATTAAAAAGTACATTATAACTGTTGATAGGAATTCCGAGTAGAACGGCGACGCTATCACCCACGCCCACGATGTCTTGTGAAATTCGTTCAGATTACTAGCTCTCAATGGGCTTAAAAAATCTAGAGTCACTAAGACAGCACTGAAGTAATACATCCAATGCTTCCAATATTTACGCTTGAATCCTATCTTGTCATCACACCACATTAACATGAGTAAGTATTGTCCAAGTAAATTGAATATAGTTAAAGCATTTGCAGCACGTTCAATAACTGATATCTCGTCCGAAAACATCGTAACAAATTCACCTAATGCACCAACGAATGCAAATACACCAAGTAATATCATATCTTCATAATCTCCTGGTTTTCGTTTAAAATTTATTATCGTATGTGCACAATGTTTGAATATCAGTTTTTCTTCCTTTATAATTATATACCAATATAGCAACCAGATCAACGAAAGAACTAATGGTATTGCATTGAAAAACACATTCTTGTAGGCAGTAATGTATTTCAACTGTGCCACATCGTCCGATTCCTTAACAATAGGGATCAGTTCATTTGTCACACCCAGACTTGTAAGTACTACAATAGTGATGAAAGCAAGGTAACTGTGGATTTGTCCGACATCGCCGCTATCGTCATCCATTTTCATAAGCATTAAAGTAAAGTTCTGGTGATAAAATAAAACAAAAATATAATTTAACATTTTCTCAGCGACAGTTTTACGACTTGTAGGGCTACCTTCACGAAACTGTACTGAGAAATAGGTAAAATGCAAAATATATGGAAACGATTGATTTGAAATTTTTAAAAATGGATGTGTATTTGATTCCAGGGGGTAGCAAGCGGGGGGACAGGGTGGACGAAGTCCATGGGCCCCGAGGCTTCAGGGGCCCGAGCACAAAAGCGAAAATTAAATAAGGGCTGATACTAGAGAGCAGAGCCGGATTTACCATTGGGCCAGATGGGCCCGGGTCCAGGGCCCAAAAAATGTGGGGGCCCAAAAATTGCCCCGTGCATCTTTCTTTTAACCCCAATAACAGCATGTTTTTTGGGCAAAATAGGGCTAAATTGTAAAAACTTTCGCGCTTCGCGCGCGATCAAATAACAACATTCGTGTTGATCGTGGAGCTAAAATAGTCTGAAATTTAAATATTTCGCGTGCTTTGCGCGCAAATGTCCTAGTAACATCAGAACAAAATATGTTAGTCCCCCTCTATAGTATACGTAAACCAAAACTTGGCCACTGACTGAAGTGCACATGCCTTCCTCGGCACGTGAGAGCTATACGTGAGTTCGGGGCCTCCAAATATTAGCTCGGCCCAGGGCCCTCATAAGGTAAATCTCGCCCTGGTTAAAAGGGCCTATACTGCTCCTTATCCATGGGCCCCTGATGCTCTTGCTACGCCCCTGATTGGTTCCCTAGTCCCCAAATCAATTCGGTCCAACCAGAGAAGATGGGTCCAACCCTTTCACTATCAGAAAGCAAGCAAGGAAATTTAAGAAACATGCAAATATAAGAATAATGCCATAATTCCTTTTTTTATATATCTTGACACACATTTTGATGTACAACATAAATGGATACAAATTCGGAGGAAAACAGACCCTATAAACATGATAAAATCCAGTTTAAAAATTATAAACGTAAAAAAAGAGTATTTAATATTTGGCATACCTCTCCGCTGATCAATAGTGCTGCTTCTTTGTAGTTGTCACGAGAAAAACTGACTTTTACAACATACACACATTTCTTTGAAACAAGCTTTTCTTATCTGATACAGTCCAGGTAGTGGGTGTTCCGAACTTTGACTCTGGAACACAAATTGATAAGCGAAGTGAGTATATATCCGTGTAATTCATTACGCAGTATGATTGTTGTTACCAAAAACGAGTTAATTTTTAACGAAGTGGACATTGAACCAGCAGAGTTTTGTAATAATCTTATGTACATCAATTAAAGCAATATTATAACATTTTCAAACAAAATAGATTAGCACTTCTTTGCCATAAAATGTTAGCTTTTACTGTCAGATATATCCCTTTTATTTTTGAGCCGAACAACTACGGCAAAGCAAAGAAAATTGGAATTTACTACCAGCGCACATAGTCGCCAATACGTACCACTCCTTCGGTCATGTTGTGGTACGACCCTTTATGTGTATATCACCGTCCCGCACGCCGTGACGTACTGTGTGTTATGAACATCGTGTATGCGTTCGACTAATAATTCCATCGTAATAATAAAGCGCTGAATCAGCCTTTAATTCAAAATCACGGATTTTGACAAAACTACAGCACTTAGAGTCTTGATTTTTGCAGGGTATATTGGTTTAATAAAGTACAATTTAATCGTGTAAAAAGGGAATTTTAAAAATTCAGTGAGGGCGTCTTCCTGAGCAAATGTTATAATATGGCTTTAACTGTTGTTCTACAGACTTTATTCGTTCATATTTTTGTAGCACAAGGCAGCGCAATGGAAGTCTTATACTCGGGGAGCTAGGACCATTTTCTGCGCACCCCCACAGGACCAAAAATATAAACTGGCCCCAAAGGGGGGGGGGGGGTAAAGGTCATCGAACCACTCCAATGTATTCCTTAATTCCATGAGGATTCAGAAAATCTAGGACGTACCGTTCTTGAGTTATAACCAAAAAGGTCAAAGGTCACGTTTTTGCCTCTATGGGGGTCGAAAACAACCAAGTGCTCCCATTTTGCCAAAAGATGTCTCAAAATGTTCGTTTTGGTCAAACAAATCCAATAAGGATAGGATTGTACCATCTTGGATGCTTCCCCAGCAAACACAAAAACGTTTTAAAAACGTTTTAAATAAGTTATATTTTGGCTTTTGGTTTAGATAAAAACGTTTTAATAACATTAAAATGTCGGGTTATATAAAGGTCATGATAACGATTTAAAACGTTTTGTATGGAAACACACTACAACAATATTTTTAAATGTTTTCAAAAAATGTTATTGTAAACTATTTTGCAAACATGTTTGCCAAATATTGTGTCAATACTTAAATAACATTATGTTAAAATATTTGAACCCAGGAAACACAGAAATGTTCTTAAAATGTTTTTTTCAAAACCTTTTAATAACATTTAAATATCGGGTTATATAAAGGTCATGAAAACGTTTTTAAAACGTTATTGAAAATATTTTGGGTAAATATTTTTCGCAAAATATTTTTTCAACCCCAAAATAACATTCTGTTTAGAATGTTTTGTATCAAGTTTTCAAGAATGTTTTTGGAATGTTATTAAAACGTTTTTATACCCTTTATATAACCCGACATTTAAACGTTTTTTGTAAAACATTTTTGTTGGCTGAGCAGTAGATTATCAAAAAATGTTTTTTAAGGTTATGGAAACCTTTTATACTCTTATAAATATACCCTTTATATAACCCGACATTTAAACATTTTCTGACAACCTTTTATAACCTTTTGCGAATGATGTCGAAAACGTTTTGTGTTTGCTGGGTCGTTACCTTGGTAACACAGCAAAATGGGTCAAGTAGGCCCTACCATTGAGGCCTATTGACCTTGACCTATTTTGCTGTTACCTAATTAACGAACCATCCAAGATGGTGCAATCCTATCCTTAATTGATTTGTTTCATCAAAACAAACATTTTGACACCGTTTTGGCAAAATCGGAGCACTTTGATGTTTTCGACCCCCATAGAGGCAAGTTTGAAATTTGACCCTGTGCAAAGTTCGATGACCCCCCCCTTGGGGCCAGTTTATATTTTTGGGAAAATCAACAAATTGAACATAACTGTTGGTGTCTAATGCTACCAAAAGGCATTTGACCCCATAGAGCATAAGGATATATGTGATGTGATCAAGCAAAATCAGTCGGAACTCGGAAATATTGATTTTGAGATATAGCCAAACAAAGGAAATAATTTCCTTTCGTTTCCTATTGTTTCGGAAACTCTTTAATTGCTCATATCTTTATAACTGGTTGTTCAATTTCAATGGGGTTTTCTGCAAAATGCAGCTTTGTAAATGTTTTGTACTATCCCATAAGAAACTAAAAATTCAATGTTTCCGAGTTCCGACTGATTTTGCTTGATCACATCACATAATGTTTACTGATGGAAGATCTGCATTCTAGAAGATGTATATAGAAGGCATCATGATACACAGATGAATTATATCCCCAATGGGTACGTTTTTCAAAGATATTTATCTCCAAAATTCCCCGGATGGTGAACGTTCAATTGCATGGATTTGTCTGTTATATAAAGGGGAAACACCTATTTTTTTTTTTTATCTATTCGTTATTTATTCAGGAAATTCCATCAATACAAATTTTCTGATCTCCCTGGATATGTATATGGTCGAATCCAACCAAAAGTGTCCACGGGGCAAAAATAAAAGTCCGAAATAAAAATGTCTCCACAATTTTTTCCCTTTGCCCATTGATTGATGACATATTGGCCTTATAGGAACCAAAAGTGCCATTACTAATCTTGAAAAATAAATCCAGGACGAGTGATAGTAAATGTGATATCAAAACGCAATGTTACCTACGAATACCACTAGGATGCTTTCACTATCGCAATACTAATCAACCTAAAACATATGGAATATTCCCATTAACGCTTTTTTCGTGTAATGTAGACCACAAGGTGTCAGGAAAATGCTAGCTCAACCAGAAAATATTTGTTTTTATTTTTATAACGCGATCAATATGATTTTTGTCAATTTATGCTAGTTTATTTTTGAAAATGAAGTTTAGGTCAGTTTCTGTATTTTATTTATCAAATGAGTATGAATCAATTTACACATTGTATAAGAACGAGTAGGATATATGTTTTCAAGAATATTAGGAATTATACGCGTACACCTAACGCTTTATACAATGAAAAGGTGAAGAAACCCGGGTATTCGTAGGTAACATGAGCGATTTAACAATATCTATATTGAGTTTAGAGGTTTAAATTTTGCTATTATGGTAATGGATTAATAAAATGGTAGTTTTTAAATCTCTTTCAGATGGTACATCCAAAAGAATAAATGCTATTACCTTAGATCAAAAATGTTTGATGCTTTTAGCAAGATTTTGACCACTTCATTTTGATATACAAGTAGTTAATCAGCAATTTTACATAATAAATAATTGTTGAATGACTCCGTATATGGGTAATAATAGTGTCCTGGGGTACCGCTTAAAGTTTTTGACAATTAATTTCCATTGGTAGGGACACTTCATTACACATGTCATGTTTTATGCTGTATTCGTAAGTAACATTTCAGTATTTGTAGGTAAGAATTAGACTTTTGGTGGATATCGCAATCAAAACTTCATTTTATAAATCACTTTGAATGTATTATTTTCTTTATGTGCGTTTATTGATACTTAAGACCCTATCATGTATTAATAATGTCGGTTCACAGCGGTTGAAAGAGGATTGAAGTAAGAAACAAAGGCACTAAAGTGACTTTAATTTGATTAATTGCACACAAATCGCTTAAAACCGTTATTGCAGACTTGTGAAGTCCATCTTGGAGTCAGTTACTTCTTGTGGCCTTTTGTTTGAGGGCAACTACAATAGCTTTATACCAGGGTCCATCACTGTGTTGTCTAGATCATGAGACAATGAGAACAGTCGTTTTTTTCCATGGTATTCGTAGGTAACCTTAGCGAAAACGTCAACAGTTACCTTCGAATAAATGAATTTGGACACAAATTACTCAGAAACCAGAAGGTCGGTAAACATTTAAAATGAAGCGCACATGACAGTTGACAAATTTAAGTATTTATCCCCTTCTAATCTGCTTTGAATCTGATTTTTCTTTCAAATGAGCAGACCGTCGTCTATTTCAGTACATATTTTTCAACAATTAAGCCGTATTCAGTTTTGCATGGTGGGCATGTATGTGAATTCGCAACTTTCATTGACATATGATTTGATAGCAAACATACAGGCCTTCGTTATGTACCAATATGGGCATTGGCATGAATGGCGGTGTTTCACAATACTGTTATGATGTCAAATTGTATTCGTAGGTAACATTCGGTTACCGAAATTTACCTACGAATACTTGCTTTTATCGTTGACATCTCAGAAATATTTAAACGCAGGCTATTGAAACTTGGTAGAAATAAAGAGTGTATTACCCTTCACCTATTGCTTAACTATTGTTTACTATTCTCTCAATTTGTGGAAATGACACAGCTTTTAACATGTATTCGGAGGTAATGCATATTTTTTACCAAACCTACCTTTGTGCCATTTAGAATTTCTGGCAGCTAAACACAATAATAAAGATGTTCGAATGCAATGCATTTCAGTATTGGACATATCAAAGCTTGTATCAATTGCGCATTTATTAATGATTTCCATTTTTTAAAGATATATCTAGTGCTGTGAAAAATTGTATTCGTAGGTAATGTAAAAAAATACCACTCAAAAAATTATCACAAAATTTCATAATTATGTACAAATATGTGAAAAATTGAACAGGCAATCTTTGAATACACACCTTTCAGGAAATCAATTTAGATTCAATCCAATGACTTCTTTTCATAACTGATTTAGATGTTTTAAAAACACCTTAAGAAATATTTTGAAAAAATGGGTAAAAATAGCATGTTTTGGGGTCCCTGTGTGTCTAAATTTTTCACAGAAGGGTGTCTTATTATATATGGCGCGAAGCGTATGATCAAGGCGAATAAACACAATATAAAAACGAATGCCAATTGACTAATACTTTTAAGTTATGGCCCTGAACATGCCGTGTACACTTTTGGTTGGATTCGACCATATATTTATAAAGTACATGATAATGAGATCAGAATATAAGATATGTACACAAAATGTAGAAACCAAACATGATACATATTAAACGAAATGCAAAGATGTTTAATAGCTCAAATTATTATATAAAATTTTATATACCTCATAATAGATTCCTGTCATCTGATTGGTTGAATGTGCAGTCATTGAATTAACTATGCCCTCAAAATGAATTATGGACCGGTCCATGTAAATGAACTATGGACTGGTCACGTGCGTCCTGATCAAACTGCGCAATCGCAATATCTACGTATCCATTCGGTAGATAAAACAAATATTGTCTGCTTTATTCGGGACATGGTTAAGATTATAGGCCCGCGGTGATCTCAAAACCATGCTATGACATAGCATAGTTTTGAGATCACCTTGGGCCTATAATCTTAACAATGCCCCTCATAGCAGTCAATATTTGTGTATTACAGACCAATTGCATTTTACGCTCTATAAGAGATGTATATTGAAATGTTTTGTTGATATTATGACATTATGACAGAAGTGCTAATATCTGCAGATAGCAAAACACGAGCAAGTCTATTGCGCAAATTCTGGATCTCATTCTTGTGATAGGCACTGAAATTAGACCAAATAGAACTGCAGTTGTCAAATGATGAAAGACAAGGGTTTGCAAAAGCATTTTGACAGTTTTCCTATAGAAGGTATTGCTTCACTCTATGCACTTATAGATATATGCTAGAAGATAAATAAACACCTCAAATAAATAAAGTCCGCAGTTTATGTAACCCGCTCTACACCAAAACCTGATCTTGTTATGACTATTTGATACGGTTGGGTGCAGAATCTTGTTAGCTCCAATTTGATACCGAATTTGCTACCAAACACTCTTAAATTGACAAAAAATACAGTATATGAAAGTTGGTGCATTTTCAAAAGTTGCAAATCAAAACGATGCACGTGGACGAAATTGCTAAGGGGCAGGGTTAGGATTGTTTTAGGAAAGAGTTAGCATTATCAGGAGGGCGAGTTAGCGCAGCGGTAATTCCCTCGCTTTGCACCACTGAGGTCCCGGGTTCAAGCCCGGCGCGGCCCAAGGACTCACGTGCACTCGCAAAAATCGGTGATTAGTTGTTTGGTTATCAAAAACTTCCTTCACCCAATGGAATTTGGGGAGCTGCACAGATAATTGGTGGATGTTACAATCTAAATGCGGATAGGTGTGCGCCGTTTGGCAGCAACCTAGTTGATGCGATCTGATTGTGATGATTCACCATTGCAGCGAAATTACAGCGCTTTGATTCCTCTAAGATCTGGAGAAAGGCGCTTTATAAATCCAAAATTTATTTATTATTTAATTTATTATCACAAGACGAGTACCCGTTGACACCAAGTTAACAAATAATGCATCAGTCAGCCCTGGGATTAATAGGTTTTTTGTGCTGATGTTAATGATCTGTAGCCGTTGCTTTGAGTGATTGTTTTCACAAAATAATGCACAGCGCATTATCGTATACACATTTTGGCACATACAACAATAACAGAAGCAGCTCGTGGACTGAATAAGAAAACAGTGGTGTCTTTCAATAGGTATTGAACATTTGCCTCGTGCTCATGTCACTTGTCATGTACCAAAACCACTAAACACTCCAAATATTATGAGTGTAGTTCTCAACTAAATTTACTTGCATTGAGTGACTAGAAATGTCCCAACCACAAGATTCAATCAATGTCATCCAATGACGTTTTCTGTCGAGGACCGAGCAGAACATATCATTCAGGTTTGTGAGTTATATTAGAACTAACATGATTCATTTCGACGGTATCAAAACTTGGAAAATTGTCGCTGCTAAGTGGCTATTGAAAGTGAGTTTGACGCACGTCCCACAGTGTCATCGCCCCGATATCTTCATGGTAGAAATCTCCAGGGAGTAGGTTGAATCCACAGCCAGCATGGCCATTTTGTTCCGACCTGTTTAATAGTTTTGAGACGCAAAATGGGCCGAGGGACATCCGATTAAGGCTATTGACAATAGCCTGGTGACTGACCTCTGTAGATGTCAGTGAGCATGGCATACGCCACGAGGTCATCTGATTTTAGACTGCCTCCACCAGTGGCCTACGCTGCGCTATAGTTCGGCACATATAAAATCAGAATTTTTGTCATTTTTTGAGCTCAATACGCACGGTTCTTTCTTAATACGCAAGCTGACTACTATCATATCCTAACAACACATATATTCAAGTGCAAGCATCAAAAGCGGCTTCTGTAGAATAACACAATTATTCATCATTTTCTACCCCGGTATCCAAAGATTTATCGTCTGAATATCAAATCGTGCATAGTATCGATCCCGGATATTGATATTAGTGTCTCTGCTGTACAATGTAATTATTATCCAGGCGATGTCGGTGTGCGTCCGTTGTTTGAAAATCCGCAACATGTTACAGAGACCTCATAAACTGCGCACGATTGACCCGGGGGTTCACTTTCGAAGTGACGGGGGTGTGAGACAGTTATTCAAAAGTATGGTTTTTTGGGTGACAGTTTTGACGCCAAAACAGGGGTCATAGGGTGAGGAGCAGTTACTTCTTGTGGCCTTTTGTTTGAGGGCAACTACAATAGCTTTATACCAGGGTCCATCACTGTGTTGTCTAGATCATGAGACAATGAGAACAGTCGTTTTTCCATGGTATTCGTAGGTAACCTTAGCGAAAACGTCAACAGTTACCTTCGAATAAATGAATTTGGACACAAATTACTCAGAAACCAGAAGGTCGGTAAACATTTAAAATGAAGCGCACATGACAGTTGACAAATTTAAGTATTTATCCCCTTCTAATCTGCTTTGAATCTGATTTTTCTTTCAAATGAGCAGACCGTCGTCTATTTCAGTACATATTTTTCAACAATTAAGCCGTATTCAGTTTTGCATGGTGGGCATGTATGTGAATTCGCAACTTTCATTGACATATGATTTGATAGCAAACATACAGGCCTTCGTTATGTACCAATATGGGCATTGGCATGAATGGCGGTGTTTCACAATACTGTTATGATGTCAATTGTATTCGTAGGTAACATTCGGTTACCGAAATTTACCTACGAATACTTGCTTTTATCGTTGACATCTCAGAAATATTTAAACGCAGGCTATTGAAACTTGGTAGAAATAAAGAGTGTATTACCCTTCACCTATTGCTTAACTATTGTTTACTATTCTCTCAATTTGTGGAAATGACACAGCTTTTAACATGTATTCGGAGGTAATGCATATTTTTTACCAAACCTACCTTTGTGCCATTTAGAATTTCTGGCAGCTAAACACAATAATAAAGATGTTCGAATGCAATGCATTTCAGTATTGGACATATCAAAGCTTGTATCAATTGCGCATTTATTAATGATTTCCATTTTTTTTTTTTTTTTATCTAGTGCTGTGAAAAATTGTATTCGTAGGTAATGTAAAAAATACCACTCAAAAAATTATCACAAAATTTCATAATTATGTACAAATATGTGAAAAATTGAACAGGCAATCTTTGAATACACACCTTTCAGGAAATCAATTTAGATTCAATCCAATGACTTCTTTTCATAACTGATTTAGATGTTTTTAAAAACACCTTAAGAAATATTTTGAAAAAATGGGTAAAAATAGCATGTTTTGGGGTCCCTGTGTCTAAATTTTTCACAGAAGGGGGTCTTATTATATATGGCGCGAAGCGTATGATCAAGGCGAATAAACACAATATAAAAACGAATGCCAATTGACTAATACTTTTAAGTTATGGCCCTGAACATGCCGTGTACACTTTTGGTTGGATTCGACCATATATTTATAAAGTACATGATAATGAGATCAGAATATAAGATATGTACACAAAATGTAGAAACCAAACATGATACATATTAAACGAAATGCAAAGATGTTTAATAGCTCA
Source organism: Amphiura filiformis (assembly GCF_039555335.1). Lineage (NCBI taxonomy): Eukaryota > Metazoa > Echinodermata > Ophiuroidea > Amphilepidida > Amphiuridae > Amphiura > Amphiura filiformis. Next base: position 27,468,562 of record NC_092643.1, read on the forward strand.
AATTATTATATAAAATTTTATATACCTCATAATAGATTCCTGTCATCTGATTGGTTGAATGTGCAGTCATTGAATTAACTATGCCCTCAAAATGAATTATGGACCGGTCCATGTAAATGAACTATGGACTGGTCACGTGCGTCCCGATCAAACTGCGCAATCGCAATATCTACGTATCCATTCGGTATATAAAACAAATATTGTCTGCTTTATTCGGGACATGGTTAAGATTATAGGCCCGCGGTTATCTCAAAACCATGCTATGACATAGCATAGTTTTGAGATCACCTTGGGCCTATAATCTTAACAATGCCCCTCATAGCAGTCAATATTTGTGTATTACAGACCAATTGCATTTTACGCTCTATAAGAGATGTATATTGAAATGTTTTGTTGATATTATGACATTATGACAGAAGTGCTAATATCTGCAGATAGCAAAACACGAGCAAGTCTATTGCGCAAATTCTGGATCTCATTCTTGTGATAGGCACTGAAATTAGACCAAATAGAACTGCAGTTGTCAAATGATGAAAGACAAGGGTTTGCAAAAGCATTTTGACAGTTTTCCTATAGAAGGTATTGCTTCACTCTATGCACTTATAGATATATGCTAGAAGATAAATAAACACCTCAAATAAATAAAGTCCGCAGTTTATGTAACCCGCTCTACACCAAAACCTGATCTTGTTATGACTATTTGATACGGTTGGGTGCAGAATCTTGTTAGCTCCAATTTGATACCGAATTTGCTACCAAACACTCTTAAATTGACAAAAATACAGTATATGAAAGTTGGTGCATTTTCAAAAGTTGCAAATCAAAACGATGCACGTGGACGAAATTGCTAAGCGGCAGGGTTAGGATTGTTTTAGGAAAGAGTTAGCATTATCAGGAGGGCGAGTTAGCGCAGCGGTAATTCCCTCGCTTTGCACCACTGAGGTCCCGGGTTCAAGCCCCGGCGCGGCCCAAGGACTCACGTGCACTCGCAAAAATCGGTGATTAGTTGTTTGGTTATCAAAAACTTCCTTCACCCAATGGAATTTGGGGAGCTGCACAGATAATTGGTGGATGTTACAATCTAAATGCGGATAGGTGTGCGCCGTTTGGCAGCAACCTAGTTGATGCGATCTGATTGTGATGATTCACCATTGCAGCGAAATTACAGCGCTTTGATTCCTCTAAGATCTGGAGAAAGGCGCTTTATAAATCCAAAATTTATTTATTATTTAATTTATTATCACAAGACGAGTACCCGTTGACACCAAGTTAACAAATAATGCATCAGTCAGCCCTGGGATTAATAGGTTTTTTTTGTGCTGATGTTAATGATCTGTAGCCGTTGCTTTGAGTGATTGTTTTCACAAAATAATGCACAGCGCATTATCGTATACACATTTTGGCACATACAACAATAACAGAAGCAGCTCGTGGACTGAATAAGAAAACAGTGGTGTCTTTCAATAGGTATTGAACATTTGCCTCGTGCTCATGTCACTTGTCATGTACCAAAACCACTAAACACTCCAAATATTATGAGTGTAGTTCTCAACTAAATTTACTTGCATTGAGTGACTAGAAATGTCCCAACCACAAGATTCAATCAATGTCATCCAATGACGTTTTCTGTCGAGGACCGAGCAGAACATATCATTCAGGTTTGTGAGTTATATTAGAACTAACATGATTCATTTCGACGGTATCAAAACTTGGAAAATTGTCGCTGCTAAGTGGCTATTGAAAGTGAGTTTGACGCACGTCCCACAGTGTCATCGCCCCGATATCTTCATGGTAGAAATCTCCAGGGAGTAGGTTGAATCCACAGCCAGCATGGCCATTTTGTTCCGACCTGTTTAATAGTTTTGAGACGCAAAATGGGCCGAGGGACATCCGATTAAGGCTATTGACAATAGCCTGGTGACTGACCCTCTGTAGATGTCAGTGAGCATGGCATACGCCACGAGGTCATCTGATTTTAGACTGCCTCCACCAGTGGCCTACGCTGCGCTATAGTTCGGCACATATAAAATCAGAATTTTTGTCAGTTTTTGAGCTCAATACGCACGGTTCTTTCTTAATACGCAAGCTGACTACTATCATATCCTAACAACACATATATTCAAGTGCAAGCATCAAAAGCGGCTTCTGTAGAATAACACAATTATTCATCATTTTCTACCCCGGTATCCAAAGATTTATCGTCTGAATATCAAATCGTGCATAGTATCGATCCCGGATATTGATATTAGTGTCTCTGCTGTACAATGTAATTATTATCCAGGCGATGTCGGTGTGCGTCCGTTGTTTGAAAATCCGCAACATGTTACAGAGACCTCATAAACTGCGCACGATTGACCCGGGGGTTCACTTTCGTAGTGACGGGGGTGTGAGACAGTTATTCAAAAGTATGGTTTTTTGGGTGACAGTTTTGACGCCAAAACAGGGGTCATAGGGTGAGGAGCAGCCTACAGAATTAAAAATCAGTCTGCGAGACCTGGACCATTTCATGATTTTGGGCCCTAACAAGTCTTGAAAAAAAAAATCAAGTCAAAAAATTGAGTTTAAGTTTAGAAAAGCTTTCAAAACATGGGGATTATAAATTAGGTGAGAGTATCTAAAATCCTTTCATTTGGTGAGATGGAGTTGAAATACGGGAGTCAATCACATCCCCGTCACCAATTTGGACAGTCTAATTCTGCCCAAACAAACCATCTGGCTCGTCATCGGCATTCAGGAGTTCAATCATAGAGGAATTGGTTCAATCAACATTGTGGCAATAGAGCTCAATGGCTTGCATGCATGGTAGACATAATCAAATGTCCATAGCATGTATTGATCTGTGTACGTGACGAGAGGGTTTCGCCTTAAGAAATAGTTCAACAATACAACCTACTTTTATCAGAAACATCATGATCAACATCGACAGTGAAAAGAAAATAGTTTGAGGTTCAAATTGATAATAGATTGAGGATCAAATTGGTTCATTAAAGTCATTCACGACAGGTGTTATGGGATTAGTGCGTGGACGCGAAACGTAAAGACATGGCGTTATTGCCACACAGCGTCATCATCCCTATTATCTTCGTGTCAAAAATTGCCGTGATAGTACGGCGAATCCTCTCGTTTTTCAATAGCTACGCATGGCGATTTTGTTCGAGATAGGCCGAGCGACTCAGGCTAAGCATAGTACGACTATCATATGAGATACCGCCAAGTTCTAGTCTACACGTTATATACGATTTGCGCATGCTCTAGTATCCCATATAGTGTTGCTATTACAAAGAAATTCGAGTTGTTTTCAGGTAAACCCAGGTTTTGTTTTTAAATACACTAACTTGAAATTAAATACACTAATTAGCGGCCATTACTGTTTGCTCTGGATACATTTTTACTGCATTTTTGGCGTAACGATTTTTAAATCGTAAGTTAAAATTGTGATATATTTAATTTTGAGAATTACAATTATATAAAGGAACACATTTAGCCCATTCACCTAAAATTCAGGTGCTTGTATTATAATATTCGATCACACGTGTATATCACAATGCATATGTAAACTTTCTTTATCTATGTCAATAATAGAATATTGATTTCACCAACGGAGTATGGACCTGTATGAAAAAATATTTATAACATAGGGTGTTGACGCTGTGTGCCACTTCAATTTTATATGACGTAATCAAAATGTAGTGAACTTTCCCAGCACGGAAGTATACGGTACTTCAGTCTGACAGGTAATCCTTACGAAAATAACGCTTAACGCTGACTCAGCAGTGGCGGCGCCAGGACATTTTTTTTCGGGGGCAATGGGGGGCCAAAGTGTATTTCAGGGGGGCAAAATTGGCAAATATTGCGCAAAATTGCAGCAAAAAGCGGAAATTTACGTGATTTTGGGTTTTTTGCCTCAAAAGTGGGGGAGGGGGCAAGAAAAATATTTGGGAGGCAAATGCCCCCTTGCCCCCCCCCCCCCCGTAGCGCCGCCACTGTGATTCAGGCTCTTGCTATCCAAAACATTATAATGACGTTTAATGCACGTATCTCGTCTACGTACCGAAAGTTATCCTTGAAGGAAACTAAAACTAAATAAGTAGTAAACTGGTCAATATTTGCATAGAGGTCTTGATGAAACTTTATCATCATGTCATCATGTGTACGCAAATGTCAAATAGGAAAGGAGGCACAATATTAATCTTGATTATGACTTTCATTCTTCGCCAAATAGACAACTCAGCGGATGTCCAGATTAGCAGCTTTATCCCATATTGATATAGTAAAATCTGTGATTTTGATTCATGTTCAAGTCTCATTATTTGTCTCATTAGTTAATGTATTGTGTAACATGTTATCTATTTGCGATATAAGACTATTTGTGAATTAATTCTAATAAAACTAAAACTGTTTTAAATGCTAAACCAAACGCGTAATACACACTAAAAGGATTGAACTACGTTTAATTAAAACGATTGGCTGACTCCAGAAGTTGATTCAGACTGTTTGTTTCCCCTATGGGTAAACTCAATGTTTGTCCTGGGAGAAAATAACCGATAGAAGAAGAATACTTGTGAATCCCAGGGTTTGAAAAACTCAAACTAAATTGACAGTGAAATCCAAAACAAGACGTGAGATGCAGAACAAGTTGTTGAATAGTTGTTGAATAAATTAGCCTCGATGTGTGTCCCCAGGGTGTGTCAATTCCTACAACAAACAGCATTCTTTATAAGACTATTAAACACAAATATTTTTCGAAAATATTTAAAACATTAGTATGTTTACTATGTTATCAGTTATCACTACATGTATCAGGTTTTGAAAAGTGTGGAAATGTACATGCTTTTTTTTCAGATTAATTGTCACTATATGATATTTTGAGTTTGGGAAATTCAACACTATCATCACTAAAGATATAATCCCAAGTTCTGGAAAGTCAAAATTATTTGACTCATCCCACTAGTAGATACTTACTGTCCCACTAATCACCCGCTAAAGTGGCCGCTATTCCGATACCAGTATCAGATTGCGGATACTTTTTGGATAGCTCCAGAATACAGCCAATTTGCTACCGGATATAATATCCCGTATGGTACCCGAAACTATACTTTTGTTATATGGTAGGTGTTATTATCATCATTGGATTCCAAGTTTTGTAAAGTCAACGTTTTTATCACCATTGTATTCCAAGTATTACGAAGTCGCTGTTATTATCATCAGCATTGGTATTCCCAGTTGTGAAAAATAAACAATATCACTATTGGTATTCCAAGTTTTAGATAGTCGACATTATATCCATTGGTATTCCAAGTTTGGGAAAGCCAACGTTATTGTCCCTATGAGTAGTCCAAGTTTTGGAAAGTCGACATATGCCTAATTCTATCTACTGGTATATCAAGTTTGGGAAATTAAACGTTACTATCACTATTGTTTTTGAAAACTCAATATCAATTATCACTATTGGGATTTTTAAGTTTTGGAAAGTAAGCATTATTACATTATTCTACTAGAATTTTTGGAAAATCACTATTATTATCACTATTGGTATTCCAAGTTTAGAGAAGTCGACATCATTATATCCATTGGTAATCCAAGTTTTGGAAAGTCAACGTTATTACACTATTCTACACCAAGTTTTGACAATTCAATATTATTATCACCATTAGTATTCCAATTTGTGGAAAATCAACGTTATTATCACTATTATTGTTATTGTTATGATATTGCGGGATTTGTGTATAATGCTTTCGCATGTTTGCAAATTTTTATCCATATCTCAATAATTGTTATATGCGTTTGATCATCTACATTAAAAAAATAATAAGGGCAACATCGACACATATGGGTTATCATGGTTATATGGCTTATCCAAAAATCTCTCAAAATGTTAAAATTTTTACGAGCGTTTCACAAAACCCAAGGCAATAACCGAACATCTCGATAGAAAATTGTAGCTTCATACTATCCAATAAAGTTTTATTAGATTAAGGGCTCTCCATAAAAAACATAAGACGTGGGTGATATCCACCCACAAGACCTCAGCTCAGACATTAGCACTTCCAATATCATTATTATGCATAGTGTTAAATGGTATCAGACTGAAATAATATGAGCGATGATAATGGAAAGGTTATGCTCATCACAATATATATCATAAATATATGATGAAATAGTCATTAGAGTTCATAAGCCACCCACTATAAAGATATTTTTGCTAAATAACAAGTCAGCTAGTATAATAAGCTCTTAATATAGCCTAAGTGCGTCTGTCTTTCATCACCACCTCTGTCTAACGTTTCTGCTATTTGAATGAAAATACTTTAATTTGTTGTTATTCATATCACTTCAAAGGAAAAAGTATGAATCCAATTATAAATACTCGCAATTCTTCCCGCATAATTGTTTAATATTTTGATGTTTAAAGGCGGACTTTTAGGATGGTGGAATTTATCTCGTGATAAAATGTTTGATAGTCACGTGACTGTCACATAATCATGATAATCTATCCTGTCCGGAGAATACACACTGTGTTTGTAGAAGGATGTAGACGTGATTTGTCACTGGTGTATTGACCTATGATTAAAGTATACATAGTGCATCCTAATTCATTATTGAAGATGTTATTGGTATGCATGTCTGAAAGACGGAACAAGGGAAATCAGCCAAAGGGCTTCTGTTTTAGGGAACAAACCAAAGGCTCAATGTCGTGCTACAAACTAGACTGTCCCACAGTCTCAGTTCCATCTAATACTCAGAGCTAAAACCAATATATGATATTGCGTGTTTGTGTATGCTTTCGCATGTTTGCATATTCTTATCTATATGATCATCTATCTGTACGTTAAGAATAATGAGGGCAAAATCGACACAGGTGGGTTATATGGCTTATACAAAAATCTCTCAAAATTTTGACATTTTTACGAACGTATCACAAAAACCAAGGCAATAACCGAACATCTCGAAAGAAAAGTGTAGCTTCATACTATCCAATAATTTTTTTATCAGATTAAGGGCTGTCCATAAAAAGCATAAGACGTGGGTGATATCCACCCACAAGACCTCAGCTCAGACATTAGCACTTCCAATATCATTATTATGCATAGGGTTAAATAGTATCAGACTAAAATAACATGAGCGATGATAATGGAAAGGTTATGCTCATCACAATATATATCATAAATGTATGATGAAATAATCATTAGAGTTGATAAGCCACCCACTATAAAGATCTTTTTGCTAATAACAAGTCAGCTATATCATAATCCCTTAATATAGCCTGAGTGCGTCTGTCATTCATCACCACCTCTGTCTAACATTTCTGCTATTTGAATGAAAATATTTTAATTTGTTATTATTCATATCACTTCAAAGGAAAAAGTACGAATTCCAATTATAAATATTCCAATTCTTCCCACATAATTGTTTAATATTCTGATTTTAAAGACGGACTTTTAGGATGGTGGAATTTATCTCGTGATAAAAGGTTTGATAGTCACGTAACTGCCGTCCCTTATAAATAATCTATCCTGTCCGGAGAATACACACTGTGTTTGTAGAAGCATATAGACGTGATAGAAGTCGTCACTGGTGTATTGACCCATAATTGAAGAATACATAGTGCATCCTAATTCATTATTGAAGATGTTATTGGTATGCATGTCTGAAAGACGGAACAAGGGAAATCAGCCGATGGGCTTCTGTTTTAGGGAACAACCCAAAAGTTCTATGATGTGCTATAAACTAGACTGTCCCACAGTCTCAGTTCCATCTAATACGCTGTCGTAGTGCACGTTAGTAACCATTGGTTACTGCTCCAAGCCTGGGCTCATACACCTGTTCCGAATTTTGATATGCCATAGGCTTTGTGTTGTGATCATTTCGATCAGTGGTTAGTAACAAAGAAAGCGTGATCCAGTTATTTGCATATTTAATGTGAGAGATGATTCCCTTTTTTATATATTATCCGGAAGGAACTCGGCAAAGTACCGTATTATTACTTGCAGTTCACGTTCAAGCATTCCAAAACAATAGATTTACATTCTCAGAAAAGGGTTTTAAAAGTGTCTTTCAGATGGCGTATCTTGTCAAGAATACAGACAATTTAGTTGTTTTACAGCTATCTATGGGAGACCGGGGCAAAGTGGACCAAAAATTTGTGTCCAGCCATTGTCATCATCATCATCATCCTCATCCTCATCAGTGTCGTCATCTTATTCGTTATTATCAACATCATAATCATATTCGTCATCATCATTATTTTAATGTTGTTGTAGTTTCTTTTATTGTTGTATGATATTGCGTGTTTGTGTATATGCTTTCGCATGGTTGCATATTTTTATCTATAATATCTCAATTGCTACATGCATTTGATTATCTACGTTTCTTTAAATAATAAAGGCAAAATCGGCACAGGTGGGTTAACTGGCTTATACAAAATCTCTCAAAATGTTGACATTTTTTACGACCGTATCACAAAAACCAAGGCAATAACCGAACATCTCGAAAGAAAATTGTAACTTCATACTATCCAATAAAGTTTTATTAGATTAAGGGCTCTCCATAAAAAGAATAAGACGTGGGTGATATCCACCCACAAGACCTCAGCTCAGACATTAGCACTTCCAATATCATTATTATGCATAGGGTTATATGTTATCAGACTGAAATAACATGAGCGATGATAATGGAAAGGTTATGCTCATCACAATATATATCATAAATGTATGATGAAATAATCATTATAGTTGATAAGCCACCCACTATAAAGATCTTGCTAATAACAAGTCAGCAATATCATGTATATATATAAGCCCTTAATATAGCCTAAGTGCGTCTGTCTTTCATCACCACCTCTGTCTAACGTTTCTGCTATTTGAATGAAAATACTTTAATTTGTTATTATTCATATTATCACTTCAAAGGAAAAAGTATGAATTCCAATTATAAATATTAGCAATAATTATTCTTCCCACATAATAATTTTTAATATTTTGATGTTTAAAGGCGGACTTTTAGGATGGTGGAATTTATCTCGTGATAAAATGTTTGATAGTCACGTGACTGTCACATAATCATGATAATCTATCCTGTCCGGAGAATACACACTGTGTTTGTAGAAGGATGTAGACGTGATTTGTCACTGGTGTATTGACCTATGATTAAAGTATACATAGTGCATCCTAATTCATTATTGAAGATGTTATTGGTATGCATGTCTGAAAGACGGAACAAGGGAAATCAGCCAAAGGGCTTCTGTTTTAGGGAACAAACCAAAGGTTCAATGACGTGCTGTAAACTAGACTGTCCCACAGTCTCAGTTCCATCTAATACTCAGAGCTAAAACCAATATATGATATTGCGTGTTTGTGTATGCTTTCGCATGTTTACATATTCTTATCTATATGATCATCTATACAGGCAAAATCGACACAGGTGGGTTATATGGCTTATACAAAAATCTCTCAAAATTTTTACATTTTTACGAACGTATCACAAAAACCACAGATCCTGGGCAAAAACCAAGGCAATAACCGAACATCTCGATAGAAAATAGCTTCATACTTTCCAATAAAGTTTTATTAGATTAAGGGCTCTCCATAAAAAGCATAAGACGTGGGAGATATCCACCCACAAGACCTCAGCTCAGACATTAGCACTTCCAATATCATTATTATGCATAGTGTTAAATGGTATCAGACTGAAATAACATGAGCGATGGTAATGGAAAGGTTATGCTCATCACAATATATATCATAAATGTATGATGAAATAGTCATTAGAGTTGATAACCCACCCACAATAAAGATATTTTTGCTAAATAACAAGTCAGCTAGTATAATAAGCTCTTAATATAGCCCAAGTGCGTCTGTCTTTCATCACCACATCTGTCTAACGTTTCTGCTATTTGAATGAAAATACTTTAATTTGTTATTATTCATATCACTTCAAAGGAAAAAGTATGAATTCCAATTACAAATTTCGCAATTCTTCTCACATAATTGTTTAATATTCTGAATATTGTCTAAAATGTTTGATAGTAACGTGACTGCCACTTATAAATAATCTATCCTGTCCGGAGAATACACTCTGTGTTTGTAGAAGGATGTAGACGTGATACAAGTTGTCACTGGTGTATTGACCTATGATGGAAGTATACATAGTGCATCCTAATTCTTTATTGAAGATGTTATTGGTATGCATGTCTGAAAGACGGAACAAGGGAAATCAGCCGATGGGCTTCTGTTTTAGGGAATAACCCAAAAATTCAATGACGTCTGAGTTCCATCTAATACTCAGAGCTAAAACCAACTGCCCCTTCATCACTCCACAAGTAATACCCACACAACACTGCATTGTGTGCATTGTGTAAACCTTGAGTTATCACAACCGTAAACCATAACTGCAACACAATAATGAAGTTCTCTTGGAGAGAGCGAAAGAGGTAACATAAAATAATAAAGAGTTTATTATAAAGTTTTAAATGAAAAGTGTCTATGTACCTTACTGTTGAATTCAAAATAATCATACATAGAATTCTGTATAAAAAAATGTTTTTAAATTTTCTATTTTTAGTTGCAAATCTCTTTGAGTATCTTATTGACTGGGTTGTATTTGTCTCTTTTCTTATTAGCAAGAAGCCACTTCGAATTGAGGCCTTGCCCTTGCCTTGCCTTACCTTGTCCCATATGTAGATCCAAGTATCAGATTTAAATAACGTGAGCGATGACAAGGGAAAGGTTATGATCATCACAATTATATTATAAATGTATGATGAAATGGGTCATTAGAGTTGAAAAGCCACCCACTATCAAGATCTTTCTACTATAACAAGTCAGCTATATCATGTATATGCCCAAGTACGTCTGTCTTTCATCACCACCTCTGTCTAACGTTTCTGCTATTTGAATGCAAATACTTTAATTTGTTATTATTCATATTATCACTTCAAAGGAAAAAGTATGAATTCCAATTATAAATATTCGCAACACAACGGCTGTGTTCGTGGTCTTAGACCACAACTATGTCTAGTACTCTAGTTTATTATTCATATTTGAGAGTCACGTGCCTGTCACTTATAAATAATTTATCCTGTCCGGAGAATACACACTGTGTTTGTAGAAGGATGTAGACGTGATAGATGTTGTCACTGGTGTATTGACCTATGATTGCAGTATACCACACAGTATACATAGTGCATCCTAATTCATTATTGAAGATGTTATTGATCCATGTCTGAAAGACGGAACAAGGGAAATCAGCCGATGGGCTTCTGTTTTAGGGAACAACCCAAAAGTTCAATGACGTCCTATAAATTACTAGACTGTCCCACAGTCTCAGGTCCAACTAATACTCAGAGATAAAACCAACTGCCAATTCATCACTCCACAAGTAATACCCACACAACACTGCATTGTATGCATTGTGCAAACCTTGAGTTATCACAACCGTAACCCATAAGCTACCAGCAACGCAATTGTAATGCTCTTGGAGAGAGAGAAAGAAGTAACATGAATAAAGAGTTTATTCCAAAGTTTTAAATGAAAAATGTCTATATGCACCTTACTGTTGAATTCAAAATAATCATATATAGAATCATGTATAGAATGTTTTTAAATTTTCTATTTTTAGTTACAAATAAATCTTATTGACTGAGTTGTATTTGTCTCTTTTCTTATTAGCAAGAAAATATAGTAAGCAACTAGCAAGTCACTTCGAATTGGGGCCATGCCCTTGCCTTGCTTTGCCTTACCTTGTCCCATATGTAGATTCATGCATTATTAATTTCAAAGTGCAATATCTTTTGAGATGTAAACCTTTGAGAGCATCGTCTGATTATCTGGGTTATGAAAGCAATTGTCTGGTTTATAGTCATATTAATGTGTCCCAAACTCCGTTCGTTCTCTATTGAGCATGCAGTAGGAAACCACACGTTTCTTGTCGTGAATTTTGGATACAAGGGTCCTAAAACATTTGCTGAAATACCTGTTAGACTCCGCAGCCAAATTTGTTCGCTCTTTGGATCGACCGTCGATGCTTGCGGAAAATGAAATATCAACTAATTAGTCATAATCAATAGTAAATTTGCTTTGGTCAGTACATAACATGCAACGATTAAATATTATCCCACTAGTCAATTAATATTTCATATCATCATCCTGCTACGATAATTGCCTAACTCACTTTTCAGCCGCATTGAGCTTATTGCCTAAATCATGTCTATTAGTTGTATTAGCATGTGCATCTATTGTAATAATTCCATTGGCATTGACCAATCACAAAGGGGATTTTGGGGTGAGTTGGTGACAAATGGTGAGTTCGGCATTTTAACAGCAGGATTTATGCCTAACTCAGCTGTTTGTCTGAAGATGTTGATTTGATTTTTGCTTAAGTCAAAGGCAAAAGTCAGCTAAAGGCACAGGTATTATTCGTTCTAACACAGGTATTAGTTATTTTTATTTATTTATTACCCTTTATCACTGACACAGAATTAGAAAAATGTGATTGCACATAAGATACATAAAATGTACACAATATCATAAAAGGAACAAACTTTCCAGTCCAGTGAATGGCTGGAGCGAACAGGTGCTATACACATTTAAGACCGCCCCACCAAATAAAAAAAATTTAAAAAATTAAAAGGGAGGGGAAAATAAAACTTATGTAATCACACTACTCGTTTCTGATAATTCCGTTTGATTTGTCTCGTTATCATTTGCTCGTGTCGAAAGATTGGTGAATAAACATGTTTATTATACATGCTGGAATATTTTGTAAATTTTCTCATAACTACAAAATATTAGTTGGATATTTATCGTATATAGCAGGTTGACGATATAAGGCGTCGATGGCCGATCGATACATCGAACTAGTGTGGCTCTATTGCCTTAGCGCAACCTTAAAACACAGTCTATCATGATTTATTTTGTAGTGATTCTGAATGATTTCCTTTTGTATAATATATAAAACATTGAACATTTTTGAGTACGACAAATATTACATTGTGAAGAATAAATATTATGATCGTGATTAATAATATCACTTCAATCTTGCCGATGTGTAAGGTAGATTCTATCATCAATAAAATGTTTTTGGTTAAATTATTTTTTTCATCTAAAAATGAAACAACAAGTTTGACGTCGGCAGAGCTAGTAAGAGCTGTCACAAACGGCCCCGAAAGGATATTATTGGATGCATAATAGAACAGATCCGACTTAAATACGATTGCTGTCAATAAGATTATAAAAAGGGGTTAACATGCCTGTGGTTGCCTTATAATGTCCTCCCACAATTCAATGTCTTTACAGGGACGTATAAAATAGTTAAAACTTCTAAACTATAATATCTGATATTTGTACCATACTTGGTGATTTTACTTCCTAGTACCACTCTGTCTGAAGTGGAGTCAAAACCCATGTACCACTCCCATGTCCCACTCCAGACATAACTAGTCACATGGGAGATTACTTGTCCCACCCTCTAGTATATACTTCAAAAAGTAAACAGATCCACCCAAAGAGATGACCTGCTCCAGACATAACACATGACATGGTAGACTACTTGTACCATCCTCATAAACAGGTGTGCCAAGAGAGTGGTCCTTGTTTTCAATTAAAATTTTCCAGACAAGGTTATGTAACCTCACAAGAAGGTTTCTTGGGTGTATACTTTAAGCACACAACCATGACCTCAGCATGTTTGTAAACATAGATTGTCAACATACAGCATTTAGTGTAATATTAAATAACATGTGTTGGCCAGACAGTGGTCTCTTTTGCCATGTATCACTCTGGGCTGGTACAAGTAACTTATTCCACTCGTGGCCTGAAGGTCACTCGTGGAATAACTATTACGAGTACGGTGTCCCAAAGGTTAGGGCGTGTTGTTCATGGTTGTTGGTTCGAACCCCGTCAGGCCCAACTTAGTTTTCCCCTTGGGTAAGACACTTTATCTCGCGTGTCCCACTCCATCTATGGGGAACTATTAGGGAATATCACAGTATTAAAACAGTGCATGCCCTATTAAAATATTTTTAGGTTTTCAGTGCATGCTCTATTAAAATTATTTTTTGGTTTTCTTGGTTGAGAGATTCCCATTATTTAAATACAAAAACCCAATCCCTGCATGTTACTAGGGTTTTCACTGTGATAAAATGTAATATCTTATAATAACCTTTGCAATGAGTACCGGGATTACATATAAGTTCTCCGTACATATTATATAGAGTTCCAGGCTATAGCAGTGGGAATTCTAGGGTAAAATAACAATGAATTTAAATACGCCACTTCTTCTGTGGATCAGATGCTCATTCTGCCTCAGATATTCAAAATAGAACAACTGCATGAGTCAGGCGACGAATAAAAACTGTTCTATGGGCTATAGACGAATCCAACGAGCCAAGTCATGGTCAGAATTTGGTCGGCCATTACTGGGTCCCCGGCGCAGCAAGCTGGTGTTGTGACTGCCCAACTATGCAGCAAAAGACTTATTTGGTTTTAACTTTAAGTTGTTAATTTGATCTTTATCTGTATAAAATCTCAACCAAAGGCAATGATTAAAACTCATTCAATTTAGTATATCTATTAAATTTGACTTTTTCTAAGCAAAATGTGCGTAACGCTAAATTGTTTTTCATTTAAATATCAAAATATTTTCAGAACACGTGGCAAAGAAGCATTTTAAAGTGTTATATTATTTTTACGTAGGATTTATGGTCGATTGAATTTGATTTAGGTCTACAATATTGCACATTATTAGTTTTAAAAACAATAAACAAAATGTCTTCATTGTACACTCTCTGCTCACTGAGAGGCAATTTGGATTCCTTCCAAATTCATCTACCACATATGCCCTTCTTACAGCCATCTTAGACTGGCGCAATGCCATTGAAGCCCGCAAAGATGTTGTAGTTGCCCTTTTCGATCTGGCGAAAGCCTTCGATAAAGTGCCACACAGACTTTTGCTTCAAAAACTTAGTGCTTTTGGCATATCTGGTCAACTGCTGTCATGGGTTAATTCTTACCTTACAGACAGGTACCAGTGTGTTGCCGTCCATGGGTGTTCCTCTCGTCTAATTGATTCCCCAGGGGTCTGTCCTGGGGCACCTTCTTTTCTTGCTTTTTATCAACAACATATCTCTCATCCCATTATCTGCAGGTAGCAAATTAGTTTTATATGCTGATGACACTACTTTGTACAAACCAATTAACAACCATCAGGATTTAGCTGATTTTCAAGAGGACATCACCAAAATCTCCGTTTGGTTTTCTTGCAATCTACTTCAAGCCAATGCTAAGAAAACCAAAGCCATGATCATATCTACCCAAAACAATCCTTACTCGGACCTTCTTTTACAACTTAACAACCAATCAATTGAGAGAGTGACAGACATCATTTTTCCCGGCATCTTCCTTGGCATTCACATTTCTAGTAAATTAAATTGGAACATCCACATTGATGTCCTTTGTAAAGAAGGCTCGTCGGATGATTGGTATGATACATAGGAACTTCCACCTTGCTCCTCAACACCTTCGTCGCACCCTGTACACTTCTCTGGTCCGTCCAGCTCTTGAGTACAGCAGCTCAACCTGGCACCCACTCACCAAAACCCAAACCAACCGCCTGGAATCTGTTCAGAGGTTTGCCTACCGGGTCATATTACAATCTTGGGACCTGGATGCGATGCATGACAGCCTCCCCAAACTAACCTCGCCTCTCTTGAGGTCCGTCGCAACTCCTTTACGGTGTGCCATGTGTTCAAAATTCTTGCCGGCCTTTTATCTGCTTCTAATGTATTCACACCTCATTCACGTTCCAACTCAAGATGTAACCATTCCCGAGCTCTCTACCCACCTTCCAGCCGCCTCACACTTTGTCAAAGAAGTTTCTTCCACCTAGATCCTATGTTATGGAATGAGCTACCGGAAAATGTTGTCTGTTGTAGAAACCTTGTCCGCTTTCAAGGCTGCAGTTAAAGCACGCCAATAATTGTCTTTTTTTTTATCTTGTTTTTGCTTTCCAGTTTATTTTTTGTTCGGTTTTGATGTAGGGTTTCCCTTTAATTTAGTGCTCTTTGAGCATTTAGTGCTCTTTGAGCACTATTGGGTATTGCCTGTGCTTTTTGCCAAATTTAAATAAATGAATACACGAACTTTAGAATTTGTAACTTAATCAACTAATTTGACCTTGAAATATAAATGTAAGTAGAATTCAGGTATGCATCAAGCAGGAGACAAACACGGCCTCTCGAACAAAATCGCCATGCGTAGCTTTTGAAAAACGAGAGGATTCGCCGTAGGCCTACTATCACGGCAATTTTTGATACGAAGATATAGGGATGATGACGCTGTGCCCAATACGCCACACACTACCAGAATTGCTGCCGCCCTAGAGGTACAATACCGACCAGATACTATGTGGCTGGGCTACTCCTGTGTATTGATATGAGTGACCCAATATCAGACAAAAATCATAGGATCTGCGGGTGTTATGTCAAACAGCAACACAATAGGTGAATAGTTGGTGTTGAATTAGTCCGAAAGGCCCTTTCAGTGCTTTTGAAACTAATTAACTTAATTTGACACCCTTAAGGGATGGGGTATGAACGTTTGGACAGTATTTCTTGTGGGACATTAGAGCACATCAGACATATCGAATTGCATTCTGAATACGAAGAAAGTCCTTCTGATATCAAACGCTCATTCCAGATCCCTTAACGTAAACAAAAATAAAATATGATGTTTTATTGGGGCGCGGACAACCTTATGGGCTATTTATTCTTCGCATCACGAAAATTTAGTTTCCCGAAATAATGTAGACCGTAAAAGTTTTTAGCCTTACGATTACGCAGCTTATTGCCAAACTGCCTAATTTATAACGGTTTTTAATAATGAGACGGAAGGTGTCACTCGAGGTGACATCATACGCCTATTCCAGTACTTACAATGGCGGACAAAATGGAAATCCGTTTGAATGCAGAGATGAACAAACTACGGTCCACAAAATGGCCCGATTGGTATTTTGTTTTGACGATTGCTGAAAATATGCGATTTTTGGTGTTTTTTAAGCTTTTTTTAAATGCTAAAAACGCATATTGGGAAAAATTATTGCCAAATTGTCTGACATTTTGAGAGTAAAGTGGGTATTTGTAACAAAGAAAGGGTTCAGGAACGGCCAGAAAGAACCACTTTGGGGGGTCTTTCAAAATTCAAGGACCCTTTTCTCTTCGGGGTTCTACGCACAGGACAGTCATGAACCCTAACATAAAGAATTTCATCTGATCAAGACCATGCAGTCAAAACTTTTTCTGGACGTTTCATCAACCATTGGTTGACTTCATCAGCAGTGTTGCTGTTTTAAAGTGCTGTGTGAAAAACGTAAGTTTTGACTGTCCTTGAATCAGATGAAATTCTTTATGTTATGGATAACACTGGCCAACAAAATTTAACTTTTTTTCTGGTGACTTGGATTTAAGAGTTGTTTTTAACTAATTTGGGGTCGCTGATTTCAAATATGGCATCAGTTTTACCCTATCAGGTCAAGTTTTTTTCTATGACAAATGGTGAAATTTCATGAATTAGGCCTACTATTTAGAACACATATGTTTAATAAGCAAGGACAGGATGAGTTATACTTTTTGCCTTTGTCATGTTTGTCTTAAAATATTGTACATGATACATGATGACTGATAAATACAGCTTTTAAGCTTTTAAAATAGCAGACAATCATACCTTCCCATGATGCTTTGCACCACATAATGGAGCTCTGAAACACATGGAATCTTGTATATTTCTACATGATTTATAGTCATAGAGTGAAAATTTGACGTGATATGCAAAAACTAATGCTATATTTGAAATCGGCGCGGCGACCCAAAATTACCTAAAAACAACTCTCAAACCAAAGTCACCAAAAACTGTGTTGGGCAGTGTAATCTACAGATCTGATGAATTTATTCAAGGAGTCACTATGAACCCTTTTTCTAGGTTTCTCACTTTATTCAGGGCCAGTCCGCAATACGGGTCCGTCTTCTTCTTTCAAGTGTTTGTCTTTACAAACACCTACCCTATACACAATCCACAAGGGGAAGACAGTTGATATGGGTTATGACATCAATAGATATGGACAAGCGAGGACAGTCTTAACGATTGTGTCCCATGGGATGTTTCAGGGGAAATCGGGGAAATCCCCGAAAATGGCGTTTGTTGATATAATAGCTGATAATGACCTAAGATAATCCAGGAGCGAATTTACTTTTTGTGAAAACATTAATTTGCAATGGTTCAGCTCTTGGGTCAAGCAAATATGCACGCCCGTAAAGGAAAAAATATTTTGATGAAAGTGAAATAGTTTTACGATACAATGTTACAGGAGTGGGCATCAACGATGGCGTAGGCTAATAACAGATTGAAACACATTTGAACATTGATTGGCTGTTTGTAATTTCTGGACATGTGATTCGTCAATTTATTCAGAGATTGCTCACCCGGAGGATTGTAAAAATCATCAAAATTAAGATTTTGGTACCTTTGGTCACATATCTGCTAACATAGCCTGTTAGTGGTTTTGATCACAAAACTTTCCTGAAGTGCTTCTTATAACTGAAATTTTAAAATAAAAAGAAAATTTAAGAATCTTCTAAAAAGGAAGCGGGAGGGGACGGTAAACATGTTTTTGTTTTTTCTTTCCCAGTTTCCCCCTCCCCCCTCACTTTAAAGGCAAATCCCCCAAAATTACGAAAATTATCACTTTTTGCGGCAATTTTGCGCAAAATTTGTTGATTTTTTTCCTCGAAAAAAATGCCTGGTGTTGCCACTGTTAGTAATTTATGTCCAAAATTGCAGTGCAGTTATGTGAAGGTCTACCCATATGCGCCATAAGGCGAATCTTAACGGTATTTAGACAATAATATTTATAAACATTTTTTTTTCGATGGGATCTCGGGCCTTTAAATTCTACCTCGAAATTATTGGACGTCCAAGTTTCGACGTGTCTCTTGGCCGTTTTAGTTAATCAATTATTTAAATATATCGCTCCGCGGTCTGTCTCTCATCGATCCTGAATGACATCGAATCTTCGTAAGTTCGTATTCGACGGCCAGCTATCGAAGTGACAACATCGCACTAGCGTACTCAATCCATAATATTTGTTGTGATACTTTGTTGATATTTGATGATGCGGAATTAAAGATTATAGTGAAGTTATATTTTGTTATTCGTCTACTTCTCTTCGTGTATTCAGCGAGTTTTCCCCGTGAAACTTGGAGATCCATCGGTCATCTATGGTGTGAAATCTATCTTTCGCCAGAATAACTGATTGATGGATCTCGTGTAATTTTGCTTCATAACAATACTATGAGATATACTGTATGCAGACCTGCCAACTGTCCCTCATTTTGAGGGACTGTCCCTCATTTGGGGTTTTGAGGGACAGTCCTGTTTTCTGAAAATTTCAGTGATGGCAAATTTAAATGTAAGAACAGCAGAAATGATGCAAATTTCACTTTAAAATTTTGCTATGCACACCTCAAGTCTTTGAATTTGTCGGTACCTGGTTTGTGTACATGTACAAGGTTTTGGCCTCAATGTCCCTCATTCTGACTTCGGCATGTTGGCAGGTCTGTGTATGTCACATGGAAGGTATAGATCTCCATTCAACAACACATCTTCCCATGCGTGGAAGATATTTGGAAAATGAAAGACAAAAAAAGATATCACCACATCTGGGAAATTAAAGATAGGGAAAGATAGTTCACCGCCACCATCAAAACCACAAGAATTCTTCATACACAGCGATCTTTTGGCATGCAAGTGTGGATATATGTTAAATAATTCTTGCATTGCCATTTTTTCTTATGATTTCCTAATAGATAGAAGCATAGCCAGTGAAGGGGCGCTTTGTGCAGCAATCATTTTTTTCTTTTTAGTTATAGAAATAAATTTTGCAGTGTATTAAAACAAGGGGAAATGAGTAGGCCTATTAAGTGAGAAACTGGCGTTCTCGCTAGACTGTGAGGAAAATAGTACCCACATGACCTTGCATTTTTGTTATCTATCAGCATCGAAGAGTATAGATTACAGCCACTTCATGTAAAAAAGTAGGCCAAGTCGTAACTTATAATGGGAAGCCAGGAAGGTCATAGGAAAAGCCAAGCCAATGGAGAAGTTGTGTACTTTGCTTGTACACTCTTGAAGATATTCATCACTAATCATCAGGACTGTTCATAGTAGATTATTATTTGTAAATCCATACAACTAGTCCAATTAAATCATGCAGATGTTTCGTAAACTACCAGTTTCGTAAACTACCAGTTTCGTAAACTACCAGTTTCGTAAACTACCAGTTTCGTAAACTACCAGTTTCGTAAACTACCAGTTTAGAATACCTTTTTTGATGCTCATTGTTGCACTGACCATAGACATACCATCTGTATACAGCTGATGTTTTCTGCTGCTTAGCAACGGAGGTGCCAGTTGATTTTCCTTCAGAAATCAGATCGTCAAATACATGACTTAATTAAGTTGTATTGCCCCTCGTCTCTGTTCATGGTGTTGCCCTGCTTCCTAATGGTTATGCCCTGCTTCCTAATCGGTGATAACATAAAAACTAGAGCCACCAGAAAGGTATCCCAGTCAGTTGTTTACAAACATGCCGTTACAGATCACGTGGTAGAAAACAACCATGTCATCGACCAGGAGGAGGCTAGGATTGTAGGCAAAGCGAGTAACAGATACAAAAGATGGATCAAGGAAGCAATCACCATTAGGAAGCAGGGCAACACCATGAACAGAGAGGAGGGGCAATACAACTTAAGTCACGTATTTGACGATCTAATTTCTGAAGGAAAATCAACTGGCAGAAAACATCAGCTGTACACAGATCGTCAGTGCAACAATAGCATCGAAAAAGTAAACTGGTAATTTAATTGCACTAGTCGTATGAATTTACAAATAATAATTTGCTTGTACACTATACAATAATTTCCCTGACGATTTCCATTTTTATACTGTCAATTATAATACGAAGGTATGAATCATTTTCTTTGTAGGCCCTAAATGCTATCTACAGAAGATAAGCAAGCAAAGCAAAAAACGTGCAAAATAATAATGTTCCAAAAATATTGCCTAATATGCGTTCTAGATGATGATGATTCAGAACGCAAAATGTGACGATTCAGTGCGCAAAATCCCGGGGCAGGTAAAACGGCCTAGAAAAAAAATCGGCATTAGGCCGAATGCAAAGCTATAAAGAAATGTAAAAATTAAGAAGCTGGCCAAAATTTAAAACGGCATTTATATAGCAGAGATTATTAGGAACACGAAGAAAAGAAAATAAGAAACAAAACAAAAAAGCAAAAAAAAAAAACCGAAACAAAACAAAAAACAATGATGATTCAGTACGCAAAAAAACCAAAACTTTTTGTCTTAAATAAACCCGCCGTGATTTCTATCTTCGGTAGACAGTCAAAATGATATCATTAAAAAAATCATTAAACATAAAGAACAAATAGAGGTAGGCCTATGAATCATTTTCTTTGTAGGCCCTAAATGCTATCTACAGAAGAAAGCAAGCAAAGCAAAAAACATGCAAAATAATAATGTTCCAAAAAACATTGCCTAACACGCGTTCTAGATGATGATGATTCAGTACCGGGGTACGCAAAATGTGAGGATTCAGTACTCAAAATCCCGGGGCCGGTAAAACGGCTATAACTTGCCGCGCGCCTAGAAAAAAACCCAGCATTAGGCCGAATGGAAAGCTCTAAAGAAATGTTAAAATGACGAAGTTGACCAAAATTTAAAACGGCAATTATATAGCAGAGATTATTGGGAACATGAAGGTGTCTATAGAGCTCCTGCGTTGATTTACATGGGTAATATTAAAATTGAAATATCTCAAGAACCGAATACTGTATGACGCTGAAACAAACAGTTGAAATAAAGCTTTTACAGTCTCTATCTGTTTTATGTCATTTTGGTGTTTGTCGGATTCGTGTGATTTTGCTATCAACTGCAGATAGCTCAAATTTAAATGCCAGTTGGATGTCGTTTTTGTCTGCTGAACGAAATAATTTATAATTTTAATTGCATGTGGTTTTTTGTTCTACCTACTGAATACTAGTATATAGCTGAAATAAAATGCAGGCCTATGTTTTCATTGTCACATGCGCGAGATATATATTTTCGAATCGAATTAGGCCTACTGGTGCTATATTTACTGAGAATCAAATTAAAATTTCAAATGTTGCGATATTTTGTTTTGGTTTAATTTGGGACTATATGAGATTCTAAATGCTAGGCCTATCTTCAGTAGATATAGCGGGAAAAAACCAGAAAGGCAAAACAAAAACAAAACAAAAACAAAACAAAAACAAAACAAAGCAAAAAACAAAAACAAGAACAAAACAAAACAAAACAAAACAAAAACAATGATGATTCAGTACGCAACAAAAAAATTCTCTCATATCCCCGTGATTGCTATCTTCAGTAGACAGTCAAAATTATATCATTAAAAAAATCATTAAACATAAAGAAAAAAATACAGGTATGAATTATTTTCTTTGTAGGCCCTAAATGCTATCTACAGAAGATAGCAAGCAAAGCAGAAAACATGCAAAATAATAATGTTCAAAAAACATTGCCTAACACGCGTTCTAGATGATGATGATGATTCAGTACGCAAAATGTGAGGATTCAGTGCGCAAAATCCCGGAGCCGATAAAACAGCTATAACTTGCCGCGCGCCTAGGAAAAAACCCAGCATTAGGCCGAATGGAAAGCTCTAAAGAAATGTTAAAATGACGAAGCTGACCAAAATTTAAAACGGCACTTATATAGCAGAGATTATTGGGAACATGAAGGTGTCTATACAGCTCCTGCATTGATTTACATGGGTAATATTAAAATTGAAATATCTCAAGAACCGAATACCGTATGACGCTGAAACAAACAGTTGAAATAAAGCTTTTACATTTCTCTATCTGTTTTATGTCATTTTGGTGTTTGTCGGATTCGTGTGATTTTGCTATCAACTGCAGATAGCTCAAATTTAAATGTCAGTTGGATGTCGTTTTTGTCTGCTGAACGAAATAAAGGGTACATACCACAAAAAAACTTTCCATAGACTTTACGTGCTAAATAGGGGACATAGGCGACATTTTGTTTTGGTTTAATTTGGGAATATATGCGTTAATTTAGGACTATAAGCGATTCTAAATGCTAGGCCTATCTTCAGTAGATATAGCGAAAAAGATCCTAAAACTCGCACGGTTAAACTGCCCGAATAAAAAAAAAATCGGCATTCGGCCTATATGCCGCGCTATTAAAAAAAGGGGGAAGAGGTAAAAAAAAGAAGAGAAACAGACAGATGCGGAAAGTGATGAGTCTGTAATATCGCTTTAAACTTTCTGATCGGGACTGATGTATTAGAAAGAAAAAACTCGCCGCTACATGATGAAGTGCAAATTTAGAGAAAATAATGTAAAACATTACTTCTAGAGTAGAAAGATGCAATGAATCGGGATGAGATTCTAAATGCTATCTTCAGTAGATATAGCGAAAAAATCCTAAAACGCGCACGGTTACTCTGCCCGAATTTTAAAATCGGCATTCAGCCTATATGCCGCGCTATTAAAAAAAAAAAAGGGGGGAAGAGGTAAAAATTCTAATAAAGAACTTTGGGAATAGGACTCGCTAAATATTTTAACCGGCGAGGTAGGTACCAGGGAATAATCACACGGCTTGGTAGATGCGTCTTGGTTCACTCGTCTCGACTAGTCCCTCAGATTGGTATTCGGTTCATCGTCTCTTCATCATAGGCCTGAGTAGGGGCGCTAAAATAAAGTTCTTCATAGAACCAGAGGTTCAACCAGGGACTTATTTAGGCTTTTAGAATCAGCCAAGCACGAGTATTATCACACAAACATGAAGACAATCAAACCCAATTTACTGTTAATTAAGTTATATTTATTACTTACTACATCTTCTTCATTCGGTATGAAACTTTATATTAAAACTAACAAGAGAACTAGGAGTAGAACAAACTCCATTATCCAGTAATAATTAGCGAGAATTGTACTCGCTCTAAACTAAGAAGTTGTGTTCAAATCTTGACGCACACGGAGAGTTTATGGAGAGATGTTAACCATCTGAGTGAATGCCACAGACTACAATTAAACATCCGTTTGCGTCGTCCACAAAACCTCTCTTTACAAAAGACCATTGTGACGTTTAACGATAGTCTAATCGAAATGATACGAGAGAGTGATCTCACTCGAGGTGAATGACACCATAGTGTTGAATAAATAAATAAATTAAAATAGAAGGCACGGGCTATAAAATAATATATCGCCACAACATACGCCCTCCCTAAAAGTTTTGGCGCCTGACAAAAGTAAATTTATTGAACACCAAATTTGTTCTACTTTCCAGTTCATAATTGATTTGCAAATTTCATTTATGTTTATACAATCATTGACTGTCTCTGATACAATTCAGGACATTTTTATAATTCATTGATTATTAAACAAAATTTAATGAAGGTATATCCATGCGATATAAATCCTCTTATCCTCGTCAGTGTATCCTCGTTGTGTAATGATTTCAATATGCGAAGATAATATAAAGTTCTTTATAAAAAGCAGCGTACAGCTTAGTTTTGCTGTTTGAAATACAATGTTTAAATGTTCAACATAATAATAGTTATCGAAGATCATCAAATTAGCGTAGAAAATCGTTCTTCATCATAATTGTAAGTTCTTCTTCGCTTAAATTGTTTCCTTGTTACGAAATGTAATTCATCAATGCCTTGTCGTATCAGCATCTGTGGAACTCCTGATACCGAATTGACCCGAACATTTTAATTAAAGGCCTAATTTTCAGGTAATTTCGGTTTCACGGAAAAAGTCAATGACTACATTGTATTTACATTACACAAACATTCCCTTACATACCCTTTCACGTACTTAGGCAAAACTCTTCTCCGGGGTTCCAAAATGATTACATCGAGATGGGAATGTTTCTTTTGAGGATTTTCTCTGACTGATTTCCTTCAATATCACAATACATTGTAACACGCACAAGTACATATCGCGAAATACAATAATATACCTTACTTTAATTGAATCAAAATAAAATGATGGTGGCATCAACATTACAATTCTACATTTCTTAATTTCTTAAATGTTTCATTACTTAATTATCTACAAACAATTTGTTCCAATAATGTACAAATCCACAACATACGCGTCAACCAAATATACCTTTGGGTTCATTGTCATTATAATTCAAAATACATTATTTTGTGATAATCCAATTCCACACAATTACAAATAGTACAATTGTGACAAACTTTCAAATTACAATAATTCAAAATCAATTCAACATATAACTTTCTACATTTATCAAATGCCAAATATATTTGTTTTCATTTTGACGTCCTTTGACTTTTATATTAGTCATTCATAAATTTGTAAATGCACAAAAATCTTTTAGAAGTATTTTGTTTGATAATTACAAATCACATAATAATTATTATGCCTCATTTCACATTTATCAAGACATCATTTTTATTTTTATACAGCCTTTTGATCGAGTTGCTTACAACTGATCTAACAATGATACTGATTCCATAGTCTGGCCTTTACAGTTTACCAGTAATTTTGACAGGATTGGTCTTCAGAGACTCAAGAGCAGCTGCGTTCAAGTTTGTCTCTGGTTCCCAAGTGTTTCTTGATTTTGGAAAATCCCGCCATTTTATGAGATATTCTAGACGCCCATTTCTATAGCGTCCTCTGATAATATGCTCAATCACATATTCAGGAGTTTTATCCTGAACTGGTGGCAGACCTGGAATGATTGGAACCTTTGTTTTCTCAGATTCTTGTGTGGCCAAAAGAGGAAGAAAAGAGTCCTCGGGACAATCGTCCGGAACAAGTCCTGGAATTGGATCTCTTTGTTCTAAATCTGCTGGTTCAGTATCATTCCTTGGTCGGACATACCTATCATATGCAAATTTCATACGATTGACGTGAATTGGTGTAGTAATCAATTTGTTGTTTTCTAAATTACGTACACGGAAATTGACTGGACCTGTTTGTTCAACAAGCAGGTATGGACCCGACCAGAATTTCTGAAGTTTGCGTGAAAGTCCTTGCTGCAATGCAGGAATATATACCCATACTGAGTCTCCAACTTGATAAGGAACTTCCGTTGCACTCTCATCAAAACGTTCTTTCATCTTGTTTTGATTTTGCTCTGCGTGACGTTGTGAGATCTTCCTCGCAATTTCTAATTGAGAGATTAGATGATGAATGTGCTCTCTGAGATTCTGTTCTGCATAATTGCAGCCTGACGTGAGCGTTACATCTAAAGGAAGTCTCGCTTCTCTACCATACAAAAGAAAGAACGGACTGAATCCAACGGAGTTTTCAGCAGGAGTTGTACGGTACGCAAACTGTATGGCTGTGATATATTGATCCCAATCAGTATGGAATTCATTTACATAGTGTGAAATGGTGTCTAAAATTACAGCATTGTACCGCTCTTGTATCGCGTTGCATTGTGGGTGATAACTTGAGGTATTCAATTTCTGTGTTCGCATGATTCGACACACTTCCAAAACGATCTTGCTCAGAAAATTTGTTCCTCTATCGCTTAATAACGTTTCTGGACAACCGTGGACACATATGACATTATCGAAAAATGCTCTTGCTATTGTTGAAGCATTTGTTACTTTCAAAGGTACCAAAATGGGCCACCTGGTGCAGTGATCCGTAAAGCAAAGAACATAACGGTTGCCAGAGGTTGTAATTGGTAAAGGTCCTAAAATATCAACACTAACGCGTTGGAAAGCACCTGGTACTTTCATGATTTGCATTGGGGCGATAACTTTGTGCCTATGCGTTTTGCGTTGAGAACAGGATATGCAAGATCTAACCCAGTTATCTACATCACGATACATCCTTTCCAGAAGTACCGCTGACGAATTTTGCTGTAAGTTCTTTGAAATCCAAAATGTGCAGCTAACACGTGATCATGGCAGTTGTTCAGAACTGTATCAACAAAAGTGATTGGAATATACAACTGATAAGTATTCCTTTCTGGCATGTGCCTCTTTGCTGGAGTATGCCAAATGTGATATAATAATCCTTCATGGACATAATATTGATCAGCCTGTAACAACAGATTTCTAGCTTTAAGAGCATCATCTGGCAATTTGTCGTGCTCTAGAAAATTCAACATAGAACTAGCAAAAGTATCGGTCAGCAGTGCATCTTTAAACCCTTGTAAATTGATTTCAGCTGGAAGAGTCGGTACATCTTTGTTTTCCACCTTTTGTCATTCCCAACACGTTTACCATATTGATAACGTATATTTTTGACAACATTCACTTCAGGTTTTGTGTCACTTCTAACATCACTATCTACATTGTCATCAGGCAGCTCAGACAAGACGTCTTCCGAAATCTTGTCTAAGTCTGAACCTATCCATACATTGTTTAATTCTTCACTTGAATCAGACTTACAATGGTTACAATCGACACAAGTGTTTAGATAGTCATAGTTTAACCTAATAAGTGCATCAGCGTTACCATTATTGCGTCCCCTGACATGTACTACATCAAATGTATATGCTTGAAGTTTAATTGCCCACCTAGCTAAATGACCAATTGTTTGTTTCTTGCTGAAAAGCCATTTCAGTGCACAATGATCTGTGACTACTGTAAATTTTACACCATGTTGTAGATATGGGGCATATTTTTGACTCCTTCAACAACTGCCAAGGCCTCTAATTCTGTGGTCGTGTAATTCTTCTCACCTTTGTGCAAAGCTCTACCACCATAAGATATGACTCGTTCTTTTCCATCTTGATTCTGAGCCAAAATGAATCCTAACACTACCCTACTGGCATCGGTTTGCAAAATGAATTCCGTGCCATCAAATCTAGGATATGCCAAAATTGGTGGTTCTTGCAACTTTTGTTTGAGTGTTTCAAAAGCAGTTTTGCACTTTTCATCCCAAACGAAGTGCACTTCTTTTCTTGTTAAATTGGTGAGGGGTTCTGCAATCTTACAAAAATCTTTGATGTATTTTCTGTAGTATCCTACAAAACCCAAAAATGACCTGACCTCAGAGACCTTGGTAGGTGGGGGATACTCCTTTACAATTTTGACTTTGTCAGGATCTGTCGCAACACCATTTTCACTCACTATATGACCCAAGTATTTCACTTCTTTCTGACCAAATGAACATTTCTTTGGCTGTAGTTTTAGACCAGCTTGACGAAAACGGTCAAACACTTGTTTTAGATGACATAAATGCTCAGAAAATTAATTACTGAAAATGATGACGTCATCCAGATAACATAGAACAAACTGCCAGTTAAGACCTCTCAAAACTTCTTGCATTGCGCGTTGAAATGTCGCAGGAGCATTATGAAGGCCAAATGGCATTCTTTGGAATTCAAATAGACCATCTTGTGTCACAAAAGCGGTGAGAGGTTTTGAACTCTCTTCTAAGCCTATTTGCCAATAACCTGAAGCAAGGTCTAAAGTTGAGAAGTATTTGGGTTTGGCAGCGCCTAAGCTATCCAGTGCGTCGTTAATGTTTGGCAAAGGAAAATTGTCACGTGGACAAATATCATTCAATTTCTTGAAATTTATCGCAAATCTATAAGAACCTGGAGCACCAGCCTTGGGTACCATACATACAGGAAAACACCATGGACTAGTTGACTCTTTAATAATTCCTTGATCTAACATTTCATTGACTTGTTTCTTGATTTCCGCTTGAATATGTGGAGTATATCTATATGGTCGAGATCTAATTGGTGGATGTCCATTTGTTTTTATTTCATGTTTTACACCAGAATAATCTCCATGCGGACCTCCTTCCACTTTAAATATATCAATGTATTCGTTGAACAAATTAGTAATTTCTGACATTTCTGAAGATGACAAATGATCAGTGTTTACAGATACTTTAGAAAGTACTTCTTGAAGTCTAGGATCCTCATCCTTACTATCAATTGGCGATGAGTGAATTTCATTGACAAATTCTTCCTTCAAGTTAGGAAATGGAACTATTTTCTCAGATTCAATCAGTGTAAAAGTGCCTAATTTAGTCCTAGGATACAAAATGATTGGTTCATCAGTTGTATTCATTACAACTAAATGAGCACATTGATCAATTACACTTGACACCGTATTGGCAACTAAAATTCCCAGGGCAGTAACACGCCTACCACCTTGACAGAGACCAATGGTTTGTACTGGTAGCCTATTGTTTATCTTTGCACAAACTACAGACTGAGTGTGAGGAGGAATTTCTTGTTTCTCTAGCACTCTAATCTGACTACGCTTTTTGAGCTTCAACTTACTATCACCACAATCAATAATGGCACAATGTTTCTTCAAAAACTTCTTGCCTAAAATGATGCAAGAACTAAGATTGCGTGCAATATTCAAAGGCACCGGAAAAAGTACACCATTGATAGATATGACCAAAACAATAAATCCTGTTACCTCTAAATCACTACCATTTGCTACTCGAGCAGATTTAATACGAGGTTTTTGTATCATATGATGAACAGAATGCAGGTTTGAATACAACCAATCATGGTTTATTAAATTAATTGAAGCACCTGTGTCAACCAAACATTCAACTGGATTGCAATTTATGGAAGCCGAAATGGTATTTGAATCAGACAAATTAATTTCAACAAATAAATCGGAATTGTTCATATCACTCTGTCCATAAGGTGGTAAAGGGCTATGTCCTCCTTTTTTGTCACAATTGGCAAATACATGTTCATTCTTACGACTATACTCACTCCCACCTGCATGTTTTTGAACATGCTTGTTTCTCTTACGATCCCTCGCAGATGGGTACATTAGTTTAAAGGTTTACCGTCAATTCCCTGTTTTGCATAACATTTTCTCCACCCATGGCTGCGCCTATACGTCCACATCTATAACATGTTATGTTTCGTTTGGTAGACCTATTGATGGGCACATGATCTTGATATGAGTTTGCAAAGGAAACCTTTTTACTATCTTTGTCACTTTCTAACTTCCTCAGTCTAGTACTTATATTAGAAACCATGTTTGCTACAGAATCCAATGTTACATTTACTTCATCCACTGAATTACTAGAGTTTTCTACAGTTTTAGTACTAGATGTGTCACTTTCAGCGGTTTGCTGCACTGCGATACCTAATCGTGCCGCGTCTAAGGCATTACGGAATGTCTTAGGTTCTTTGGAAAACACAAATCCCCGCAAAGAAGGCAATAGACCTCTGACAAAAACTGACATTTGCTCGGAATCTGTTTTACCAACTTGTCTGCACCAGCGCATAACATCTGACGCGTATACGTCCAAAGTTTCATTGGTGAGTTGTTTACGCGACAGCAATTTTGATTCAATTCCCCAACGCCACGAATCACCCTCAAAATTCTCCTTAAGAAGAGCCTTAATCTTATCAACCGTATCCTTGTCGCTTTCGGGTATTGACTCAAGAAAGACGCTAGCATTGCCCTCAATTTTAATTGTCAGAGCCAATGCTGCTTTTGGCGCAGTATAATCTCGAAGTGCAGCATAATTTGAAAATTTGGTAATAAAAGAATCTAAATCATCTTCAGGATCTCCTGAATATTTGATTTTTAAATCATACATGTCGTATTTAGTAGCCATGTTTAAATCAAAATCTAATATTTCATCATCAGAACTACTATCAGATGTATTAGAAATTTCTTCAGAGCTATCATTCAACTTTTCTTCTAATTTAATTTCATCATCACCAGAAGCCATGGATGCTTACAAAATTAAATCCATTACAATATTGGCAATCCAAATAAGTTGATAAATTGACTCGCTTTAATAAAGCAAAATTATTTAGAATATTTTCAAAGTCAACTTATTAATTTACATCAACAAAGTTTTGCAAATAACCTACATACATACAAGTTTTCCACTATCTATTTACATGCCATTAATTCATTGATCAAATAATTCATATTAGCAATCATAGTAAGCTACAAACATGATGACCATCAATGAACCCGGTTGACTAACAAAGAAAGCATATTCAATTGAATGAGTATACTGCGCGCGAATTTTAAATACATGCCACGCCACAGTTTATGACGGCTGAATGAACAATCAGACACAATACAAAGCCAAGCTTATAACTGACTAAAGAAAGCAAGCTTCAATTCAATGAATACAATTGTACACTCCATTGATTACACATTAAAGCAAACCCGTCACATACACAGCTGGTATCGATTGGCAGCCAACGCCCATGTCTAGCGCAAAATTACTCAACTCGCCAAATTTTGAAATGAAATAGGCCTACTACGTGCCTAGACTATAGATAAAACATACAATATATGTTGATGCCACCAAAACAAAACTTACCACCATTATTAACTTACCAAAATAAAATTTGAAACAAAAATGGTAAGGGTAGCCCGTAGCATCACTCAGAAACTCCGCTGACGTCTTCGGCCGTCGATGAACAAGATGTATTAATATATTGGGCAAAAATTGTCTCTTGTAAGTGTGATCTTTAAAATAACATTGATATAAAAATATCAAAACGCCTTGGCTTTCTCCACCATTTCTAATAAAGAACTTTGGGAATAGGACTCGCTAAATATTTTAACCGGCGAGGTAGGTACCAGGGAATAATCACACGGCTTGGTAGATGCGTCTTGGTTCACTCGTCTCGACTAGTCCCTCAGATTGGTATTCGGTTCATCGTCTCTTCATCATAGGCCTGAGTAGGGGCGCTAAAATAAAGTTCTTCATAGAACCAGAGGTTCAACCAGGGACTTATTTAGGCTTTTAGAATCAGCCAAGCACGAGTATTATCACACAAACATGAAGACAATCAAAACCCAATTTACTGTTAATTAAGTTATATTTATTACTTACTACATCTTCTTCATTCGGTATGAAACTTTATATTAAAACTAACAAGAGAACTAGGAGTAGAACAAACTCCATTATCCAGTAATAATTAGCGAGAATTGTACTCGCTCTAAACTAAGAAGTTGTGTTCAAATCTTGACGCACACGGAGAGTTTATGGAGAGATGTTAACCATCTGAGTGAATGCCACAGACTACAATTAAACATCCGTTTGCGTCGTCCACAAAACCTCTCTTTACAAAAGCCCATTGTGACGTTTAACGATAGTCTAATCGAAATGATACGAGAGAGTGATCTCACTCGAGGTGAATGACACCATAGTTTTGAATAAATAAATAAATTAAAATAGAAGGCACGGGCTATAAAATAATATATCGCCACAACAAAATAGAGAAACCGGGAGATGATAATCTCTGCTTTATAAGTGCCGTTTTAAATCTTTATAGCTCTGCAGTCGGCCTAATGCCGATTTTTCTCTGAGCGCGCAACCCCGTTCAGTGCAGTTTTGCCGTTTGGCGCCGTACTGCATCATCATCTACAACGCGTGCTAGGCAATGTTTTTTTTTTTTTTTAATATCATTATTTTTTATTTTTTATTTTTTTGCTTGCTATCTTCTGATAGCAATTTTGAGTCAACTTCGTCATTTTAACATTTCTTTATAGCTTTGCATTCGGCGTAATGCCGATTTTTATACTAAAAGAAAATGTGGCGAGACATGCCGTAATTTGCTCGATTCTGGTGCCGGTTTTTATAGAGCTCCTGCATTGATTTACATGGGTAATATTAAAATTGAAATATCTCAAGAACCGAATACCGTATGACGCTTAAACAAACTTTGAAATAAAGCTTTTACATTTCTCTATCTGTTTTATTTCATTTTGGTGTTTGTCGGATTCGTGTGATTTTGCTATCAACTGCAGATAGCTCAAATTTAAATGCCCGTTGGTTGTCGTTTTTGTCTGCTGAACGAGATAAAGGGTAGGCCTACATACCACAAAAAAGCTTTCCAGAGACTGTACGTGCTAAATAGGGGTCGCGTTTTGGCCATAAGTCGAGTTACGTCCAACTTTGAAATATATATTTGATATCATCTTAACTAGAACAAAATTCTGCATAACATTTCTGAAAATGACTACAAATTTTAGGTCCGACTAATTTTTGAGAAAATTAATCTTACTATAAATAGGGGAATGTTGTATGTATGTATGTGTGTATGTGGTTTATGTAAAAGGCTCCGTCAGTTTCGATCCAAATGTCGCCAAATTCATACGGGAGATCGAGGAATATACGGGAAATTGCCTGGACTTTATTTGGTTGAAATCGGTCAAGAATTGGCTGTAAAAACAGTGAAAATATAGGTAAAAACGAGGTTTTTGTTATGAAATACTGCAGCTGGTAGGCAGCGCGTGCGTAATGCGTACTACGCCAATGCGCGCGTAAACGGCGCAGAGCCACGCGACTTGCGAGCCAGAGACCAGTGGACATGATAATATAGAAAGTTGACATGATATAGAAAGAAGGAAAAATAAATAGAAAATAAAAGACAAAAAGGTACATGGACTGGTCCGCATACACGCTATGAGAGGACGTAATACGGGAAAAATGTGTGTGGTATAAATGACATTTGACATGAAGCGGTACTATAAAAAAAATGGAAATTAAAATGACAAAAGAGGTACGAGTATAGGCCAACGGGTTAAACTATAAGAAGAGAAGATAGATTAATATAAATAAAATGTACCTTTTCAATGATTCTACCTGTTCAGTAATTCTTCATGTTAATAACGAACGCTCCCATTTAGGCCTACTCACTAGCGGGGACCCGCGCGAAGCGCGGGTATCCCGCTAGTCTTACTATAAATAGGGGAATGTTGTATGTATGTATGTGTGTACATGTATGTGTGTGGCATATGTAAAAGGCTCCGTCAGTTTCGATCCAAATGTCGCCAAATTCATACGGGAGATCGAGGAATATACGGGAAATTGCCTGGACTTTATTTGGTTGAAATCGGTCAAGAATTGGCTGCAAAAACAGTGAAAATATGGGTAAAAACGGGGTTTTTGTTATGAAAAACTGCAGCTGACAGGCAGCGCGTCAGCGCCGCGTGCGTAATGCGCACTACGCCAATGCGCGCGTAAACGTCGCAGAGCCACGCGACTTGCGAGCCAGAGACCAGTGGACATGATAATATAGAAAGAAGGAAAAATAAATAGAAAATAAAAGACAAAAAGGTACACGGACGGGTCACGGGATTATGATAACGGATGAACATGTCCGCATACACGCTATGAGAGGACGTAATAAATACGGGGGAAAATGTGTGTTGTATAAACAACATGAAGCGGTACTAAAAGAAAAATGGAAATTTTAAAATGACAAAAGAAGCTAAAAGAGGTACGAGTCATAGGCCAACGGGTTAAAGTAACTAAATGAAACGGGAACGAAACAAAGAAGGAAAGAAACCATTCAGGAAATGTAAGAAAAAAAGAAGCTAAAATAATGAGAACAGAATTAAATAAAAAAACATGGAAACGGGAAATCGCAAGCAGCAAATAAAAAAAGAGAAGCCAAAAGGAAAATGTTAGAAATAACACATTATTTTATAAAATAATGGGAATGGGGTTAAATAAATAAATAACATGGAAACGGAAAATCACAAGCTAAGCAGCAAAAAAAAGGGAAATGTAAGAAGAGACAGATTTATATAAATAAAATGTACCTTTTCAATTATTCTACCTGTTCAGTAAAACAGGCAGATGCGGAAAGTGATGAGTATGTAGCCTAATATCACTTTAAACTTCCTGATCGGGACTGATGTATTAGAAAGAAAAAAACTCGCCGCTACATGATAA
Source organism: Amphiura filiformis (assembly GCF_039555335.1). NCBI lineage: Eukaryota > Metazoa > Echinodermata > Ophiuroidea > Amphilepidida > Amphiuridae > Amphiura > Amphiura filiformis. The sequence goes on from NC_092643.1 coordinate 27,503,330, forward strand.
AGTAAAAATTTAGAGAAAATAATGTAAAACATTATTTCTAGAGTAGAAAGATGCAATGAATCGGGATGAGATTCTAAATGCTATCTTCAGTAGATATAGCGAAAAAATCCTAAAACGCGCACGTAACGTCTCTGCCCGAATTAAAAAATCGGCATTCGGCCTATAGGCCTATGCCGCGCTATTAAAAAAAAAAAAAAAAGGGGGAGAGGTAAAAATAGAGAGAAAAAGGCAGATGATAATCTCTGCTTTATAAGTGCCGTTTTAAATTTTGGTCAGCTTCGTCATTTTTACATTTCTTTATAGCTCTGCGGTCGGCCTAATGCCGATTTTTCTCTGAGCGCGCAACCCCGATCAATGCAGTTTGGCGTTTCGCGCCGTACTGAATCATCATCTACTACGCGTGCTAGGCAATGGTTTTTTAATTTTTTAATTTTTTTTTTTTAGGCCTAAATATTATTATTATTATTATTATTATTTTGGCTTGCTATCTTCTGAAGATAGCAATTTTGGTCAGTTTCGTCATTTTAACATTTATAGCTTTGCATTCGGCCAGTGCCGATTTTTATACTAAAAGAAAATGTGGCGAGACATGCCGTAATTTGCTCGATTCTGGTGCCGGTGTCTATAAAGATCCTGCATTGATTTACATGGGTAATATTAAAATTGAAATATCTCAAGAACTGAATATCGTATGACGCTCAAACAAACTTTGAAATAAAGCTTGTACATTTCTCTATCTGTTTGATGTCATTTTGGTGTTTGTCGGATTCGTGTGATTTTGCTATCAACTGCAGATAGCTCAAATTTAAATGCCCGTTGGATGTCGTTTTTGTCTGCTGAACGAGATAAAGGGTACATACCACAAAAAAGCTTTCCAGAGACTTTACGTGCTACATAAGGGTCGCGTTTTGACCATAAGTCGAGTTACGTCCAACTTTGAAATATATATTTGATATCATCTTAAATAGAACAAAATTCTGCATAACATTTCTGAAAATGACTACAAATTTTAGGTCCGACTAATTTTTGAGAACATTAGTGCTATATAAAAAGGCCACATTTTCCCGTGTTTACATCCGACTGCTAACCGCGTTTTGACCTCGTTTGTTCATGCGCACATAATCGTAAATATCACTCAAATTTTGGCATTTTCTTTTCAAATTTGTAGAGATCACATTCACAAGTTCTAGTAAAACACGATTTTCAACACTAAAATTGTTAATATTGTACCGATTTCCCATAATTTTTATGCACGGTTTGGGACTAGGCCTATAGGCGTGATAAACTTTTGCCGGAAATCGCTTCACAGGCGTATTTAGAGGTATATGAACCCTAAAGCGATATTTTATAGAATCATGTTACTGGTGTGCTATCTTCTGAGGATCAAATTAAAATGTCAAATGTTGCTACATTTGGTTTTGGTTTATAATTTTAATCGCATGTGGTTTTTTGTTCTACCTACTGAATACTAGTATATAGTTGAAATAAAATGCAGGCCTATGTTTTCATTGTCCCATGCGCGAGATATATAGGCCTATTTTCGAATCGAATTAGGCCTAGGCCTACTGGTGCTATATTTACTTAGAATAAAATTAAAATTTCAAATGTTGCGACATTTTGTTTTGGTGTAATTTGGGACTATAGGCGTTAATTTGGGACTATATGAGATTCTAAATGCTAGGCTTATCTTCAGTAGATATAGCGAAAAAATCCTAAAACGCGCACGTCTGCCCGAATTAAAAAATCGGCATTCGGCCTATAGGCCTATGCCGCGCTATTAAAAAAAAAAAGGGGGAAGAGGTCAAAATAGAGAAACAGGCAGATGATAATCTCTGCTTTATAACTGCCGTTTTAAATTTTGGTCAGCTTCGTCATTTTTACATTTCTTTATAGCTCTGCGGTCGGCCTAATGCCGATTTGTACCGATTTTCCAGAATTTTTATGCAAAGTTTGGGACTATAGGCGTGATAAACTTTTGCCGGAAATCGCTTCACAGGCGGATTTAGAGGTATATGAACCCTAAAGCGATATTTTATAGAATCATGTTACTGGTGTGCTATCTTCTGAAGATCAAATTAAAATTTCAAATGTTGCTACTTTTTGTTTTGGTTTATGATTTTAATTGCATGTGGTTTTTTGTTCTACCTACTGAATACTAGTATTTAGTTGAAATAAAATGCAGGCCTATGTTTTCATTGTCCCCTGCGCGAGATATATATTTTCGAATCGAATTAGGCCTAGGCCTACTGGTGCTATATTTACAGAGAATCAAATTAAATTTTCAAATGTTGCGACATTTTGTTTTGGTCTAATTTGGGACTATAGGCGTTAATTTGGGACTATATGAGATTCTAAATGCTAGGCCTATCTTCAGTAGATATAGCGGAAAAAAAAACCAAACAAAAACAAAAAAACAATGATGATTCAGCACGCAAATAAATTACTTTTTGTTTCATATAAACCCGCCGTTATTGCTATCTTCGGAAGACAGTCAAAATGATATCATTAAAAAAATCATTAAACATAAAGAAAAAAAATAGAGGTATGAATCATTTTCTTAGTAGGCCCTAAATGCTATCTACAGAAGACAGCAAGCAAAGCAAAAAACATGCAAATTAATAATGTTCCAAAAAACATTGCCTATAACACGCGTTCTAGATGATGATGATGATTCAGTACGCAAAATGTGAGGATTCAGTATGCAAAATCCCAGAGCCGATAAAAGGGCTATAATTTGCCGCGCGCCTAGAAAAAAATCGGCATTAGGCCGAATGCAAAGCTATAAAGAAATGTTAAAATGAAGAAGCTGCCCAAAATTTAAAACGGCACTTATATAGCAGAGATTATTGGGAACATGAAGGAAAGAAAATAAGAAACAAAACAAAAAAGCAAAACAAAGAGAAAAAACAAACAAAAAACAATGATGATTCAGTAGGCAAAAAAATTATCTCTTTTGTCTTATATAAACCCGCCGTGATTGCTATATCTTCGGTAGACAGTCAAAATGATATCATTAAAAAATCATTAAACATAAAGAAGAAAAAAAATAGAGGTATGAATCATTTTCTTTGTAGGCCCTAAATAAATGCTATCTACAGAAGATAGCAAGCGAAGCAAAAAACATGCACAATAATAATATTCCAAAAAACATTGCCTAACACGCGTTCTAGATGATCATGATTCAGTACCGGGGTACGCAAAATGTGAGGATTCAGTACGCAAAATCCCGGGGCCGGTAAAACGGCTATAACTTGCCGCGCGCCTAGAAAAAAAATCGGCATTAGGCCGAATGCAAAGCTATAAAGAAATGTTAAAATGAAGAAGCTGACCAAAATTTAAAATGACACTTATATAGCAGAGATTATTGGGAACATGAAGAAAAGAAAATAAGAAACAAAACAAAAAAGCAAAACAAAACAAAAACAAAACAAAAACAAAAAAAAAACAAAACAAAAAAAACAAAACAAAAAAAACAAAAAACAAAAACAAAACAAAAACAAAAAAAAACAAAAACAAAACAAAAACCAAACCAAACCAAAACAAAACAAAACAAAAACCAAACCAAACCAAACCAAAACAAAACAAACAAAACAAAAAACAATGATGATTCAGTACGCAAAAAATTCCCCTTAGTCTCATATAAACCCGTCGTGATTGCTATCTTCGGTAGACAGTCAAAATGATATCATTAAAAAAATCATTAAACATTGAAAAAAATAAGAGGTATGAATCATTTTCTTTGTAGGCCCTAAATGCTATCTACAGAAGATTGCAAGCAAAGCAAAAAACATGTATAATAATGTTCAAAAAAACATTGCCTAACACGCGTTCTAGATGATGATGATTCAGTACGCAAAATGCGAGGATTCAGTACAATCAGTTCAGCTCAAAAAAACTTGAAACTGATGAAAAACACCCTGAAAATCTGTTCATTCAGAATTTAAAAAACCTCAAAACACGGATAGTTGGCCTGCAGTGAATTTAGACAAAAAAAATGAAAGTTGCATCCCTTCACACTGGTATAACTTTAACAATTTATACGTTGGTTGTTCTACCATTTCGAATTGATATCAAGGCACAAAAGTGGTCCAGAAAAAAAGGATTTAATTCATAATTTCAGTTGTATATTTGGTAAAAATCATTGATGTAATTAATTTCTCAGAATATCTAAAAGCTTCTAAGGAACCCTTGACAATTGTAACATACTCGTCACAAGTGGACATAGTATTAAAAACAGTTATAATCAAATCTCAACAAGTAAAATTTTGCAACAACAAAAAAAGCGGATTTTGTATGGAAACAAGTCACAAATGTTTTTTGAGATCACAACTTTTGAAAGGATGCATCGCAGATCCGTCAATTCTAAATTAACTTATTCCTCATACGTCATTTTGTAAAAATATTTTAGAATACTATCTGTTCCAGCTTGGATCCCTCGGTCACTTTTGAAGAGATATTAAGAGTGGTTTGATGAGACATGTGCTCTGTTCAATTCCTAGCAAATCAAGGTGGTATTGATTGCGGATTTATATAAACTGAGCTCAAAAAGAAACTTATAATTTTTACACCTTGTGAATCACAAGGTCATATCTTAAAATACTGTCAATCAAAATGAACCAAAATTACACACAGGATTACATTAATACTCTACTCAAAAAAAATGTCAGTAACCAAGCAGTTGTCCAACTGAAACAACAGCAAAATGCGCACTGTCATGGGACAGCTTCCTGGACTTCCTTCACTTTCACAGCCCAACATTTGGCACGCAGGACAAAAAATCTGTGAGAATGCACACAAGATCCTTGCACAGATGATAAAACGGTGCTGCTTTCTGCTTTTCATACACTTTTTTCATGAAACAGGGCTGGGCTTTGAATGTGGTCCAGGAAGCTGTCCCAAGTCAGTGCATTTTGCAGTTGTGTCAGTTGGATAACTGCTTGGTTACTGACATGTGTTAAGAGTAGAGTATTGAAGTAAATCTGTGTGTAATTTTGGTTCAATTTGATGGACAGGATTTCAAGATATAACCTTGTGAAAAATTATAAGTTTCTTTTTGAGCTCAGTTTATGTTCCATTGCATTCACAAACACGAACCTCCTCTGACAGTGAATGGAATTTATCCAGCGAGGACGTCACAAGGTGTCACCGTAGCTGGAACATAGTGAACCCCTATAATGAATAAGCTACACATCTTAATATTCCTTATGCCTGGGGATAAGCAATTCCTTGCAAATCCATCAGGGTGTGCAACCTCAAAGATGTAGGTAACTTTTCATTTTTCTTCATATTTTGCCGTAGGTTTTGAAAAGGAAAAGATTTAGGGGACTTCAGAAAAAAAAAAAATTCTGTTCAACAGATCTCTGCCTTTAATTCACTTATAAGAATCACACAAAAGGCCAAATATTCAAGAGTTACTATTCAATGTTTATACATTTTATTATTTTTTCTGTACAAATTGATTTAGTTAAACACAGCAGGTGAAACACACATATCAACAGAAAAGTAACAACTTACTTCCCATATTGATGAAATGGGCTATGCCAGTTGAAATCCATACACCCCCTGCACACGATATGACCTTAATCTTCCACATACGAAGTGTGAATGGGATTACCTGAATGGGTGATTCCATTTGTAATCTACACCCCCTGTGTGGGTGACTAAGGTCATGTCTTCCATATGGGGTGTATGGATTTCGACTGGTACAGTCCAATAATAAGTCAAAAAAATAACAAAAAATGTTCAAGTGCAAATACTGCACTTGTTTAAGTGGTATACACATATTAATATATTATAATTTTTTCTCATGTTCAGACTTAAATGTACAAAATGAAACATCAAAGAGAACTTTAAATTGAATTCAATTCCCTTTTAAAAAATAAGTCTTGCTTTGTACGCTACCTAAGTATACAGCTCTACAATATTACTACAAAATATCCAGTAAATTTAAGGCTCTATTTTCTTCAATTTAAAGGTGGGCACTATCATTATTAAATCAGTAACTGCTGCCGTTTACCCCCAAATATGGCATTATACTTGTCATGTTACTTGGTCATTTTCTTTGGTCCTCTTTGAGCTCACAAGTTTTTGACAAAAAAGATACCTAATTAGTGGTACATTCTTATTTCACATATTCACTAGAATGTGACATTCCTCAATTAACAAGACAAAATACTATGGTACTATTTACTTCCTACCTTACTCAAACTCTAACAAGTTTAACAAGGTGCTTTACAGCATTTCATTTAATCTGGGCATTACAAGGTGAATACCTGATCAACTGTCCTCATAAATACATTGATGTAGCCCATACTGCCCTTTTACTTTGAAACAGGTGCTTTTCAATCAGACCACAGTATCTACCAGTAAATCATATACAGACCGCAAAATAATTAAGGTACCAGTTATGTTTACCCCTGTAAATTCTAAGAGACAAATAAACTGAGCTCAAAAAGAAACTTATAATTGCACACAGGATTACTTTAATACTCTACTCAAAACATATGTCAGTAACCAAGCAGTTGTCCAACTGACACAACAGCAAAATGCACTGTCATGGGACAGCTTCCTGGACTTCCTTCACTTTCACAGCCCAACATTTGGCACCCAGCACAAAAAATCTGTGAGAATGTACACAAGATCCTTGCACAGATGATAAAACGGTGCTGCTTTCTGCTTTTCATACACTTTTTTCATGAAACAGGGTTGGGCTGTGAATGTGGTCCAGGAAGCTGTCCCATGTCAGTGCATTTTGCTGTTGTGTCAGTTGGATAACTGCTTGGTTACTGACATGTGTTAAGAGTAGAGTATTGAAGTAAACCTGTGTCTAATTTTGTTTCAATTTGATGGACAGGATTTCAAGATATGACCTTGTGAAAAATTATAAGTTTCTTTTTGAGCTCAGTTTACATTGATGTTGCCCATACTGCCCTTTTACTTTGAAACAGGTGCTTTTCAATCAGACCACAGTATCTACCAGTAAATCATATACAGACTGCAAAATAATAAAGGTACCAGTTATGTTTACTCCTGTAAATTCTAAGAGACAAATATGTCAAAATTAAAACCAGCAGGCATTACCTGTTACCTTTAGCTCTGATTTAAGACTTCATTTGTTGAAATCAGTTGATAATTAAAGAAACGGTGATCAAACACCCAAGGAATGAACAAAATCAAAAGTTGCATTTTGATGTTCTAATCAATGGAATGCATGGCACTAGATTTCTTGTTCAAGAACGCTTTTTGTTAAAACCAATAGGCATCCAATGGAGCACACTGCAACTTTTGAATTTCCATCTTCCTTGGCATTTTGGATCACTGTGTCTTTATTTCTGGACCCATTTCAACAAATGTCTTAAATCTAACTTAAAAGATACAGCTATTAGGGTGCATCAAAAGCCCCTCATGTCAACCATATTTTTTCTACCTAGTGTCAAACTGTTCCATTTAACTAGAAAATCATCCCCTCCAAATTAAATTTAAATTCAATCGGAGGGCGGAAGGGGGTCCACCGTGAGCTTAAAGTTCGGACAGAGGCAACCAGTAAAAGTTCGGCCGGCAGCTATTGAATTATATATACAGTTATACATACATATTAATAGCTGCCTTTAGTGAATGTTTTTATAGTACCTCATATCTCAGACAATACCCAATAAAATGCAAATCCATTTGAACTAAGCAAAAAGGCAGCTATTTTCAGACATATTTGAGGTCATAATAATTAATTAATACTCAGATTATAATTATGACATATTTGTCTTTGTTAGGATAATCAGTGGTTAAAATAACTGGTAACTTAATTCTTAGGTTTGCAGCCGATACTGCATGATTATTTGGGAACCAGATGAAAGTATTACAGTCTTCTCTCAAAGTAAACCAAAGTACATGCAGATGATGTTTGACAAACATGGTTACACACTTACACTGCAAAGTTCTAATACGCAAATCAATCTGGTCTGAGGTGCGCTCTACAAAATACTTGATTTGTAACATGTCGGCAAATGGGCTAAAATGTGACATGTGGGCTAAAATGATGAATACAGTGTAATGGGCTCTCCTGGGAAGCAGGATTTAGAACAACACTTTAATATTAAGTAGCCAAAGGAATGAACCAAAATTCATCCAACTTTGATGCATACAAAGATTTTGACCTGTACTGGTTAGCCTGGTTAACATGTGTTAGTTGGAATAAAACTTTCAAATCAAAATGATGATATTACATTAAAATCAAATCAATTGGAATGATAAACTATTCAACTGCACATTTTCTTGTGAGTGGCTATGGTATCGCACCTTATCCTAGGTGCATCTTCAGGCTGACTGATGGTCTGGCGGCAATTGGTCGTTGACTTGACAAGATGGTGTTGCCAGAGGTTGTTGATTTTGAGCACAAACTTCTTTAGAATGATTTTGATTACAGTAAGCCCTACCAAATTGTGGCGAAGGTCACATCCTCCCCTATTGAGTGACGGGTGGTCCCCTATTTCCCATCTTGTCAAAGCTCCATGAAAAATATGCAGCGAGATAATCAGTCTGCCTCAAAATGCACCAAGGATAACGTGTAATACAATAGACACTCAAAACGCTAGTCCAGTTGAATAGATTTATGACGCCAATTGATATATCAGGATGAATGACAACCTTCAGAAAACGTATTTCCATCATACACAGAATAACATTACTCTTGACACACAAAGTCAAGGTAAATTTGTCTATATTAAAACATTACACAAATTGAAAAAAAAAAACAAGGAAAAACCATAACAAAAAACATGTGACACTGTGCAAGTGCAAGAAAATGGTGTTAAGACTGTTCCTTGATTAATTTAAGAAGCACATCAAATTTTGGAATTAGTCCAAAATCAAGGTGCTACCAGCCTAAAAAGTAGATGCGCAGGTCAATTTCTTCCTGATAAATGAAGCTGCCCTTCCTGGTAAGAGCCATCTGATAGGGGCACACTGCTCTCCATTTCCCCACCTGAGATGCTACTGGGATGCATGTCAGTTAAATATTCCCAAGGATCAAGTGCAATATAATTACATCATTTTCTTGTTTGTTTAAATGGTAGCTCCATGTAGAGACACGCTTGGATTCTGATGGGACCAAGCTCAAATGAAATGCTCAAGCCAGGCTAAGAAGCCGATAAGCCTGGCTATATGGATATAAAAGAGAGATCACATTTGAAGATATAGATCAAGGAAAAGAAAGCCACTCTGAAAAAAAAATCAAGCAAACAATTTTACTGCCAGCCTTTGGGTCAGGAGAAAGTTGGCTGACAAAAGTACTCCTGATGACTTTGTTTTGTCTGGCACAAACTTCAACATGCTATTATTATGACTCCAATAATACAAACTCAACATAATTTTTGTTTGCATTTGCCCCAACTGCCCACCTTATTTGCATCCAAGAAAATACACACTAGGATTCACAACATGTTCATCTGTAAGGGCACAGTTGCTTTAACCCCAATACATTTGTACATTCATTGAATGACCTTAGAAAATTTGGGTACAAAAACTCATACTCTGCAACTTGAGGTCAAATTTTGCACTATAAATGTTTAATTGAGATTATTGAACTATGCCATTGAGATGAGGCCATTGTGGTCCATCGTGACATCAGGAAGTAACAGCATCTTCTTACACACAGCAAACAAAAGTAAAAAATATTCTCTAAATATCAAGGTGAAAAATAGTGCTGTACAAATACACAACTTTACTGAAGTGCTACTTGGCTTTTAACAAACAAAAAAGAAAAAAAATATTAGTATTAACCACCATTGGAGCTGTTCCAGATAGTTCCCACACTCCTATGTGAAAGATTGATAACAGAGCACCATAATTATGCAGTCTAACAGTTTAAGAACAATTCCTCATTGTATCCCTCAATGTTGCAATTAAAACACGCAAAATGCACCCCCTATGGAAGACATGACCTTAACCTCCCACAAAGGGAGTGTAGATTTCAAATGGAGTCACTCATTAAGGTAACCCCATTTGAAATTCACACTCCCTGTGTGGGATATTTAAGTCATGTCTTCCATAGGGGGTGTATGGATTTCAACTGAATAGCCCATATCATCATATCATACTCAAGTCTTTAAAATAATACTGGATTCATGGGCTACACTTTCAGTTCTAATGGTGGATTGCGTCGGGGTGAGTTGACTTCTTCAACACACCTTCTATGGAAGGCACAGGCAATAATAATGGCAAATCCAATGATTATTATGAACACACTGGATTGCTGGCCTCTTTGGTGGCTGGAAGGTTTTGCAGTTGAAAGGGTATGAAAGACAAAATAGAAATGAAAAAGCCCACAGCAATATTGCTCAATTCAAGCAGTACCTTTCAAATCTGCAAGCAGAAAAGACTACTTTCTGGGTTTAATAGTGGAGGGAGAAAGTTTTACCACTAATTCCACATGTGTATTCCATTGAAATATTGTGATATGAGAGATTCATTACAATTGGAATTCATTCCAGCTGTTAATTTTATACATTTTCAACGGCACTTTCCAAAGAAAGATGAAGAATTGGACAATTCCTGCTGTGATTTGGTGCGCCATATAGTTTGTAATTTTATCCCAAATTCCAGTATACTTTCTGGAAGGAGATGGTGTTAAATCTGAAACAGCCCCATTAGACATTGGACAATGCTTGCACTCTAGTGACATGTTCTGGTAGTGCATCAATACAAACATATAAAACACTTAAACATATGATCAAAAACCATCGCATCTCAAATTAGAATTTCAACCTCACGTTAGGGTGCGAACCAAAAGCTCAGAACAGTGCTTAACACCAAGTCTTATTATCAGACTGGCCATCCATCTTTAACGACACCAGAAGTGGAACGAAGTACATTTGCAAACGTTCCCCATTGTCCTAGTTTTGTTCACAGGACATTCAAAGATCTTTTGGTTTGTTCCCTTTGTCATATCTGTGTCAAAAGCTTCTATGATTCAAGCAGTTATTTTATCCCTAAATAAATATTAACCATCTTAAGGGCTGGGGTATGAGCGTTTGGACAGTATTTATTGTGGGACATTAGAGCACATCAGACATATCAAATTGCATTCTGAATACTGAAGAATGTCATTCTGATATCAAATAATTTTGATTTTTGAAATTCGCAATTTAATACACATTTTATGGCAAATCATTAAAATTGATATTTTGATATTTAACAGTACTTGAAGTAAACTTTATAAATCTGATGATTTATACTTAAAGTGTATGTAGGTGGGATGAAAAGCCGACGATCAATTGAAAATTTTGACCTTTAGATTGAAGATATGGATTTTTTCCCCAAAACACCAAAAAAAATAGGTCTTTTGGGAAAAAATCCATATCTTCAATATGAAAGGTCAAAATTTTCAATTGACCGTCGGCATTTCCTCCCTGCTACATACACTTTAAGAATATATCATTAGATTTATATTATTTACTTCGAGGACTGTTATATATCAAAATTTGAAAAATATCAAATTTTTATAATTTGTCATAAAATTTGTATTATATTGTGATTTTCAAAAATGAAAATTATTTGATATCAGAAAGACATGCTTCAGATTCAGAATGCAATTGACACGCCTGAGGTGCTCTCATGTCCCACAAAAAAATACTGTCGAAACGCTCAAAACGCCATTCTAGATCCCTTAAGATTAGAGGCTAATGTGATGTGGTTTGTCTTTTGCTATTGATCAATATCGACTGTTCAGTGCCACTAGTGGGTAAGTGAAATAGCTGCCCTGTGAATATTTACCAATTTACACACAGTATATTGTACTCATCTACAGATGGCAGCTATTGTACTTACACACTTCTGGCACTGAGCAGTTGAATTGTACTTGCATGCTCACACAGCCCACATTCAGGATTGGAGCTCTGCATGTAGTCACTGGGCGGGAAAAACCTCATATGTACTTTTGGCCCTTGAACATGGATAAAGCCTTGTAGGTGTAGACTTCATATATTGAAGAGGTTACTTCATCCATGTTCAAGGGCCAAAAGTACATACAGAAAACACCTCATATTTACTTTTGGCCCTTGAACATGGATAAAGCCTTGTAGGTGTAGACTTATTTTGAACGGTTTGCTTCATCCATGTTCAGGGGCAAAAAGTACATACAAGGTTTTTCCCGCCCAGTGACGATGTGTATCAACCACACCTGCTTTCACAAACACACCCTGAACTAACAGAGGTCAATACACTTTAAGTACCATGTCCTTGGTTTCATTTGTAAGCACTAGGGTGATTCACAAAAAATGAAATTGGTATTTTTCAACGGGACACCCCCTCATTTTGTTCATTTTGATAATAAAATCATACCTGCAAAATATGAAAAAAATTCAAAAAAGTTTAGGGGTGCTACCGGTCAATGAACTTTTGTACACAAAGTCAATGGGATTTATGAGCCATTTTCTTTACAACACAAAAAAGCCATGTTAATTTTCCCTGATTGTGCCAAAAATATTTGATCATAGTGTGAGTAATGTCCTTAAAATAAATGCTAAAGAAAATTGTAAAATGTTAACCCGCTTTCCAGAAAATTGCATTTTTGTGAAAACTGTTACATTTGGGGCAAGGCAGTTGCTGGAACAGCCAAAATATTATGGTACTTGGCTATTCAGTACCTTGCACAAGGTGTAGTTTTGAACTGGCCACTATCCAATGTTGTGACCCAAATTTATATACATTTCTTTTCAACCATGGTGAATCTAATCCTTCCTGTGGTCATTCAATTCAAACAATACAAATCTTCCATCAGGTATGGCCATAATGACCACCCCTGATACAGATGTATGGATTTTGATAGTTCCTATTACATAAGATTTCAAAAGCTGGTATCACCATTGGGGTAAACTAATATGTGAAGAATTTTAATCTTTTTTTTTATCAACAGTTCAGTTCAATAAGGTATAAATTTGGGGTGCCTGGTGGGATTCCAGGGGATATCCCAGGGTATTCTTTTCTTGAGCTACACTCCCTCTGTCACTTTTGAAACATTTTTATTATTACAGTCAACTATGAACTTTAATTTGGTAAAACCCATGTTTTCACAAAGTTAGGTATATCATTGAACATTTACTTCAGTTTTGCAAGCCTGGTAGACTTTTTAGGCCCTGAAATAAGCGTTTGAAATTTTTGACAAAAAATCCCATTGACTTTGTGTACAAAAGTTCATTGACCGGTAGCACCCCCTAAACTTTTTTGAATTTTTTTCATATTTTGCAGGTATAATTTTATTACCAAAATGAACAAAATGAGGGGGTGTCCCGTTGAAAAATACCAATTTCATTTTTTGTGAATCACCCTAGTAAGCACCAACTTAATCATTGCTAAACTACAAAGGAAGAACGGTTGGTTGCCCTCAAAAATAAAAAATGACGTATCAATTATTGAAAGGGGAATAAAGTATTTGTGGGCATTTATGTATTTTTGTACACTAAGATAACAAAGTAAAAGCTATCCACAGATGCAAACTGTCAGTATTATTATCTGGTCAAACTTTGCTTCTCATGTAACGTCAAAAAAGATCAACAGTATAGCAGGCCAAAGATCCTAAGCTCACAAGTTTTAAAACTATGGTAAATTTGTAACATTTGTCACCATAAGTCAGTGCTGCTCATATTACTTAATGCATCAGTATGTGTTTCTGAGATCATTTCAAACCCTGAGCCGTCTCAGGGAGCTTAATTAATCCATCAATTTATACATATTTATATTCATTCATTCAGATTCAACAAAAACTACCAATATCATTTACAAAGATATAGGCACAATAGTGTTTCTGATGTAGAAAAAACCCATCAGCTGAAGTAAGGTTTAACATTTTAAATGTAGCTTACAAGTTGACCCAATGAGAACTACCTGCCTATTGCTCAAAAAGGAGTTTTCATTATTAATTGGACCAATCAGCAACATTGTTAGAATAATTTCACCACACAAAACAATTTGGGTGAATTATTTGCAAAACTCCATTCTGATTGGTGATTAAAATGAAGATATCATGTAATTGACCAATCAGAGACAATGTTAGATTGGCAGGTAGTGCTCAGGGGGTTAAGGAACATGAATCGCAATGGGTACAATGCTAACAGGTTCTATATATGTTGTAGAATACACTTATGATCAAAATCATTATCACTAAGTTAAACTGGATAAAAAATTATTTTTGTCAAACTGCTTTGTCAATATCAATGACTATACCTGTAAGAAATACATATGTGACCATCCACCACGAAATGGTAGTAAAAATCTAGATCATTTTCTGTTTATTACAGATTTTAAAAGAATGCACTTTCAGCTTTAAAATGACACCTCAACCAGCTTCATCGGACATCTGGAAGTGAAGTTAAGCTTCATCAAAGGTCAAATTCCTAATATATTTTACATAGAAATCCGTATACTGTTTTTGACTGTATCTCAAAATGGAAAATGCCGACTTTACGACCAGTTTGTGGTGGATGGGCACATATGTGCAATGAGCCCTCAGTGAAGACTGTTTTGTAGTGTGCCTCTCACTCATTGCATATGTGTGCAATGAGCCTCAGTGTGCACATATGTAATGAACCTCATTGTGCACAGTTCATTGCTTTCAACAGCATAGAATAATTATATGAATAATACAGTGTGTCTCGTCTCAAGTTAAGAGTAACGCCATGTTGGATTTCGCAGTGGCAGATTCAAATCGCATCCACTAACCTGATTCCATAGGTGCATACACACACATAGAAAGGCGATTTGCTCGTACATTGGCAACACAACTGTGTAAACATACTGAATTGAATCTGCCACTGCGAAATCCAACATGGCGCTAGTGGCTACTCTCCACTTACGAAAAGAGAGACTATGGGGTAAACTGCACACAATGTTATTCCATTCTTAAATAGTTGGACAGAGTATAGCCACAAGCAAGGATATCTACAAAATTAAAATACTTAACAATCTTAAGGTGACACTAACCTGATGACATTCAAAGATATCATATCCATGCCAGAACATCTTAAAACAATTAGCAGTAATAGATTGATCACACACTTATTTTGCAAAGATTTTTCACTTTCCCCGATTTGGCGCAGTTCATGGCATGAACATTAAGTCGGATTCTTATTGGTTATTGAATCACATCATCATCACATCAGCACCTCATTCACCGATCAATCTGTGTAGCATCGTGTGACACAGGCATGATTTTACGCAATCGGTTGGCCAGTGCAATAGGTCATTGCAAAATAGTGCAGTCACAGATATGCTTTGCCAGACACTTCGGTTCAGACTTGCAGCTCATTATAACAGAAATAGTTCACAAGAAACAGAGGATCATGGAAAGATGATGCAGATTGCAAGAGAAACAAAAACAGGCCTAACATTGCAGCATAAGTGCACATAAAGTGACTTTGCGATTTTGTAACCTTTGAAAAAAAAAACCGGATTAAATTCCAATTTGGTCCCTACAACTTCGGAATGTGTTGCTAATGCTTTTGGGACAATACTAAATAATGAATTATTTGAGCGCAAAGACATCTGAAACATATGGTAAATTGGTCATAACAAAAGGTTTCAATATTGTAACATTTTATGAAGCAAACATATATTTGAATGCCATGCCTTTAGAAGTATTTTTAAGTTATAAATTATGGAATTTCACAAAGTTGTATTTGGTATACAAGCACTTATTACAGAAGAATTATTTTTGTACATTAAGAGTCCATCTATTATACACTGAGAGTACATGAGCTATTAAGAAACTGAATGGACAAACATTGGTGTTTACACCATAGATGACACCACCTAGATGATATAAATATTTTAAATCAAGGTCTATCTAAAGTAGGATTATACAGCTGTAAGCTGCTTTAAATTCCTCAATGGAGTCTTCACACTAGTCCAACTCATGAACATCTTACACCATGGATATGCCCGTTAGTTCACTCAGTTTCTTAATACAGTAGATTTTTTCATGATAATCACGATACAAGAGGAAAAAACAGTAAAGTGCATACATTTTGTGCAGTGTTATTGGAAGATCATACATATTATTATGTTTCAGCCAGGAAATCACCTCTGCCATGTTTGATGGGGTATAGAAGCAGTTTGATGAGACAGGTGCCATGTTGGATTTTGGCAAATCCAAGATGTATTGATTTTTGATTGTTCCTTTTTTGTAACACTATATTCATATTGTTACCTTTTGTCCTCTTGGAAATGGGCTATATTTTATTCACACATCTATACCATCAATGGAATACATGACCTGAATCTCTCACACAGGGTGTGAAGATTTCAAGTGGGAGTCACCCGTCCAGGTAACCCCATTTGAAATTGCACTCCGTGTGGAAGATTAAGGTCATGTCTTCCATCGAGTGTGTATGGATTTCAACTGGAATTTGCCTTTTGCACGGATCCGCCATCTTTCTTGCTACCAAAACAAGGTCTCCCTTGCAAACGCATGCGCAAAAAGTGCATTTTTGTTACTTGTGCTTTTTTTGCAACACGCCAGACGGCTTTTGCAAAGCGTACGCGGTAGTTTACGCACGCGTTTGACAGGCGTACGTACACGCAACACACACTTTGCAGGTATAACCTTGTTTTGAGATGACCGTGCGATTGGTGAATACCCCAATGAGACATCTGTAATGCAAATTGCACTCTACAAATGTTGGTTTGTTATTATAATTATTATTTTTACAAACCTCCTCTGCCAGATAATTAATTTGTCCAGAGTGATGCCAGCAATGACAGCCTGGCTGAAACTTAGTATAGCAGCCTGAGTGTGACCAGCAGCAACACTAAAATACTATTATTGCATCAGCATGGTTCATATTTTAACTCACTGGAGTTCCGATATGCACACATAATTTAATTGCATTTTTTTTCATTAACACAGTTACACCTTTTCAGAATCTCCCCACAACAAACAGATTTGCTATGGACAGTCTTTTGCCTTTTCTAACCCTTCACTCTCCATATTTCTCTTAACAATGTTGGGTGTTTATATGGAGGTCAAGCCAGGACTGTGCTCATATTACCTGTGATAAAGCATTCACAGGTTCTAAGTTCTGCACGACAAGAAGAAAAATTGCATGTTATTTTTTTGGTTATTAATTTGATGTATAACAATCAAAATGTTTGTTTATGTCCAATGTACATAATAGTTGTTGAAGCCCTCAGCTACACCTCTGTCAAAAGCAAGTGATTATGCCTTCAATTGTATTACTGAACCTACCATGTTTCAAATTGGAAATTCCTCCTTTTGTGTAGGAGCACCTCTTCCATTTGAGCTGGGTTATAGTAAGAATTGCAAGACTGACTAATTGAGCATTCCAACAAATTTGTCTGAGACATAGGTCAAACTGGATCTGGCCTGTCTCAAAGAGGTATAGCTTTGAATTCACCTCGCTACCTTGCTAACAATGGAACTATTTTAACGCTGCTGCTGCCATATTACGTGATAATTTGGCTACATATCATATCAGAAACACATCAAGAGTTATTACCTATACTGTTTGAATTACAATCGGAGAAAAATGACACTTATATTGATGATGATGATGATACCTTATAATACGCACTCTTATTGGTTAGTTATGTGTAAAGGACTGTTTAGTTGATATTCTAGCTATTCATGTCTAAATTTTGAGGGTGAATGAGGGTCTTACTCTAGTTGTACTAGTAACAGTTGAAGTTCTCTGAATGTGCTGCCCATTTTGCCACTGATATGCTGCCGTTCTTCTACCATGCCTCGCATTGCTAGTAAATAGGTGTAACATTTGGAGCACTTGTTATACCTGTGGATGAGATCGAAGTACACAAATGAGTTAAGGAGTTCCTGATATCCCATTTTTAACCATGTTACTTGGAGATAATTTGAAGTGATCTCCACTTGAGATGAGTCTGGTATTTATTCATAGCTATTATGTAAAAAGATACACATGTAGAAGCTAGTAGGTGACAAGTGTATCGTTTTGATATGGATGTAAACATTTGCCAACCCAGGTTGATTATCGCTAATTTGCAGAAAACATTCCTAACCATGTGACATGGGGATGATTTGAAGTGACCTCCACTTGAGATGAGTCTGGTATTTATTCGTAGCTATTATGTAAAAAGAGACACATATAGTAGCTGACAAGTGCATCATTTTCATATGGATGTAAACATTTGCCAACCCAAGCTGTGTTTGTGTGCCGTTACTATCGCAAATTTTCCAACTTTTCACCAATTAATTTTGAAAAGGTTTATTTTGAAAAGGTTTACATTTAATATAATTTTCAAAATGAAATCATCCAGGGCTTCAAAAAACGTTTCCTGGATGTGGAGACACAATCCAGCGCAAACCCTGCTCCTAATCTGTTTTGTAAGAAACATTATTTTGATTCCCCGCTGATTTTCAACTCTTGCTTACCTTTCTTCTCTAGAAATATCCACGCCTTGATATGGTGTTCTAATATTGTTGTTGATGAGCCCTGTAAAACTCTTCAAGATTAATTTTAATGATGTACACGCTGTTTGGACATAGCTGAAACAAGAACAGTTTGATTTGATTAAACAATTGACTTTGAAAATTCTGAAGTTAATAAATGACAATAAAGTCGCCAATCTTTTCATTTTAACCACACAAGGACATAAATATTACATTGCACATGATTTTTTTCACTTTATGTTACTTCAATTGCATTATTTCAAACTACAGTTAATTAAAATGACTAAACTAATAAGACAATCTCTCTTCAATTTCAACTTACTTTTCATATTTGCTTGTGATTAATTCCTTGATTTTAGGTAACGTTATCACACACAAATCCAAATTCCATAGCGCTCTGATAGTTTAGAAAAACAAACACATGCAAATAATTATAAACGAGTTAGTACAAGTGTTATATGTGACTACCAGACTCGGAGTTAGACAAATTTCATGTCTTAAAAGATTAAAGAGCATCAACATCAAGTCAACAATTACTAAAACTCTGCTTCATATTGACCAGCTTACTCATAAAGAATTACATGTTAACTAGCAGTGTCTCATCTACATAATCTACTGTATGCCAAAGCTTTTTTTGAGTCTGTGTTTTCTAGGTTGGGTTAATTGGTATCTACAGCTTTTGACAATCTTATTATCAATCAATGGATCGATCCATCCAGATTGATCCGATTTGATCGATCGATCAATTAATTGATATAGAATAAATATCTATGCAAACCCTTCAAAGGTGATGCTATTAGATTTTGAGTATCAAACCACCAGGATGGATTGGGACTGTCGGGAGTTAACACTCTAATCTTTTCGAAACAGACTGTGATGTACATATGTGATGTCAAGCAAAATCAGCCGGAAGTCGGAAATATTGATTTTGAGATATAGCCAAACAAAGGAAACATCTCCTTTTTGGAAACTCTATAATTGCTCATAACTTTTGAACTGGTTGTTCAATTTCAATGGGGTTTTCTGCAAAATGCAGCTTTGTAAATGCTTTTTACTATCCTATAAGAAACTGAATATTGAATACGACCGACTTGAGACTGATTTTGCTTGATCACACCACATACAGGTAATGCACTCTTCACACAGGACCAGTGGCTTAACATTTAACATTCTTTCATGGTTTATTAATATGACCGACTTGAGACTGATTTTACTTGATCACACCACATACAGGTAATGCACTCTTCACACAGGACCAGTGGCATAACATTTAACATTCTTTCATGGTTTATTAATATGACCGACTTGAGACTGATTTTACTTGATCACACCACATACAGGTAATGCACTCTTCACACAGGACCAAGTGGCTTTAACATTCTCTCATTGTTTATTAAGGGTGGGTATGAGCGTTTGGACAGTATTTATTTTGGGACATTAGAGCACATCAGACATATCGAATTGCATTCTGAATACGAAGAATGTCCTTCTGATATCAAATAATTTTGATTTTTGAAATTACAATTTAATACACATTTTATGGCAAATCATTAAAAATTGATATTTTTGATATTCAACAGTACTCGAAGTAAACTTTACAAATCTGATGATTTATACTTAAAGTGTATATAGGTGGGATGAAAAGCCGACGATCAATTGAAAATTTTGACCTTTCGTATTGAAGATATGGATTTTTTTTTCCCAAAACACCAAAAAAAATTAGGTCTTTTTGGGAAAAAATCCATATCTTCAATATGAAAGGTCAAAATTTTCAATTGACCGTCGGCTTTTCCTCCCAGCTACATACACTTTAAGAATATATCATTAGATTTATATAATTTACTTGAGGACTGTGATATATCAAAAATTTGAAAAATATCAAATTTTTATAATTTGTCATAAAATTTGTATTATATTGTGATTTTCAAAAATGAAAATTATTTGATATCAGAACGACATGCTTCGTATTCAGAATGCAATTAGATAGGTCTGAGGTGCTCTCATGTCCCACAAAAAATACTGTCGAAACGCAATAAACGCTCATTCTAGATCCCTTAACATAATTTAAAACAAAATCAAGAGCATTGGGCAGTGGGTTTTTCTGATTTTAATCTAGATGTTACTAGTTAAATTCATAAAACTATGCCAATGATAATGTCTAGCAGCATTATTTTCTAAAGCAATTAATTACAATAAAGTTCTCATTGTTCTATCCCACCCTCCACCACAGTTCACAGACAGTTGTTCTGCCAATTATTCTTTACCCCACCAAATGATGTGACGTCATTCATGAATCAAAAGTTACCGGATAAAATATCACAAACAAGCTGAATGTTGGTTGCTCCAAGGTATGCGGATTTAATCTGGTTGATAACACTTAATTCCTTTGTTTAAGATTCCCAGATGACTTAGAATATTTACAAATCCCCATGTTATACTTTGTTCTGCTTACAATTATTACAGTATAATTATTACACTTGTTGCGCTTTGCATAATGCATGACTGGTGCAAGCTTATGTGAATTCATGTGAGCGACAGTTGGGACTTCTATTGCATGCAGTAATAGACACCAGATAAGCCGAACAAAGTATAGATGAGTTGACCTCAATGTTTATCAACAAAGGCAAGGGACTGGTATGTCGATATGCTTGAGTGGGCCCTATGCCACCACTACACTGTTCAATAGCCTTATTGTGATGTGGCGGGAGTTTTAAAAACACGAGCACTAAACAAAATATGATGCGCGCCTATACTACCAGGCAAACAACAATGGAAATTGTGATGATGCGTGCGCATACTGCCAGGCATTGACGTCAGAAGTCAACTCATCTATAGGATAATGTTAACTTCACATCACATGTCGTGAATTCAACAAATAAAAATCTAGGTCAATATATGGATTGGGTACTTACCTCTTTAGACATAATATATTAAGTAAATCGACTACAATAGCTTGGTCCTTCATGTTAATTGCAGATTCAAGGGCAGTCTGTGGTATGGAAAAAAAAGAAGAAAAACATCATCATTAACTTTATTTGCTTTTATTTCCCCAGCTAATTTTGAACGCCTTACTGATATTGATGAATGCACCACGAAAGGTAGACCTTAACCAATTGGGGCCGACAAAAGGTAGCACGAATAATGCCAGCTTACGTCAAAGGAAGCTGGCGTTAAAACGCTGACAACTTGAGTGCGGTCAGCCAAAATTAAAGCCATGCTCAGAGGGCACAGGTATGGGACGTTCCGATCTTGGGTGTTATTAATCTATACTGATGACACCAAAGTGTTGCTACTCAAGGTAAGTATACATTGATGTATTACGATTGCTTAGCATGATACGGCATAAAGAGGCAATTTGGAAGCACAAAAAGGCTGTGAAATAGACAAAATTAAAGGGCAATTTGGAATTACCAATTAAAATCAATATGCCTTGATACTTTCAAACCTAGTCCATTTTTCTGAAAACATAATAGTTACTGTAAATTATTTGTGCAGGTAGCGTACCATGTGGGAACCCTGCCTGATTCAGGGGTGTGAGTCCACAAATAAAAAAAAGTCTGAAAACAAGTCCGATAAACTCAGAAATTTGGAAAACTCCTATACGTTTGTATTGGGCCAGTGCAGAAAATAAAAATAAAGAAGTCCGAATTCAGTTTTAAATCCGAATTCTCACACCCCTGCTGATTTTAGCATACCAACATGAACATATCTACTTGCCTTTACATCGCCAGCAGTCCAAATAGCGCGGATCACATCTAGATTTTGACGTCTACTACTCAAGACAGCACACATAGAAGTGTTTCCTTTCTGTATCGATTCCATCACCTCACTCTCACTTTGTTTTCTTTTGCTGGGTGCTTCTTCCCTGGCTCCTTGCATATTTGGCTAAAAGTTTAATAAGACAATAATCTTAATTGTTGAGGTAAGTTTAAACTGGTCACACAACTTAAGAAAAAATTTGATTTACTCAAATTTTCGTCCGTCATCCGACGAGACTTTTTCAAGAGTGGTTGACTGGAGCAGGATTTTGGAGTCACATGACAGGATGACAGGTTGGTAGACGGCTGGTAAATGGTGGCGGCCCCTGTCCTTATTGAGATCCGGGTTGTGAGCAGCAATGTATATGGATTCTTTCACCCCGCTGGAACCATCTAGAGTCTGTATTTAAGATGTCTACTTCTTCAGGCTTGAATTGATGACTATGAGTTTTCATGTGGGACCCAACCGGTGAGCTCTTGCGATTATGTTCTTTCAACCGTTTGCAAAGGGGTCTTTCTGTCTCTCCAATATACCGAGAGTCACAATCTTCACATTGAATGTCACAGACAACACATGTACGGTCAGATTTGCTAACTTTGTCTTTAGGACTGACAAGCATATTGCGAATAGTGTTAATAGGCCGGACATGAACCGTTACCCCTGCTTTCCTGATCTTCCTGCTGAGGGCTTCCGTAACCCCTTGGATGTAAGGCAGGCTTATGTGACCCACCGTGGGGGTATCACGTTAAGCAAGAGGCTTAGGAGTGATCTTGTTACTGCCAGTAAAGTTCCAGGCCCATTTAGTGTAGCCACAAACCGACAATGCTTGTTGAACATGATGAAGTTCTTGTTCCAGCTTCTCATGGTCAGAAGAGATGACATTGGCACGGTGTTTAAGTGTTCTTATAACACCCAGTTTGTGCTCGAGAGGTTGATGGCTATTGAAATTTAAGTACTGATCAGTGTGAGTAGCTTTTCTGTACACGCTGAATGAGAGTGATCCGTCCAAATCCCTTCGGATAAGAGCATCTAACATAGCTATACACTGATTGTCCTCTCGCTCAACCGTAAACTTAATTGCGGGATGCACAGAGTTGAGATGGATAGTGAAGTTGTCAATGTCACACGTTTTGAGGACTATCATGGTGTCGTCGACGTAGCGTCCCCAGAACCGTGGTGGGGAATGGTAGGAGGAGAGCGCTTTGTCCTCGAAGTCCTCCATGAATAAGTCCGCGACAATGGGACTCAGGGGGGAGCCCATGTCGGCGCCCTCTATTTGGGTATAGAAAGTTCCATTGTGGGTAAAGTATGTGGTCTTCAGACAGACTCTCAGGAGATCAATAATCTGCTTGGGACTCAAGGTGGTTCTGGTGGAAAGTGTATCATCGTTGGTGAGACGCTTATGGATAATGTCCAAACTTTCATCCACAGGAACGCTGGTAAATAAAGCGCTCACATCATACGAGACCAGACTTTCATTGTCCACGAGTTTGATGGCAGATAATTTGGTTACCAAGTCCTCACTGTTCTTGAGATGTCTGAGAATAATCTTAATTGTTTTACACAGAGCAAAATAGGAAAACTTCATTGTTCAGGCATGAGAATGGCTTTTCTGAAAACTGTAAAGGCCCAAAACAGGCTGAAAATAAATAAATAAAAATGCGTAAATTTGGACATCAAAACTGCCTGAATTCAGACAAAAGCTTGAAAATTCTCATGCCTGATTGTTTCGAAACTTTTCCAGTTCTGTTGAAATCCATACACCCTTATGGAAGACTATCATATTTTTATTATTATCATTATCAATATTACAATTATTATTATTTTCATTATTATTATTATGTATATTGTATGTTTGAGATGGAACCAAACAAGAGCACCAATGGCGCTGTGGCTCTGTGCTTTTTTGAATGTGAAAGTAATTGCAGTCGAATGTGCAACAGGTGAAATCATATACATTGTATGTGCCAGATCACACGCAATCATACATCTT
The DNA here is from genome assembly GCF_039555335.1 of Amphiura filiformis. NCBI lineage: Eukaryota > Metazoa > Echinodermata > Ophiuroidea > Amphilepidida > Amphiuridae > Amphiura > Amphiura filiformis. The sequence continues at coordinate 27,527,512 of NC_092643.1, forward strand.
GCTGGTTGGTAGCTATATCTTATTTGCAGAGCATAATACATCCATCAATAAGTTTCATATCCACATGAGGTTTTAGTAATTTGACCACAGATGACCCCTGAGTGACCTTGGATGACCCCAAAATGACATTCCAAAAATTTGGCTTGAAATGTTGACTGTACCCACCAAGTTTCATGCCCATGCGAGTTTTAGTAACTTAACCTCAGATGACCCCTGGGTGACCTCGGATGACCCGAAATGACCTTCCAAAATTTGACTCTAAATGTTGACTGTACCCACAAAGTTTCATGCCCATACAACAGTTTTTAGTAATTTGACCTCAGATGACCCCTTGGTGACCTCAGATGACCCCAAAATAACCGTCTGAAAATTTGACTCTAAATGTTAAGTGTACCCACCAAGTTTCATGCCCATACAAGTTTTTAGTAATTTGACCTCAGGTGACCCCTTGGTGACCTTGGATGACCCCGAAATGACCGTCCGATAATTTGACTCTAAATGTTGACTGTACCCACCAAGTTTCATGCCCATACGACCAGGGTTCGATTTAGAGGGGTTTTACATGCACAAATGCATGTAACTTTGGCTCTGTGCATGTAGAATTTTGCCTGTGCATGCAAAATTTTGTGTTATTCAGCCCATTTTGAGGAAAAAATCAGAGTTGTGCATGTAAATTTTATTTTCTAAATCGAACCCTGCATACGACAGTTTTTAGTAATTTGACCTCAGATGACCCCTTGGTGACCTTGGATGACCCCGAAATTACCTTCCGAAACTTTGACTCATAATGTTAAGTGTATCCATCAAGTTTCATGCTCATACGACAGTTTTTCGTAATCTGACCTCGGATGACCCCTAAGTGACCTCGGATGACCCCAAAATGACCGTCAGAAAAATTTGACTCTAAATGTTAACTGTACCCACCAAGTTTCATGCCCATACGACAGTTTTAGTAATTTGACCTTAGATGACCCCTGGATGACCTCGAGTGACCTTCACCCACTAACCAATACAAACTTGTTCTGTCTGGGGTCAAGATGCACCCGCCCACCAAGTTTGAAGAATGTGCGACCCCTAGTCTCCGAGAAAAAGGTTTTTGCATATTATGCATAAATTATGCAAATTAGGTAGGTAATTACCATATTTTGCGCTGAAAATCGAATCAGGTCGAGATCCTCTGGTCATGCTACCCCCACCACGTTTCATCATCATAGGGCTTAGCATTCTTACGGATCCCCAGAAACAGCTTCACAAGGCGGATTTCTTCAGATTTCCAACCATTTTGTAGAAGCGTTCCGCATAAATTATGCAACTTAACAACTAAATGCGCATACTTTTCGCCAAAAACTAATCAGGTGATCAGCAGGTGTGTATCATTCCTGTCACAAGGTTTCGTTACCATGCACCGCTATCAATTTGCGCTGATATTCGCATAAATTATGCAAATTAGCTATGTTAATTTGCATATTTTCACCGAAAACATACAATTACGGAGCAAACTTGGATACCCTTCCTCCCACCAAGTAGCGTCCCCGTAGGTCTTACGGTTCCCCAGATACAGCTCCGGACAAACATTCGGACATCCCACCCCCACACACAGACGGAAATAGTGATTACTAAGTCCCATCCTGAACAAAGTTCAGAAATGAAATTTTATCAATTTGCGCTGATTTTTTGCATAAATTATGCAAATTAGCTATGTTAATTTGCATTATTTTTCACCGAAAACATACAATTACGGAGCAAACTTAGATACCCTTCCTCCCACCAAGTAGCGTCCACGTTACTCGTGAGGTCTTACAGTTTCCCAGATACAGCTCCAGACGGACACACGGACATCCACACCCCGGACAGACAGAAATACTGAGGCGAGACAAAAATGAAATTTTATAACAAATTTTTGTGACTTGAGATCATTTGCATTTTTTGTAAACACCAAAACTGTTCTGTCCTGACATGTCTGTTGTGTCATGTGTGTTGACCCCGGTCCAACAGACCAATCGTAAGTTCTGTTCGGATCTGGATCTGCCTGGTCTGGATGCTGTACTCCGATTAAGCAGGACTAGCCTACATCACATCAGTGTTTATTTCTGATAGATTTCACTTCATGATTTTTTCTTCAATTTCATCACTTACGAAAGTACAAAAGTAGACAATCTAGTAGTCAGTATAACCTCGGAGCAGTTCGTGTGAGACCTACGTACATGGAATAGTAGTACATGGCTTCCGAATTTGGAACTTCACATGTTCAACTTGTCATGCCGGTCGAGTCCCGCGTTTACAACTAAAATCAAACCACTTCTATATTAAGTCCATCGCTGAATTTTACAAATAACTTAAATAAACATCTTTATATTTAATAAAAAAATATTATGGTATGCTCGTAAATGCTTCGAATGACATTTACCAGAAGCTCATGAGCTCAGAATGGTAAACAAACTAGCGTATTTTCACCTCGATTATGCACCGTAGCTCTCTGTGGTTGAGTTTGCAAGGTCAGTGGGTCAGTGAACTTAGTCTCCTATGCAGCCAGTTTGGTTACGCCCCTCCACAAAAATGTTTGTGTGGAAGGGGCGGAACCAAACTGGCTGCTGTGGAGACTACGGCCAAAATCGATCAATCACACAAAACTGTTTGCTGATTGGTTCAGAAATGGTGATGTCATCAATCAAGAAAAACTAATCGATTTATTGGTTCAAAATAGCCTCATAGAAAAGTACGAAGTTTGTTGAGCATCGCAGCTTATCGGTAAAAACGTGACCTTTAACAAAAAAATCGGCACAGTGCTTTCGTACTGCACTTGCGCAAGCCAAATAGTCCCCAGAAAAGTCATTTGTTCAGATTTATTCGGGATTTATTCAAGATTCAGACATGTTCTTGACTATTTTTTGACATTCCTTACCTATCTCTTTATTTAAATTATAAAGAAATAGTGAAGAAAAGTTAAGAAGTAGTCAAATAATTTCTGATCTGAACTAAATCTTAAGAAATGTACCTCCATTGGTTTCCGTCTGTATTACGCATCTTAAATTATACAGACCAGAATAATCTCTAGCACACACAGGGAACCAAGATATAACTCGATTATCGTGACTATTTTGGTCTTTTTTACCCAAAAATAATACTTTTATCGCCTGAATTTCAATAAAATCTGGAGTGCAATCGATTCGAAAATAACTTAGCCAAACTTAGAAACGAAACTTAAGTCTTCATATCAGTCATTAAATGATCCTTAGCATAAAAACCAACAGCGTATTGTGGCCTGAAAATGAATGCTAGTTAGTTGCATGACAAAGGCACTGATAAGCTCCGCTCAGAGCCAATAAAATGAATCTGAATCTGACATGACCTTAATCTTCCAACAGCAAGTGTGAATTTTAAATGGGGCTACCTGAATGGGTGAGTCCATTTGAAATCTACACCCCCTGTGTGGGAGAATACGGTCATGTCTTCCATAGGGGGTGTATGGATTTCAACAGAAATAGCTCATTATTGACTCCAATATACCATTACAAGGCAAACATCTAGATTAGTCAAATTGGGTTGATCCTTCATGTGATTATTTCGTGTAATCTAATCCTAACTCTTAACCATAATCCTAACCCTAAGACTAATCCTAATCATAACCCTAATCATAACCCTAATCCTAACCCTAATCCTAAACTAACCCTAACCCTAATTTCGTGTAAAATTACATGAAGGAATAACCTAAAATTGAGACCGTCTATCTCACCTTGGTCGAGAAAATGATGCTCAGTGCTTGGAACAATCGTAGGCACGTCTGTGTCAGTCGGAGACCAAGTTGTATAAGGGATGATTTTCTGGTGTGACGTCACCAAATGGGTGAGTCCACCGGGGGATCTGGGTTTTTGTTGTTTATTCATTTATGTGGGACAAAATGACTATTGTTTTTTTCCGCATCTCAGGATCGATGCAAGAAGTATCTTAATCAACATCGGAAACGGTAAGATCGTCCAGTGTACAGAGTCTAGCTCATTAAGACTCAATATACCATTACAAGGCAAACATCTAATTTAGTAACATTGAGACCTGTTCTCACAAAATGATAAAAAAAAAGTTGCATTTTTTTAGTTATTGTAGGGCTTGGAGTAAGACAAATTCTCATGAATCCAAACACCACCATAAAGGTACAGTTCTTTTGCATACAAAAAACCTGCCAAGTTTCCAACAACTCTATGAATCAACCACTTGTATACTTACTGGTAGGAATGCATTCATATCCAGGCCTGCTGGTTCATTTCTATCAGACGGTATAATCATTGTCTGTTCCTTAGCAACCATCTTGGGTTCCGCCACCTTCTTTTGATTTAGCGCTGGCGGTGACCTTGACCTGCGTGATGTTGGTGGTACGGCTGCTGTTGGTGCAGGTGCTGGCATTTCTCGTGGTTGTGCTAAAGGAGGGGGTTGGTGGTAGGATACTGCTGTAGCGGGTGGGGCTGCTCTTGGCACAGGGGCAGCTGCTGGTTCATCATCTGGAGGAGCTGGGAAGGGATCTTCTTGTCTTGTAGGTGAATGAGCTAAACAGGTAAAGCAATTTGAAATAGATGTTATTATAATAAACCTATTAACCCCATGAGAACTACCTGCCTATTGGTCAAAAAGGAGTTTTCATTATCAACATTGTTAGAATAATTTCACCACACACAAAAATTGGGGCGAATTATTTGCAAAACTCCATTCTGATTGGTGTTTAAAATGAAGATATTATGTAATTGCACAATCAAAGGCAATGTTAGATCGGCAGGTAGTGCTCATGGGGTTAATTTATGGTACACTTTCAAAATGTTCAAGAGGATGAGCTGCTTCAAATAAAACTCTCCTCTAAAGGTGTTTGAAATAATACCCATTTTGCCCTTGTAATAGCCCACCACTATTGTCTGGAAAAGTCATAAAATGTTTTTTTCCTATACTTTTGTCCAGAATAATTGTGAGCATAAATTGTGTGAAACAAGAAAATTTAACACTAAGTGGTATATCTGTGATTGGCAACTTGAATCAAGTACATAAAATGTGCAGAAACAAACTATATCTTCTCCCTAGTTGGAAGCTTTATGGAAGTTAGAAATAACAGTGAATCTAACAGTCACATTCACACATGGTCAGTGGTCACCCCCTATGGTTATACCCTCTCTATGGCCCAAAGACACTGTTTTTGAAGCTATCTCGGTTGGAGAGATCCACGGTTGCGATAAGGCTCCACAGTTGGTATGTGTATAATATGCATACCTCCACAGTTTGAATGCGGATGCAACCACAGACACCCCACACACATCTCTTTCACCTGCTGGCACTATTTTTTATTGCATAATAGGAAACTTATATCTGTCTCAAATACATCTGGCATGCAATTGGGACCTACTGCAGACCTCTACAAACCGAGGATGGTGCTCATTGGGCTATTCTATTTAAAATCCACACTCCCCTGTGGAAGAATTTGGAAATATCTTCCACAGGGGGAGTATGACTTTCAAATGGAATACACGTTAGCAGCTCCATTTGAAAATTCACCCTCCCTCTATGTAAGATTCAGATAGAATCTTTCTCGGAGGGTGTATAAAATTCAAATGGAGCAGTCTAATGTGTTCATTCCATTTGAAATTCATACTCCCATCGTGGAAGACATTTCCAAAATCTGCAGCTGGGTCCACACTTTGAATGCAAAAAAAGTCTTGTATATATCGTCGGTTGCAGGTTAACATGTACACACACCCCCACCAACATATAGACATAGTAGACTGCTGCCCTCAGTCGTCAACCGTCTGGATTGACGACTGAGAAAACTTCGTGGAAAAAAAGTGACGGATTTTGCAACAGGATTCCTGTGGCATAGAGCGTGCGCAGTTGTGTCCAAATTGACCTTTTGACCAAGTTTGTTGTTTTTAGAAGTTCAGAGCGCGATCTTGTCACAGCGGCGCGGTACACGGGCGCCGCTAGTCAGTCGCGCTACGGCGCATAACCAAAGTCGCATTGAATAGTTTTCAGAAGTCCGTCATGATTTGGGCTGTAAGATAATCAGTCGTCACTACGAAGCATGACAGTACATGCGAAGTGTAGACGGCTGATTGGAATTGGTCTATAGACATAGACTTACAAAGTCTTTTCGTGGGATGGAAGATTTCTTTGTACTTGGATGGGTCTTGTATATCAGCTGGTGTATTGTCTTCTTCTGGTTCATCTTGTGTTGGTGATTGCCGTGGTTGCGTCTTTACCTCAGGCTCTTTCCTGCAATGGAAAAGTCAAACCAGCGAATATTATAATTAATGTTTGGGAGGAATGTGTGCACTATGTTTGCTTCTGTGACTGCATGTATAATTGTATATGAAACAGAACTACTACAACTGGATCTGAGGAAAGGCATGTGATTGATTATCTTTTTCAGCAGATGGATTTGTTCATGTACTGTCTTACATTGAGGCCAATCATTATCAGTTGAATTGCTCCATGAGAAGCAAAAACATGTATAACAATGCCTCATATGGTAGTACATACTTCCGGTGGTGGCTATCACAATTCACCATCTAAACAAAACATATCCATATCTTTGATATTAAATATTACTGGAGTAGTAATAAAAAAATGAGCTTCCTACACCTAAATCTCTGTTTTAATGAAGAAAAATGTAGGATGGCGCCGTCAATCGGGCACACCCCTTTAATGGCATGTGTAAAGTCACATATGTGACCGTCCACCATGAAACGCTCGTAAAGTCGGCCCCTGGTCAATTAATTTTTTTTGCGTGTTTAGAAAATATATCATAAGCTTTACAATGATATATCATTTGACATCAAACGATATCCAGAAGCGGCGTTATGGATTGTTAAACTTTGCTCCTTCAGCAAAATGGTACATTATTTCGGTGCTACATTATTTCTCTTTTTCCACATTGCTGGTATTAAATATCAAATGGGTGTTATTAGCTGTAACTTCAAATCATTACCAAGTCAACAAGGTTCAGGAATGTCCTCTCATTGTTAATTGATGGTTAACCAACCACTTGGAAAGGATTTAGCCAAAACAAACAAAGACTACAGCTATTTACGAATTCTATACATAAGAAGAAGCTTATTATCCTCTTCAACAATATGATTAATGATTGGTTTAAAAGGTGTTTGACAGGCACTAGCAAAATGAGAAACATGTAGCACCAACTTGAGCTACATATAAATAGAGCCTTTATGCACATTTTGCCGAATTTATAAGCGGTTTGTGGTGGACAGTCACATATACTCCTTTACAATCTTCCAATACAAACCTCTGTTTTGTTGACGTGGTATGCGGTCTATCTGTGATGAAGTTTTTCCTACCACTTGCTGATAGTGGATTCTTAGCAGGTGATGGTGGTTTATTCAGCTCTTCATTGGACAAATCACTGGCTCCTTCTTGAACTGTACCTGCCTTATTAATTCTCTGCAAACAGAACATAAACAGTTAGCAAGTAAAGTTGTTTTCTTTAAACTTCCGTGGTCCGGTATGCAGCTGGTGAATTGCGATCGCAGATAAGTGACAAGGTCGCCAACTTCACGCGCCGCTACCGAAGACCAATGGGTCAGCCGGCTTGTTGTCAAGTGCATTGATCAGCCAATCAGCGTGATTGTTTATTGCTTTTGTGTTTACGCTCGTGTACGCGATACGCACAGGCACGACCACGGAAGTTTAAAGAAAACAACTTTAGAGCATACAATACAATACAATGCAATGAGCGCAAAATGCCATTTTCAAAAGGATTGGAGGGCTTACAAAATAAAAACTTAATACTACCACTTACATTTGAAGGTGCATCTTAAAATATAAATATATTGACCATATTTGCATATGAAGATAATATCTTATTCTACTCTTGTGATGCAGAAACTGTGAAAGTTCTATCACCAGCTAATACTCTAGTGATGGAATCATTACAAGACAATCATTGCAAGAGCATGAAGAGATGAATCTCAAAGGAGTTTAATAAGTTTAATGTGAATGCATCATTTTCACATTTGCTCTGGAAATACCTCAAAAATTTAAATTTGTGGATTTCTTCCCAACCAAATAACATCCATTAAAGTCAACAAAGTAGCTCAACACAAAGTTAACCAAAGTGGATCAACACAAAAGCTACTAAAGTCAACATAAGCGGCCGCCCAACGACACCATGCTTTGAAGCATTCACAAAAACACACGACACCCTTGCTCCCACACACCCCCGACACAGATGCCATACAGTTATTCACCGCCAAACAGGGACTCTGTATTAGACCACAGAACTCAGATTTGTGTTTCTTCTGATTTTGACCACATAACCAGGGACGTTGGACCTTGCACATTGGGGGGTTTATACGCCTCATATGCAAATTACATACAATGACTGATTTTTTATGACATTCAACCAATCAGCTGGAACCTAATTTTATATCACTGATAGAGGACACACTCTGAAATGCATTTTTTGATTATTTGCAGCACATTGCACAAACTAGAAAACCGGGGATGGTCCACTATTACAGGAACGTCCCTGGTTGGAATATAAAGTTTCCTAAACACGCCCGTGTTCACCGAGCCATTTAAAGCGAGGACAAGCGCTTGTTTCCCGCATTCAAAGTAGGGACATTTTGACAAAGTGAGGACAAAATCTGAGTCTTCGCTTTGTGACTATGAGCAATAGGGGGTATAGGCTATTATCTCACTTTGTATGCACGTTTAAAGACAAAGTGAGGTGACCTCACTTTGAATGGTTTGTTTTGTAAAAATGTCCTCGCTTTGAATTCCGGGATAGACACACAATACACATGTGTGTATCACAAGTCCTCGCTTTGAATGCCCGCATACATAGGGTGTGCTCGACAAGGATTACACCCACAGGCAGGTGCAGGCAAATATACACACACTCCACATTTGATGCAACTCACCGTTAAGTCAACTACATGTACGGACACATTAGTTTGGTTAAATGCTGCTCCTATTAACTGTGTATTGGCCACAGCCATATCAGCCACTTTCCCCCATCCCATTGCAAAGGTATCATAACAACGTACTGGTTCCCAGCCAAATACATGCATCATATCCTGGGTACCACTGAATAAATAATTGCCATCTGGATGAAATTCTATACATCTGAGGAAAGAAATAATCAGAGATTAGTCAGAAATAATAAAGCTACTTTGCGTCTTATGTCACCTATCAATCAAACACAGAGACAGGTTGTTTACGATTTGTAACAATGATTAAAATTTCAGAACACAGTGAAAAATAATGTGCCCCTTGGTTAGTTTTTCACCTCTGAACATGCAAACCGAAACCATCTCAAAAGTTAATTTCAGCAATAGGAAATTTTCTTTCCAGAGGGCACAATGCCTAGAAATGTTGCTCGCGTTGTCCGCCATTAATCTAACATTCCACTTTCTCAGCACTAAATGATTACTTTTCTCGTTAAGCGCTATTATATACTTCATTAATATATTCTTATTCATTGATTGGTTAAAAGTGGGTCACATGACCAAAAATAGTTCTACCATCAGTACTCCTATCCGTAAATAGTACCTCAAAGCCGTAAATAGTATTTTCAATGTCCCGGATGAGCCGTAAATAGTACCTCCAAGCCGTAAATAGTACTTTTGACCATGCCTTCCGCGGGCGCGCATGCGAGGCGACGGAACAGTTCACGGCACGCGAAACTGCCAGAGCGTGATTTCGCGCTGCTGTTAATTGGTTAGCCCGATTTTAGCCTATTCGATTTTTTTTAAGGGCAAAATATAGGTTGTGTTTAAAATGGTCGTGCTGTTCACTCAGCTGGAGAGTCAAAACGTCAAATAATTTTCTTTTAACCAATCAATGAACAAAGAACATATTAATGAAGTATATAAACAAATATATACTGCCTTTATTCGAAGTTCTGGTTAAAACTATGGTCCCTCGTTGAGATCAATTAATACTATTTTCCTTCGGGCTGCGCCTCAGGAAAATAGTACTATTGATCTCACCTCGGGCCCATAGTTTTAACCAGAACATCTCATGGCAGTATATATTTGTATACTAACCAATCACAGGCCATGGAGAGTTTAATTGATGCAAACTATTTTCTTTATTTCTGATTTTTATCATAAACAAACAGAAAATAGGTATCGAATATGCGCAACAGGTCACACACAGTGATCAGCAAAATATTCAGGACCTCTAAAGGATTACAAAATACCTGTGGAAATGACAAAATAATGAGGAGTGGATCAGCTTAGGATGAAGGTGGAAGAGGTCCAACCTCAGGTGGAAGAGGAAAATGGAAGACTCTTGTGTGGTGGAGTAGTATCAATAGCCAGTAGTCAAGATGTGACCAACTTCAGCTATGTGTAGATTTCGCGATGAGCCGTTGCACGCTCCTAATTGGAATGTCGCGATCGGAGGAAACTAGGTCAGTTCTAGTGGTGGAGATATGACAGCAGCAATGTTTGTACTGCCAATTACAATAATGTGATGGAATCATTGGAGTCAACAGGTAACCTCATTTGAAATACACACTCCATGTGCGGAAGATTAAAGGCATGTCTTCCATAGGGGGTGTATGTATGTATTTCAACTGCTAACAGCCCATCATCACTTACCTAACTGCACTTGACCCTGGAGCTGTAGAACTCACCAATTCAAATGTTTCTAAATCCCAATATTTCACAGTTCTGAAAGTCAAAGCATTGTAATAATTTGGTTAGAATACTTTCTTTCATAAAAAAAGTGACAAAAGAGAAACAGGTGTCCAATTATTGTCACATTTTTCTGTTTCTAATAAATTTAAGAATTGAGGGTACTATAGTCTCTGTAACACTAAAAATCTGTATTACCTGCATTCTCGTAATTAATATACAGGCAGATAATATTTCCTGTATTACCTTTCAATATGCATAACCTTTGCATAACATGACTAGCGTGATATCCTAAGACTCATGCGGATACTTCACTTGCGTGATGGCTGCACTTAAAACAATAATAAAATTGGCCTACTTTTCAGCAAGATTATGTGTCGTATTATCATTGACATGACCATAAATCCGACATATCAAAATAAACCGTTCCTTTCCGATACATATCAAAAAGAATAAAAAATGAAATTTCCATGCTATTTTGTCCAAATAAGCTTACCGTACAATCATGTTTTCATCAGAAAGTTGAAAATTACCTTCCGAAGTTGACCCGAACCAGGAAATAGAACGAACCAGGAAGTATGTTTACACCAGAATATCGGCATGAGTTTAAGCGTATCGACTTTTTTCAGCATTTTAGATTTCATTATGAGTATCAACACATGTCGATTGTCATATTTTTTCCCCGACAAAGTGTTGAATTAGAAATCATGTGTCGATAACACCTCTAGAGCAAACAGGTGATAACTACCAGTACTTACTTGTCATTGCTTCCAGATGCAAATAGGAATTCATTAGGATGAAACTCTACATGTGTAACAGGACCCCTGTGATGCTTGAATTCCTGTAACATCTTCCCTGTGGTTAAATCCCATAACTACATTGGATACAAAACACATTGGAAATAGAATGTCAGACAAGTGGTAAATTGTGAAGTAAAAATCATCATTACACTTATATCTCTTGTGAGTTCTGCATTTCAAAACAATGAATACCCACACTTATGCAACTTAACTCCAATTCCAATTAACTTAATCCTCTAAGGTCTTGAATTCCCTTAAACAAAGTTGCATGGAGGAATACATGTACAGGTCTTTATACTTGCTTAAAGGATGTCTCCGCAATCACAACATTATGTTATATGTGAGTACACCACGAATGAGCCGTAAATGTCCTCAATTGTATTCTGAGTTACAGTGTAAATGGGCATGAAGGTCGTATTCATAGGTACCTCAATTTGGTGCTACGTGTACCTCATTTAATGAGATACACGTAGCACCAAATTGAAATACCTATGAATATGACCTTCATGCCCATTTTACACTGTAACTCAGAATACAATTGAGGACATTTACGGCTCATTCGTGGTGTACGGGTCACATATGATAGAAAATTAATTATTAAGCACGAATAACATGGTTTTAAACAAACTTATATTGGCCATAAAAACAAAGTAATACAGCCCGGTCGTCTCTCAACATGCGATATTCAAAATTAGCGGGCGCCGAAATTGTCCAGTACAATGACGTCAAAGTAATACAATGAAGGCTGACAACAAATCTGACACACAGTAAAACACTGCTCAGGCATTTTATGCACCTGCCCCATTCCTTTGAACTAAAATTGGAAAATTGTATTATCTACAGTCAAAAAGTGAGCATTCTACTATGGAAGGTTATAAATATGTGCTCTGTACTTCTAATAAATAACTATGATATACTAAGCAATCTTATTAGTTAATTTGTGTTCATTGTAGAACTTTCCCACCTCGGACATATGGCGTATACAACGTAGGACGCAGACGTGAACTCATTATTGCACGTGATTGGTCAGTTCTGAAAATGTTGCAGCTGCGTTGTATGCCCTTCTGTTGCTACCTGCAAAGTTGGTGGTGTACCGAGATACTTACCTTTATAAGGCCATCTTCTCCAGCTGATATGATCCATTTTCCATCAGGACTAAACCTGAGACAGTTGACAGCATCTTTGTGACCCGTGTAGGTATAAATGCAGCCTTTTCTCCTCACATCCCATAACTGCAAAGAAAAATAAGCGGTCGGCTTAATACAATTCCAGAATTACACAAAGTGTAACTAGTATAGCTGATTTTACCCAAATGCATACATGCCATTCTATATCAATCCACAATTTTTCGAGTCTACGAAGTATAGCCGTTACTATAGACCCTGGAAATTAGATACGGTACTAGTGCATGTATGAACAATGTCTTCAATATTGTTTTCTTTCCTTCATTTACAAAGTTAATATATTTAAAAACTTCCATGACCCTCCACTCTTATCTAAATCTAATAATGCCTTTCTTGCAGTCCATATAATTTATTATATAATACAAAGCTTTTAGCTATACCACAAATTTTTAATACTGCACAGTAACACTGTGCAAGATATTTTGATACTGAACAGGCGCACACATTTTGTGTTGTCGTTCGCAACTCGCAGCGCGTTACACAGCATACCTCACGTGCGGAGAGACCAAAGCAGGCGTAATTGATCGAGTTACGCAGTTTGTTGTTTTGTACCGCCGGCAAACATGATGAGCCAGCATGTTTAGTTTGATACTTTGGTACTCAAAACGCATAGAAAAAGCTTCATATTATAATAATAATAATAATATTGGATGGCTTTCGTGTGATACAAAGAATATACCGCACTTGCCATGAAAATACCTAACTCGTCCTTCGGACTCATTCGGTATTGTCATGGCTTGTGCGGTATATTCTCGTATAACACAGTGACACTCAAAGCCATCCAATATTATATAAATATTCTACCTACCTTGATATTTGTGTCCAGAGATCCAGATGCTACAAAATCCCCATACGGGTGAAAGTCTAGGCAACGCATATTACTTTTATGTCCTGTTAGAGTTCTGACAACTAGAAACAAAGCAAAACAGAGACAATGGCATGTATAAAATAACATTAATGCATGTACATGTATGTAGTAACTTACATAAGATCAATACAACTAGTAAAGATCAATCCTAGAATATTAATTACGTAAAATGACAGTTTGATGTAGTTTGTGGGACTACCTGATTTGTTTTCCGAATTTACAAAGTTGTTGGTTACCATCACAAAAATATCACTTTTTTCTTGATACAACGATCTGTTTGAATAACTAATAGGACATGCACATGACATTGACAATTCGATTCAAATTAAAGCTAGAAGAAAATATACCTGTTACAGTGTATCTCACAGCATATGTGACCTGCTCCCACAAAATGAATGTTAAGTCGCAAATTGGTAGTTTCAAAACCTTTTGCCCGCTGATTTGATCTTTGCTTGACCCGCACATATACAAGCCAGTGGTATATTCTTGTGAATGCCCATATGCCCAATTCACAAAGGACATACTTCTGGTTTGCAGAACACCCATTCACAGAGACATACTAAAACTGGCTTGAAGGTATGCGTCAAACAAAGTACACCAACTCAGCAGCCAGAATATCTTGAAAATATAAACTTGTGACTTTAAGCTCATTCCGAGGGGCAGGTCACATATGTAAACTTGAGTCCATTATGTAATATTGGACTTACTTTTAGCTGCTTCTAAATCCCATATTTTTAGAGAGCCTGACTGTGATCCTGCTGCTACCAACTCTTCACTGCTACTAAACCTTACACATTCAACAGGTGAATTGTGTCCTGCTAGACTCTGTAGTAAAATAAAGCAATGTTGTGTATGCATGTTACTTGTCATGTATTTTAGAACTTGATCACTCACATGCAGTAGGGGTATCAATCAATCCCATGTCTCGATACAAATCATGAATAACTAATCTACTTGACTTTCTGCTTTGTAAACATTTTTAAATAAGTATTCAGCACACTTGCCACCTGTCAACTCAGTGATTCTTAGACACAACTTGTAACGTACATTTGAGTGTATGATGTTGTCCACTGTACATGACTCACCAGTTGCACATGAACATTTAACCAATCACATGATGCAGTGTTGCAATAACATTAACTTTTCAAGATAGCAACATTTCTCATAATTATAAAGATCTACTTCTGCCATATATGTAAAATATTACAAAGATTACTTTCTGGATTCCATTTTTTTCCCAAGGCCTGCTTTCTTAACCAAACAGTGCATTGACCATGTCACCTTCCTGCTAGTTTGATCCTAACTTAATTTTAGTACCACATGGATCACAAAATGTACAGGGCTACTTTCACAGTTTATTTGACACCAGTTGGTGTGGTACTTACCATAATACAATTTGGTTTTCCTACAGCCCACATGTTGACTTTCCTGTCATCTCCACCAGTGACCATCACGCGGCCACTCTTTGGCCCCAATGATAGACAATTCACATTGCCACCATGGGCCACAAATTCCTCTGAAAACAAAAAATTTCAGGCATTAAACATACTGTTGTTTTTAATAAGGACAACAAATAAAAAGAAATAAAAGAAACTTCACTATCATTTTCAGCATCAAAATCACAGGAACAAGAAAGAACAAGGAGCTCAATAACTCTCCTCAAATAGGGTTAGGAGCAAGTCGAGGAGCTCCGGAGTGATTGAGCTCTTAAAAAATTAAGGTCTGGCTCCAGGGTTATAGAATTACATCTCATAGCACACAATAATTTTCAACATGCATGATTGCATTTTCAACAGCTCTTCCTATACCTTTGCACAGGAGCCAAGCGTTGTTAATCGGTAATGAATCCATAGTCCAGTAGCGTATACGCCGAACGCAAGGTTACGCGATGTACGCTGCGTTACGCATGAGCGCCAGTAAAATTTGTCATGCCTGGAACGTATGCATAAACATGAACTCTCTTACGTTGGCGGTAGCAGCTAAATATTACCGCTTTATTCTTTTGTTTTATTGCCGATATCAACAAGAAATACCGCGATCTGTGGTTGAGTGGCAATGACAAACGGACATTCCGAAATGAAAGAATCATGCGAATTAGACATCTTTAGCTTGTTTTACGTTGTTGAAAGGATTCAATCATATTTCACGTTGTTCATCACTGATTAACAACTCATGCGTCCGGGCGCAGCGTCTGCATGGTTTACTTAAGCCGGGGCAGCTAAAGCTGACCTCGCTGAAGTAAACAACTCAGACGACGCGGTCGCATCGTTGTTAATCGGTGATGAACAACGGTGAAACATGATTGAATCCCTAAATGTAGAAAAACTTGAAGCTTTTAATTGTCAGCAATTCTAGTATATCATCGGTCAAAAGTTTTGATTGTTTTTTTAAGTACGGTACGGTACCAGTAAGATGGCGTCATAATCAAAAAGAACTTTGAATTTGATGAACTTTTTCGGAACATGGAGGATGAAACAATAAAATCAGGGAATCCAACAGCTATTGATACTATTAATGATGCTAGTATGCAAGGTCATGGAACTGGAAATGGAAGTAACTTGAACATAGATTTAAACCATTGTGGCAGAATGACTTTGAGTTCGAACGGTTTGAATACGAGTTGGCGCCTCTTACTTGGGAGCAAAATTTGGGCGCCTAAATTTATATAGTTGGCCATGTGTTATGAGTTGGGGGTCTCATAGGCTGGAGCCCGGACATTTGCGCAAATTTTTTTGCATAAATGTTGAATTGTTTAATTATAAATTGTAGATACCTAAATAGGTAAATTATATACCAAATTAAAGCTCTTAGTGAGTGCTTCAAATTGGTACCTTAACTTTTAATATAGCATGTATACTTCAAAAGTTATAGCAGCTGAACGAAAAAAAAGTCAGGGTGGAGTCGGCCCATGATATGCTGGCCCATGATATGCACATTTGTGGTAATGTTTGCTCCAGCTTATTTACATGTACATGTTGTTTCTGATTTGCTTTTTTGCCCCAAATTAGTCAAATTGCCTAAATATGACAAGCCTGAATACTATTAAGGGGGTACTACACCCCTGCCCAAATTTGTGCCTAATTTTGCATTTTTCTTGAAAATTATAGCGTATTGGGGACAAGTAAGATATGTATATTATAGGGGCAAGGACTACAACTACTGAACTGGAAAATTTATTTCAGCACAGACAACAGTTGTGGAGTTACAGTAAAAAATGAGGGAAAACCAATATTTGATCAATAAATCAATAACTACTTACTTTAAGTTGCTGAATTTTCAGTACAGTAGTTGTAGTCATTGCCCCTATAATACATACCTTACTTGTCACCAATGTACTATAACTTTTGAGGAAAATGCAAAAATAGGCACAAAATTGGTCAGGGGTGTAGTACCCCCTTAAGTATCCTGAATGTGCAATCTTCAGAGTTTTAGGGTTTTAATTAAATTAATTAGCCAGGGTGGAGTCAGCTTACGATGTGCCTGCACGGAAAATGCCGGCTCAGGATATGCTCTTTTGCGGTGAAGTTTGCAAAAACTTATCAGAATTGCATTTCTGATTTGATACACACACTCACACAGTCATATTTAAATATTTAACTTACAAACATAACCTTGTTAATTTACATGTACAAGGTCTTTTTAAAAATCCTTTATTTTTTTTTTTGGGGGGGTCCAGGTATTTTACATGTTTAGTAGCGCATCATGGTAGGGGGGCAAAGACAAACAAATTCCCGGTGGACCCTGTGTTACTGTGAGTACTGGGTGTGATTATTGTGCAAGAAAATGTCAATTGTACACTATATTTTTAAGCCCAAAATTAAGTTCAAAATTTGTGTTTATCAAGCCAATTTTCAATTTCACACTGTGGGGGAGGGGGAGTTTCTTTGAGAAGGGGTAGGGTTTTTTTTTTTTTTTTTTGGGGGGTGAAATTTTCTTTTGTGTGGGTTGAGTTAGCTAACAACTCATTTTGGGTGGGGGATGGCTCAACTCCCTAATCCCCTTGGTCTTCACAATTTCAAAGGACTACATGTACTTAAAGTCATCTTCAATGTTTATCAGTTCTTCTTCTTCTTCTTTGTTGATACTGTCCAACACCCTTTTTATTTCAAAAGAGTCAACCGGACAGGACTGTGCGCATGTGGTTTACTTGTTACTTTCTTGCTGTTGTTGATTTGTAGTATTCTTTCACCGCCTCAGAGAAGTTTTCCTTGTCCGGGATTATAGTTAAGTTGCTGGGTAAAGAGTTCCAGTCAACCAAAGTTCTGGGAATAAAACTGTACCGGTACTTAAAACAGTCTTTATTGGTGGCGATAGGAATAAAATTGTTTGCTGTTGTTGATGTGTGCCTTAAATTCCGTTTGACCGGACGCAGGGCATTTTGCACTGGAATTGCGAGGTGACCCACGCAGGGGTAGCACTAGGTTTTAAAACCAGGGGTTCTCAGAACCCCTGAACCCCCTGAAAGTGTTAAAATATGCGCCAAATCCTAAAATGAGGGGTTCTCTAATCTGTTAAGTATTGAATGTACCATTTTTATATGTATCAGTATCAGATTTTGTGATTTTGGCTATTGATCTCGCTTTTCACGGCACGATTCTCGCCTGTAACCAACTATCTCGCTTTTTAAGAAAGTTCCCGAGCAGTTTACTTACTATAAAAGTGTTGCTTTATGCCATAAAAGTGCAGAATTCAACACCATTGGCACCACATGGAAGCAATGCTTTACTCAATAAAAAATGACATTTCATTGCAAATGAGTTCAAGTTTAGGCCAAATATTATGATATTTATTGGATTACTGGAGTATTATGACTATAAAACATAATTCAAGGGCAAATTTTTGTCATTTTTTTCTTCTCTACGGCCGATCATTGTGTCGTATTTCACTGATGGCATATCTCTACACACCACCCACAAAGCATTTCTTTCCGATCCCTAGAATTAGAAATTACCAACTCACGTACGTGTGTCATCATTCAGTACTGCAATAATTCATCAGCAGTGATTCTAGACAATATCGCAATCTGTGTAATTATGCCGGTGGTGTGTATTTTATTTCTATTTTTAAATTATGTTACAATGCTACGGCGACTTCAATTCAACATTTATGTTACATTGCATTTTATGTTACATAATTTCTGGACAGGCCGTAAATATTGGAGATCGAAGCTTTTATTTTTCTTTCACATGTTTTCATTTTTCTGCGCGCATGAAAACCCCTGAACTGATATGCAAAAATGAATATATGCGCCCAAACTTAAAAATATGCGCTGTACGCGCAGAAACGCAGGTTAGCGCGACCCTGGACCCACGATTGCCTGGTGAAAAATTGTCAATCTTGTGGCTTTCCTTCTATCGTTGAGGTTCTCCCACTCTAGTTCTTTCTTCATTGCTGTAACGCTTGACCTCCTCTTGTTGAGCATGTGTATTAGCACTGCGGTCAACTTAATCTCAGTGTTTGCGATTTTTTGTACCAGTACCTGTATCTTTCTAACGTATTAAAGTATAAATTCTGTACAAGAAACTTTCTCAGGAGGTAGTCATTCCAAAAGAAACGGTTTTGTATGTTGGGATTGACTTGCAAACATGGATGTGAAATTCTGCAAAGCAGCGAAACTTATTATTTTAAATCCTGTTGATGACTGTGATATCATACATGTGCAACCCTACTTCATGTAACTTCAAACTTCATATTTTGGACAGCAAATTTCAAAATACTGTGAATCATTAGTTGTACATTATGACTTGAATTTATATACATGATATGACATTCTTGCATTTTAGAAAAGTTAATTTTTCTAGACAGAGCATGATTTGTTAATTTCACCAAATTTAGCGCCATTTTTGAATGGAGCGTTTTAACCCTTGCGCAATTTGAGCACCGTAACAGGTAGAAAACATATGAGGGTGTAATTTGAACACACTTTCGTTTCCGTGTCACATGATCCACACGGTCAAATTCAAGGTCAAATTCAAGGGCAAAAGGTTTTACAATTTTAACTTGCTCATATTTATTAATTTAAATAATGACAGATTTGGATTCTTTATGACATTAGCTTTCCAATGACACCAATTTCAGCTCATTTGGACAAACGGTTGCGGAGATATGGTCGTTGAAAAATCTGCCACCGCGCCATTTTTCGCAGAAATCGCAAAAAATGGGCCACCCGTAGCGGGAGAACCGTACAAATGTAAGTCCGATTAAGCTCAAACTTGAAATTTCAGCTTTGTCAGCCAAAATCACCTTGTATACCAAATTAGAACAAATTTGAAGGAGGTCAGGTTTAAAATTACATTTTATTTGGGTGATTTGACATGGAACATGTGGAATGAGCCCACACCTCTTTTTACTTTTCATCAACGACATCAGTGAAGCTGAATCCAGTACAATTCGCCTTTTTGCCGATGATTGTCTAGTTTACCAAACAATCTTTGTTTTGTGACCACCCACCTCCTGTTATGCCCCTGCAGTATTCTACGGAGGACAACTAACCAAGTACCGTACCAAGTACCAAGCTATCGTGGGGGATGTGAGCAAATTTGTGGCTAGACAGCTCGAGCAAAAACAGTACGGTACTTGGTACTTTTTGGTATTGGTAACCTCCAAAAAAAAATGTCGGTGGATCCATCGATCGTTGAATTCACCGTTATGCCCGTACTGTTACATTCATTCATTAATCATGCATTTAAATAATAAATTAAAAAGTTAAAATTAAATTTAACATTAAAAAAGTGTCACTGTCAAGTGGAAAAATAAAAAATCTTGTCCAACTTCAGTTTCCATACTTACGTAGTTTCCATGACCGTTTGGTTGACATTATGCAAGGAAATTATGGCACTGAGCTGGGTCGATAGCAGTTTCTAATAATAAAGTTCTTTAACCTTCAAAATTATAATTTATAATCGGACTCAAGAAGAGTAGAGTACGGAGTCCATGACGAAGAATTCTGTCATCTAAAAAATAAATTGCACACAAATTCAAAGGACGACTGCCACTTTTTTGTTAATCAGATGCATTTCAGTCCGCTATTTACAACATATTTGTCATATCCGTTGATTATTTTCATCATCCATACAAACATATGTTGTTTTATAACACTGTAAAACACACAAATCTTCCTCCGAAGAACATCAATTTCATCTTCAGTCTGTGGCGGCGGCCATGGATTTTGACGATTAATTTATACCTTTGAAAACTTAGCTCTGATTGGCTACCAATAAATATTCATTTAATATTGCGACATCAAATTACATCCAAATTACTTTATGAAATGACACAGATATGTTATATTCTACCCTACATTGATCAAATATTCAATAAAAATTGAATTTTGTACTGTAAAAAAGGAAAATATTTAGAATAATCGTTAAAAATGAGATACTGACAACTTATGTACTATCCAATCGAAAGGCGTTTTACTGCAAACTTGGCTTGGGCGATCGCTAACAGCGCCATCGCCGACAAAACTTCGCAGCGCCAAGGTCAAAAGGTTATGTTTTGGTTGCACAATCACAACATTGAAAACACACCTCTTTTCCTGGCCTATAATTTAAATGATGATGCTGTCCAGAAATATAAGGATAAGTGCTGGTTTCAGAGCACTCTACAGACAATCAGTTAGATGCATTAGTTATGTTCAAGGCCAGTCACCAGAGCCAAAAGTTAGAGAGTATTTTTATTACATAGATCATCAAGGGCAGGTAAGCTTATCATAATAATTTTAAAAACAATAAATGAAGTCCATGAGTCAAGAAGTAACATTTTAGCTATTAATAATTAAGAGAAATTGTGTTGACTTGGTCCTTCAATCCAAAGGTAATCTTTCACTCTGACAGGAAGTAACTCGGAACAGACATATCTGGTCAATCAGGAGCCAGAATTCCAATCTGTGACTGATAGAATAAGAATTGCAACTCCTGCCTGTCAGTTCAACTCCTACTCTGGGCCTGATGCCTATCTAAAATACAGGTTAACATTTATTATCTTACATTATCTTGTTGTATTTCAGCTAGGACGCCATAGTTTAATAGAAAACCCAGATTTTTTTAGAACAATACGTACCGTACAATCTATTCATCAATATTCATGACTTCAGTGACCTCGATGACGGTGGCCATCATTTCTATTCACAAAGTCCATTGAAGTGAGAGAGAATTGTTGTGTATTTTCACAACATAAATTAACACAATAGAAATTAGCATCTCATGAATGTGCAACCATTCATTAGAAATAAGTCTGATCTGCTTTTACTTATGTAATGAGCTCGTAGCTGGGCTTTGGGCTGGCTGGCCAGAACATGGTCATGTTAGTTAATGATTGATTTATTCTGGGACTGATTTTTCAGACTAGATCTCTATCACATCATTGTTGTTGTAGTGGTATTGATTTGAATTTGGTAACTTGTTTCCTGTATGCAATTCTTATACAGACTTTGCAAATATAGATTGCTTCAATGGCACTGTAGCCACTGGCCAGCTAGCTGAGCAGTACCCAGTGTCCCAGGCCAGTTTTATCAAAGAACTAACGGGGTATTTGAAATTTATGTGAACTTGGTTTTAAAAAGCAGTTGTTGTTTTTTTGCAGTTATTTATGGATGACACAAAAGTGAAGAATTTCATCACATGCTTTAAAGGTAAGAAAATGTGAATGCAATGTAGTTTCTAGAGCAAATGTTGCTAGTGGTGGTTGTTAATAACCAAAGATGCTATTTCAAATAACACAATGTAGATTGTAGTGTACACTGCAGTTAATCACTCATTCACTAGTTGTCCTATCTGGTTCTGTCTTGGGCAAGTCATTCAATAAATGTTAATGTGGGCTCTAGCAGTGAGATGTTTTATGTTGATACTAAAGTCCAATTTGCAACTTAATCTTGAATGGCTTGAAGTGGTTGTGCTGTGTACATGTGTCTTGGTGGAGGATGTTCCATTCAGAAACTTTCTTGTGATTGACATTAACAGTCCTGAGAGGATGTTGTGCATTTAAAAAGTCCCAATTACTGGGGGGTTCTCAACTTAAGTTTGGGTGGAGATGTGCGACTGGGTCTACGAAAAACTACCAGCCCTTTAAAACCAAATTTGACTAAAAACACCCAATTTTGGGGAAAACTTTTGCAAATTTGTCTGAAAAATAATGAAAAATTGGCACTTTTTTTGAGAAAATTGTAAAAAAACAAGCTCTCTTGAACCAAATTTTCAGTATATTGAGAGCCATCAATAAACTAAAATGCACCAGAGTCTAAACTAATTGGCTAAAATGCACCCCAAATCTGCTGCACACCCTGTACCCTCATTTCCCTCCAGGGCCTGATTACCTGGTCTTCGGATGATTGGAAGTACTTGGTACTTGGTGGTTGTACTGGCCAACACTCCTGGCTGGAGTCAGACGGTCAGGGTAGTGTCTGCGCTTGTAGTTTTGCTTTTGCTTATTGGTCTTGCTTGGTTGCTTGATTTCTTGTGATCCCGTAGTGTTCTTGAAGTGCCGATTTGAAGGCTGCTGGTTTTATGATATTTGTGATGGGTTCTGGCAATGAGTTCCAGTCAGATATCGTGTTGGGTACGTATGAATGTTTATAGCAGTCTTTGCGGGTTTGTAATTTGGAGTATGAATTTGGATGTTGGTGCAGTGACAGACGCTGGACAGGCTGCAGAAGATTTCAGATGGGCAGGGATAGGTGACCTTGTCTAGCTTGTTGGAAGATGCATAGACGCCTGATTTGAAGACTAAAGATAACTCTTGATGTTACTTCCCCCAGTTAAAATAGGGGAGAAAATGTGCTTGTGAAATGGTGTGTAGATTAACATACATATTTAGCTTACAATTTTCTGTGTCTGTAATATTTTCTAGCAAAATATATATAACTAATAATCAGTTTTTCTCATAAATATACTTGTGTTGTTTGTGTATTTGTGATGTTTTATTAAGCAAAATAGTTTGTAATACTATGGGCCAAAATGCCTGAATGTATAAATAAAATTGAACTTGAACTAATCTTCTATTAAAATTACTTCATTTTACAGACACCAAGTTCTTGGCATTTTTCTTCAAGCGGCTCAAAATAAACAATAAAGAACGGTACAACGAACAGTTCCCCTATCTGTCACCATGTGGCGTGGAGAGAAATTTCATACGATGTGATGATAGGCCAATAGTGTTCACCCAAATCTTGGAACATGACAACACTTCTCCTGATAAAGGAGAGGAGGCATCATCAGAATGCTTGGACAGACTGTCATGCAATTTTACAGGTGATAAATATACAATTCCAATGGAACCAGAGAAAATCTGCATGCTTCCAAGAAGTGGGCGTATCTATCACCCAGCGCCTGGTAAAACTGGTGGTGTAGGTCTTATTAAATCTAGCGTTGCTATAGAGTTAAGTAAGCATTTTGAGTTTGGGGAAGCTGGAGAGTATGCTCCTCCGACACATTTCAACTGGAAAGGACAGCGATATACATTGACTAATGAACTTGTAGAATTGATGACGGATGAAGAAAGGGGAGAGATTGGTACATTGCCTTAAGGAGCAACCTTTTGTCATGAAATACTGGTACTATACCTATATTCAATGGATTTTCTTATGAATTTACAATATCCTTTTTCCAAACATGATGAGAAAACTCATCATTTGTATAGACCACTTGACATGTAACATCATTGCCTGGCAGTATGCGCGTGAATTATGGCAATTTCCATTGTTCTTTGCCCTGCAGTGTGTGTACGCATCGTAGTTTGCTCAGGGCACATGCATTTTAAATTGCCCACCACATTTGATATAGTACAAGAAAGCCATTGAACAGTGTAGCAGTTCATTCAAGCATATCGATAGACCAGTCTCTCGCCTATGTTGATAAACAGTGATGTCAATTGGTCTATAGGAAAATCAATTGGATTACAAGTTCTGTAATTATTATTCAATATAGATTTGTCAGCTCTTTGGACTACACCGTCACTCACATCATTTAATTTTAAAGGATAAACCTCCTCTTTCCTCCCTCCCTTCAGATGCAGACTTCACAAGTGAATAATATCACTCTGTGGCAGTTGAGATTGATTGAAGTAAGAATTAATTCTCTCCCTTCACTCAAATGCTGGGGGTAAAATTGTTTACCAGTTAGGCAGTGTATGCTTTCTTGGGAGTGGCCAATATCTTCAATTCTATTGGTCCCAGTAGGACCAAAGTGTGTGTCTGCACAGACCGACCAGTTAAAAATGAAACAACAACAGCCTTCAAGAGAAAACTGAAAAATCTTAAGAAATCAGAATGATCTTGACTGCAGAAACAAGTTGCCTTGTCAGCAAAGAGCTCTCTTTGTGTGTGATCATTTTGTAATTGGAAACAATCTGCTCCAATAAGATAACCATCTATCCATCATTTCTTTCTGTTCACCCTATGTGTAAAGATAATAAAGTTCATCTTTTCCTTCATCCTGTAATTGAGGACTGCTATTCTCTTGATGTGCCACCAGTGGGGAAAAAAAGGTTGAAAAATAAAGTACTTTATGTCTCGATATAAACCCAAGTTTGATTTGTAGTGTGATACTGAATCAAAACCCAACTACCGGTACCCTGGCGGAAACGGTAGTTCAATTTTTTTTCTATTGTCCCAAACAATAGAAACCAGCCCCAACGTTAACCGCACATTCTGCCAGGGTGCTGATAGTCAACCAACAGTTGGGTTATGAAGCCATCCCTTGAATGCTGTACGTACACATACGAATTAAATCTTGAATTATTAT
Source organism: Amphiura filiformis (assembly GCF_039555335.1). Classification (NCBI taxonomy): domain Eukaryota; kingdom Metazoa; phylum Echinodermata; class Ophiuroidea; order Amphilepidida; family Amphiuridae; genus Amphiura; species Amphiura filiformis. The sequence goes on from NC_092643.1 coordinate 27,552,733, forward strand.
ATGTTGTATGAATCTGCAATAAAACATTAACAGTGTGTGACATTGGTACTTTTGTCTGTTTGTGAATGGTTTGTGCAGGCCGGGCTGGAAATAAGACAAGTGTTTGAACTTTGAGCTAAACCCTTGTGGGATATTTTGCTGATCTGAATCACCTGACGTTCATAAAACTCATTATAGACCAGTATAAGACCAGCCATAGACCTCACAAAATTGTGTCTTTAGGTTCATAATTTTAAATGGGTGTTTTGGCGAAATTTATTTTCAACATATGGTCTTCAGGTGACAGCTGATCGAAAATACAGGTATTTTGGTGGCACTTGGTGTACATACATGTACTACGCACTAATTGAGATTTCTGTTAAATAGCATCGGGTAAGGATTCAGGTTGGCCAGGTACCTCCCATGAATATTTTACTCCTAAATGATTTAATCAAAAAAAATATTACAACCCTGATAACATTCTAACTAGTTGTGCCATTTCAAGCTATTACATTTCCACATATGTATCAATATCATTTATCAACTTAATACAAAGGAGCTCCAAGTAAAAACCCAGTGAGTCACCCAAAGTGGCATATATTCCAAAATTGGGGCTGAAACCAAGGGTTGCTATCCACTGGTATTGCAATGATAGTTTAACATTTTTTATTTTGACACAGCTAAAATTGATCATTTGGCTAGCTTTCAGCACTACAACACAAATCAAAATTAAATATAAGTGTATGTCTACTACACGTAACCAATTTACAAAAGAAGTTACTTGCATTATATTTTTAGTTGTTTTAAGGGGGTACTACACCCCTGGCCAATTTTGTGCCTATTTTTGCATTTTTCTCAAAAGTTATAGTGCATTCGTGACAAGTAAGATATGTATATTATAGGGGCAAGGGCTACAACTACTGCACGGAAAATTCAGCAACTCAAGGCAAGTAGTTATTGATTTATTGATCAAATATTGGTTTTCCCTCATTTTTGACTGTAACTCCACAACTGTTGTCTGTGCTGAAATAAAATTTCCAGTGCAGTAGCTGCAGTCCTTGCCCCTATAATATACATATCTTACTTGTCACCAATGCACTTTAATTTTTGAGAAAAATGCAAAAATAGGCACAAAATTAACTAGGGGTGTAGTACCCCCTTAAAGTTGACATCTTTGAAGACCGGCTTCATTTTCATTATTAGTACCTCACATTCTTATTTTTTCTTCATTTTTATTTTTCTCAAGGAAAAACATGTTTTCCGTAAATGTCCATGTTTTCTGGGTTTTTTCCTTAAATTCTGTGGATTAGTCCGTTTTTTTCATGACACAGAAAACTTGCCACTTAGTCCAAGCAGTAGTCCAAGCCACAAAAGCAACAAGAGACATTTGTCATTTTTACATTCAATATTTTAATATTTTCAATACTTTTTCATGAACAAAAACAAAATATATATACAAACTTCAGTTAACAAACGTCTTTAATTTATATCTTAATATATATTTCATTCAATTCAGTGCACATCACTTCTGTATCAATTTTTGTCCAAGAAAACATTCCGATAAGAAATATTATTGTGATGAAAAAGACATACAAACCATAAGGAAATATACTCTTTTTACAAAGTGCAAATGGGAGAGGATCAACTGACTAGTTGTGATTGCTAATTAGTGTACATCATGAATAATTATCATTTGCATAATACTGCTGTATCATTTCAAAAAATAGAAAACATGAACGAGATGTGACAGAACATGATTATATAGCAAAACAGGAAATCGATATATAGATGGCAGAAATAGACTTAAATGCATTTCCATTGGGCTTTTGAAGTATTCCAGTTCAAATCCACACACCCCCTATGGAAAACATATGACTTTAATCTTCCTCACAGGGAGTGCAAATTTCAAGTGGGATTACCTGAATGGGTGACTCCACTTGACATTTATAGTCTGTATATCTACCTTGAGTCACCGGCACTAGCTTTGAAGTTCAGTGTGTTCTGCGTTAGCTTAGCGTTACTTGGTGCATGTACAAACTTTAACGTGCGCGATCAACATGCCGCATATGTATACACAAGAAACCATGCTATGCCAACGCAGCACACGCTGAACTTCAAAGCTAGTGCCAGTACTAGTGGCTCGATGTAGATATATAGACTATACACCCCCTGTGTGGGAGATTAATGTCATGTAATCCATGGGGTGTATAGATTTTAACTGGAATATCCCATTAGCTGCTGCATGTATGGTTCCCAGTGATTTCAATATATATTGTGTGAATTCATACCTGTCATAGGCAATCTTACACAGGGTCTCCCCGTCAGTCCGAAAATCTGTTAGGGTAAGGGTTAGGGTTAACCCTAAAAGGTTTTTGGACTGATGGGGGTTCGGATTGATGGTGTTTTAGACTGACACGGTATCCCCTTTTCAACAGCAGTTATGGACATACATCTTTGTGCCACTAAGCCATCAAAGTATTGTACAAGACTTCATGCATGGAATGTTAGTGCAATTACAAGCAGCAAGGTTGTAGAGTATAGAGACGGATTTTCATGTGCAGTGGCAATAAATAACTATCACTTCATTAAATTTGTTAACTTGCCAGAAATTATGTCTTATGGTATTGTTAAAGCAGTAATGGGTTAGTCTATTTGAAATCCATACAGATACACCCTATTGAAGACATGCCCTTAAGCTCCCACACCAGGAGTGTACATTCCAAATGTAATGCGCCTATTAAGCCACTTGCAGTTCTGCCATTATGCACTATGTGCGGGAGAGCCTCGAACTGGCAGCATACATGAATGGGAATTGAACCAGTCATATAACATTCTGTGTAAGGTTACGTAATTCTTCCTTTCATGTATGCTGCCAGTTCGAGGCTCTCCCGCATATAGTGCATAATGATGAACCGCAAGTGGCTAATTCAGGTAATATAATCCCATTTGTATTCACACTCCCTGTGTGGAAGATTAAGATCATGTCTTTCATACACGGTGTATGGATTTCAATTGGATAGCCTAATTTTTCGCATTCTTGCATTTTTAATTTTGCAAATTTGTTAATTTCTACATAAAACTTTCAATGTAGCACAAAAATGTGTATGTACGAGGGGGTATCCAAAAGTTTTTGACATCACCCATAAGGAAAAGAGCTATATTGATGAAATTTTGTCAGTGTAATCACTGGTCCTTATGTACATTATGGTCCAAAAATGGTCTCATAAGTATGTTTAATTTTTTACAGGTGGCGCTATGATGGGCAATAGGCGCATAACCTTTTCATTATAAGATCGTCCACTTTTTTGAGTTTCTTCACTGTGGCCGCATCATCCGTAAATGATTGACGTCCACTTCTTGGCTCATCTGTAAGGGACATGCGGCCAGTTTGGAAATTCCTTTTTCAAAAAGCAACAGTGCCATATGATGGGCAATCATCACCGCAGATAGCTTTTATTTCATCATAGATTTTCTGAGCATTGTAGGCCTAACCCTCCAAATGCAGGAACTTAATCAATCTGCGTGCCTCAATTTTCACCATCTTACAGGTTATGCGCCTACTGCCCATCTAACGCCACCTGTAAAGAAAGTAAACATACTTATGAGACCATTTTTGGACCATAATGTACATAAGGACCAGTGATTACACTGACAAATTTCATCAATATAGCTCTTTTCCTTCTGGGTGATGTCAAAAACTTTTGGATACCCCCTCGTATACAGTATTAATCTAACAAGTTGTGTCTATGAGAAACAATTGCAAGTTCTTGTACAAATTTATATATTGTAAATGGATTAAAAATCATCAATGATTTTAAGATTTACTTGTGACATGTTATTACCACTGATAATCATGATATTTTTGTAAATTAATTTCACACACAGCAACCTTTTTAATTTCAATTTACCACAAAATTCAATTTTGACATATTTGCATGTCATTTCTAACACTGATGAACCCTGTGGGCACTACTGCCTTTCTAATCATCCAAATAACCAATCAAAATTTCTTCTCAATTTTAAGCTTTATCCCCTTCTATTGACTATTCTTACCATACATATCTCTGATTGGCTCAATCATGAAATAGCCCTCTTTGTAACAAATTAAAATAGCTCATGGGTTCATATTGTACTGCACTTCAAATGGGTTATTCCAGTTGAAATCCATACATCCCATATGGAAGACATGACCTTAATCTTCCACACAGGGAGTGTGAATTGGGTTACCTGAATGGGTGACTCCATTTGAAATCTACACACCCTGTGTGGGAAATTATATTAAGATCAGGTCTTCCATACGAAGTGTATGGTTTCACCTTGAATAGCCCAATGCTGGTATTGGTTAGGATTATTTGTAGTATAAAAAGACAAGTAATTATCAATATAATGATAATAACTAATAGATCAAAATCACTATAAAGTAACAACAAAAACCCATGGATGTTCAGGTTGTATAAACTATTAATCCAATATGGATCACTCAACATTTAAAACTTAACAGCAGTGAATGTATACAAACCAATAGAGGCCGTCAGCCTTTTGCCATCTTGTGGGTACAAATGATCTGTGTGTTCATGCTTCGGACACTACGCGCAGGCCGCAGCTTGCCACGCAGCTCAACGTGGTGATTTTGCTGCTCACGCATGGAGATCGAACGACCATCACAGTGTGTACCCACAAGATGGCGGCATATGACGTCACGCTGACGGCCTCTATTAAATTTGTAGGTTGGAAACACCAAACAGTCACAAAAGTTAGTTGAAAAGAGTGCAAGAAGCCCTACCATTATTTCATCATGCTTAATCATATACATTGTTGTATCTAAAGTACACAAAATACACATTATTTGAAACATGCCAAAACTTTTCTACATGTAAAATAGAGTTATAGCCTTTAGTTTTAAAAGGGCTTAATGTGTATGTAGATGTGGATACTCTTGTTTTAATCTGGATCTACTCTTATAGTGATACGGGCAATACAACAACTGTGATTAATAGCACATGACATCCACACCTGCATCACAATCAAATTTGCCTCTGGCTAAAGGTGATCACTATTGTGATGTGCACACTTGTTCCAGATGTAGCCACCTGTACCATACTAGTGTGTATATATGTGAATAACATAATTATACCCAACTGGCAAGTAATCACAGAAGCTTAATTAAGAGCTGAATCATTTTGAATTTGTTACTTTCAAACAGACCTTTTAGGTATTAAATGCAAAATTTGTAGAGTGAGGTTATATCTTATGTCACACTGGTATAGCGTCAAAAAATTAGGGTCTGTGCCTAGTGCAAACTGGGTAACCATGTGTAACATGGCCAATACTGGACCTACTAGCTGTCATGCAGTGCTGTCCTCTTTCTAATTTTAATACATAGTTCAATTGATGTGTGGTTTATAACTTGCACTCAGTTAATCAGTCCCTTTTGAGCAAAACAAACATTTTGTTTTTCTTGACAATTTGACTCGCACATAATATATCTTAATATACAAATTCTTAAACAGAAACATACATTATTTGATAACCAAGTATTTTTTTCTATAACATAAATTATCTTAAATAAATAATCTAAACTTTTCACAATAATTTACAGCTTGATTCACACTCATTCATCACCAACTGCTTTTATACAAAAGGCACAGTGTGGTGAGTGAATGGACTATTCCAGTTGAAATCCATACACCCCCGGTGGAAGACATGACCTTAATCTTCCACACAGGGAGTGAAATTTCAAATGCAGATACCCATTCAGGTAACCATATTTGAATTCACACCCCCTGTTTGAAAGATTAAGGCCATGTCTTCCATAGGAGGTGAATGGATTTCAACTGGAATGGCCCAATAGGGGAAAGGAATTAACACAGCAAAAGTTAGTAGTTAGAAATTCATAATTGTTAGACCATTCACAGTTCATTTAGCTGAAATAGATGTATGTTATTTAGGGTAAAAACAAATTGTTTCCTTGTCCTCTCCCAACCAACCCATATCCTGATAATTGGAAGACAAGTTTTTACGCTATAAAAGAATATCAACCCTCATTTCTGAAATTCCAGAAAAAGCTTTTTCTCTTTCAAAGTTGTTGATATATCCTGAAAAGTTTTTTAAACAGTTTCTTCGCATTTCAAAATGGTTTAAAAACATGAATGAAGTAATACAGTAGAGAAATATCCCAAATTCATCCCTCCTATTAAGTTTTTTTTAATTTAAAGCTAATCAGGCCTATGCATGTTTTGGCTATGACCTTTAAAAATAATTTTTTTTAAACCACCCTGTCTTCCATGGAGAGTGTGAGGACAGGCAAACAATTTGTTCTATAGGGATTTGGATGCCCTGTGATATAGGAAAGCATGTACAAAATGAAGTCATGCATAACACAGGCATTAAATACACACATGAGCTAATGGACATACATCTTTCTGCCGCTGAGCCATTGAAATGGGCTATTCTAGTTGAAATCCACACCTCCTATGAAAGACAAGGAGTAATAATTTCAAATGGGGTTACCTGAATGGGCGACTCCCATTTGAAATCCATACCCCATGGGAGATTATTATGGTCATGGCTTCCATAGGGGTGTATGGATTTCAACTAGAATAGTACAATGAAGATGTTGGCCTAAAAGATCAGTCCATATTAATTTTATCTGCACAAATCACAATTAGTTTCTTCTTCAAACATGATACAGAAAATCAATCTACAGTTTTTAGCTGTATCTTGGTGTAGGTACTTCCAATGTTAAATCAAATTTCAAAACAGTTTACAGGGAAAACAAAATACAACAATCAAAACTAATGATGCAAACACAAATACAAGATAACCGCATATAACAAAACTAACAAGAAAAACAAAGGCAGAATTTACATGTAGGCCTACTTGATATTTAACTGACATCTTTGTTAGAACACCTATATAAAGCAAAGTGTACATGCATGTGTTTAGACACAAATCTTAGTTCTGCATAATTGCATCCAATTACATGATTGGTAAATAAATTATCAGCAAAGCAATTGCAGGTAAAAATTTTGATGTATTGAGAACTGCTAATACATTAAGTAGTATAAACAGAGTGTACGACAATGTGCTTGTCAATGTCAGTGCAAGAGAATGCCTGTAGAACACAAGCCAACATGATACTAGCATCTCAAAATCTCACAAAAGTGTAACAAATAGATATGTTATAGTGAGGGGACTATATGCCAAAACTTTGCTCCACTACAGTTTGTCCACTCTGAAGTACAAAGTGACAATGCGTGCGTATACAACGCGATAACAGTGCGTAGTGCTGCATATTTGCTGCAGGTACGCGTGCCTTCAAAGTCGGCACAATGTGTGTGTCCGCGTCTGTACTTTGTTCTTCAGAGTAGACTGACTGTAGTAACAAGTGAGAAATGTTGGATTTTGGGTAAAACACACTGCAATAAATGCAAAGTCACAATATGCAAAGTGCACTTGGGAGGTGCTACAGTCATGAGTGTGTACACCATTCAATATCAATCCATGATATTACGAGCTACACCTATTACTGAAGTAAATTGTTTAATTCTTCCGTGGTGTGCGATATTTGTCAAGCATGAACACAGAAGTGATAAACAGTCATGCTGATTGGCTGATCAACCCGTTATGATAACAAGACGATTGACCATTGGTATTCAGCGCGTAGAAGAGGAAGAGACCTCACTTCTACCCGATCACCAATCGCCCCATCCTTGGAAGAATTAATAAATTTACTTTAGTTGAACAAAATTTACTGTATGATTCCAGGGCACTGTTATACAGCTGCTACATAAACATTGCAGTGAATGTTATAATAAAATAATATATAAATGTAGGCATTACATAATGCCTTAAATCCATAATTAAAATGGATATTGAAGTGCTTTACATTTATTTTGCAGCTGCCACTAGGATACAACACATCATTTGGCAGTCAACAATAGCGCCAGAATGACTACCCCCTAACATCTCCCCATTTTACACCAGGGTGGAGTGAATATAATTTTGAATATATTTTGAACTACACAAGCAGTTTCCTCAGGCTGTTTATATTCATACACCACATGTCGGTGTAAGACAGTCAGAGTTTACATCAGGAATATGCATGTATCACATTATTTTGAAAGTGCTTTCCTGCATTTTGCCATCAAATTTGTTTAATTCCAACAAAATGCATCTAAAATAATGTGAAACTGCATCAAATTAAACATCCACGAAAATTGCATCTTAGACAGTTTCTCTCGATTTCAACAGTATCTCATTATAACATGATATTAGTGGAGAAAAGAAGGGAATCAAAATTGGGAATCATACCAAGAATCTCCTGATTTCAATAGGTTTTTTGAGTTGCATAAAGTTTTCTCAATCAAAAAGTGTATGGATTGGTGCACCTACATGTACTCACACAAAATTCAGTATTCACATAATCATGCATACCATCAAATATGATCACAAAATATTTTGATATCAAATTTTTCAATATCATACATTATCAATCTTTATGTACATCAAATAAATTTGGTTGTCTTCAACCTATGCAGTTGTTATTACACTGAATATATTTTAATTTTTTCCTCAAAATAGTACTTCAAGCAAGGTGTTCAGAAGACACACAATATAGTAAATTCCATTTTAAGGGAGAGGGCATCAAATATCAAAAGCATTATATAAATATTTCATAATTCTATTTCAAACCTCTCTTATCTGGCCATAATGGGAGCTAAATTCAGATAAGTGAATTTTAATGTAATTCTGTATTGAATGTCTCATTGAAACAGCAAAATCTGACTCAAAATGGGGGTAATCAAAGCTGTAGCATTGCACCCCCCCCCCCCCAAATGCCAAGCAGAAGAAACAATATTGGAAATCAGCACTTTTTTGACAAAAATGTCAAACAAGAAGGTCCACCTGTTTTGGGAAAAAACATTGAAATTAAGGGGGTACTACACCCCTGTGGTAAATTTGTGACTATTTTTACATTTTTCTCAAAAAATAATAACACTGTGGTAACAAAAGTTAGGTATATTATTGGGGTAAGGAATCCAATTACTACACTGAAATTTCAGTGACTCAAGACAAGCGGTTCAGTATAATATGATAGGAAATGAGGTACATCCTAGCGGTACCTTATTTTTATCATAAATAACGAACCGCTTGTCTTGGGTCACTAAAATTCCAGTGTAGTAATTGGATTCCTTGCCCCTATCATATAACTTTTGTTACCACTGTGTTATTAGTTTTTGAGAAAAATGCAAAAATAGACACAAATTTATCGAGGGGTGTAGTACCCCCTTAAGCCCTTTAAAGGTCTACTTTTAAGCCGCAGTAATAACACTAAAATGTGGTATATGAGTGCTGTATGCCTTCTAAATGCTTCAGAGCATGAAATTAAGGTCCCAAAGCATTAAAAACACGTTTTTCTATCACATGTTCAGATAACAGAGAGATCCGTATAAAAGTTGGGAAAATTGGGAATAAAGCGTATAAATTCGGGCTAAAAAGCCCCAAAATGGGCTGAAAATAAAAGAAATTGCGTAAATCTGGACTACAAAAAAACCTAAATTCTGTAAAAATACAGAAAACTTTTATCCCTGGTCCAGATAAGGGAGGTTTGACTGTACATGTTTGTTTTGTTATTGATAATTTATATTTCATACAAATGAGGCAATCCTTCTTTCAATCCATAATTGCGCTACAGTGTATTGCATTTGAAATTCATACACACCCTATGGAAGACATGACCTTAATCTCACACACAGGAGTGTGTACATTTCACATGGAGTCACCCATTCAGATAATCCCATTTGAAATTCAAATTGGTTGAAGATTAAGGACATGTATAAAAGGAATGTATGGATTTCAACTGAACTAGCCCATTGACCCTTTGCACAGATCTGCCATCTTGTTTGTAAAACGAGGTTCTCCGTGCAAACAAATGCACAAAAAGGGATTCAATATGGCAACTCGAGGTATATGTTGCTAAGGGAAGAGCAAGTCTGATTGGTCCTAAACAGATAACTGTAAAGTTGCCAGACTTTCCACATACAAGAGTTTAGTCGTAACAAAGTGACCTTTATAAACCTTGTGAGCAAAGCATGTGATCAAAATTAAACCATTGGCTGAATGCAAGAAAGTCATATCGAGGAGTCAGTGACACAAAGACGTAACTCCATTTTTTGCGAAAATGAGATTTTGATATCAAATTTTTCATTCAGCACACCATTGAAATCAATGGCTAGTGAAACATAGGCTTAACTACGTAAGTCAATGTAGAGCATTATCTTTAAGGGGGTACTACACCCCTCGATAAATTTGTGTCTATTTTTGCATTTTTCTCAAAACTAATAACACAATGGTAACAAAAGTTATGTATATTATAGGGGCAAGGAATCCAATTACTACACTGGGATTTCAGTGACCCAAGACAAGTGGTTCATTATTTATGATAAGAAATAAGGTACCGCTAGGATGTACCTCATTTCCTATCATATATATTGAACCGCTTGTCTTGAGTCACTGACATTTCAGTGTAGTAATTGGATTCCTTACCCCTATAATATACATAACTTTTGTTACCACTGTATTATTATTTTTTGAGAAAAATGCAAAAATAGTCACAAATTTACCACAGGGGTGTAGTACCCCCTTAAACTCAATTTTCTCAGAATGGCCAAAATGGAGAAACTTTGTGTCACTGACCCCTCGATATGTGCATAATAAAAATAATAACAGAAGCTCTTACAACCTTCTTCCATGCAACCATTAACATATTATTACACAGGTTCAAATTTGGTCAAATTATGTGAATCACATTTCATCATTATTTTTTTAAATTTTTATACAAAATATATTTGCAGGAATCAACTATGTATATTCCACACACTTGTGCATATTAAATGTGATTCTTACAAAATATGACAAAATTGAACCCCTTGATCAATAATGCACTGTACAAATATGTGCCCTAGCCTCCATGACTTCACAAATAAATCAACCACAATAGAGGCTGTCAGCCTTTTCCGCGGGATCCGCCATCTTGTGGGTATTGCCGTTCTGCATGTCATGCGTTAGACATTACACCCCCGATTATGTGGAAGTTGCAGCATGTGACGCACCTCTTCAGTCAAGCCTCAACGCGGTGATCTTAGCAACAAGGCACTATGTACCCACAAGATGGCGGCATTGACGTCACAATGACTACCTCTATACAAACCATTTATCCACATTTCATACCGTAAATCTGCACCGATTCATCACTAATTATTTCATGAAATCATCCTCAGGCTGTACCATAATTAATGCCAGCCTCCTTAGGTCGGCCCGTAATTAATGCCAGCCTGAATTCCAGCAGCATGTACATGATGAAATCTTCTTGTAAAACATTTAAATATCAAATCTAGCTCCCTGATTGGCAAGCATTTAAAACAACTTCGGGCCCAGCCCTGATTATCTCAGTCCGTCACATCACAGTTTTTGCATGACATCACAAGTCTACATTTATAATATATATTTCAGTGTTTCAGTGTGTTTCTTTGCTGAAAACTTCCATTGTTCCAGGTTTCACCCACGACAGTCCTGATGTCTGCGCGTTTTTTGCACCTTCGCTATCTTCTTTCGATTTCTGTAAATAGATGGAAAAAAATTGGGAGACAAATTATGATTCGGTTTCAAAGTAAAACCAAGATAAGAAAAAGAAAACACTTAACATTAAACACTTGTGAACAAAATATTACAAGTGGCGTGAATGTGATGATAGTATATACTACAGCAGTGCATTATAGCCCTTCTCTGAAAAATCTTTATTTTCCATAAAAGGGTAGCTTCCTGCTAAAATTGTGAATAAGCAGCACTGATGTAAGACAAAAGCAAACATCAATATTGTTTGTAACCTATGCCTTGAAGACCAAATACTTATACTAGTGACTTGTCAGTCACTATTCATAATATAATGACACTGTCAATGTGATGCATGTGTGATGGGCTGGCATTCTTAACATACTATGCAATTATGACAAGTGCCTTGAAGTATTTTAAATTTACCCACTGAAAAAGCATTAGCCAACAGACAGCTAGTACAGAGGTACAGATAGTGCCCAACTGGCAAAGTCCCTGTGATTTGTATGGAATAAGAATTCACCCATATATTTAAAAAGCCTTAATGTATGATTTCCTTCCAATTTTAAATTTGTTATTATATACTCAAAATCCTGAAATAATGCTAGTAATAATTATCGGGAAGGGTTTCTGTCATTTTGAGCTGAAATAACAAGGTAAAGTGAAAGACACCCTGCTGGTATGTTGGCCATTAAACACGCATTTCTATAGGAGGACATAATGTCATAATTCTTTGAATTATCACATTATGCCGAACTTTGCTCTGTTGACCTACAAACAAACACAACAATTTTGGCCAATTCCATTTAGGTGCAAGTAAGGACATGTGTAAACATTACAAATATGCCAAAAAATCAGGTTTGAAAAAAATTAACCAATTTCATATTATAAGATCGTAGATTGTGGCTTTAATGAGGACTGACCATTGTATTGCCTGCATGTGTCTAACAAATCACACATGACGTTACATTGTATATGCACTCTTGTTCGTGAAAGACTTTGCCAGTTGGTACACCGTCTGTTTATTTAGGGATTCAATCATGTTTCACCGTTGTTCATCACCGTTTAACAGCGATGCGGCCGCGTCGTCTGCGTGGTTTACTTCGCGAGGGCAGCTTTAGCTGCCCGAGCTAAGTAAACCACGCAGACGAGCTTGACGCGAAGTTGTTAAACGGTGATGAACAACGAAACATGATTGAATCCTTTCAACAACAAAAAGAAGCTAAAGATCGTATAATTCACGATTATTTCATGGGGAAATGTCAGTTAATCATTGTCACTGAGCCTTACAAAAACTTCGATGATTTCTCTGTGAATATCATCAATAAAACTATTAAACTACAGAATAAAACGGCAAAATTTAGCCGCTATCTGAAAATACTGAATTCAACTTGTAAGCTTGCATACGCACAAATGTTCCAGGCATGACAAATTTTACGCGCTCTCGCGTAACGCGTAGTCTCGCTCGTGTTCGCGTATACGCTATAGTAAAAGTGTGGATTCATCACGAATTAACAACGGTTGGCTCCTGTACAAAGGTATAGGAGGAGTTGTTGAATAGTCTATATGCTGCTGACTTGCAACCACTAGACAATATTTGGACAGTGCAAGTGAGAGGTAGTGAGAGACCAAATATTCTTGAAAAACATAATTTTAACCATTTGAAAGCATTTCTTGATTACATTCACAATGACAAATTGATAGACATGTAAACCAGAAATTTACCACAGTTCTAATTGTAACATCAGGAGGGGCCTTTTTTAAATGGTGGAAAACCCCTGTTTGGTCCACTTTCGTATACACTACAATACCTGGAAAAAATGAGGCGGCCTGTTTTTTTCAAGTACGTTAGGCTCTTCTACTGATCACAAAACTTCCCTAAAATGTTTCTTATACATTTGTAAGGCTATAGAACTTCTTCATTAAAAAGTTTTAGAAAAAAAAAAAATAAGAATCTTCACAAAATGAAGCGGGAGGGGACACTATAAACATGTTTGTTTTTTACTCAGCCTTAAGACTCGCAGATTTATAAGTGGTAAATTTTGACAATAGGACACAAAAATGAAACATTTGTGACATGATCAAGGGGAATGAGTCACATGTCGACCCTGGTCGAAAATGAGTTTTACATATGTTTCTAAATAGGACATTTAGAGCTTTCTGAAACTGAAAACCCCATGTTGATACAACTTTTCTTTGCAATGTTACATCAATTTATCATTCGCTGAAAACAATGTATAACAAAAGAATTTTAACACTTTCCTTGCCAATATCTCAAAATAAATATTAGCGACATCCGACTCATTTCCCTTGATCGTGTCACATTTGTGTTCTGGTTGAAGTATAATCACACAGTTTAGAATTTTGGTCCCAACTCACTTTTCATCTTGTGATTATAATTCAAACATCACACTCACATACACTGTATAATAGCCAAGGAGATGGAGAAAAGTATTATTACAAAAGTGATTGGTTAGCTGAATATTCACAACTGGTGAACTCACAAGCACTGACAATTGGACAAGATTAGATGCATGATTGGACATACAATACTTCCCTTTACAAAACTGTACTCGGGTTCATCTATAAATAAGGTATATTGTTCAACACACAGAAATTGGTTAATTGTTTTGAATATATGTACATTGTCAGTGCAGTACTAGTGATAAATTATAACAAATTTGCAATAGTGTAAGTATAATGAAACAACTAATTAAAAGGTTGTGAATGTTTTGAGTCATCCAGTAATATAAAATAGACAATAATATGAATCAAATTCTGGACTTGCCAACGATTTTTAGTAACGTTGCGACTCATGTGACCAAACCATCAGCCAAGTCTCTGCGCAGTGAGTCTGATGAAGATCCGGCGAATGGGTCGCAATGTTACTATAAATCGTTGGTGAGTGCAGAATTTGATTCATATTATTGTCTAACCAACTAAAAGGTTTTTTTGTCTATCAGTAAGGAAAGAAGGAACAAAAAAGGAGAGAAGACAAACAAAGAAGTGGAAGTTTTCTTCCGGGTTTCGACCCCTCGCGCGCCAAGCACTCCATCGGCGACCAGTAGCCACATGTGCTTTGATGCCCCGGCCAGCAAAAGCGTGCTATAAATGAGTTTGGGTGATTGCTTTTCATCGCCTCAAATGGGATGCATACATGCTTATGTTTATTTTATAGAGTTAGGGTTATAAGCATAGCACATTCCTTTTCTTGAATTTTGAAGTGACTCAAGCCACAATACTTTCCAGTAGCATGATCCCAATTATCATTGTATCATTGTATCAATGACCACAAGTTGACCTCCACTTGTTGTGGAGTATGAGTTTTTGTTGCTGACTCATTTATAGGTCATTTTAAGATTGTATAAACATATTGGGCTGGTTTCTCCAAGCATGGCTAGTGTTCAGACTTCCTAAGCCACAAGGTTGAAGTCCAATTAGTCCTATATACCAGTGCTTACAATTTCACATCATACATCACCTAGAAAGAGAAATCAATCAAATGGATCCACATTGGCTTAGGAAGCCTGACCACTAGCCAAGCTTAGAGAAATCGGATCATTGAGGCTAAAAAACAACTGTCTTGTGATAAACTGGACTATTTGTGATCCTAGTAATGAATATGATACAAAGACTCATCTTCATCCTTTTGCAAAACCAGACTGTGTAGCAATCCCAAAGGGTCAGATAGTCTCAAGATAATTGACGCGATTCCAAATACAGTGCGCCACCTACGATCACGCCTGGCTGATCAACTTCGCGCAGAGCATCATGGGTAAAAGTCGACATCCATGACGCGTCGACGATGAACCATCGACCCTGGAAACGTAACGAGTGTTGCTATCGATTATTCAAATTTGTTTATTTACGTTGATGATGATCAGCTGTTAATTCAACCCTCCGACGATTTTTTTTTTCCATTTCTGCCTCCTTTTAAAAGTTAATTTCGACAGTCATGGTTTAGGCCTACCGGTAGGCCTACCTCTGTGAATGTTCAGAGTGTTAGGCCTATTCCCACACAAGATAATGGGAATCAATTAAACCCTTATTTTCAAACTTTTCCGAACTTTCCGAGGTGTTGGGGAAAATACTTTCGTTTACAAGAAAAGAAAACACTTTCAGGTCTTTAAGCTTTGTTGTAAGCATGGTAAGTAGGCCTATAATAGACTTGATTAAAAAAATATGATTGGGGATAGGCCTACTTAGACCCTCATGCATATCCTTAAAAAACCAATTTTTAAACTTTGTTTATTTTAAGTAAAGTAGGCCTAATTCTCAATATTTAGAATAACGAAATATTCAATACATAATTTAACAGCATGGACAGCGTAAAGCATATATTTTTTTTAATGTTTTTTTTTCTGCCTCCTTTTTAAAGTTAATTTCGACAGTCATGGTTTAGGCCTACCTCTGTGAATGTTCAGAGTGTTAGGCCTATTCCCACACAAAATAATGGGCATCAATTAAACCCTTGTTTTCAAATTTTCCGAACCCGATCCGAGGCGCTTGGGAAAATACTTTAGGCTCTCGTTTACAAGAAAAGAAAACACTGAAAAATCAGTGATTGGGGATAGGCCTACTTAGACCCTCATGAATATATCCTTTAAAAAACCCAATTTTTAAACCTTGTTTGTTTTAAGTAAAAGAGGCCTAATTCTCAATATTTAGAATAACGAAATATTCAATACCGGTACATATTTTAACAGCATGGACAGCGTAAAGCATTTTTTTTAAATACGATTAAAACGTTTTCGAATTTCAAATGTACTCTATTCCTATTCAACCATCTATGGTTAAAACTCGATGTCAAAAATGTTGATGTCTCTGATCGACCATCTAGGCCTATAAACCCGATGTCAAACGGTCAATTTTCGAGTTTGGGTAGGCCTATAATAGCAAATGCTTCTGATGCAAGACAATTTCAAACAGGAAATTTAATCTAAAACGCAAATTCGTGCCGCCTTTTTTATTTCTTGTTTGGATAACTTTTCCCATAATTATACCATGCGTGATACATGATTAAGATGAAAGCTTTTGGTTTTCATAAATGTTTTGAACGCTTGTCTTATTTTTTTTTTATTATTTTTTTTTTCCTAACCTAGGCCTATAGATGTTTTACATTTATAACCTTTTTACAAACTTGAATAGATATGAATTAATTGTTTTAAAGCATTTTGAAGACGTTTTGAAACGCTCTTTGTAGCATGATGTAGGCCTACTGTATGATCACGAAAGGTGGTAAATTTAGAAGCCATTTCCTTCTATATAGCCATAAACAATTAACACTTTGGCCCCAATGTCGGGAGAAAATATATAGGCCTACTTGCACTAAACAAATAAACCTGTTAATTTTTAAAATAAACTCTCGTGGTGCAATTCAGTCAACAAAATTACATAGGCTTATGAACCGGGGCTGGGGCTCAGCCCCTCAATAAATTTGGTGCGGGGCTCGAATAGGCCTACCCTTCTGTATGAATCGGCACGCTTTCATTTTCATTTAGGCCTATAATGGCCTCCAAACTACATTGTTAAGCTACGTTGTTAAGTTATCTTGTTTTGTCCCTTATTGTACAGTATATTCTTCACCGTAAATCGGTGTGTGTGTGTGGGGGGGGGGGGGGTCCCGGTTCGCCCTTCAGTCTCAAATGCAGCAGGCCTAAACAATGCGTACACCCCTCCAATAAAGTCCATCCCCAGATTTGACCTCTTTACTTTGTAGGTTGAGTCCTTGATCCATGGGCCTGATCCATTATTTAATATGCAAGAAATGTTGACCCTCCGAATTTAAACCTTTCCAATTTGGCCAAAGTCCACAATGCCGTAAAGGTTGGGCTACACTACAGTTCAGTTCTTTTCACAGTGTTGACTTATAATTTCATGAGAAAGAAAAAGACAATGGGAAAGATTTTAAGCTTTCCCATTTTCTTTTTCTTTTTAAAAACATGTATAGGCCTAGGCCTAGGTGTTTAAAATTGTCCAATTGAATATTTAGTCGAAACAGCTTTTGATTTTTCAATGTTGTGCCGACCGATATTATATGACTAAAAAGAAACTCATTCCAACCAACGTGTGCTATTTAATTGGGAGTAGGCCTAGTTATTATACATTACACGTACAATAGGCTATCATTTTAAACTGAAAACACCAAAGGTCTAGCATACTTGGTTCTAAAGTTATGGAGTTTTTCATGCATATTTTCTTGATAGGCCTATGCCGTAAAATAATGATCTTTTAAAATTCATGTCTTTTGCATGCAGTTTGAAACTTTCTTCATCTTTATTATAATGCTATATAGAACTCTATGAGGTATTGTTGAACTTATGCATTAAAGTCTAAAATTGAAATATTAACAAAAAATAAATGTTATTTTTATGCGGTAGGCTATGCCTACAAAGTGTTTATATTGTGATCGTAATCTTTTTAATGTTTGATAGTAATACAATTAAAAATACAAATTTAGGCTAAAAATAAAATAAGGACAAATCAAACAATTACAATAATAAAAAAAAACGGCAAACCAATGTGATGCATGTTTATAAGTAATCGAGATATTAAGAATCTTTTTAAAATTTACTTGAATTTCTTTGCGGTAGGCCTATCCCGCGCGGCGGGCCGCTATAAGCGCCTTCGTGCAAAAAAAACATTTTTAGAAAAAGTAGGCCGATTACAAAAACGCAACACCTATAGTATGGATGTTGGTGTTATATTATTATCGTATTGAGCAAACAATAAATTCAGAAAGAATTAAAACAATTTATTCTAATAACCAAAATAAAACCTATGCGTTTTCCATTGAAAAAAAGGACAGGCCTAGGCCTACTGCCCGCATTGACTAGGCTCGGCGCGTGTCGGGCTGAAAAGCATCGTAAAGTTTAAAAACAAAAAAGGGCGGTTTTAGAAAATGTATAACAAAAGGAAACACCTAGTATCAACATCAAGTTTATGGATTTAGAAAAGGACATCTGTGAATATCAAACTGCAATATTTCACTTCAACACAGAAAATCTCAAAAAATTTCAAAAAGTACTAAAAAACATTGTGTTTTTAGAGTAGGCCTAATACTCACAATGGTCAGCTATGGTTGATGAAAAAGGGTGTCGACCCCAGACACGGGAAATGCCAATTTTCACTGCCGTCGTTGGTGGCGCGCTGTATTTGGAATCGCGAGAATTGTATTGATATAACCCCAAATTTAACTGGGTTATTCCAGTTGAAATCCATACACCCCTTTATGGAAGACATGACGTTAATCTAAACAATACCCTGTGTCCGTATGCACAAAACAATGTTAGACCTGGTATAACCCGGGGCACTCAACTTTGGAGGTGACGCGTATGTAGGGCTGTTAAGACCCCCTTTTTCAGCATTGCTGTCACCCAAAGACCCCATATTTTTTACGAGCACATGCTCACTCCGCGCTCTGTCACCCGAAGACCCCCTATTTTTCCATTTGATCTGTCACCCTAAGACCCTTACAAGTTCAATTTGAACAGCAACTTTCATTTATCACTGATTTTGTTACTAATTTTGAAAAAATAAAGAAATTTGAAGCCATTTAGAACTAGAAATTTGATTTTCGAGGTTTTTGTGTGGCGCTGTTTTGGTTCTCACCCAAAGATTCCATTTAAAGAAAAAGGTCATGTTCTCACCCAATGACCCCATATTTTTTACATTTTGCTCTCACCGAATGCCAAAAATCATGCTCTCACCCAATGACCCCATATTTTTACATGGTGCTCTCACCGAATGCCCCTTAGTGCGAAAGCGCCAGCCCTACACCTATATCCATTTTAAATTGAAGTGCCCCCCCCCCCCACCCGGGTATAACCATGGAGGTTAGAAATAGAGAGGGATTCTTTCACTCTTTTTTTCCCTCCTTTATTTCTAGCAAAGTCAAAAAGTTCTTCAGCCATCTAATATTAAGCTACATGTATTTGCCCTTAACAGGATCTACAATAATATAGAATAAGGTACATGTAAACATCACAAAGTTCCTTCTCCATAGGACTAATCTCCATAGCTAAAGTTAGACCTGGTCTTATTTGTTTTGTGCATATGGACCGAGTGTGAATTTCAAATGGAGTTTTAACTGAATATGTGACTTCATTTGAAATCGACACCCCCTGTGTGGGAGATTACAATTATGCCTTACATTTAGGAGGTGTATGTATTTCTACCTGAATAGTCCTATGTTAACATATGTAGCAATCCCAAATGGCCAGATATACCATACAGATAGTAGACAGCAGTACCATGATAGTAGGTAACTCAAAATTAGCAAGTTTCATTACTTGTATCATGCAAATTTGTTAATTGCAGATGTTAGTAAAAATTAATAGTTGCTTACCGACCTTGGGTGTGACAATGGTTTTCAGAGCCTTGCTATGCTTCTCTTCTTCCCATTTGCTAAACCTGATTGCATGAGGGTCGTCTGAATGCGGCGAGTCGTACAACTGGCTTTTACATGTTGCTATTGTGTCGGCCACTTTGGCTTTAAACAATACATTGTCTTCTTCATATCTACAAAATGGTAAACAACACACAACAAGTGTTAGAGCTTCATCAGTGGCATAGCGTCTAGGGGCATGGGGAGGCATGTCCCCCCCCCCATATCGAATTGAAAATTTAGAAACTCCCATAAGAAATTTCCTAACAATAGCTTGTACCCCCAATCAGGCTGGGTGCCTCAAATCATGATCGGTGCCTCCCCCCAATAGGAGGACTCCGACAACGCCACTGAACTACAAATTGTATAAAAAGGTCCTACATATGAGATACATGAAGGAGCATGTCGTACAGCT
Organism: Amphiura filiformis; assembly: GCF_039555335.1. Classification (NCBI taxonomy): domain Eukaryota; kingdom Metazoa; phylum Echinodermata; class Ophiuroidea; order Amphilepidida; family Amphiuridae; genus Amphiura; species Amphiura filiformis. Next base: position 27,573,126 of record NC_092643.1, read on the forward strand.
GCCACTCACAAATTTTCATCAGTTTGTTTAGATGGCTGTGATGTATTGTACACACTACTCTCTTGTTCCTTAGAAGTAATACTGTATGAAAACATAATCTTTATTACTTCAGCTACTTGAACAGTACCGGGTAATTACTACACTCCACCCATCGCTATGCCAAAAGTCTAGCACATGTATGACGGTCTCAAAATAATCTGAATCTTGCAAATATTTTAAATTATTAACTTTGTAATTGATATTCTCCAAGAACAATCATTCATGTTTATATAAACTGATTTTTTATCAATCTTCTAAATATAGCATCTACCCAAACAGAGTGTCAGTGTCAGACTAGACTATAAATATGACTCAGTTCCCCTTGGCTATGAAAGTAATATTATCATTAATAAAGACAGAAAAGCAATAATTAACCACATGTATCAATCAAAGTGGGTCTCTTGTAACATAGCCAAAGGTTCAATTAGTGATAAATCCTGCTATATAAGTGTGGTAATTTCAGCAGCCATCCAAAACAAAAAAACAATAGAATAAGTCAAAACAGATGTCAGTTCAGACCAAAGATATTTAAATCTGAACAAAGATATTATCAGATACATTTTTTTTAACTTTCAAAGTGAAATTTCATGACATCAAATTACTAATTGTTTTTATCACATCACACATACAAATGCCAAGGTTACGATGTGAGTGCTTCAGTATTAAAACCTACCGTTTCATAATAGGTTTTTATTAAAAGGACAATTGAATATAGTTTGACAAGGCCATTCAAATGGAAATTTGCTTTTATGCCGATGCAGCAGTGCCAGTGATTCAAAACCTTTTACAGGAAACAGGCAACAACAGTTAATCAAAATGAAACTGCAGAAGACGAAATACCTTCAAAATGCATCTTCTGCCAAACGACATAGCTAAGTGACGCCTATGATGTCACTTGCACACTGTATGCATCGGCAATTGTATTTGTTTTCATGGTGATTGGATGAAATAAATTTGATTTGAATATGTTGTGTTGTAAATACTTAAAAAAGGGTTTAAGGTGCTTATACTTAGTCCACAATTGTTGATAAGGGTTTAAAGTGCAAATATTTATAATTAAAAGACTAGTTTGCCTAAGATGTCCTGTCAACCAGACCACAAATGCCATCCTGCGCAGTTAAGCAACCAAACACACCGTGCCTTTGCCCTGACTTCAGACGCAAACTAATCTTTTTAATTCGGTCTTCAATTATAGTCCAGAATTGTTGATCAAAATACTAATTTTAGAGCCACAACAAACCAAAAATTCATAATGTTGCACCCGCACACCACAAAATATATATTCTACACAAATTATTCATATCCAAAATTCATGAATTTTTGTGAACTACTTCCTCTCTGCTTCACAAATTCACCTTTCTACCAGCATCAAACAAACAACATTTAATTGGAATTCGGCCCACTCAGGCCTCCACTGAAGGACATTTGTACCTGATATAACGAAAAGTACACATAGGCTTTATTTGCAGCTCTATGATCGAAAGCTGAAAATAATCACATCAAATAAATAACTTCCCCCTCTGTTTGACACTCTGGCAGGAAATCCAAATATTTCAACTTTGAGATCAAAATCTCTTTTTAATCAATCATCCACCATGATCAGCATTAAAATGTACATATTAAATCATTCTGTATTAAATATGTGATGTTTGGATTTATTTTGCAGCCTTCAAAAAAAGTTGGGACTTTAATAAAGGGAGTTCCTTTTGTGATGTATAATTTAAATTTTTTTAGCTTTGCATAAGGCTAAAAAAATTGTTATATCTCAAAGCCCACACGTGCGTTCGTTTTTCTTAGCACGTCCATGTCAGGTGAAACGACAAATTTTTTAAAAATTATTTTGTCGTAAAATCATGAAATTCTGAGACAAATTTGTAAGAAAAGTTACTTGATTCGATACTTGCATTGTTTAAGTATAAAACAATCGATATTTGTACTTCAATTGTGTTAATCAACCACAATTTTATGCTATGTACTTTTGAACTCTCGAAAATGACACCTTAATTCAAAATTTTGTTTAAAAAAAAAATAAAAATCTTTAAAAAAAAACCTCACTCCACATTCGTTTTTGAAACTGCCATGGGCTTTGAGATAGAGCATTATTTTTTAGCCTAATCCCATTTGCATACATAATGCCATGAATATAAACTTACAGTACAGCTGCTTCAGGATTAAGAGGTGCTTTGGTGTCAATTTTATAGAATATTCTCCTGGCGTAGAGAAGCACTTGCCATATGTGGTTGACGTTTCTCCGCCATTGCTTGAAGGCTCGTTGCACGTCTAATTCTCCCGTCTCAAAATCAACAATAGGATGGAAAACAGGAGGATGAAATACTAATCTCTGAAATAAAACCAATAAATACAATCAGTATTAAAATTAAAATATTCAACTTTTTTTCCCACTGACCAACCCATAATACCACTTGATACAGCGCATTTTCAGATCAAGTTTCCAACTGACCTTATCGGTAAATCCCAGAAGCCTTTGCGGGTACACCTGTGATGTCGTCATTTGAGCGTCACGCCGACTTGCAGTGCGCAGGCAAGATGTTCGATAACTGATGTGCGTATCAGCACAGATCAGCGTGACGTCAAAAGATGACATCTCAAGTGTACTCGCAAAAGCTTATGGGATTTACCAAAAAGGTCAATTTGACTAAATTCTCAAATTACCAAATTTTAATTATGCACAGTTCAAATACATGTACTGAGTTTTAATTAAACTCCCAGCAGCTGTGTATGTTTCTAACAGTACAAGAGGTAGTGCAAGGAGGCTTTTATTTTTTGTAAACTCTCCGAGCAAAACTTGCATTTGCAGACATAAAGGTATACTATACATAATAAAAAAATAACACTTTCTATGTAACAACCGTGAGTATTTTGAAAGATTAACATCTTTTCCTATATATATACACACTATGTTCAAATACATATTTTCTAAAATCCCAAGCTGTGTCTATTTCTGAAAGGAAGCAGGTTCAAAAACCGCTATGAAAATATTTCCTGTGACATCAAATAAGCCATCAAAACAAAGTCATGGGTCACTCATTACACACTCATTCATATACTAAATTATGCTCTAGGTGAAAGGAAGTCTTATTATACGGATGTAAATATAAGTGTGTTTTGATAGAATTATAAAATATGCTAAAATTACCCTTGAAGGTCAGATCAATAGTAGTAATATTTACCAATTTGAAGTTTCAGCTACTGCCAATATAGTTTGCAACAATTTTGTGAATTGCAACTTTGGAGTAACTTTCCAATCGTGGATGAAATCCCACGTACCCCTAATCCAAAAACTAACTATTTGTAATCTCCATAATGTTATGCTCCCTAATCCTAAGCATTACCCTAACATTAATATCTCAGAGTAGCTTCTACTTTAAAGATTTCCCACAACTTGGTGTAAAAATAATTGAAAGGAAAAAAACAAAAACAAAAAACATGCTTAGTCATTCTGTGACATTTGTCTATCATTGGATTCATTATAACCTCAATATTATGCTATAAAATTCAGGCATGCCACGATGGAAGAATACACTTAATCTACTGGTTACAGGTCCATAGTCCGAGTGTCATTAGTCCGAAAACCCAATAATTTAGTATAAATTCTAATCCTTACCCTAACCTAAAACTTTACTCTTACCCTAACCTAAGCCCTAATCCTAACCCTAAACATAACCCTGACTCTAATACTCACTCTGACCCTAGCCCTGTCCCCAATCCTAATGTTAACCTTAAACCTATCCCTAAGCCTCATCTTAAATGCCCTAAACTAAAGCCATGATTTCTCCGTGTTACAAAATTTAAAATCTGTGTTACAAATTGGACGATTTCCGTGATTTTCCGTTTTCCACTATAAAGCACTGAGAAGTTAAAACAAACATGTTTTAAAAGTGTATTTTGTCTTACCTTTTACTGTAGTGATGGCCAGAATCTTGCCTAGAATTAATGCTAGAATGGTTTGTTTAATGGTTGATTACTGCTAAATAATCACTTTTCATTGTTTTATTTTGCAAATCAACACGAAAGTTAGACATTTTACACAGTTTTTCACTATTTTGTGGCATTTTCAAATTTCCGTGAGCAAACCCCGAATTCCGTGAATTTTTCTGTTTTTCCGTATCGCGGAGAAATCATGGCTTTACCCTAAACCCTAACTTTAACCCCTTTCGGACTAATGATCCTTCAAGACTAATGGGTGGTTCCCTTTCTACTTACAGGACAGTCCCCATCAGGGTAGTTGTCAGGAATATGTACATCAAATTTGAAGACACCTTCTTGGTAAAGGCCTTGTCTGATGAATAACACACCAAACCAATCTGTTGGAACAAGAAGGAAAAAAGGATGTGTCTCTTAATTGTAAAGTTAAATAAATAGAAAGTCAAAAAAATAGAATGTAACTTTGAGGAATAAAATTAAAACCAGAGAACCAGGACTCTCTATACCACCATGAACATGTACAATAGCGCCTTACGCTATGTGGGAAAGTGGGTTTTCGGGTCATTGCTAACGTTGCACAACAACGAAAACATGTGATGAAAGCAGACAATTTTCCTTTAAACCAATACCGTACTAGTATTAATCTTGTTCTGAAATATAAAAGGTGGGGATGTTTCCTTCAACTTATGTCAGAGGATGTGCATCAAAAAGTGCATGTCTTTTTTTTAAACTAATATAATATACCTAACTTTTTAATATTTCATTCCTGATATCACCCAAGTGTGTTAGCACCACTACCAATACCCTGATTAGATGACTGTGTCAACTCATGTGTCATCTCATGTAACAAGTAAACCAGTGTCTCCAGTGGCTGATCGATTTATGTCACATTATGTGCCCCACCTCATTCAACACAACACTCACTGTGAATGTATTGGCTCATTTAAATGCAAAATGTTTGTTACATAATAATTTGCAAAACCTGTTGTGACTCGTATCCTTTTTCATGGTTAACTCAGCACATATTGGCAAACTCAGCACATATATTGGCAAGCGTACATATGGTTATGTTAGTAAGTGCTTTGCACTTAGAGCCAAAGTTCTACCAAATTAATGGTAATTTCATTTGTAATGTTGAATCCTGGTTCATAGATTATTTAGAAAATCGTTGGGTGGGCAGTGAAATTGAAGTTACGCCTAAATTCATAATATACACATATATCTATAGCCATATTTGGGTTTGAATTAAGTACTTGGTCCTGGCGTAATTGAGAGTTGCAAAAGCATCCATCAAGTTCTTGATCACGGCTTTACTAGTTGTAAATTAATTTTTTGAGCTTTCATTTGTAGGCAAAATCCCAGGCACATGTGGGGACAGATAAACAAAACTTGAATGATCAAGTGGTTATAAGGCAAACTATTATAAAATATATTTCTGCATTAGTTGATATGATGGTGGACCAGTTTTGAAAAAAAAAAAAAAAAGTTATGCTTGTGCCCTGGAACCCATCACAAAGTTGAGCCCGATCAGGGACCAAAAATCCTTGTCATAGTGACATGGTCAAAATTCTTCAGAAACACATGCCACAAGAGGGTAATAAAAGAGCAAAAGATCTGACTTGTACTGACAACTAGCAAAGTTGAAACTCTAGTTCTTTAACATCCTTATGTGTTTCCACACTAAATGTCCCATACATGTATCAACAATAGAATTTGCAGACAGGCAAGATAAATTAGGGTTCATTCATATATTTTCATGACTCAACGATTGTTTATGCCCGAGGGCTTTAGCCCGAGGGCATAAAACAACGCTTAGTCATGAAAATATATGAATGAACCCCGCTCATCATACGTAACATTCTGCTTGCTGTTATTTTCCTCCAAAACTAAAAATACCATCATTTTAAACTAAAACTACCAGTTCCTTATCATTTTTAACAGTTTCTCCATCGCTAATTGTAAGAAAACGTTTACTTGCTCAGTCCATCGTGCTTGGGCGCTTGCGCTTGAAATCGCGTACATCACTCGCTTTGCGTAAATAGCTCATGAACATAGACGCGTAATATCCTACTCGCGAAGCGTCCATCAGTTCTCGCGCTTGTTTATGACGAACGCCGGGCATAAACGTTGTTTATGCCCGCCTATCGACCAATCACGCATGCTGTTATATAGCGAGTATGTATGAACTGACAGTTTAGCCCCACAGGCACTACCAGCCAAATTAACTGCCTCTAAGAATTGTTTTGATTGGTTACAAATCTAGCTATATTATGTATTGGGCCAATCAGAGACATAGTGAGAATAGTCAGTAGGGATGAAGGGAATTGTGCTTAAAATTGCTAAGAGATCTAAAAACTCTATTTTGATTGGTTACACAGATTATTACAAAAATGTAATTGGGTTGCAATCTAAGCTTTTGGACTTTCATTTTTTATTTTTTTATTTTTTGTGCATTTAGAGAGTCCCTGGAGAGTTTGCCCATTTGGATACAAACTTTTTGGTGATTTTTTCCAAATGTTTTTTAAATCAACCACAAATGATTGCAGCACTTCACTGTAGGTCTTGAAGGGACTCTCCAATTCCACGAAAATAAAAAATAAAATAAAAATTGTACCAAAAAATTGTGTTTTTTCCAGGCCCCATCTACAGGGTTAATATCCTCAATTACTTACGTAGTGGAGATGCAGCAGAGGGAATCACATAAACACCAGGTAACCTCTGCTTTTGTAGTTGATTACTGTGAGAAATAAACAAATCAAAGATTGGTTCAAACACAAAATAAAATGATCTGGTCTTCAACAGTCAACATTCACCGATATATTGCTCAACTAATAACTGGTAGTCTTGAACATTTACAAATCTAAACATCTGAAGAAACTTTTTACCATTGGTTCATTTTTAAAAAGTGAGTTTCAGTTACTGACCAAGACCACTCAAATAACTGGTGTTGTTTGCAACAAAAACAACAAAATATTTATTCTATAATTTACAGTTTTAAGCTTGCAGTTAAAAGCACAACTTTTCAGTATCTGTAAAGTATTCAGATGCTCAATGCCATGGTTACCTTATAGACGAATCCAACGAGCCAAGTCATGGTCAGGATTTGGTCGGCCATGACGGGTCCCCGCATGCACCACAATGGTGTAGTGTGACTGCCCAATTGGGTGGATTAAAGCCGCTTAAAAATCGATGTTAGATTTTTTGTGTTGTAAACTGTCATCATTCTTTTGTCTACGTGTAACACGAGTGATAGAATGCAGTTTAAAATACCCTCCAAGGCCGCATTATTTCACATTTTATGTGAGACTAAGCCGACGGGGACCCAACTTTGGCAGCCATTAAGGTATAGGAATGCGTGAATTTGGATTCGTCTATAGGGTTTGTCCTTAAAATTAAATGTCATACTCTATCCTTTTAAGAATCAACTGTGTGTGAAGGGACCTCCAACCAAACCACTCATAGGGTGATAGGCAGTGTTAGAATAAGCCATCATTTTTACCTGCCATTCAGGCCCTCATTAATTTTACTGGCCTGATTGTAAAAAGATACATAATACATGTTTACCAATTTAAAGACTTTAGTGTTAAACTGGTCCACATGTATGTGACACTTTAAAAAATAAGACTGGGACTAAGATTCATACAATCAACATTCGGTCAATATGCACACTAGAATTTAGGATTATGTTAAAGTCGGCATTGGGTCATCTTGCTAACTTTAGTAAAATATTTCACAGGCCCTGAAGGCCCAAAGCATATATAACATTTCAGCTGGCTCAGCCTGTTATAATTTTCATGGGTTTGGGCCAGAAGGCCTTCCTTATATCCAACACTGCTGCCAAGGTTTATAAAAAAGCATCTTGACTGTTTATAAATGTACCTATAATAGGGTTGAATCCACTTACTATTCTGCCATTAATGCGTATTCTAAGAACAGCTGCCCGTACGCCCCCACACCATTTGGACTGTTAGCCACACTCGGCGTCCTCTCCCCTGGGGAAGAGATTCCGGCCCTCTCAAACATCGGAGGAGAGCCTGGAGGAGGTGAAGATGCTGCATCCTGCTTGGGTACTGGAGGAAGTTTCTTCTTCCTGAAGCTTCTACGAAGAATCAGCTGTTCTGGTTGTCGCCGTGGCGATTGCTGTGGGGACGGCTGGTGATTGTTGTTTTGTGTAGTGTTTCCTTTGTTTTCATCATCTCCCTGCAGGTTGGAAATAAAATTATACACAATATTTCCTGAATTATTGGCTTGTTCTATTATTGTTTGCATTGCAAATAGGGGTTACAAAAAAAAAATGTTACAATTTACTAATTATGATTAATGTTGTTGCAGGGTACATATTCTAAGTATAATTGAGTTTCATACAAAATTCTGTAAAAATGCAGTTATGAAAGACAAAACTTGATTATAAATGCAAGTACAAAATATCTTAATTTAGATCTGCCACTATTTTTTATAGCTGTCCCTTTTTGTTGCAATATCGCAATAAAAAATTGTATTGTATTTTTTCTTGCAATTTCCAATTAATGCCTCATTAAAAATGAGAATATGAATATGTACGATCAGCACAGATCCATATCTCAGTCCTCAACAGTAGCCTAGCCACAAATGTAATATTTTCTACAAAATCAATAAATAAAGTCATAATGAATTTAATGGGCTGACTCAGTTTATATTTAATCATATATAATTGACCACCCAACAGATGCAAGCACTCTTAGTTTGATTTGTCACAACCTGACATTCTCAGTACATTTGATCATTGTTTAGTCATTCATGGGTGTATGCTTGGTTGTTAATAAAATAAATTAAGTACCGTATTGTATGATTGATAGGGAAATATAAAATGCTGCATACATTGTACAATTTCGCTCATTTGTCAGACCATTTGAAAGAAGATATTTTAACAACATCAAGTACAAAAATGTATTTGTGACCCATCTCATCAAAGCAAAAAACTTGTCGCCATAGTGAAATTTTAGATTTCTGTAAATTGACCAAGTGAAAGAACAGTTTTATATTAATTATGTAAAATTTTAATGCTTTAAAATTACATCTCAAATAAAATACACATTCCTTATTCTTTTAATTATCTTTTAATTAAGTGAGTTCAGACAAGTGTTGTGTATCGATGTGAAAAATCACAATTGTGGTACATGTACATTATGTATGACAGCCATTGAAATAGGTTTGAATGTGCTACACGTTTTTACACATATCGTGTTAATTGACAATCATGATACATCATTTAGCATGTTCAGATAAAATTGTTATCACATTTGATGAAGTGCCATATGATTCAAATAAGAATCAAGTTTTTGACATAGCTCCATAATGATGCATGCACAAAATAAAGGGAAATTGAAAAGCAAGCTTATGAAGTGTGCCAGCTACTTGTAATATAAGGTGTTTCTGCATACAATTAAAAAAAAAGTTTACAGAATCTAATGTGATCTGTACTAAGCATAAGCAATAATTCCCCGGGAATAATTCTTGTCTCTTTTTTACATATATTCTTTATGTGGCGAAATTATGTAAGGGCTCATATTGAAATTCCCTTACACAGGAAGCAGCCCTCGAATTAAGGATCTGAAGGGGCACGGCAACTTTTTTAGGGCAAGTTGATAATTGCCGTGGATTTTCACTGAAAAGGCAAGGCAACTGTTGGGCAAAGGCAACTGTTGAAAATTTGAGAAGGGCACCAAGGCAATTTTTCAAAAGCGAATAGATGCATTACCGTCAGCTGAATTATTTGACACCAAAGTAAAATTTGACTCTCAACTTTACACTAAAACTAACCTGATTGCTTAAAAAACCTGCTTTATAATAATAAAAATTCCTTTAAAAGGAATAGGGCGAGCAAATTAATTGTCAAGATAAAGGTGTAGTTCCATATTGATATTGCAGTATTACTTCGATTTTCACTTGTAATCATTAGCAGAGGAGTGAAATTTTGATTGAAAGAATTAAACTAGGAAGGTTGGTGTTGAAAGTTATCTAAATGACGAAGAGACCAAGGAGAGCAATCAAATTTAGGACAACAAAATAAACACATAGGACTGTACGGTAAAACATGTACCAGCAGTCACCCCACCTTTGTAGGACTACACAACAAAAGGCCCTCCACCATAGGACTTTACGGTAAAATATTTAGAGGACTATGCCAATTAAACATTGAATCCAAAACCATTATGTAAATAAGATAATGGCCATTAAAATGGGCTCACAGACATGGGTTCATTATTATGTAAATGAGATGTTCAATGTTTGCATGCGATCTCAATAAAATTCACTTTAAAAGAGAAAGCCAGCTTCAATGCAGAAGAGGTCTTGTAATTAGTTTGGGTGGAAGGCATTTTCAGGATCACGCTTTTTAGGATCCATCATGTTTCATGACAGTCCACCAAACCATCAATGATGAGAACATGCACACAGAAAAAGCAAACCAAACATTAACTCCTATAACTTCATGTCAACTCTTTAATTCATTACTCCAAATTGTTCTGTCTTTTTGTGCTTTTCTGCCTTTTAGGCTACCCTTAGCACATTATTAATATTAAGAAATACACTGCAGTTTGTAGCTAATTGGCTAAAACTGCCACTTGCCTATACATGACATTAATTTTATATTAATCCGCAATGTATACTTACTATAGCACATTATAAAATTATAAAGACTGCTCACTCCAATCATGGAAGTAAGAATGTCTCTTATTTCCATGCTCCAATCTTAACTTTTAAACTTTTTTGAATGTGTTGGTTGTTAGTCAAATACTCCGGCGAAGCTATGAATTCTATAGTCTGCATAGTGGTTTTCTCTTCAATCATTTTGTTGAATGCCATAATAATTATTTAATAATCAACATGATCAAATAAGAAAAGGTGGATTCACTTAAGGTTAGCCGAGAGTTTTTCATGCGCTTGATTTCAGAGGGGCGTAAGTTCATAACAGAAACAGCCACGCAGAAAATGAACAAGCGTCCCGGGACGTAGGGCTACTTATATACAATAGAATATCGATCCACGGTCAAGACATGAAAAGGCTATGAAACTTGGCTTAGCTCGTGTGCCGGAGCTCGGATGCGGGGGATTTTAAGATTTTATAAATTTTAAAATTGATTTGGGGCACTTCGTCAAGCTACGCCCTGGAAAATGTGTCGATTTTGAATTTATAGCCTTGATATCTTTGATGAAATCAATGCTGCTATTCCCCTGATTTATACAATGAAATGGTAGGCAACCGGGTAGGCAACAACAACAATATCAAAAAGCAATTATTTGTAAATCGAATTTGGGATGAAAATCAACAAGACAGACTTAGCAGGCCTACACATTTCTGAATTATATAAAGTGAAAAACAATCAATCACGATTCACTGCACTCAGCGAATCAATCAAATAAAAATAAAAAGAAAGGAGCAAGAAAGAATAAAGAAATAGTGAAAAAGAGAAAGAAAGAGAGAGAAAGAAAATGAACGAAAAAGAAATGAAAAAAGAAAGGGAGAAAGAAAAGAGGAAAGAAAGGAAGTAAAATTGAGAAAAGAGAAAAAAAGAAAGAAAATTCAGCCACACGGAGACTCGAACCCACAAAAATAGTACATATTAGATTCCCAGTCCAACGCTCTATCCACTCGGCCATAGATCATCTTACGCAATTGACTGTTCTCAAAGCGGATGATATAACTATAATTGGATGCAATTACATGATGATTACAATCGCGTCCGCATTATGGCTCTTAGAATAAACACGCATGTCGGCGCTGAAATTTTGAACGAACTGATGGAGGAAAACCTCGTTTTTTTGCAAAACTAGCTTCAATTTGGAGTGAAAATCAAATGGAATAGCAATTGGCAGAATGTTGAGAAATAATGTAGGTATTCAGATGTCTAAATTAACGCCTCAGTAATCAAGATATCGATAATTTCACAAACCAGCTTTTTCTCAAGCAAATTCTCCAAAATTTTCCCCAAAAACGGGCTTTTAAAATTTAATCGGTACTGTATTTGGTTCTTCCCCATGGCAACATTATTTCTTTGATCGATTTGTAATACAATACTGAAAAAGAAGAAAACAATCGCTTCGGTGTGGATTTATACGGAGCGCACATTTGAAAAAAAACCTCATGGAACGTGTTTTTGATCTTGTGAACATGGTGGGTAAAAATGCTTTAAACGAAGGATTTTCAAATTTATTCTAATAATTTGTATATAACACACACAAAAATGTTAAGCTACATCCAATGCACCAACATTTCACTCGCTGCGATATTTGATTACTGAGAAAACTCTGTTTTAGAGAACAACTTTATACGTCTTTTATACGTTTTTTATACGTCTCTTTGTGTAACCTTAAGTCATTTTATTTATAATTGATAGACTAATACAATAATTTATTTGTTTACCTACCTATTTTTAATACATGTCAAATGGGGGTATATTGTTCAATAGGCCTACATGTATAAATTATGCCCATATCATAGATAGGCCCTGAAATTGCATCGAATTTTTCCCGTTGAAAAAACAAAACTGATGTTTTTAAATCAATTATTTCATTAATGACATTTTGAGTCATTTTTATCCATAAAATGATACAGGATATAGGATATTGTTACTTTGACTTTTACGTCCATAAAGGTTTTAATCATAGACCCTGAAATAGGGTCTATGTTTTAATCATGTAATATCAATACACTCGCATCTCATGCTGTGCTGGTCTCCAGGAGGTCTGCAAATGTATGAGCATGATTATAACCATAGATTTTATTCGTTGATATGCTGTGGAAACAATTATAGGCCTGGCATATAACTTTTAATGTCATATTTTCTTCAAACCATAACTTTTGAAATTCTCACTGTTTTCATTCGTTGAAACGGCCAAACAATGACATACTCTCGTTTTCTTACAAATCGAATATATTTTCACCGTAAAAAGTTCCGCAAAGTAATTCAAACCAATGCTAGTACCCAGTAATCTCTTTAGTAAACAAAGACGATCTCCGAATTAGATAGCCAGCTCTTATCTGGACATGTTGACATAAATTAATTGACTCAGTGAGGTTGACAAATAAATCCGGTGTGTGAATAGTTGATTCGGTGACCGACTATCAGTAGGCGCTGTAAATTAATCTGTTTACGCCTAGTGGTACCTTTTGCCCAATGTTACGTAAAAACTGGCAATCATGCTTGACAAACAAAGAAATGAAAATAATCTGTTGCAACTTTCAGATTTGCATAAAAGTAATTCTAGTTCTACAACAACATGTTTTATTATTTCTTTTAATACAAACACATTGCTGCCTAAAATGACTTTATAGCACTGATTAGATATCAAAATGAAGTAATAATTACAAATTTTCATGAACACTCCCGCCTCGCCCGAGTATATCAGCACGAATATTTTCTGCAACGCTGTGACCAATATGTATGTCAAAACCCAGCGCAAAGGGCGAGAAATGCGGAGCATTTCTCGCCCAAAAAGCAATCAAAAATCAACAGTTTAATTTTGTGATCCCTAGTTCTGAGCTGCAAAACTGACTCGAAACAGCCATGAAACAGCTGTGACTTTGGTAATAATATTGATCAAATTCGCCGGGATAAAAACTATTTCGTGCAAAACATATCTAGAGATGGGCTCACATGTACATGATAAGATGATACGGAAGGGTATCGCCATCGGTTTGCAATGGGAAGTCAATGTTTGATAATCGAGAGAACAATTGATTTGCCCAGCGCTCAGATTTTGTTCACGAGGTCGAGGAAGCTTTAGTTACTAACAGCGTTTCTGATTGGTCGATAGTACGTTGAAGGTATTTCTCTGACCAATCGAGTAAATGAATAGCAACCAGATAATGTATAAAAGCCGATGTGATTGGCTGAATATGTAAGCTTACGTAGGGGTAATGAATATTAATTCACAACAAACTATTGTGTATACTGTGATTGATAGCTGGGTTACGATGCTCAAAATAGCGATCGTGTTCAAGATTTTCGATTTAATTTTCCACAATTTTGCGGGGATTTAACCAGTACTTGTTTTCGATTTTATAATGAAGGGTAGGGTGCATCAAACGCCCCTCATGTCAACCATATTTTTTGTACCTAGTGTCAAACTGTGCCACTTAACTAGAAAATCATCCCCTCCAAATTTAAATTCAATCGGAGGTCAGGAAGGGGGTCCACCGTGAGCTCAAAGTTCGGACAGAGGCAACCAATGAAAGTCCGGCCGGCAGCTATTGTATTATATACAGTTAAATGCACACACATTAATAGCTGCCTTTAGTGAAAATTTTTAAAGTACTTCATATCTCAGCCAATACTCGATCAAATGCAAATCCATTTGAACTAAGCAAAAAGGCAGCTATTTTCAGATATATTTGAAGTCATAATAATAGCTGCCATGTGCATATTTCTCTATTTACAGCTGTTTCTGCATGGAAAATGGATCCATCATGCGCTACAAGCTTAAAGTTTATGTATGATAGGTGCCTTTAACTAAATGACAAATCAATCAGGCAGCTATTTAGTTTTCATTACTTTATACTGCACATCAATCACTGTGGCTGCCATATGAATAACAATGTAATAAATTGCTTAATATTTATCAGTCCATATGATATGCTTTCTCAGATTAGGTGTCTGCTTTCTATCTTGCTCCACCACTTGCAAGACATTTGATTATGTTCCTCACTCTGGGCAGTAGCTAGGAAATCTGTATGAGTTTAAGGACACTTTCTGCTGCATCATTTACCACATTGACGGCTCTAACATTGCTAAGCGATAGCAGTAAAGCTAAGGACTCGTGCCAATCAATTACATTCAAGCAGTCATGTATGTCCAAACTGCTGTATAGTGTCAAAATCTCTAATGCAGAATCACATTGAACAGCTTCTGCAAGGCACTGTGACAACTAAGCACCAGCTACCAAAGATATGTGAAACAATAATCTAAAGTTCCTGCTGGATAACATGCAGTATTGCTTCTGACCCGCCATGGAATGATCTTCAGTTGTACAAGCGCCTCCTGTAGTATGCCGATATCAATTTCGGTGTTGCAACAAGTGCATGCAAACCCACAAAGCCCTGAGCAGACATCTGTGGTACATGCATCTCACCGAAGAGATGGCACCGCTTGCTCTCTTCAGTGGTAAGGTACCAGTACAATAGAGACAAGCTTTAGCGAGAAGGCTACTTGAACTTAAAGCTGATGCAGCAGCACTAAAGCCATATATTAAGCTTGGCGCAGGCTTTGGAAAGTCAAAGTTCCCTGACCCTGAGAATATCACTTAGTCAACAGTCGTCCTAGCTGATTTTGCAGGCAAGGTTCACTATGAACATCCTGCAGATCAATGACAAATTCCTAGCAGACAATGTTGACACTTGGCCCGAGTCCTCAGTTTATCTGCAATCGCTTAGCAATGTTAGAGCCGTCAATGTAGCTCAATATGGTAAATGATGCAGCAGAACGTGGCGTGAAACTCAGTGCAGATTTCCTAGCTGCTGCCCACTGTGCCCAGAGTTAGGAACATTATCAAAATGTCTTGCAAGTGGTGGAGCAAGATAGAAAACGGACACCTAATCTGAGAGAGCGTAAACTGAATGATGTTACCTAATTTACCAATATCATATGGACTGATAAGCAACATAGATAAGTACATTTATTACATTGTTATTCATATGGCAGCCACAGTAATGTTCAGTATAAAGTAATGAAAACTAAATAGCTGCCTGATTGATTTGTCATTAAGTAAAAGGCACCTATCATGCAAACTTTAAGCTCTCGGCATGCGATGGACACATTTTCCATGAAAATAGAGAAACATGCACATGGCAGCTATTATTATGACTTCAAATATGTCTGAAAATAGCTGCCTTTTTGCTTAGTTCAAATAGATTTGCATTTTATTGAGTATTGTCTGAGATATGAGGTACTATAAAAAAATTCACTAAAAGCAGCTATTAATATGTATGTATAACTGATATATATAATTCAATAGCTGCCGGCCGAACTTTACTGGTTGCCTCTGTCCGAACTTTAAGCTCACGGTGGACCCCTTCCGACCTCCGATTGAATTTAAATTTGGAGGGATGATTTTCTAGTTAAATGGCACAGTTTGACACTAGGTACAAAAAATATGGTTGACATGAGGGGCGTTTGATGCACCCTAATGAAGGGGCAGGGCCGGCCGGCTAGGGCACTCACGGCAACTTCATTTAGGGGCACGGCAAGTGACTGCCGTCGGTAAAGGACATATTTTGAGGGCATTACGGCAATGGGGGTGGGTGCCGTGGGTTAATTCGAGGGCTGACAGGAAGGTGTGCGCCATCCTGCAGCTTTCCTGTGCTAGCCTTCTTTTGATAAAATCCTGGGCAGGGTGTATCACTGATGCATATAATCCATCCGTTTTATGACCGAGCTTTCCTGAGGCGCGCGCTTAGCGAGGGGAATCCTGCCTTCTTTCTGTGTGAAAACGTGGTAGGGTATTTCAATATGAGCCCTAAACTACATCCATGCCAACCATTGATAGACAACTGTTAGCACTGATGTTGGCAAGTAGCTTCCCTATTACAAAGATTAATCTATTTCCATGGCAACATATGAGCCAATAATGGTGGTTGGCTGGCTGACTGTTGACAGATCGCGGAGAGCTAACAAGTTAATATTGCACTCTGCCATGGATTATAAAGCAAATAATTAATAATAAGTCTGTGTGATTGATTTTAATGAAATGATAGTATGAATAGTTTTAAAGCCGCATTTATATTTTTTTACACATTCACAACATCACACACATATTTGATGTTTTACTCTCGGTTAAATTGTTGTGACCAGTTTCAAAGTATAATAAGCATGATAAGGCTATCTCAATTGAATAGCTTAGTCTCAAAGCCCTTCCCAAGTTGAAAACTTAAGGGGGTACTACACCCCTGGCCAATTTTGTGCCTATTTTTGCATTTTCCTCAAAAATTATAGCGCATTGGGGACAGGTAAGATATGTATATTATAGGGGCAAAGACTACAACTACTGCACTGAAAATTCAGCAACTCAAGGCAAGTAGTTATTGATTTATTGATCAAATATTGGTTTTCCCTCATTTTTGACTGCAACTCCACAACTGTTGTCTGTGCTGAAATAAAAATTTCCAATGCAGTAGTTGTAGTCCTTGCCCCTATAATATACGTATCTTACTTGTCACCAATGCGCTATAATTTTTGAGAAAAATGCAAAAATAGGCCAAATTGGACCTCACAGAGGAATTCATCAAGTCATTTCCATTCTAAAATGTATACTTTTATATTCTTTAGACTAATAATTTAGCAGTTATGAGGCCCGAAAGTTTCCATAATTCCAGGGTTCAGACCACCCTTAAAGCCATAATGTACGATCTTATAATATGAAATTGGTTAATTTTTTTTTCAAACCTGATTTTTGTGCATATTTGTAATCTTTACACATGTCCCAACTTCCACCTAGAAATGGAATCCACCAAATTTGTTGTCTTTGTAGGTCAACAGAGCAAAGTTCGACATATTATCATAATTTAAAAAATTATGATAATATGTCCTCCCTTAGAACTGCATGTTAAATGGCCAAAATAACCAGTGGGGTTTCTTTCACTTTACCTTGTTATTTCAACTTAAAATGGACAGCAACCCTTCCCGGCAGTTATTAATAATATTATTTCAACATTTTGAATAAAGAATAACAAAATTAAAATTTGACGGAAATCATACATTTTAAGGCTTTAATGTGCGTTTTTTTTACTTTCATTTTTTTTATCAAACTATGGGACAAGCTTTTTGACAAGAATGTGCCGGTGTTACGGGGTATACGAATGCATAGTTTCTTTGTGTTCAAGATGAAGAATTTTATTATGACAATTTTTACATGATGTCTGATGTGAGATTTTGTGTGGTGGATTTTGACAAAAATAGCAGCGTAAAAAAATGAAATTTACTCAATTCAGCTGGAATAACATGCAAAAAGCAGGTGATTTCACCAATGTGCAATGTGTGCATGTGGGCTTTGAGACAAATTATTATAAAATTAAGATGGCCTAAAGCAAGATAATATACTTATATATTAAATGACTATATATATTATTTTGCAGAGAGTGAGGTCTTGCCTATTTAAAACTAAATTTGATGAAGTCTATGAATTTCCCTCCTAAAACGATATTTAATACAACCTCTTGATGGCATTACAGGTGCAAACTTGACATGGCATCAACTCAAGAACTAAAAGACATAAATTTATATTTTTATTATAAATCACAGTTTAGGTAGATGTACTAATTAATTAAAACAAAATTACGAACAAATGGGTGAACTGGTCATATATATACTACATGTGTATACATGGAAACTGTCTTTGGCTGGCACCATCATAACATATTTCAATAATTTCAATAATATGAATATGATTGAACTGATTATATATCATAGGCAGTTAATAAGAATCTATAGCTGAAATGCTGTGATGTTGTACTTTTGCAATGACAGATTTTGATACAGTCATTACAATGTCAACAAGAAAGTGCAGAATCCCGACAGTGGCACCTACACAGTAGAGAAATAACATGTGAATATTATATGCACCTGAAAGATATTCAAAATAGACAGGATTTAATATTTAAAACCAAAAGTATATACTTTCTCATTTAAAAGCTAGATGCAGAAATTTAATTTCAATTTATTTTTACATCACCCACAATAAATGTACAAAAATAGGTATTGACAATATGGCAAATGTGACACACAACATCCAATGAGGGAATATAATATAAAAAAGTATAAATTGTGTTATTCTCCCATTGAATGTTGTGTCACATTTTCCCTGTTTTAAATGTTATCAATTGTTAGTGTGATACTGTTGTAATTGTATCCTTTTGAATAGCTATCCTTTGGTTCCCTTCTGGTCAGTTGGAACAGATTTTCCCTGTTTTGATAACATATGGAAAGTTATAAATGAAACAAATGCTGAATATGTTTTGCTTCAATCTAATATCTCTTTACGATGTAGTATATATATTTGTCATCACCACAATATAACACTCCCAACAGACAGACCTTCTACTAGCCTAGTAGCCTATCATTCAACCAAGCAATTTTCACCTGATACTTCGCAATGACCGACTGTAAACAGCAGAAGTGCTAAAAATAACGGCTAGCCCATGGAGACGAGTGACACTGCCGTTGATGCGCAGGGTTTTAATTGGAAATGGGAGAGGACAAATTATTGAGTTAAGTGGGAAAAGAGTGCACAGTTAAGTGATATTGTGATGGATATGATGCTTAGGTTACATTGATCAAACATTGACTAAACAGTTCATTAAAATGTGCAGAAATTTACAATATCTAATAATTTTCAAAGCATTGTGTGTTGGCAATTTGAGCTTAGTTCAACTTCTGTCACTGGTATCTGTAAATAAAAGGCTAAACACAGAAATGATTTGACAGTTGTTGCGCAGAAGTAGTGCTGTTTCAAGTGTTCCACAAAGGCTACAACATATTGTTAGTCTATTTCACATCTCCATTTATATAATACACACATCACATAAAGTAGTTACACCCTTCATTACGAGATAATAACTCAAAATCTATGCATCAAATTTTAAAACTGAAATAGCAAAAACCCAGTTTTGTTCTGCAAATGTTGATACCTCATATGTCTGAATAGCCCAAAATTTGATGATCCTTTGAATGAAAAAAAATGCTGATTCAAAAGTTGAACCTAAACTAAGGCTGGCATTTTCATTATGATTACATTACCCGGGTAGGAAATACCCTCCCCGGGTACCCGAAATTAAAAAAAAAAAATGCGGCGGGTACCCGGGTACAAAATTACCGAAAATGCCAGGCCTAACCTAAACCCACTGAAAATGTTGCCTGGTTGTCAGTGACCACCACACTGACCATGGGTCATCATGAGCAGTCATATGTACAAAATGTAATGGTACACTAATTTAAGTAGCTTTTTAGTGCACAACTCTTGAAAATGCATCTTTTTTCATTCAAGGGGTCACCATGGCTACAAATTTTGATGAGCTATCCTGACAAATGAGGTATCAAAATTGGCAGAAATTGGGCTTTTTTTTTTGCTATTTCAGTTTTTAAATTTGATGCATAGATTTTGAATTACTTTTTGTGATGTGTTTACACTGAAAACATCTAATAGTTGATATCATACATTTATGTTTGCAAAGACATCTGGCTTATCCTCAAATACCAGTTCCTCATCAGACCAATGAAAATCTGAAGAAAAATGGCTTGGTATCTGAAACAAACAGTTGGTTATCAACTAATGTATTTAATATATTGTGTTTTTTTAATTTTTTTATTATTATTATAATGCGTAAACTTTGTACGTATTAGGGAACTGAAAGACTGAAAACGCAAACGTCATGGGAGGCTCTCTCTCTCACAAGTTGCATTTACAAGGCCCTTGTTATAGCCAGTGGTGGCGGATGATTTTTTTCTTGGGGGGTGGGGTGGGGGAGGGTCACACAAGGTTCTGAACAGAAACGACACATACGGACCAACCCACACTACCGAGAACCGCGAATGCCGAGAACTGCGAAAGCCGAGAACCGCTCTAGTTATTATTATTATTATTACATCTAATATTTAGCTTGTTCTTCAATAAATATATATGCTACAATATCTAGCAAGTTGGCAGATTAATTAATTATTGAAATGCCAATTTAGAAAGGTAATTGGAAATATATTGAATACAACTATATAAAATTTAGTGTTCAATATCATTTCATATTATATGCTAGTGTATCATATATGCCAGTGTATGAAGATTTGAAGCAGCAATAAGGCACAATTTAGTTTATAAAATTTCCAAACATTTGGACATTGTTTTGTATATATCTTCACAGGCTTAAAATGCATGGTTTTCAGCAATCCCGTATCTCACCAGACGCTGATAATAAGAATTTGAGTTTTTGTGTCCAGCTCTCCTAGCTCTATTTTTGTATTGATTTGATGATTGATGTTGCATTATAAAGTATTTCATTTTTCCCTGTGTATGTAATTTTCATGCAATATTCAGTAAGATGAACAAAGTTTGAGACATGATGTGCATTGCTTAAGGGGGTACTACACCCCTGCCCAATTTTGTGCCTATTTTTGCATTTTTCTCAAAAATTATAGAGCATTGGTGACAAGTAAGATATGTATATTATAGGGGCAAGGACTACAACTGCTACACTAGAAATTTTATTTCAGCACAGACAAGTTGTGGAGTTACAGTCAAATATGAGGGAAACCAATATTTGATCAATAAACCAATAACTACTTGCCTTGAGTTGCTGAATTTTCAGTGCAGTAGTTGTAATCCTTGCCCCTATAATATACATATATCTTACTTGTCACCAATGCGCCATAATTTTTGAGAAAAACACAAAAATAAGCAAAAAATTGGCTAGGGGTGTAGTACCCCCTTAAATTGTTTATTGGTATATTCTTACCATTCAAATTGCAAACTGTGAGATAATAGGGCTATAACAATTAACATTTTGCCCTATTTCAAATCTTAGGTGGATTTTATAAATGTGATGAAAAATTTATATACCAAGTTCATTGAAATGATAATATGTGACACAATCTGGTCTATGGGGCCAAAGGCAGCAAATTTGAAACTGAGATAAAGGTAAAAATATGGAGTAAAAAAACAATAAAATTTGTAAGAAAATAGGCATCAAAAAACTTCATAACTTTAGAAACAAGTATGCTAGACCTTTGGTGTTTTCAGTAAATGATAGCCTATTATATGTATAATGTAATAATTACAGAACAATTGTCAAAAATGCCTCCTTTGGCCCCCATGGACCAGATCATGTCACATATTGGCTCTTGTCATAAAAGTGGTAAATGTAAAGATTGCCGACTCACCTTATCCTTGCCCACTTCTGAAGTCATATTAGTAAGCCTCGTCATGTGCGATGTGAGCTATTGGTATAACAATATAGGAGAGCTAAACAAATGTTTGAAGTAACCATCATCTGAAAAATATAACGGGAAAAATATCTTATTATAAATACGTATCATGACAAACCATGATGACATACCTCAGTCTATTCTTGTTCTTCATATACACAAGCTTAAACAGTGTGCTTACATTTGATAGGATCAGTGGGACTGAAGATGAGGCTAATTATTAAAGATTCTCTTTGTATATAGTTTTCTGTCTCACCAGATATAATAGTACCAATACATCAGTTACCGTAACTGTAAGACTAAATTATGTATACCATCTACCAATATCTACATGTATCCTTAGTCATTAGCAAAATTGAACAAACTTGTTCTAAATACCTACATGTAGGTTGGTAAACGAGATGCCAGGAAAAGCTTTCAACTCTGTAGGCAAACATTTTGAGCTACATTGTAATTAGGGGATTTCCCAAGCTGTATTGCAGAATCCAAGCAAAAAGCATACCCATGCATATTCTGCTTGGAGTTATAAGTAACAGCATGAGGCAATATAAAATGAATAAATCACATCAATACACACACACTGTAAATCAATGCAAAAAAAGCAGCAGTCTAGAGAGGAAGCCCGGAGAGGAAGAAATTGGCTTAGATCTTGGCGCATCATATAACCACAGATATATAACACACAGCTCCTCATTTACATACATATTTATCATGCCTTGGGTTACAAATGCCAGTTGCATACAAATCCTAGCATAGCTTTCTACATCAAATGGTTATGACAGGATTCTTATCTGTGTTGTACACAGCAAACACCAACTGTTTTTCGTTTCAATTTGTATGTACGTGTGCATGCATATATAGATTTGCACATATTTGCTATTGATCTGATCTATATCTCAGGGATCAATGTACCACAGTACATCTGCAAGTTTCTATCCTGTTAGGCACAACTGGAGCTGTACAAAATGTTCATGATCAGTTTTGATCGAGTCATTAATTTTTGTCTTGTCTGGTGGCAATGTACAAGCATACCAGTAGATCTCAGACCTTACAAAAACTATGTCCTAATTTTAGAATTTTAATAAATGTCATTTTCAAAATTATTTTTGTCTAGCCTCTAACTCTGCCAATTTTCCCTAATACTAGTACTACGGTACTGTCTCTATCTGGTTCATAAGTTGACTGGACAGAGCTGAGTCAGTGTCAACAATGTAATGACAGTTTATTATATAGCTAATGGAATATGACTTTATCAATTATAGCAACATTAAAGCACCTTCTACAAGCCTGCAAGATCCATAGTCCAAGGATACACTATAGAACATCTATATGTCTGTTTAACGTAAGAGTACTAAAATTAAAGAACTTTAAATTGTGGATTTAAAAACAAATGAATCCGGTATAAACTGGCAAAGCACAAAAAAATTGATCACAAAAATATTTCCTCTTATCCAGTTAGTAGTACATAGCCTACAGATATGATTGCATGAAGTCAGTCAAAACACAGGAACAGTTGGCCAATTAAAAAGTCACCCTACTTTGATCTCAATGAACGACTTCCCCCCTAGTAGTATCTGCATGCACTTTTCAACTCTTCATGTCACAGACACTTCAGGCTAGGAGCCCACATTGCTTCCGTTTAAACTCATTCCAGTCTAAACTTGTAAAAATAGAGAGCTCTAGTTAAATAGGATGATGAAAAAAAAATCAGTTTTGCAGCAGAAATTTTCATAATTGTTTTTTTTATTTCCATACCCAAACAAAGCATTCACAAATTGAAATGTTTGATTCATAAATTACTATTCTGCATTTAAAAAAAAATCAACTGGCAATTTAGTGGCAAAATCACAGACTCAATATGTATTATTTAGGCCTACATGTTGTCTGAATATGAAAATTCAATCACACAAATATTATCTGTTCATAGTCGGGTTTTAAAAGGAAACGGTGGTCTGCATGAAATGCAAGATGCATGATAGAATCACTGATCATTTATGAAATGCTGGATTCAAGTGTTCTGTATAATATAACTTACTCGGGCTAACTCGGCAAAATGTGAATACATAATTTTACAAAATTTGAAAAATATATTCTGGTATCAAAATCAGTCTAAAAAAATACAAAATTACATTTTTTTTTAAATATTTCGCCGATTTGGAGAGTCCCCCGACCTAGAGGGAAGTTCTGCAATCATTTGTGTGATTTTGAAAAATTAAGAAAAAAGTTACCCAAAAATTACAAGTATCGAAATGGGACCGATTTATAACTTGTGTTCTGGGACTGAATTATTTTCAGGTTACGTTTACAAACCTTACAATGAATACTGATACTCCATTGTACTTGGCAGGATCCATCAGATTGGATGTAATTTCAGTTGGGAACGAGTGCTCAATCAGGGGATTGGGCAAGCAGCTCTGGCAAGTCGCTGAATTTGGCGATGTTGAGCCGGGATGGCTGAGCCCCAAAATAGACTTAATTTTTGTTCATATGATCAAATAAGGTACATCTCACTTTGTAATTTCTGTAATCAGTATTCTTAGTCAGTGGGAGTGGTCGCATGATTTCGGCCGGGGGCACTTCAACTTTGGAGGTGACGCGTATGTAGGGCTGTTAAGACCCCCTTTTCACCATCACTGTCACCCAAAGACCCCAAATTTTTTACTGAACACATGCTCTGTCACCCGAAGACCCCTATTTTTCTATTTGATCTGTCACCCAAAGACCCTTACAAGTTCAATTTAAACAGCAACTTTCATTTTTCACTGATTTTGATACTTATTTTGAAAAAACAATGAAATTTGAAGCCATTTAGAACTAGAAATTCGATTTTCGAGGGTTTTTTTTGGCTCTGTTTCGGCTCTCAGCCAAAGATTCCATTAAAAAAAAGGTCATGTTCTCACCCAATGACCCCATATTTTGCCCTACACCTATATTCATTTCATATTGAAGTGCCCCCGGGATTTCGGTGCCATCTATCAGGCCGTGAGACGACCCCACGTCATCATGCGTCTTGATAATGCGTAACACATGTGTAGAGGTGCGCGTATGTATCGCGCATTATGCGTCTACTAGTGCGGAATACGCGAACGCGCTAGCAGTACGCGCAACAGAATACGTGAAGTTGTAAACAAGGTTCGTTCATTTTATGACGGTAACTTAGTTTTTGCTTTAAAAATTGTTTACAGTTATTAAAATAATATTTAACTGACTAAGAATGAGAATAAACGATAGGAATTTTTATTTCGCCTATCCTCTACCGTGTGATAGACGACAGGCAGGTCCAATATTTTGAGTAGTGGATGCCGGCGCATCCACTACGATAAAAAATTCCTATCGTTTATTCTCTAAGTAATTTAAGTTTAAAGTGTAAAAATTAAGATAAACTAGAATTTCGCTGTTCTAGACCTGCGCGGTTCTCGTCGCAAGCATCGGCCGCAATGCCTCTACCTTGACGCCCATTATTTTAAGTGGTGCAATTTGACTTGACCCCAAAATGACCTTCACATTATTTGCTTCACTAAGGTGGCTGTTCCCACCAAATTTCATGAACCTGCAGCAGTCTATGGTGATTTGACCCCAGATGACCCCGAATGACCCCAAATTGACCTTGTTTCAGTGGTCGTCCCCACAAAATTTCATGATCCTGCGACAATCTATGGCAATTTGACCTTGGATAACCTTGGATGACCCCAAAATGACCTTGACATTTTTTTCTTCCTACAGTAGTCATTCCCACTAAATTTCATGAACCTGCAACAATATATGGCGATTTGACCCCGGATGACCCCAAATGACCTCACAATTATGCAAATTTTGTGCTGAAAAGCAAATCAGGTCAAGAACCTCTGGCTGTGCTACTCTCCGCCAAGTTTCATCACTGTAACTTGTACAGATAATCTGTGCACAAGGTTATTTTGCTTGATATGCATAAATTATGCAAATTAGGTACTTAATTCAGGGACTATCTTTTGGAATTTGCAGGAGAGCATTAAATATCTCTACTGGAGTCTTCAAGGAGAGCTGTTTTGACAATTTACATTAGAATGTAAGGAGAGAATGGTCAACTAAGGAGAGCTAAATATCACTCTCCTATATCAGATTTAAGGAGGGCAGTAGAGAGCGATTGGCAAAAAGGAACATGTTTAAAACGAATGCTAAAAAGCTAAAAGAAACAGATCAATGGAGCAACATATATGTAACCCCTGACTTCTCACCCAAAGAACGTCAACATAACAAGAGTTTGAGAGAAGATTTACAGAGAAGAACTGAAGTAGGTGAAGAGGGATTAGTGATACGGAGAGGGAAGATTATTCAGATACAGAAAGATGAGACGTTTCAACCATCCAATTCTCAATCCTTTCGTTAAAAAAGATAAAGGAAGTAGCTGCAGGGACCCGCACAACAAACATGATTTGCACACCGCACCGTATGTTGAAAGCACCACTTGTTACACCCCTGGAGCTACAAAATTGCACCGTATTCATGTTGATATAGCCACTGAAAGGAAAAAGAATTCCAATAACAGTGAAACTCAGAAGTATAAACTGAATGAAAGTAGCAGTAAGTTTACCCAAGTGGACTCTTGTAACATATTAATAGTGCCAGGAGCACAGAAAAAGCTGCGAAAATTTCGCCAGTAATCAGATGTAGCACAGAAAAGGAGATTGATGATGTAAATAGATACTCCACAAGTAAGTTAAGTGAGAGGCATGTAAGTAAATACATAAGTAAGTTAAGTGAGAAGCAGAAAAAGAGGGATGAAGATTCTGCAAGCAGTAGTGATGAGTCTAAAAGTAACATTTCGAGCAAAGACGAGAAGATAGATGGAGGAGTGAGGATGAAGAAGACTGACTACCGTTACTCCATGAGTAAGATTTGTAAGTTACATGTAAGTGGGAACTCAAACAATGATGTTATATTACATGTAAGTGATGAGGTAACTAGTATATCCTCGGTGAGTTCTGAAGATACTTCAAGTAGTAGAGTAATGATTGCATGTACCACTTCAAATAAATTTGAGGTATTGCCAGATGAGGTAGACGAGAGGATAGAAAATGAAATGGAACCAGAGTTCTCTGGCCACACAAGCAAGATAAACTTGTGAGACAAGTAAGTTGAGCAGAACAAATGAGAAGGGATCCAAGATGAAGAGGGATGAGGATAGAAAATCCTCGGTGAGGGAGGAAGACTATTTGAGAAGTAGGGACAGGACCGGGGGACAGGAATAGAAATACCGCTTCTGGTGAAGATAAGAAGAGGGAGGAGGAAGCGAAGCCGCAGATGATTAAATCCTCCATAAGTAAGTCAAGTAAGTTCAGTAAGACAATTGAGACTGAGAAAGAAAACGGTGAGAAGAGGGAAATAGATTCATTGAGCGGTAGACATAGATTTGACAATTCTAATACAGTTGAGGAGACAGAGAAGGGAGTGAAATTGAAGATGAAATCATTCCAAGTACCACTGTAAATACAGCCGGGATGAACGATGAGGAAGTGAAGTTGAGGAAGAAGTTGTTAAGCTCAAGTAAGTTTAGTAAGTTAAGTGAGAAGGAAACCAGTGAGAAGATGGTAAAGGATGGTAGTACCCATACTACAGCAGGGGTGACCTACGAGGAAGTGAAGCTGAAAAAGAAGACATCAAAGTAAGACTAACAAGACAAGAGAGGAGAAATACAGTGAGAGGAGGGAAGATAATAGAAAAACCTCAGTCAGAGGAAAACTCACCAAGCTTTGGAGAGAAGCACAGAAGTACTACTTTGAATAAATCTGAGGTGATAAATGAGGAAGTAAAACTGAAGGAGACAAATAATGAGAGACAGAGGAAGATTAATGACTTTACAAAGCAGAGGACAAAGAGTACCGGTACCTCGAACGCTAATGACAATAAGAAGACAGAAACCAGTGTCAATTGCGAGCAAAAAAATGCAGCCAATTCCCCGCATGCACATGTACGTACGCCGTATGGCCAGCAGATGAATATGAACAATTGTAGTTCTTACTTCCAGGTTACACACATGCGTGTCAGATTGGAGAGAGCTACGGGCCGTGTGCAAAACTCAACACTTCCGGGTTACACACATGCGTGTCAGATTGGAGAGAGCTACGGACCGTGTGCAAAACTCAATACTGACTTGAACGTAAACACAATATTAAAATGGGGCGATCAAATGATTTGACGAACTCAGATATCAGGGGGAAAAGGTAAATTGAACTTAGAATAATCATGGTCAAATTAAGTATTGTAAATGAGCAGGGGAGTGTATTTTTGTGCTCAGAGCATACATAATTATGGTAATACTTTGCGTACAAGTACCCTTTCAACATACTGTACAGGTGAAATTTACTCATGGCGATGGCAGCCATTGTTTACAATTGGGGAATTGGTAATCGGTGATCGAATCGGCAGATCAAAGAGGGAATTGATCGGCCAAGCGGCCGATTCAGATAGGGACCTGATCGGTCAGACACTAGCATTTATAATTTACTTATTTTACTTAATTTACCATTTTTTACCGGTAATTTACCGCCATTTTTAATTTACCGGCACAGAAAATGTGACTCTCGTGCTAGTCTCCTACACAATCAGTTAATTATGTGGTCCTGACACTTGTTGTTCATACAGTCTGGCCCGAGACTAGGCAAATGTGACTCTTACACTGTCTTCACATAGGCATGGACGCAATGTTCAACAAATTTCATCAACCCGTTGCGTCCAGTTGGACGCAAGTTGATTCAGCCCAAAAATTAGTGATTATATAAAAAGCTTACCAATTACTTCATCATTATAAAAATCACGAAAATTACGTTGACTGATCACTCCTAATAAAGCTTAATTAATATTCATAACCAATGGACCATTCAGTAAACGAGTTATTGACCTTTAACCACTCTGATTTTGCAACATTTCTAATCCGGGTCACCAGTCAATGAATGAAAATTCTTACGGAAGTTACGGCAGCGAGATGTGATAAGCTTTTGCTCAAACACTTGAGCAAAAATACAACTTTCTAAACTATCGTACATTGTCAGCAAGTTTGCAATCACGTAATTTGTTATTGACAATAAGGCCCCCCCAAAAAATTATTTGTTTGTCCATGTCCAACCGACCGTGTACCCTGGTCCGGACTGTCTTTTTTTTTAGTGATAAGCTTTTGCTCAAACACTTGAGCAAAAATACAACTTTCTAAACTATCGTACATTGTCAGCAAGTTTGCAATCACGTAATTTGTTATTGACAATAAGGCCCCCCCAAAAAAATTATTTGTTTGTCCATGTCCGACCGACCGTGTACCCTGGTCCGGACTGTGTCTTTTTTTTTTTTTTTGCATCGATGGGACATCGTATAAAACAGTGGTTAGAATACAAATTTAAAGAAAGAAAATGTAAAGAAAATGAACAGTATAACATGCCGAACCATCTCAAGAGTTAAACCAGTGAAGTGCTGTGTGTTTTGACTTATTTACCAGTCTTCAAATTGTCAGTTTCAAGTGCAATATCTGTTTTAAAAAAATCCGACCTACTGTTTCATAAGCCTCTATGGACAAACAAACAATTTTTTTTTTTTTTTGCCTAATATTTACGTATTCAGATCTTTAAAATCTCATCAGGAATCTGTCAAATATTTGCATTAAACTGCTATGTAATGCGATGCAATACCGGCAGGGCCGTCGCTAGAGGGGGGTATGGGGTGTGTGACACCCCCCAATACACAATTTTGTCGGCAAAATTTGACTGCTGTCGGCAAAACCATGTGACTGTCTATACTGGGTCCCATATTATTCATTCTCTATGTAAACGATATTATATCAGATGTATTAGACTTTATATTATTCGCAGATTACACTACTATTCTGTACTCACATAAAGATAGGCCTATATTGAAAGTAAATATCAATTAATTAATAATGAATTGAAAGAAATTAGTAATTGGTTCAAGTCGAACAAACTATCGGTAAATGCAAGTAAAACAAATTACATGGTTTTGGGTACACCACATATGACATCAAAAATAAACTCAACTGTGTGTGATGTATCTCCTGAGATCAGGGTTCCCGCTAGGGTTTTAAAAATGTGCGTCCGTAATGACGCAAGTTTGCTGACGAGGTTGCAAAAACTTGCGTCCAGACAGATTTTTAAAGGCGTCCATCTGAAATTCACGATTATGACGATACACACATACCCGGTCTACACCTCATCAAATGTTGATTGTTAAAAAAAATAAAAGTGCATTTTCGCTGTGACATTCCATCTCCATTCGCTATGGTAATTTTTCTCATTTCTGTGTCAGTTTTGGTTCGAAAGGTGGTCAAAAACAGGTGCAAAAACATGAGCAAAGTCTGTCAATCTGGAACAAATTTTAGTTCGTAATTTTACTTCCGCATTTCTTTTTTTAAATTAACGTGCTGTTGATGCTACAAAGCTAAAACTAGTGCGCTGCCACAAATAATACGAAAAAGGGTCATCATTTGAATTTTGTCTTTAAAAATTGCTTTTATTCAACGTAAGGCCAATTACAATTGATTCTTAGTTTCCTGTTTCCCGCCCGCGTCCAAAGTAGAGAATTGCAAAATATTTAATTATTTGGATTTTCTCTTTAAAAATAACTTTTAATGACTACCATTTGCTACTTTCTGACTTTGATCATATCAATCATCTATAATGATGAATAAATATAGAACCTAATTGTAGGCCTACCATTACTTATGTATAAAATCAAACATAGTAGTAAAATAATTAAATGCATGCTCCTTGTCAAAATGGCTTGATGTAGGTTGCGACCACTTATTTTTTAAAATAAAGAAAATAAAAGATAATTAATAATTAAAAGTCGCCTCATCCCTGGTTTTCAACCATGAAACAGGAAACTAAGAATTAATTGTGAAGGGCCTAACAATAATACTAATAAAGGAAACCAAGATTATTTATGAGAAAATAAACTTAAAATATTAAAAATTGAATATTGTCAGGTTGTGATAAATAATTAAATAAACATTAACTGCACGTTTATAGCGGCACGTGTTCAGCTTGTAAACAAATCAATCGGGACTTCCCCAGGCCAGAATCATATTGGTCTAGCGACGCCCCTGAATACCGGTAATCGGGGGCTTTGTAAAATTGTATTCCCTGTTGCCCAACACATTAACATACATGTATGGACGCACACAAATTTTGTGGGACGCACATTTCCCGACCAGGTTTTACAGTTGTGCGTCCGATCGGACGCAGAGTTTTTGAAGGCTAGCGGGAGCCTTGCACATTGGTACAGGCCGTTTGCACATTAATTGTACGAAGTGTCTCATCTCATTATATAACATCTTTGGTTAGCCATGAATCCCATGCCATGATGTCAAACTGAGGACTCATCGACATTTCATTTCGAGTCATCAACATTACAACATTTAATGATCATTATTGGAATCCTGCTTAAACTTCACAGTTCACACTCCCATGAAAGCCTCCAAGGTTGGTGCAGAATACTACTATTTCAGTCCTACATTATAAAATGTATGTCAACACTATATTCATTTTTCAAGAAACATACCCAACATTGACAAACAACATTACCACCAAATGCCAGATGTTAACATTACTGTAGAGGGGGGTGGAAAAATTACTGACCGAACTTGACCCCGGAAAAGCGACAGGACCAGACGGCGTGCCGGCACGCATCCTGAAGATGGGAGCTAAAGAACTCGCTCCAGCCTTGACTACCATCTTCAGGCTTTCTCTTGAATCAGGCAATCTGTCGAATGATTGGAGATGCATAAACATTATCTCCAATCTTCAAGAAGGAGACCGCACCAAGCCTTCCAACTATAGACCAGTTTCACTCACGTCTATATGCTGCAAGGTGATGGAGCATGTACTTCATTTGAATATCATGCTCCATCTAAACAAATTTGATATACTGACTGACAAACAGCATGGCTTTCGCCGCAATCGTTCGTGCGAGTCTCAATTAATTCTTACGACCCATGACCTTACGAAGACCCTTGACAAGAAAGGACAGACCGACGGTGTGATTATGGACTTCAGCAAGGCTTTTGATGTGGTGCCACACAAACGGCTTATGCTGAAGCTTGACCATTACGGCATACGAGGACCGACCTACAACTGGATATCCAACTTCCTAATGCTCCGAGAGCAAAGGGTAGTTATCGGAGGTGAATGTTCGGACTGGGTCAGTGTCAAATCTGGCGTTCCGCAAGGCACTGTACTCGGTCCACTCTTATTTTTGATGTATATCAATGACCTTCCTGACGATATAACCTCCACTGTACGATTATTCGCAGACGATTGCGTAATCTACAGAACCATTTCTGGTGACCGTGACGCCGACCTTCTACAGACTGACCTTGACCGACTCACAGTGTGGGAGCATACTTGGCAAATGAAATTTAATCAAGAAAAGTGTTTTATTATGAAAGTTACAAACTCACGCAACCCCAAAACACATACATACTCATTATAACACTACCCTGCAGGAGACGAACTCACACACATACCTCGGGGTAGAATTGTCAAATGACCTTAAATGGAATAAACACATAGACCATATGACTGCAAAAGGAAACCGATCATTGGGGTTCATTAAGAGAAATTTATGTTCATGCACACAAGATATCAAAGATCTGGCATACCGCTTCGCTAGTTTAGGCCATCACTTGAATATTG
This sequence comes from Amphiura filiformis, assembly GCF_039555335.1. Lineage (NCBI taxonomy): Eukaryota > Metazoa > Echinodermata > Ophiuroidea > Amphilepidida > Amphiuridae > Amphiura > Amphiura filiformis. Next base: position 27,605,725 of record NC_092643.1, read on the forward strand.
CTCAGCGGTCTGGGACCCGTATACTACAGAACTCATACATCAGGTGGAGGCAGTTCAAAGGAGAGCGGCCCGCTTTGTAAAAAATGACTACGACAGATACAGCAGTGTTACCACCATGATCCAACAACTCCAGTGGGGAACACTAGCCAGAAGGAGAAACATCACCTGTCTAGCCATATTCCAGAAATCGATACAGGGTTACCTTTCCATACCAGTCTGCGAACGCTACTGCGCCTGCACAGCGCTCCACCAGGAGATCTCATTCACAATCATTCATCGAACTTCAACCATCAAAAGATTGCTTCAAGTATTCATTTATTCCAAGAACCGTCATAGATAGGGACAGGCACATCTGAGTGAGGGCGCTATTTATTTTACTTGATAATAAAGCCCTATGTAAATCTGTGCCATTTTGTGCCACTGAAAACACCATTTTTGGAGAAAATGATGAATAAAACCAAAATTAATCTGTTTCAGATGCTCTAGTTTGCATTGACAACAGATTCAATGCTTTATGAAGCAGAATGCAACAATGACTTCACTTTTGAATATTTTTATCTGTGAGATATGCCTTGGTGAAAATCACTGTTTTGGTCAAAAAAGGGGTCAAAAAGGGGCATTTTTGGGAAAAAATTCTATTTTGACCCAAAATTCATCTTCTGACAAAAGGGAAACATGGTTTGACAAAAACTTTCATCCTTTTCACATAACAATTCCAGTTTACTTATTTGCTGGGAGAAAGCACTTTTTTGTTATCGCTTGGGAAAAATCATTGTTTTTGCCTAAAATGGGCCCAAAATGGCCGAAAAATGGCAAAATTTGACCAAAATTAGCACAAAAATCACTTTTTTACCACCTTAAAATTTGAATTTTCATACAAAATTTCACAGATGTGTTGAAAATGATAACATACATAATATTCAACAAAAATTAGATTAAATTACAGAGAAAACAAAAAATTGACAGGGGGGCACAAAAATTATCAAGTCCCCCCCATGCACACTCCTATGGTAAGTCTTATCAGAGAAAATGGCCCAATGTTCCGACAGTAATTTCAGTCATAACTTCACTTAGCAATACAGTAGAAGATTGGTTTTGGTGTCAAATTGTTTCTGAGAAGTTCTCTCTTCCAATAAACAACAATTCATGTTAATAGAATTAATTTGAAATTTTTATGCCTGTCCCTATCATAGACTGGAACAATCTACCACAAGAAATAATCAATATCCAAGAACCCAAAGCATTTAAGAACCAGCTCAAAGATCACTTCACCACTTAAGGAAGAACAAGCGCACACCATACCCGATTCGTCTTTCCCCACTAGGGGTGTTGAGTCGTATTCAACTAGAACTAGAACTAGAACTACATGTAGTGAGTAAGCTTATGCAACGCCCCTTGCCCCTTGAGTTGGGTTGCAAAATTCTGCGGGTTCTGAAAAGCAGTCGCAACATATTTATCCAAAAACATAATTAAATATCATCATTTTCACTTTTTTCACAGACAAATCAGTAACACCGTACCTTTTACATGATGCAGAGAAAATGCAAAGCTACCTCAGTGATCCTCTTCCATTACTTATGAAGAAAAACATGCACTTCCGATCACGACTAATTCAGTAAACAACGAAGACGGAAAACTGCGAAACAACAAATGCCGGAGCGCGTCGCCTGATTGAATTGCACATGCGCATTGATGCAATATTGGACATTTAAAAAGGGGTGCCACTCTTATAATAGTTTGGGTACTGGGGCCCGCCGGGCAAGTTTTTGGCACTGAAGGGAGGGGGGGGGGAGCAGGGCAGCGATTTTTTTGGCACGAGGGACAAGCAATTTGGGCAAACCATTTTGAGAATTCACCACCCCAGGGGGACGCATAATTATTGCACCATCCTTTTATAATAGGGGGAGGGCAAAGATTTTTTGGCAGGCCAAAAATATTTTGGCAGTGGCGGTGATTTCCCAGAGGGAGGGCAAGCGATTTTTGGCACCGATATTTTGGGCACCGTTTCGTTCAAATATGCTTACTTCACATGACTAGACAATTTCAGGGTTAAATAGGGGTTATATGCAAGGGGGGGGCAAAGTTTTGGCATGTCGAAAGGGGGGAGATTTTTTTGGTAGGGGGGGGGGGCCTACTGTTGATAGGAGGGGCACATTATTTTGGCATTTTTGCCTTGGGGCAACTTTTTATGCCTCTAGAGTGTACATTGGGGCAAGCAATTTTTGGAATTTGGTAGACCAATATGGAGACCAGTCATTTACCACCCACACCCACATCTTATTGATTTCAAGAGGGGTGGGAAAACAAGTTTTCAACTCAGTCTATAGGGGGAACTTAGTGGTGCAGGGGTGGGGGGCTAATCTCTCTAAACTTGACGGAACTAACACTATTAAACTGAAATTTTTTCCCAGACCCGGCGGCCTAGGTGTAGATCCCAGGGGACAGTGGTGTAGCTGGGTCATCACACGGGGGGCACCAACCATGATTGGAGGCACCGGGTCTGATTAAAGGCACAAGCCATTTTGGCAATTTTCCTATGGGTTTTCTAAATTTTGCAATCGATTGCGGGGAGGGGGCCACTCATGCGGGATAGGATAAATCCCCCAATATTTTGCCAGGGGCTGGTCCATACAATCATCCCCCACCCCAATGCTCACAGCTGTATGTGGGTTTCCAAATTAACCTCATATTTGGCCATTTTAGGGCCAAAAGTGCAAATTTTTGTGCGCTTTGCGCAAATTTATTCCACCTTTGCATCATATTTCAATAGCTTAGCTTCAAATGGCAAAATTTTTGCGCGCTTCACGTGCATTTGTACCAAATTTATGTGTTGCTAGAAGGTACTGGATTCACTACTTCAAGAATTTTTTTCCAACTCTATCTCCCCCATGCATCGCATATGTCAAAAAAATCAACACCCAGTTCGGAACCGGGATCCAGGTGGGGGACTTCAATCCAGGTAGGTGGCCCATACCCAGGCCCATGTTGGTCATCGTTGTCATTCAACAAATCCCTACAAAGGTCCCAAATTTCTTTTAACAGTGCTCTTGAGTCTTTTCTCCCAAAGATCACTTTACCCCCCCTAATAAATGGGCTGGCATTTTCTTCGGATGGGGGTCCCAAATATGTCGGTGACCGAGTCAATTTTTACCCCCCTATTGCGGGCAAACATTTTTGCCACCCCACCCCACCATCTTGGGTCGAAAATTTTTATGACCCCCCCCCTTCCACATACACAGACTCAAGACAAATTATCCATTGCTGGGAAGTAAAAAAAAAAGTGCACAGAGCGCGTTAATTTTTTTATCGTAAGTGTAAAGAAGGTGTGCGGAGAGTGTAAAAATTGTGCATTATATAGCTATAGATTGTACGCATATTTTGATTGTGAAGTTAATGATGCGCGCGCATTGCGCAAACATTTTGAGTCACCAGCCCTTAATAATTCTATAACCTCCCCTATTTTGGGTGGTTAAACAAATTAAACCCCCCCCCCTTAAAAATTCTATGACCCTCCCCCAAGTATATTTGGGACCACCCCCCCCCCTTCCGAAGAAAATGCCTGCCCCTGCTATCGACTGATTTGATCGTTTCATTCTATGGCAAATTTCTTGTTGGAGTGTGACCCCCGTCCAAAATCTTACAGTGCGCCATCATGCGTCCTGGATTGGATAGTATTTCAAGATGGCGCTGCCCACAGGATTCATCGGAACGATCGAAGAAGACGAAGAAATTGATGTAGAATCTGAAGACACAAGCAGCGATGAAGAAGTAAATTAGATTTTCAAATATCTGTATCTGGGTACTTTTAGGATATGTGGTCAAGAGTTCAAATCATCGACAGAAAAGTCTATGATTTGTTCCCTAAAGTTGAGTCTAAACATTAACACGTGTGACATGCGTGCATGTGAATTGTGAACTGCTGTGTATTCACATTTCATGAAAGCTTTTACGTATGCATGCATGCATGTGCATGATCATGATGATGGATATGTGTGCATAAGTCAAGTGCTAGACACAGTTCTCATCTACATCTACATTTAGGCCAAGGAAAAAAATTGTTGCCCTTTCAACTCCAAAACTGTTCGATTCGGTAGGTCTGTAATTTATTTATTTTTTTATTATTTTTTTTCTAAATTCTGGCCCATAATTTGATGCATGTAAAACAGGGCTGTCAACTTTTTGGAATTGCTTGGCGTGAGAGACGTGAGATTTGTTCATTTTGTGCCATGATTATTTGAGCCACGCACGGCGCTCGAGAATGTGAAAAGCGACGTCACCACAATAATCGGACTTTGGATTTATGAATGAAATTTAGCAGCAGAGTTTCCGGAGTTTTCCGAATTATGCAAATACGCAACCTATGACCTTTTTACGTCAGAATATTAATAAGCATCATGGCGCCCACTGAAAGAAAACCCGATGGGAATTGATTCAGTTTTCAGCAAATTATGCTATTTTTTTTAACAGCTTATCGATAAATAATTCCACGAATGTGAGCACGATATTTTGAAAATGTATGCAGTGGATATGTGGTTAAAAAAATGACTTATAAATTTTGTTAGGGAGTCGGGAAATTAACTGTAGTAAAATTTGACTCCTCAGTTGTTGGAAATTCTTTCTTGGAACAAATAAAATATATTTTGTTTGAAATAAGTCAAATAAAAAATTGTTTAGATTACGTTGGTAAATACGTAATTATTGCATTGTTCGAATTGTCTATAGATATTTCAATGGAAAACAAGAAATAGCAAAATATCAGTAACATCCCATTTTGCCGTATTACCCCACTGGCCATGCGTTTTGAGTTGGGCCGGTAATGCGTTACATGTTTTCGCGAGATGAAAATTGCACGTTTTTTCGTTTAGATATGAATATCTTTCACATATTATACCTAACATATATAAAAGTATACATTTTCTGGCTACAAATGAACCAAGGAATCCAAAAATGCACTTTAAAATGACACAGGGTGTAACACTAAGGAGTTATGAAACTGAAAATACCAAATATTTTAGGGAAAAAATATAAAATTTGACAAATTAAAAAAAAAGTTAGCTTCACCCCACATATTTAAAAGTTCCATATTTGAATTCCTCTCAGTCAGAGCTTTAAATACATGTACATATATAACATCATAGGGTTCAATAAAATTAAAATGATTTTTCAAGGCATATTTTCCCATTGACTTCAATGTGTAACCCGAACGGAAAATATAATATACAAAATTGCTTCTCAAAGCAAATTAAATTACCTGGAATATGATTGTACGGTGTTATAGTATGCAGTTTAAAGTGTATTGTAAAAATGTGAAAAACGAAATGGACCTCTTGCATCATATGACCCCTGGGGGTCACTTTTATTAAATTTGCTCCTCCTGATCCTCCTCCTCCTGATCCTCCTCCACCCCGCATATTATGCTAATTAGATGCAAATTATTCAAATGTTAATAACTTTTTACAACTTTTTTAAGGTTTACTGTATTGGTCTCATCACAAGCTTTAATTTGACACCAAATTTAACTACATAGGCTGCATATTAACTGAGAAAATTAAAAAAATGAACCCTAAAATGTCGCGCGCATGTAACATCTCCACCTATTTACTGGCCCAACTCAAAACGCATGGCCCCCTACCATGGTCAACCTATGGGTTCTTTTCACGCTGAACACGATGGCGCTATTCACGACATGCGATACTCAATCGTTTGGCCCGAAGAGCATGTTAAAAACATAATGTCTCGTTATGACAGGATTACCCGATATTGCAGGACAGCAAAGTCCGGTTGGTATTTAAGGAATTCCCGTTATTGCGGGACAAGTAAGTATGTCTCGTAAAAACTCTGTGCGCCCGTACTGATTGTGGGTGTGAGTATTTGTACTACTTGAACTAATGGTCTGAGTAAAAAGGTGATATGAATATATATGAATGAATGAATAACTGAATATTAAAAAATTGAAAATAATAATTTTTTTTTTAAATTGGGTACCGGCGCCACTACCGGGGTACCGTACTGTAGCGTAAAAAGCTGTACATGTAGGCATGCCACATGGTACTGGTACAGTAGGCCTACATGTAAGTATTATTTTGTTGTTGTACACTGTATAACTTTTGTACAGTAAAAACTTGATTGGAAATTCTTGGGTCTGTAGTAGAGAAATGCCAAGGCAAACAAAAGCTTTTATTAGGTATGCCAGGTGAATTCAAATTTGCCATCAAACTGCATCATTTTATATATCAAATTAAAGCCCTTGAGTAAAGAAAGCCAACACTGAAAACCTTTTTGTCATAGCACTTTCCGTAGCAAAGTTACATCTTGTCAAAGATTGACTTTCATCAAAAAGATTCTGCTGGCAAAATTCCCCAAAACAGCATTACGGGGTGTTTCTAGATCTTAGTCTCATGACGATAGCACCTTTTTTAATGGAACTGCTATCAAAATCTCTCTGAAATTCCATGTGCTTGAGTCTCTCATCACCAAAAAAAATCATATATTTGGGTCAAGTGAAGTATAGACAACATATTTAGGAAGGTTTCCTTCTTATAAAGCTTCTTTTAAATTTCAATGTAAATTTGTATTGCCGGTTTAGGCCATTTTGACTGACTAGCCAATGTGTTAACTGAGGTTTCCCTGTCATACCTACTTTTATTAGGCCTTTTTAAAATAGTCCAAGGTTGCTCAGACTGATATTCTCTGATAAGTTTGACTGAGAAGATAGTGCCTGGTGCTCAATGTGATAAATCCTTGTCATGAGAGTCAAGCAATATTGAGATGGCTATTTCAGGGTCAGAATTTCATTTCACAGTGCGAGAATCAATCTTGATTCATGCAGAATAAATTTGCGGGAATCGTTTGATTCTCGCAAATCAACTTCTGTGTAAACTACAAATGTTTGCGGGAATCAAATGGAAAACAGATACCATTTTTGGAAAGAATCAAATTTTTACTTCAAGAAAATGTATAATTTTGCTATGATAGGGTCTATAATTTGTAAGTTATGAGTGTTTCAATGTAAGATGGTGCGCGATCCATGTCTCTGGAACTTATACTGTTGGTCTATGGCCATAATTAATTAATTACAGTACTTCGTTAACAAAAACACAAAACAATTGAATTTAGCATAAGTAAGAGTACAACTGATTAGCTTTACAACAGTGACATGATCGAGGGGAATGAATCACATGTCGATCCTGGTCGAAAATGAGTTTAACATTTGTTTCTAAAGAGGACAATTAGAGCTTACTGAAAACCCCATGTTGATACGGCTTTTCTTTGCGAAGTTACGTCAATTTATCAATCGCTGAAAACAATATTTATAAACAAAAGAATTGTAACACTTTCTTTGCCAATATCTTAAAATCAATATTAGCGACATCCGACTCATTCCCCTTGATCGTGTCACATATTATTTGAAAGATTTATTCATTGGATAATTCTTGATGAACTGGGTGCACATTTTCTCCCACCCATAGACTTTACATGCAAACTGTACCGGTATCCCAATTCCGTATCCCAATCTTCGTTTACTTAAGGTGGTACTACACCCCTGCCCAATTTTGTCCCTATTTTTGCATTTTTCTCAAAAATTATAAAGCATTGGTGACAAGTAAGATATTTATATTACAGGGGCAAGGACTACAACTACTGCACTGGAAATTTTATTTCAGCACAGACAACAGTTGTTGAGTAACAGTCAAAATGAGGGAAAACCAATATTTGATCAATAAATCAATAACTACTTGCCTTGAGTTGCTGAATTTTCAGTGCAGTAGTTGTAGTCCTTGCCCTATAATATACATATCTTACTTGTCACCAATGCGGTATAATTTTTGAGAAGAATGGAAAAATAGGCACAAAATTGACCAGGGGTGTAGTACCCCCTTAATTACTCGCAACTTCTTTAATATTAATTTTGTTACCAAATGAAGGAGAACTTTCCAGGCTTTAAAATGAATGCAAATTTGATAGTATTGAAACAGACTGAAGTTGTTTACTTCTTACAAATAAGTCATTTTTTACTTCAAAACGAAACAACACCACCCTATTGGGAACACCAGTTCACGACGCATGACCATATGGAACTGGGAGCAGTCTAGTACCATACTAAAATGTATAGGTGTATGATCGCAAGTATTCTCACTCAATGTAAACTCACTGCAGTTGGAGACTTTTTTCTTTAATGTGAATGTAATTGATTTTATATCTCAACAGGCAGTGAAACCAAAGAAATGGAACAAACAAAAGAAGAAAGGATGTGAAGATTTCTCCAAAGGATTTGAATTTACCGAGAAGTCATGGGATGAGAAGAATTGGATGCCAGACTTGGGGCATTCCATTATGCAAAAGGGAAACGTGTCGTCAACGCTTGAGCAAAAGATTGCTAAGATCAGAAAAGAGAGGAAGAAGGTAAATGTCAAAGGGTTATACCAGTTGAAATTCATACACCCTTATTGAAAACATGACCTTAATCTCCCACACAGGAGGTGTAGATATCAAATGTGCAGAGTCACCCATTGATCAGGTAACTTAATTTGAAATTCACACTCCCTGTGTGGAAGATTAATGTCATGTCTTCCATATGGGAGGTACATGTGTATATGGATTTCAACTGGAATAGGCAAATTATGTAAGTTCCAGTGTTTGATTTAATTCAAAAACCTTGTGAACCTGTATAAAATAAGTTACAATTAGTTTTCTTTTCTGTCGGTTGCTTTGTTCTTTCTCTCCTTTTTTTTATTTCTTCACCATTCATTTTATTATGTACAATAATTTAAGTTTAGTAAAAACTACATTGAATTATTTGTGATCACTATAGAAGTTGATGTCAATTCACAAGGATGCTGTGTTAGGGAAATTGCTCATCATTCACATGACTGTGTCACATCACAATACATACTTTAATACTGTAAAAAACTGTACTCCAATATTTTTTTCTTTGCAAAATACAAAATAATGTAGTAAAGATTTGCCTATATGGTGCACATGGGCTCCTTTGGCTTAGGGTAAATTTCATACACAAATAGAGCGCTTCCTCCTGTGAAAATCCCAACAACAAATACGGGTCCGTGCCCTTATTTGCTAGTGGTACTTTTACAGGAGGACACATATAATTTATGCCTAAAATTCCAATTATTTAAAGGGAGCTCATAATATGCGTCATTATAATTCAGCATATCTTTACGGTAAGTACTATTGATAGTTTGTGGACTAGACGTTTGACACAAGTGAGTTTGCTGTTCTGAATACATACCAATCTACCCATTTTACAGCTCCAGAAGCAAGAACAAGCAGCTAAATCTCAGGAAGCACAGAAGGGGAAAGAAAGTGAACAGAATAACAATGAAGATGAGGCCATAGCATCTACCACAACCAAGAATGATGATGATGCTGATGACGAAGAGGAGGAGGATGACAATGGAGAAGATGAGGATGAGAAAGATGGAGATGTGGAGGAGGAGGATAGCGACTCTGACGACGAGATGGAAGATTTGAAGTTTGATCAGGTCAAGGTCAATGCTGCCAGTGAGAAGAGAGTCAAAAGGAACCAACAGAAAGGTAAATATCGACAAGCGAGAGGTCTGGGGTACAGGTCCCCTCACAGGTAGGTATGTCTGGAGTTTTTACTCTGGTATATCTGCCTCTGCATGTTATGTTTCCATTTGTAAATTCATGTTTAATTGTGCTAGTGTGCGATGCGTAATTCTTCTTTCCCCCGTATATTGATATATTAAGAATAATGATTATGCATCATTAATTTGATCTTGTGTGCTAGTTTGAATGTTTCCATGTTCCAGTGCATGATACATAAGCCTCTTCCCTTGTAAATATCCCTATTCATTTTATGTTTGTTTACCTGACTCATTTTGATCACAATATTACATGGAGAAGAATTGCAAAGCCAACTTAAGGTGGCTGTACATGCTATAGCTCAGACAAAATCTGGACTAAAATGGTGTTTTTAGTCAAAAAGTGATATTTTGTTGTATTTGGTCAGTGGTTCAAAAATGAATATGATATCCAAAAAATGTAAGAAAAAACTGGGCTAGAATGGAGTTTTCATATTAAAAAGACACACAAATGTCAAATTTTGAACATGTACATATTTTGTGCTATATAGGCAAACTGTTTTTATTTGTGTGATATTCTACAATGTGGTTATTTTTACACCAATGATTAAGAAGTTATGTAACAAATCAAGTTAATGCATTTCTGTGAGTTGACAGCCACCTTAATTAGATTGTTGGTTTTTTTTAAGGGGGTACTACACCCATCACATTTTTTTGCAGGTTTTTTGCATTTTATGAAGAAATGAGAAAAAAAAATTGGTCAAAGTGGTATGCAAAATGAAGGGGCAAATCTTCTCGTTCTATTGGTGGCATTGATAATAATGTAGCTTACATGCTTTTAATGGTACAAGCCAAAGAGAGGTACATGAGGACCTTGTCACAATTTTGATCATTTTAACAATTTCAGAACTGGTACCGTGAATCCACTTACACACACATATTATCACTTATGGCAGACTCTAAAAGTACCAAAATATTATTTTTTTGGAAATGCATTAATTATGCACAGCTTTGAAAACAAACATTATGCATCAATTTCATGTTATCAATGAAATTAAACTTATTTTTCCCCCTTCCAGTTGACAATGATATGCAAAATTTGTGTTCGCAAGGCAGCACATTTGTTTCAGATTTCATAAGGTTGAAATTAAAGAACAGTCAATGCCTTGGTTTTCAGTATTAGGGTGAATTTTTGCTCAATTTTATGAGAAAATAGGAAAGCTTACGAAACGCGATTTATATGTGTGTGGCTATGTTCACAATGGTAACAACTCGATATTAAACTGATGGAACACCCTTACTTCATTATATTTCGTCACTTACCTGTTGCCTACGATTATTCCTTCCATTTGAGAAAATCCATGTGTAAATCACGGTTTAAAACGATAAAATCAGTGCACTCGCAGCTCGGAAGACAAGTGACACACGACGCCGCCATATTTCATGTAACTAATTCCGTTTTTTAAAGTTGCAAATCTTTTAAAAACTAGATTGTCTCAGCAGCAGGGGACATTAGGCTGTCATGGGCATCTAGGTGTAGAGGCTTATCCTCTTATTCCCACTTGAGCATTCTCAAGTACACTTAAAGTGTTTTGGTCTCCTGGTCAAGTCAGTTTTAATTTAGGGGTTGTTGTTATGTTGTTATAGCAACAAGCTCAGTTTTTCTGTCCAGTCAGCTGTCACTTTAGTGGTGTGCAGCCATTCAGGTCTCCCCGCCTTAATTTTTAATTCCTTTGTTATGTCCATAGTTCTCCTAGTGATGCACTTGCAATTGTTCCTTCGATCTTGATGGACCAAAAATCCACCCACCCTCCCAAAAGCTGGAAGGGTGATTCAGTAACTAAATATGGTTAAAGATACTCCAATAAAATGGTATGTCCAAATATGCTGCTTTACGCTTAAAAATAGAGGCTTTGTATGGAATTTCTTGAAATCTTGAAGAATATCATTAGTAGATTGTCTCCACTTTCTACTGCGTTTTATAGAAGGGGAATGAATGCTTTGTATGGAGTTTCTTCAAAACCTGAAGAATCTCGTCTGTAGATTGTCTCCACTTTCTACTGCGTTTTATGGTGTTTGAATGTCTTACGGAGTTTCTTCGAAACCTGAAGAATCTCGTCTGTAGATTGTCTCCACTTTCTACTGCGTTTTATGGTGTTTGAATGTGTTATGGAGTTTCTTCAAAACCTGAAGAATCTCGTCGGTAGATTGTCTCCACTTTCTACTGCGTTTTATGGTGCTTGGATGTGTTAAGGATTTTCTTCAAAACCTGAAGAATCTCGTCTGTAGATTGTCTCCACTTTCTACTGCGTTTTATGGTGTTTGAATGTGTTACGGAGTTTCTTCAAACCTGAAGAATCTCCAGTAGATTGTCTCCACTTTCTACTGCGCTTAATGGTGCCTGGATGTGTTAAGGATTTTCTTCAAAACCTGAAGAATCTCGCCTGTAGATTGTCTCCACTTTCTACTGCGTTTTATGGTGTTTGAATGTGTTACGGAGTTTCTTCAAAACCTGAAGAATCTCGTCTGTAGATTGTCTCCACTTTCTACTGCGTTTTATGGTGTTTGAATGTGTTATGGAGTTTCTTCAAAACCTGAAGAATCTCGTCGGTAGATTGTCTCCACTTTCTACTGCGTTTTATGGTGCTTGGATGTGTTAAGGATTTTCTTCAAAACCTGAAGAATCTCGCCTGTAGATTGTCTCCACTTTCTACTGCGTTTTATGGTGTTTGAATGTGTTACGGAGTTTCTTGAAACCTGAAGAATCTCGTCAGTAGATTGTCTCCACTTTCTACTGCGTTTAATGGTGCCTGGATGTGTTAAGGATTTTCTTCAAAACCTGAAGAATCTCGTCTGTAGATTGTCTCCACTTTCTACTGCGTTAAAAGGTGCCTGGATGTGTTAAGGATTTTCTTCAAAACCTGAAGAATCTCGTCTGTAGATTGTCTCCACTTTCTCCTGCGTTTTATGGTATTTGAATGTGTTACGGAGTTTCTTCGAAACCTGAAGAATCTCGTCGGTAGATTGTCTCCACTTTCTACTGCGTTTTATGGTGTTTGAATGTGTTACGGAGTTTCTTCGAAACCTGAAGAATTTAATGGTGGTGCCTGGATGTGTTAAGGATTTTCTTCAAAACCTGAAGAATCTCGTCTGTAGATTGTCTCCACTTTCTACTGCGTTTTATGGTGGGCTATTGGTTGCCTTCATGCTTTCCTCCCTTTCTGCTGCGTTTTTATACCAGGGTTATAATTGCTTTGTTGCTTATTTGGAGTATCTTTATTTACTTGGTTGTCAATACCAGTGGATTATATATCAGTAAATGGTTTAAGCATTGATGCCGTATCTTGCTGAATACAAAATGTTCGTTTGCTAGTGTTGGCATTGTTTATTCTTTTGGAGATTTCTAATTATTTAATTGCGTTTAAAAATGCTGTTTTCCAATCCAATCCTCTGTTTGATCCAAAGATGTATCTGTTTAAGATATGCTTAAGATTTGCTTAAGATGAAATTTGGTTAAATGTGATTCAGAAGTCAACTTTTGTTTGTCCAGCCTGTATGGTTGGCTTGTACACATTTTTCCAATAATTTGTGTATTTATTGATTTATATGAAGATGATAAATAATTCCAAATGCTTGCTGCAATTAATCATCTCAATGTATATAATTTGTTTTATTGATATGAAATCTGTTATTATCTCAATATAGTCTTAATTTCTATGAGATTGTGAAATTATTATAAATAAGCTTATGTGTATTAAATGGTCCTCATGATCGTAAAGGGCAATGCGAGTCTATTCTTTTGCGTTGTTGTGCTTTCCTGCTGTCTCGAGACAATTGGTTAAGGTTGGGCGGTATCTTCTGCTTCTTCTGCTTAATTACTCCTCTAAAAACTAAAATTTTACACTAGTAGGCCTAGGCATAATAGTGCCAAAATTGTCCACCGAATCGCTTCAATTAGATCTTCATTTTGCACACGTTTTTATTTCTGAGGGGGAACATCCTCCTCAGACAACCCCTCAAGTCATGCATAAGCGCTCTGCGCCCATTTTTTTTTTTTCATTTTATTTTTTTTTTTCTACAAATTCGACCCACACCCCCTGACTGCTCTAGATCGACAGTCGGTACCAAAAGCTGGTATCGCCCATCCCTATGGAGATTGACTACGTACTCTCGCTAAATAAAAAATCCCTTAAAAAGGGATGAATAAGCGTCCTTATCAACCAATCAACTTTAAGACAAATAGGTGAAAAAGGAAACTTTTACGGGTTTTTTTTTCATAATTTTTTTATTTCACATGATCCGTGCATATATCGCCTAGCTATAAATGAAAAAATATTTTTTTAGACCAATCAAACCAATATATGGGTGTAGTACGCCTTAACCCTAACCCTACCCGTGGTTTTTGTGCTATCGGAAGGGAAAGAAGGAACGAAAAAGGAGAGAAGATGAAGAAGAAAGTCACTTGGCACCCCCGGGATTCGAGCCTCGGACCCCTCGCATGCCACGCAGAAGATCCCCAGCATGTAGCTACACAGGTGACGTTGGCCCGCCAACGATTCCCTGGGTATATATGACTTGGTCTGATTAAGCGCCATCAAGTCCCGTGGAATCCATGCACGCAGAGCGTTTTAACAGTGAGCTTTAGTGAGTCCTAGTTGGGTTAGGGTTAAAGGTATTAAATGCAAATAAATTATATCAAGCCTATACTGTTGTTTGAACATGAATCATAATATTGTGTTGTTAGGAGACTTGGAGGACCTGGAAGATGAAGCAACCTTTTTTGAAGAACCACCAGAGGTGTCAGAGGTCAACTCCTTTCAGGATATGAATCTGTCTCGACCACTGTTAAAGGTAAGGTTTATTTAAAGTCGGTTCTATACGCACCTGTTGTTGTGACTACTATGTAGGCCTGGGACAAATATCAAAGAACTTAGGTACCCGCCACATCCTTAAGGTACCCTGGTCTGACTTTCTGTTACGGGGTGCTTAAAGATGATTATTTGATGCATTTACAAGCCTTGTCCTAGAAAAAAGCTTGCTTGAAATGTTTAAGGGCACCAAAGAGGTGGGTCCTAGCCACAAAACCCAATTACAAGAGGTCAGAGTCAATAAAATTGCAAGATCAAACCATGTCAAACAATATGTTTACAAGCTGATGTTGTTTACAAAAATATTTTCAGGTGTACTTTTTCACTAAATATCATTGCTACTCACACAAATTAGATTTTCCTACTCTACTTAGACCTGATTTGTGGTGATATGAGCACCTGGGTACCTGCCCATAAATAACATACTCTACCCCGGGTGCACGATTACCCGATAAGTCACACCCTGTGTGCTGTGATAGGGATGTTCATAAAATTTTGAAGTTCAATATTTTTAGCTGAACGTTCTTTCATTTGAAAGAGAATTAAATTACCTACACAATAAGGGGTCAATCATGTTTCTAGTGCATATACTTTTGAAATTGCAGACAAAAATAGTGTCATCAAATTGCCCACAATTTTGTGTGTGAAATTGTGACAGCAGGCACATGTACAATGCACACTACTGTATGTGACCCCAGATGACCTCCTATTCTTTACTGTAAGAAAGCTGTTTTGGATGGTCTTGATTTATACACAAATTGCTTTTGAGCTAAATCGAGTGTCGACTTGGTGGAACATGGATTGCACTATGTGATAGTTTATGAATCCAGTATCATGCCAGTACCCAACATAAGTCAACATCACTTAGGTTTTGGTTGTCAAAATTAATTTTTAGTGATTTTCTCCATTGAGCCCCACAGTAAAGCCATTTTTGGACCGTACATGCACATTCCACTTCCCTATGGACGAATAGCGCCACCTATAGTGTGTGATGTGAGCTAGCCTAGCTGTGATAACTGCAATAAATTTTGCACTTTTTAAATTTGTAGTTTACTGCATGATTAATGTGGCTGTATCAAGAGGTCTGCAAGTAGTGTTTGAAATCATGCAGGTTCTCTGGCCAAAACCCTCTGCAAGTTACATGTACTGCATGCCCACTGATACACTATCTATCCGGGCTTGTCAGTCCATGGCATTACCTTTTGTGAGTCGGAAAGTGTCACAAAATGCGGACCAGTGTAACATTAGAATTTTACAATTTGAGTTCGGGCTCGTGAAAATAGATGCAGATGAAATAGATGACTCTTGAAGATTTTTGCTTATTTCAGACACTGTCTACAAGCATCTGCCTGGTCTTAAACTTAAACTATCCATTGCACATTAAGGTCTCTATACTGGACATGCTTTTGTTTCACATTGTATCTTCAAGTTATCTCAATCGATAAGGCGTTCGAGTCTTGTGCGAGAGGTTGCGGGTTCAAACCCTAGTGGTGCCTAGTACGCTCTCAACACAACAACCTGTAAAGTGTGCTGAGGCCTGTGGATCAACGTCTAGGCGTTGTGCCTGTGCGTAGCGCACTATAAATCACTGCACTTTTTTTTGCTCTTCAGTGTTTTCTAAATTGATAGTGCAAGCAATTATCAGATTTTAGGCATGCAACAATTATAGTTTGTTCAGCGTATAATTGGCAAAAATTATTATTGTTATTGTGTAAGTCAATAAATTTGTGTAAATGCACATAAGCGTGCAGCAGTCACCTATTACGCAACGTGTTACGCCCAACTGCTTGCACACCATTGCATGCATGTTGCGATTTGTTCCAGCCAATTATCAGCTGAGCTGAACAAACTATGCCAGGCTTCAGCTTTCAGTTGCACCTCCTCCATCAAGTTATTGTTTGTTTGATGGAAAATTTAAAAGAAAAAACAAAAATGTGTAAAGTATTAAGTATATGATATATTGCCTAAAGACTTTGTTTCATAGTCATTCACAAGTTATGGACGACAGTTGAATGCACATTCACACATTCATATATTCTGAACTGTACATTTTTTGTTATATTTTCAGGCTGTGAGCACCATGAATTTCACCACACCTACCCCTATACAAGCTGTAACCATTCCTGTAGCCTTGTTGGGTAAAGATATCTGTGCATGTGCAGCTACTGGTACAGGTGAGTACATTCCCCATTTATTGAAAACTCAAGCAGGGATTAAGGCGAATGGGATGGCAGGAGCCATATTTGTCCATTATTAGCCATTTACCTAAAACACTGTAGTGTGCTTTAAAAGGTGGGTGACCTGATTGACAGCCTCATCCCCAACTTTACCCTATCAAAATGCAGATTTTGGTATCAGGTGAAAGCTCATATTTTTCTCATTAACCCTAACACTGACCCAGGTTTTTTGCTATCGGAAGTCACAGAAAAAGTAAAGAAGAAGAAGAATTTTTGACTTGGCACCCCGGATTTGAACCTTTGATCCCCCGATGCCAACCACACGATCAAGGACCGGAGCTACACGGGTTATTGCTGCCCGGCCAGCAATTCCGTGAGCATTTGACACTTGGGGTGATTGCGTCATCGCAGACCCTGGGATGCATGCATGCGCAGAATTTTTCATCGTGGTATTTTCGGGTGTAAGGGTTAACATATTGAAATTAGGCATTCCAAATCTGTATATTTCCGAAGAAATCATCAAAAAACTGTCGAATTGTCTCAAATATGGTATACCATATTTTTGACTAATTCAACAGTTTTTGATGATATCTTCGGAAATACACCGACTTGGAACTCCTAATTTCAGTATGTTAATGAGAAAAATAGGATCTTTCATTTGATATCAATTTTTACATGATCATGATGATTATCATTTATAAAAACACTGTAGACTACCAATTTTACGCTGCATTAAATGTCAGTAATTCATGAAGAATTAGTCGCATTTACAATGAAAATTTACATGATCTTTTTGCATGAATGCTTGAAAGGGACAACAGTTTATGTTATAGTTTTAAAGAATTTGATTTTCCAAATATATCAGGTCACCTTCCTTTAATACATTTATCTGACAGGAAATGAGTCTAGGAAGCCAATATTCCATGTCTTAAGGGGGTACTACACCCTGTGGTAAATTTTGACTCTTTTGCATTTTTCTCAAAAAATAATAACACACTGATAACAAAAGTTATGTATATTATTATTGGGCAAGGAATCCAATTACTACACTGAAATTTCAGTGACTCAAGACAAGCGGTTCAGTATATATGATAGGAAATGAGGTACATCCTAGCGGTACCTTATTTCTTATCATAAATAACGAACCGCTTGTCTTGGGTCACTGAAATTCCAGTGTAGTAATTGGATTCCTTGCCCCTATAATATACATAGCTTTTGTTACCACTGTGTTATTAGTTTTTGAGAAAAATGCAAAAATATACACAAATTTATCGAAGGGTGTAGTACCCCCTTAACCCTAATCCTAACCTTAAACATAACCTGACTCTAATCCTAACTTTGATTATACTGAACAGTGGGATCACTAACTCTAACCCTAATCTAAGCACAGGTTAAAAAGGAAAAAAAACACCCTTTTTTCAAAGAAATTCTAGACCCTAAATTACTTGTATATTCAACTTTGGAACCAGAGAAATACTGCTACTTTTTCAATTTGTGTAAAAAGAAAAATAAATTGTTGAAAAAATGCACACAAAAATTGCAATTGCGGCCGTGAATACCGCGATCATGTTCTCCTCTGGTGCTTATCCTAACCCTAGCCTAGCCACCTCCCTAACACTTACCCTTATGATAACTCTAACCCTATCCCTAATCCTTCCTAACATAAAATGCCCTAAACCCTTAACCCTTTTCGGTCTTTCGGACTAATGAGTCAGCCCTTCAGATGGGTTATACAGCACTGCAGACCGAGGTTTTTTGGCACTTAACCTAACTTTTCTCCTGATATCTCCAAATTTATTGTTATATGTTAAGATATTTGTTATGTCGACATAATGTGTCTACAACAGCACTTTTTCTATAACCCATGTAGGTAAGACAGCAGCCTTCATGCTACCAGTACTGGAGAGATTACTGTACAAGCCTCGTGAGGCAGCAGTGACTCGTGTCCTCACGCTAGTACCTACAAGAGAGTTGGGTGTCCAAGTTTACAATGTCACCAGACAGTTGTGTCAATTCACAAGTATTGAGTGCTGTCTTGCTGTAGGTGAGTAGAGATCTCTGTCACTCAATTTTGCTGTAAGTTTAACTTCCTATATGGGTCTTTGTGAAAATCATTTTTTGGGTCCAGGTATTTTACATGTTCAGTTCCGTATCAGGGTTAGTTGTCTGAGATGGCAAAGACAACAAAATTTCCGGTGGACATCATTTCGGTGCAGTGGTACTGTGGTAACTGTGCACGAAGTGCAAAAAAACTTTCAGTTGTACATTATTTTAGCCCAAAATGAAGGTGAAATTTTGTGTTTACCACTAATACCAGGCCAATTTTCAGTTTACGCTATTTTTGCCCAAAATAAAGGTAAAATTTTCTGTTTACAAAATGTTCAATTTTACACTCAGGAGGTGGGGTTAGGGTGTTGATATTTTCTTGAGGTTGGTTTTAGGTGGGCTAAATTTTCTTTTGGGGGATTGAGTTAATTCAACTCCCTACCCCCACTGTTTTCCAATTTGCAATCTTTTTCCTTTCTGAGCGCAAAAAGACTGTAAGTCCACATTTGCCGAAATTGAGTTACAGGTGATTTTGAAGTTATTGGATGAAGACAAAAATTTTGACAATTTTTTTTGACATTTGGCCCCTCCCCATAGTGAGGGGTCAAGAGGGGTCAAAAATGAAAATACGAAAATATATAATTTATCATACATTTTGAACCCGGTTAATGAGTTAGAGGGTCACTTCCGGTTAAAGGTCAACTGAGGTCAAATTTTAAAACAACTTTAAATTCAACAAACAAGGTGTCAAATTGCTCATATTTGCACATGGATTACCAATATGGTTAAATATTTCCAACATATGCATTCAGTTTTGAGTTATAAGCTTTTGTTTCAATCTGTGCGCAAGAAGACCGTAAGTCCAAAAAAAGACAAATTGATCAATATCGATCAATATTACAGATATTTACTTGGTTGATACACAAAATGATTCTTCTTGCCTATACCCATGTACCTGAGAAGTATCAATATTATGGCTTTTTTGGTTTCCAAATTATCTTATTTTAAAAAGTTTAAACGATCATATCTCAAAATGCTAAATATGGACTAGACTTCTCCGTAGTCCACTTGCCATTGTGCATATTCAGAATTACCTTTGCATTTAAAACTCCGATTGACCGATTGTGTGCACAATTGATAGATTTTCCTGATCTGTTCAGTCACCGTACGCCCTCTGTTAGCTTGATACCCAAGTGGACTACTGACATTCGATTGCGGTCAAAATGCTTAACACAGGCCCCTATGGCAAGAATGTCGGATCTTTGGCCTACTAAGAATAGCATGATGTAATGCATTTTCATATCAATTAACCAATTGTGATGCAGCATTTGTGTAGGCGGGGCCTTACCATTTTCCCGATAGTAATCAATTTCATTTGCATAATTGTGACCTCATTGTATGCTGTTCCCGTGGTGTTTGGCTCTCTTGCGGTAAAACTTCGAAGTTTGTTTATGTGATCATGATGAACCAGTGGAAGAAATACGTTCATGCACGTGTCGTGTGTGTACACATAATGTACAATGTACGTGTGTGGATAAATCCTGATCGGGTAAATAACTTCAAAAGTGTGTCTCTACCGGCTATAAAATATACCTAAATTAATTTATAAACATAATTATTTAGCTCCGCTGTTTAGAGACGGACCATGACATGGCCAATATCACCCGAGACTTCTTCAGGGAATTCTGCTGATGAGGCCGGGTGCGATACAAAAAAACTGCGATTCATCATGATGCATTCTCACTAGAATGTGAAAATTGTAAACTGGCTCATGAAGAAGTCTTTCATCATTGCATGGCTGGTAAAGACGTTTTCACCATTCTATCCAGATTTTTAGCAGGGGGGGGGGGCTGACAAAATGGAATTTGTTGATGACTCATTCTGGGTGGCGGTTCCCCCTTTAGGTCAGAAAATTTTGCCAAAAATACCTGGATTTTAATGACATTTTTCATTTCACCTGAAATTGTTGGGGGGCCGGGTGAAGAGTATTCTAGCCCCCCGGTTCCTAAGCTACCAACTAGATATAATATGGGAAATATATTTTCTACCAAAGCAGCACCGTTTGCTAGGTCTTTTTGTCGGGTGGGAAATCCCAGACTAGAAGAAGCATACAACAAGCACACAATTTGACTTTATCTTGGGAAGCAAAATATGAACGCATTTACATCGATAGTTCTAGCCAGGGACAATGTTGTCTTCAAGGAAAGAAATTATTCACACACATGGAGAACGATTATGCGGATTATTAAATTATTGTGGTAATCATTTTTTAAAGATAAATATTTCATAATAACGGGAAAATTAGTTCATGCCTCTCTAAATCCGTCTATATTTGTAGCTATTTTAGAATTTCGGACATGACTATTTACCTGATAGACATTATTTTGATATGGCCTTTGTAGCCAGTGATAGGGACTATACATCTTCTTTGAGCGTGTCGTAGCTAGCTAGGTTTGGCAATTGGCAGCATGAAGGCCCGGACAAAACGGCACACAAAACGAGGCTCTTTTCGTCTTTCGGCATGCCATTAAATATCAAAAGCACCTGAAGTAACTAGTGCTAATTAAAGGGGCGGCATTTTCTTCCAAATTAACAAAACATCCGCGTCAATAAAATTGCGACCCCCTATTTCGGCAACAAAATTTTATGCCCCCCCCCACCAATACACCTTAGCCCTTAAACAGACTAAAATTGTATTGAAATCAGTCTTTTGAATTAAAATAAACAAACTATCTCATCAAATATTTTATGACCCCTATTTTTCTTTCCAAAATCTATGACCCCCCCTTCCGAAAAAAAAAGCCAGCCCCTAAAATAACAGAAAAGTCAACATTGTGTTGTGATGTGATCTTGCCGGCCTATCTTTAAAAACAATGTCCTGTCTCATGCCAATATTTTGCACTCAGTTGTGGGTTTGTGCACTACACAAGTGAGGTTCGTGATACCTGTAAACAGGCCACGATAGATGCTATATGCAAATTAGTGGTATTTTCTCCTGCTGATCGATTTTGGTAAATATATTGCTGCACTTTCCCACGGGGATGACAAATAGTTGGCGTTGTATAATTTGACTTTTCCATACAGGTATTTCTTATTTATTTGGGTTTATTATTCGATATTTATCACAGTAAATACTAAATATAATCTTGATCGATTTGTACCACCGTTGATTTTTCTTTAAATAAATTGTATTATCTTTTGCCAAATACAAGAACCCCTGTACAATTATGGACGAGACGGAAACTATTCGCTGTTTCTGATTGGTCAAGGGTGGAGCCAATTTTATTCTCATCGTAGCGTCACTGACTTAACCGCAATCGTTTGTCCATAGTCGTATTTTTCGTGAATAACGTGAGAAATTCTCCAAAATAAAACAGACTGCTCGAAAATCACTGGTAGGCATGAAGGGAGCCCTCTTTCAAAAAATATTAAAAAACAAAAGTAAGGCAGGACACAAATGATCACTTAGACTGCCTACATCTAGGGCAACTAGATTTGTTTATAGACTATTTATTACATTATAATATCGAGATTGATAACATAGGCCTATTTCTAAATTTCTCAAAATTCGACTATGGCATAGTCTAAATATGGACTTACGGTCTTCTTGCGCTCAGGTCTTCTGTATTCAAAAGGTGATGTTCATTATCAGCACCATAGATCCAAACATAATTTGATGTGTATTCCATTCTCCCAGGTGGCCTTGATGTGAAACTTCAGGAGGCAGCTTTACGTCGTAGTCCAGATATAGTAATTGCCACACCAGGTCGTCTCATAGATCATCTACACAATGCTCCTGTGTTTCATGTCAATGATATTGAAATCCTCATTCTAGATGAAGCTGACAGGTAGGGAGTTATAGAAAATGATGAATATCAGGGCCTAGATTTTGTCTTGGTTCGCAACATAGTAACTGCATTTACTGTATGATACAATGAGAGAAGTTGATTCTCGCAACCTAATCTTACGAGTATCATTACGAGAATTGATTCTGTGATTCTCATCGAAATCTAGGCCCTGAATATATAATACTTATCACAATGCTATAGTATTTACTCTCAGCATGTACCGTTTATAATTGGCGAATTTTTTAAGGTTTTTGTGACTGCGCACGTCAATAAAGTCCCAACATTCACATAAGTGCGAGCCAGTCATGCATTACCCAACGCGCAAATAGCGTAAGTGCTGCGCCCAACTGTGTACGCATAATTATATATCAATAAACAATGTTATGAGTCTCATTTTTTTCGCCAATTATAAGCCGTACAAACTTTAGTTAGTGACTGTCAATGTGTTGAGGCAGTTATTTCTCACGCACATCTATCCGGCATCTTTATATGCATGTGTGTGTATGATCAAAGGTTTTTTGAATCATGGTTTTGGTAAAACATTTTAGTTGCAACAATTCTACAAATGTTTACTTTTAGCAGTAAGAAATATCGAAGTAATGTGAGGTTCTGAACAAATGATTAATCTTTGAATTATACAATGTAGTAATATCAAATTGGTGTTTAAATATTGCTCTAGTATCTTTATTTGAAAGTCTTCTGAACTTATTGGGCTATTCCAGTTGAAATCCCTACACCCCCTATGGCAGACATGAACTTAATCTCTCACACAGGGAGTGTGGATTTCAAATGGAGTCACCTACTCAGGTAACCCTATTTGAAATTTGCACTCCCTGTGTGGACGATTGAGGTCATGTCTTCCATAGGTTTCAACAGGAATATCATGATAGCCCATTTTGCGTGTATTTATTGATTATTCGCAGGATGTTGGATGAGTATTTTGCTGAGCAGATGAAGGAGATTATTAGATTATGTTCCTATCATAGACAGACTATGTTGTTTTCTGCCACCATGACGGATGAGGTAAGACATTGGTAAAATCATGGCAGGAAAAACATGTCCCTAAGTTTGAGCTTTAGAAAACTTGTCTCAAGTTACTCTCAGTAACAACATGTTGGATTTCGAAGTGGCAGATTTGAAGCATGCACGCTAACCTGTTTCCGCAGGGTGTATACACATGCGTAGAAGGGTGATTTGTTCGTACACTTGCGATGCAACTGTGTAAAAACACTGATTCACTTCAAAATCTGACATGTGTTTGCATAGTCCTAAGCTGCATCCACGTTTAGAGGCAATTCCATGTAGGTTGCGGGTGTGTGAATGTCAGTATGTGAATCTATTGCATATATTAACTACCGTACTTCAAAGTATTATCATTTGATGTTATTTTATTTCTTCATGTTCAGGTCAGGGATCTTGCAGCTGTATCATTGAGGAATCCAGTGAAGCTCTTTGTAAATGAAAACACTGATGTGGCATATAATCTGAGGCAGGAGTTTGTACGAATACGAGAGAATAGAGAGGGCGACAGAGAGGCTGTTGTAGCAGGTAAGTCATGAATAGAGATGATGTGGCATATAATCTGAGGCAGGAGTTTGTGCAGAATCTGAGAGAATAGAGGGGTGACAGGGAGGCTGTTGTAGCAGGTAAGTCATGAATAGAGATGATGTGGCATATAATCTGAGGCAGGAGTTTGTACGAATACAAGAGAATAGAGAGGGTGACAGGGAGGCTGTTGTAGCAGGTGAGTCATGAATAGAGATGATGTGGCATATAATCTGAGGCAGGAGTTTGCACGAATACGAGAGAATAGAGAGGGTGACAGGGAGGCTGTTGTAGCAGGTGAGTCATGAATAGAGATGATGTCGCATATAATCTGAGGCAGGAGTTTGCATGAATACGAGAGAATAGAGAGGGTGACAGGGAGGCTGTTGTAGCAGGTGAGTCATGAATAGAGATGATGTGGCATATAATCTGAAGCAGGAGTTTGCATGAATACGAGAGAATAGAGAGGGTGACAGGGAGGCTGTTGTAGCAGGTGAGTCATGAATAGAGATGATGTGGCATATAATCTGAGACAGGAGTTTGCACGAATACGAGAGAATAGAGAGGGTGACAGGGAGGCTGTTGTAGCAGGTGAGTTATGAATAGAGATGATGTGGCATATAATCTGAGGCAGGAGTTTGTACGAATACAAGAGAATAGAGAGGGTGACAGCGGGGCTGTTGTAGCAGGTGAGTCATGAATAGAGATGATGTGGCATATAATCTGAGGCAGGAGTTTGTACGAATACAAGAGAATAGAGAGGGTGACAGGGAGGCTGTTGTAGCAGGTAAGTCATGAATAGAGATGATGTGGCATATAATCTGAGGCAGGAGTTTGTACGAATACAAGAGAATAGAGAGGGTGACAGGGAGGCTGTTGTAGCAGGTAAGTCATGAATAGAGATGATGTGGCATATAATCTGAGGCAGGAGTTTGTACTGAATACAAGAGAATAGAGAGGGTGACAGGGAGGCTGTTGTAGCAGGTGAGTCATGAATAGAGATGATGTGGCATATAATCTGAGGCAGGAGTTTGTACGAATACAAGAGAATAGAGAGGGTGACAGGGAGGCTGTTGTAGCAGGTAAGTCACGAATTGAGATGATGTGGCATATAATCTGAGGCAGGAGTTTGCATGAATACGAGAGAATAGAGAGGGTGACAGGGAGGCTGTTGTAGCAGGTAAGTCATGAATAGAGATGATGTGGCATATAATCTGAGGCAGGAGTTTGTACGAATACAAGAGAATAGAGAGGGTGACAGGGAGGCTGTTGTAGCAGGTGAGTCATGAATAGAGATGATGTGGCATATAATCTGAGGCAGGAGTTTGTATGAATACAAGAGAATAGAGAGGGTGACAGGGAGGCTGTTGTAGCAGGTGAGTCATGAATAGAGATGATGTGGCATATAATCTGAGGCAGGAGTTGGCAGGAATACGAGAGAATAGAGAGGGTGACAGGGAGGCTGTTGTAGCAGGTAAGTCATGAATAGAGATGATGTGGCATATAATCTGAGACAGGAGTTTGTACGAATACAAGAGAATAGAGAGGGTGACAGGGAGGCTGTTGTAGCAGGTAAGTCATGAATAGAGATGATGTGGCATATAATCTGAGGCAGGAGTTTGTATGAATACAAGAGAATAGAGAGGGTGACAGGGAGGCTGTTGTAGCAGGTGAGTCATGAATAAAGATGATGTGGCATATAATCTGAGGCAGGAGTTTGTACGAATACGAGAGAATAGAGAGGGTGACAGGGAGGCTGTTGTAGCAGGTAAGTCATGAATAGAGATGATGTGGCATATAATCTGAGGCAGGAGTTTGTACGAATACGAGAGAATAGAGAGGGCATGTTAGCTTATAATCTAAGGTTGCACATGATTGGTAGGTGCATGGGGTATGTATGAAATTTGTCTTCAAATTTTGAAATACCGTATTCGTTCCAATAAGCGCCCATACCCCAATAAGTGCCCACCCAGGGTATTTTCAATTTGCTAAAGGGTACCATTAATGTTGAAGTGACTGATAGACATTGATACAGTGAAATAGCTTGAGGATTTGAAGTCCTGTGTAAACTTGCAATACATTTAAAGCCATATTATAACATTTGATGAGGAGGATGCCCTCACTGATTTTTTAAAATTCATTTTTTACACGATTATATTGTACTTTATTAAACCAATATACCCTGCAAAAATCAAGACTCTGGGTGCTGTAGTTTTGTCAAAATTTTGAATAAAACGATGGAACTGGCGTTTTATTATTACGATGGAATTATTAGTCGAACGATATATCGATGTTCATAACACACAGTACGTATACACGGCGTCTTGGACGGTGATCTACACAACAAAGGGTCGTACCATAACATGACCGAAGGAGTGGTACGTATTGGCGACATATGTACTGGTAGTAAATTCGAATTTTCTTTGCTTTACCGTAGTTGTTCGGCTCAAAAATAAAAGGGATATATCTGACAGTAAAAACTAACATTTTATGGCAAAGAAATGCTCATCTATTTTGTATGAAAATTTTATAATATGGCTTTAATGCATCGGAAAAGCTATTGTCTCGGGACCCTATTATAACGTAGGTTAATTTGTCTAATGAACAGCCCTTACGAAAAAATTAGGTAAACCAGGTAAAAAAATAAGCGCCCACCCAAAATGACTTTGTAAAGCACCCTGGGCGATTATTGGAATTAATATGGTAAGTTATCTCTTTTATTTTTGTCAAGTACTTTTTCAGAATACATGTACTCTACACACCCATGTTTTAGAAAAGAACATACAAGAGGGCAGATCATTGAAAAATTAGATTTATACTGCCTATCTGAAATTATACCAAAAGTTTTGTGTGTTGCTACCCCACCAAGAAAAATCATGGACACGGAGCAGAAATGGCACCCTTATATCAAGACTTGGAATCTCTTTTTATCCCATACTTTTCTTTTGAGTGTCATCTTTACTTTCCTCAATATTTGAGTAAAAACACGGCTGGGTTATACTTCTGTCTGACCACCTGTGAATAAAAGAACAGCACAATAAGCTAAATGAGAAACAATGGGATATCATAGGTGTCAGTATGAGTTGGCATCTTTATAATATTGATCATGTATTTAAGGGGTGGGGTATGAACGTTTGGACAGTATTTATTGTGGGACATTAGAGCACATCAGACATATCGAATTGCATTCTGAATACAAAGAATATCCTTCTGATATCAAATAATTTTGATTTTTTGAAATTCGCAATATAATACACATTTATGGCATCTCATTAAAATTGATATTTTGATAATTAACAGTACTCAAGTAAACTTTATAAATCTGATGATACATACTTAAAGTGTATGTAGGTGGGATGAAAAGCCAACGATCTATTGAAAATTTTGACCTTTAGTATTGAAAATATGGATTTTTTTTCCCAAAACACCAAAAAAAAATTAGGTCTTTTTGGGAAAAAATCCATATCTTCAATATGAAAGGTTAAAATTTTCAATTGATCATCGTCTTTTCCTTCCAGCTACATACACTTTAAGAATATATCATTAAATTTACAAAATTTACTTCGAGGATTGTTATATATCAAAAATGTGAAAAATATCAAATTTTAATAATTTGTCGTAAAATTTTATTAAATTGTGAATTTCAAAAAAATGAAAATTATTTGATATCAGAAAGACATTCTTCGTATTCAGAATGCAATTCGATATGTCTGATGTACTCTCATGTCCCACAAAAAAATACTGTCGAAAACGCTCAAAACACTCATTCCAGATCCCTTAACCTAATATACTTTTTTTTTTCGTTCATAGCACTCTGTTGTCGTACATTCCATGACCATTGCATGGTGTTTGTACAGACCAAGAAGCAAGCACACAGACTGCATATACTGTTGGGTCTTATTGGACTAAATGTAGCTGAATTACATGGAGATATGTCACAAACTCAGGTAGGATTATGTAACACTATCGTTGCTTTAAGACTGGTGCATCATTTACTTGTTAGACACGGAGTTTGATTTTATTGGATGCAAGCACCCAGCAAACACATACACATTTTATTGTCGGGTTATATAAAGGGTATAAAATGTTGTGATAATGTTCCAAAAACATTTTTGAAAACTTTGTGCACAGTCATTTGTTACACTTTTACATTTCTGATTATAGCTTCCATTGTTTAGCATGTTCCTTTGTTGTCCTCTCTTGCAACTAATTTCCAAACTGCATTATTTCAGCTGTCTTATAGTCGGAAAGCCAATTGAATAAACTGCTAGCGTTCCCGCCACTCAATCATGACAACATTGAGGTTGTGGGATGCAGCAGACGTCTGGAAATATATGCGTGTCTAAAATGGCACACTGTGTTGATTTAATTGAATTTATAACTATGGAATGCAGTCAGTCACTAACTGCATCTGAAACTGCATTGTATTATGATATTCCCTAAATTGATAGATATAGGTTTTATGCAGGGCAATGGGTAAATTAAATTTCTTTTAAAATACATTTGTTAATATTTCAGAGATTGGAAGCATTAAGAAAGTTTAAAGAAGAGCAGGTTGACATTCTGGTGGCTACTGATTTGGCCTCAAGAGGTCTGGATATTGAAGGTGTTAAAACAGTAAGTATAAAGACAGTGTCATACATAATTCAGTATGTTGGTGATCATATGTTGTGTGCCTGCTTGAACAGAAAGCACATTAGAGAACCCAACATGTGTGTACAGTTTGAATACTGTGGCATACATGTGTGTCCCGTTTGAAGCCTAGACGTAAGATCGAAATGCAGAAATTTCCATGCCATAGCATGGTAAGTAAGCTTAAAACTGGCAAAATTGCATTGGTAAACCCTGTTCAAACTTTTAAATTTTTATCCAATACATTGCGACATAGTAGAATGTCTATATATTTAACTGAATAAATCACATTCGTGCATAAAAATGCATTTACAGAATCTAATTTCTTGCCGCTAATATGTAGCCCCACGTTTTTTTCATCAAAAATTCACTTCTAATGAACTCCCCCTTTCAAAATTGTTACGCCTGTGGATGTTTATTAGAGAGAATATGGTAAGTTTTAAACTGATGCAGAAATGTGGATATTGCTCCAAATATGACAGCTTTAATACTGTATCATGGTATTGATGTATAGATCAGAACGGTAAGCTGAACTGTTGTTAAAATTTGTTATGATGGATTCCTTTTTGCAGGTTATTAATTTCACCATGCCCAATTCAGCCAAGCATTATGTACACAGAGTGGGCAGAACAGCCAGGGCTGGTAAAAGTGGAAGGTAAGACCATTGCATAGAAATTGACTGGGAGAAATCAGACTCCGCCATGTTTACAAGTTGGTCATTGGTTGGAAAATTGTGTACCTTCAGATTATTTCTCCATGCACCCAGCAAACTTTGAGTCTTCTAATTAGTGCATATTTATTTTGAATCATTCTGTTGACTACACACCCAAGTGTTACATAATTTAGGACCTTGGCAGAGCAGCCTCCTGTCACACTTTCACGATAGGCAATTAGGTACCTAACAAGCGCTACGAAGCATGCCTCTTCACACCTAACGAAATGCTTACTAGCATTGCTTTTGAGATACTTACTAATATTTTCTCTTACTTAACAAAACTAGAAACAAAACATGTTAGATTTAAAATTATCGACCGGGGTCCGAATCGGCAACCTATGGATCCATAGTCGAGACGCTATACCACTAATGCTACGAGTTGTCCTGCCAGAAAGCTGTCTATTTATCATACTTATTGTTTACGGAATAAAGCGCATACACACATAATATACTATTACTAGTATATTACCAATGAATATGTATATAATCTATGATCAATAATGAACCTTAACCCTAAATCCTATCCCTAACCCTAAATAGGCTTAATAGGTACCTGATCATCGCTAGTTTGCTGTACAGCACAGAAACATGCTGCGCATATTTCATTTGGTAAAATAGGTACCTAATTGACTCTACGAAGCAAATCCTAAGACACCTATAGATCGCTACAAGTGTGCTAAAGTGTGACAATGGGGTGGGCAGAGGTATACAATGTACTATTGTGTTGCCCATATTAGTGCTGGTATCGGCAAGCATTTTCATTGTCGACAGTCGATAAAAATTAAAAAGCCAATGTCGACAGGCCTAATTAATGTCCCAAAAATTCGCCCCGTGGCAAATTGCGACGATCAAGGTTCAAAATTCGGCAACCTAGTGCACATTTATACAGTCAACACGCTGCATGGACTATGAAAACGATACATACTGGCAACGCTATAGTCCTGGTATAGTTGCTTAAATATTATTTGCATGTGGGGTGAGAGGAACTAAGAAAATAAAGCATATTTTTCATGTAAAAAACATATAAATAAACAAATACTCAACCAAGTAAACACACAAAATAAATTTTGTCATCCCAAGTGTGCACACGGCACGCTAAGAATGACCTTGACATTTGGCCAATCAACGATCGTTATTCAGCCAAGCCCCCCTGACGTCACATGACGGCCGTTCTAAAAATAAACCAAGATGGCTGAAGCCAAATCAACATCGACGAAAATGGGAAAGCAATTTCCCACATGGGTCACAATTTTGCTGGATTTGACCATTTTGGATGCTATATTATGAACTATCCTTTGATATTTAGATAAAAAAGATTCATAACTTTCTTGTCGCATGAGATCTTTTGGGTTGCTAGTAAAAAAGAAGGAAATTAGCAAAGTTTCTGCCAATCAATTTTTCAATTTCGATCGCAAAATTTCTGATATTTTTTGTCGATACATGCAAAGCTCTTGTCGCCAATCGGCAAAAGTGCTCTTGTCGACAATTTTGTCGACAACGCCTTGTCGATACCAACACTAGCCCATATGGCAATCCAACTAATATTGAGGATTTCCCATAGTGTTACACAGACTACACTATAGGGATGAAGCTTGGCATCTCACAGTGAAATGTATGGAGCATTCTTAGTCAGTGGGAGTGGTCTAGTTCGTAGACACATTTCTGATTGGACAATCGCATGATTTCGGGTGCCGTCTATCAGGCCGTAGACGACCCCACGTCATCATGCGTCTTGATAATGCGTAACACGCGTGTAGAGGTGCGCGTATGTATCGCGCTGGATGCGTAGACTTGTGTGGAATACGCGAACACGCTAGCAGTGCACGCAACAGAATACGTGAAGTTGTAAACAAGTTTTGTTCATTTTATAATGAGGGGAGTTTTTATGACGGTAACTTAGTTTTTGCTTAAAAAAATTGTTTACAGTTATTAAAATAATATTTAACTGACTAAGAATGAGAATAAGCGATAGGAATTTTTATTTTGCCTATCCTCTACCTATGATAGGCGACAGGCAGGTCCAATATTTTTATCGTAGTGGATGCGGCTGTGCCGCATCCACTACTCAAAATATTGGACCTGCCTGTCGCCTATCACACGGTAGAGGATAGGCAAAATAAAAATTCCTATCGCTTATTCTCTAATTGTCAAGCAAATATAAAGAGATACCATTGCTTTTTGTGATGGGTTTAAGGAGGCTGTGTACTCTCAGACATGCATGTAGTAAAAGTGCAATAACTTTGTAATTATTAGCGAAAGACATATAAAAGTATACATTTTTATGAAGGCAAGATATCAATAAATCTTAATATAAATACAGATTTGGGGTAAAAACAACAATTATGAAGAAAATCACAAAAAGTGAGTTTTTGGCAATATTTGTTAGGTACATCATAACAAAAAACACTCTTTCCAAAATATTTTATTTTGTTTTAGCTCAATCTTGAGGTTCCATTCCAAAAACTGTTTTTTTATTTTTTTGATATTGGCCTTAATGTTTGAGATATTGACCATATAAGACATCAAAATGAACTTTTTAATATTCAAAAAAACCTATTTGCACAAAATGATGACCAAAATATAAAAAAAATGAGAAAACCGTTTCTTGAGTCGATCATGCTTTTTACGATGACCATATTTGCTTACCTATAGATGCTGTATTTATTGAGTTATCGTGTACCTAAATCGTCATTTTACCGAGAAAATGAACATTGAAATAATGGCCGTTGAAGTTTAAAGTGGTCACATTTTGCACTTTCATCGAATCTCGCAGGAGAATGCGGCAGTTTTTATTTTTCTACCTTACATTACATAAACATCGGGTAAATCCACGGCCCCTTGAGAAGTTTGTGCGAAATCCATTCATAACTTGATATTTAAATCGGGGGAAAGAACTTGAAAAACCCCACATTTTATCAGCTAAAACGGAGCCATTTGACCACTAGGTTTTTGTGCTTCCGTGGTGTTTCCATAAGATGCGCCGCGCATGCAGATAAGCGTCGCATATGCGTAGCGTATTTGTGCGTTAACAAATTGCGCGATACGCAACGCGATGCATTGTTGCGCGCGTGTACCCTGGCTGGTACAACAAAGATTTTCTTTCCTTTTCAATTTCAAACACGAGTGGAATAGTGAAATAAAATCCTTAAAATATTGCAGTTGGAGTTTACAAATCTGGATTTTCATTCCTTGTATTTATTAAAAACATAACAAAGTACAAACATTTCAAACAAACTCAATTTTGCGAAAGAAACAATGTCTAGAGTACACAGCTGCCTTAATAGGTTTTAAATTGCACCAGCTAACCCCAAGGTGGGCTAAAAGGTACAGTAGGCAGGTTGTGTCAATCAGTGCCAGGAGGCATGAGACATGAAACTCACGTCATCGGTTTATGTGATCCTTTGTTTTACAAGGATTCAACAGTCATTCACGGATTCAAAATAATCACCCTTTGTGACAGGTTTTTAACCTTGAACCTCTGGAAAGTCATAACAAGTAGGACGCAATGTGACTTCTGGGCTACCCACCATACATTGAATGCAGGTAAATAATGGCCTACCTAATAAGACTACATCATGTTGTGTTTTACCTCCATTTTCACATCTGGTTTTTGTCTAATGACTTTACCTCTCGTTTCAGGTCAGTAAGTTTAGCAGGAGAAAAGGAAAGAAAGATGTTAAAAGAGATTGTGAAAAGGGCGAGGAATCCTGTCAAGAGTCGCGTAGTACCGCAAGGTAAAACATAGATAGGCTCAGTATTTCTTATTGAATTGTAATGAATATATAGACTAGAATCCTTCAATCGTCTATACTGCGTATGTATTGTGTTATGCTTTTACAGTCCGTATACCTTTGTCGAGTCGGTAAATAAAGTAAGATCAAATTTTGAGATTTTCTCAAAAACTGATAATTTTTGCAGGAATCTGTTATTCTAGTTGGATTCTCTGCATCATTTCCTTTCTGAAAATATATACTTTTATATACTTATCATCCATTCATCTAGAGATACAAATGATGAAAAACATCTAAATTATTGACTCGAGGAAGGTATACTGACTATAGTGACAACTGAATTACTTACAGTTCGTAACTTGTCGAACTCTTGAAAATATTCTCATGTGACTTTGGTTGTGCATGATAGCACAAATGACTAGCGGCGCAAGTGCACCCGCCGTTGTACCGCGCTGTTGTGACAAGGTCCCACTCTGAAGTTCTAAAAATAACTAAGTCAGTCAATAGGTCAATTTGGACTGCACAGTCTCAATGCAACAAGAATCCATCCAGACAGTTGGTGAATGAGGGCATCATTCTAATATATGAATACATAAGAGAGATGCTTCTCAGATCATGTAATAAATTGATATCAAATGAGAGATTCTATTTTTCTCATTAACATATTAAAACTAGGAGTTCCGGTGTATTTCCGAAGATATCATCAAAAAACTGTTGAATTAGTCTTTGACGTGGTATACCAACAGTAATTCAACAGTTTTTCTGATTTGGAACGCCTAATTTCAATGTGATAATGAGAAAAATATGAGCTTTCACCTGATACGAAAACCTGCATTTTGTTGGGATAAAGTGGTGGGGTGAGGCTGTCAATCATCAGGTTACCCACCTTTAAATTCAATCACTCCTTTCTGATCTTGACAAATTTTCCTTAAATTTCTAGGGGTGATCCAAAAGTACCGAGACAAGATTGAGAGTATGGAGAAGGATGTCTACAAGGTGCTGAAACTGGAACAAGCGGAGAGAGAGTTACGCATATCAGAGTTACAGGTGCATAAAGCACAGAATATGATAGATCACCATGATGAGATTATGAGTAGGCCTAAGAGGACATGGTTTCAGTCTCATAAAGCAAGAATGCAGGAAAAAGGTAAGTTTGAGGATGGTCTTAACCCTGGAACTTTGGAAACGGCCTCATAACTGCTAAATTGTTGGTCTAAAGTATATAAAAGTATACATATTTAGAATGGCAAAGACTTGATAAGTCCATCTGTGAGGTTAATTTGGCATAAATGCTCAGTTTGGGAGAAAATCCTACCCCCCCAATGATAACTGTGGTGTGATCAAGCAAAATCAGTCTGAAGTCGGACATATTCAATTTTCAGTTTCTTATAGGACTGTAAACAGCATTTGCAAAACTACATTTTGCAGAAAACCCCATTGAAGTTGAGCAACCAGTTTAAAAGATATGACAGGTTAAAGATTTTCCAAACAATAGGAAACAAAATAAAATACTTGATGAAGTAAAATTAAGCTATTACTCAAAGCGGAAAGTTAGCTCACTTGAGCGCTTTCGGAATGTATCACTATGTAAATAAAATACTTCTTTTGTGTGACCATATCTCACAATCAATATTTTCGACTTCCGACTAATTTTGCTTGATCGCATCACAATTGTGTGTATATATGTTCCCAACAGAATCGCAACGGCTTGACCAATCCAGAAATCCGAAGAAAGGAAAGGATCTGAAGAAGGAAAAGAGGAAAAGAGAAAAGGCAACGGTAAGAACAATCTCTTTGTCTTGTTTTTTGTAATTAAATTATTGCATACCTGGAATCATTTAGCAACAGGACTTCCATATCATTCATTATAGATTAAAAACTGTGTATTACTTGTTGAAATTGGACAAACACATACATGCTCGCTGAGATGTGTCCATGCCATGGGGTAAGATAGTCATGAATTAAACAAGCCTATTTGTGAATCTTCATGAGTTAGACTAGTGTAAAGACTGAATGGAGGAATTAAGCAACTTGCAGAATCAAGCTGTATGGTCCTTTACTAAATTTCATAATTGGGTCTTGTGCATTGGACAAGCATCATCAACATTCAGTGCAAAGTGCATTGGTTTTCTGATTTCTCAAGCAACAAGTAGCATGCTGTTTTTAACCTATTTCATACACATGAAAGAAATCTCAAAATTGTTACGATTGCAATTTTATAACAAAATATTCACTAAATATATCTGTAAATATATCTGTAAAATATGAGCAACATAAATGCATCTACAAGGAATGAAGTTATACATCATTAATACTCTCTGCATATTTTTCTAAGATCTTTTCTGATTTGCTTTGTAGTTCTAAGATTATCAAAGTCCATTGTTCAACTGCAGGTGTAAGCAAGTCTTAACAATATAATGATACATTAATAAACTGCTAGTTTCGTGATTGAAATTGAGTGAAGCTATTAAAACTTTATTACAATCAATTTTTATTTGTAAGAATTTGTATTGTGTTTCATTTTCAGGCTGAAGCAAGAGTGAAATTTGAGATAGACAAAGCACAGATGTTTGCACATAGAGAAGCCAAAAGAGCAAGAAAGTCAACACCAGAAAAGTTTGGAAAGCGTTCACTCTCAAAGGACAAGACAGGTAAAAGTGAATTTTGTATTAATTAGTTTGACTATACCAGTTTAATATTATAATAAAGCTATAGCGGCCCCTTGGTTGGCTCCAAACAAAGGATTTGAACCGGTGTCCTTCACCGTAATCATTGCGCAGTGCAGTCCATTCAATCAAATGTTATCATCAACCTATGTGATCGTAGTGCATTTGTTATGTGTGTGAGACGAACTGTCGCGGTAGATTGCAATCATGCTTTTGTTGAATGTATTTGAGTAGTGTGCCATATTTACATATATGTCATGCACAACCTCTATAGGCCTAGTGTCATGAGACAGTGAGCATAATTCCCTCTCTGCTTAATTCCTTACTCATTAAAGTGAAAAATTGTTTTTTAACATAAAGATTGTCTATTAAATTCACAAGATTATTTCATGAGGAATGTCAGTTAGTCATTACCACTCAACCTTACAAGAAGATTGGTGATTTCGCTGTTGATATCAGGAATAAAATGATATACACATAACATGTATGCGCGCTTCTGTTAACTTGCATCCGCATACATGTAGTCAGTTGCGTAATGTGACACATCCTATGGGGGGCACTGACCATGATGGGGGAGGTGGGCACAAACCTTTTTTTGTCAATTTTCATATGGGATTTTCTAACTTTTCAAATCGATGGAAGGGGGGCACATGCCCTAATGATGCTACGCCAATGCACAGAGTACTGGAAAAGTATGGATTCATCACCGATGAACAATATTTGGCTCCTGTACAAAGTTATATAGGAAGAGTTGATGAATTCCAAATCAAAGTAAATATCTTTATAAATTCTGCAATTTAGATACTGGAGGATATGGATTGAACTGAATAAGCATAAAATAGATTCGTCACACTCATAACCAAAGTCCCTAAGTCATTATTACATGTTTCTCATTTGTAATTTTGATTTTCTGAGTAATAAACCCATAATTAATCAAATTTGAGCTGCATTCTTCATTAACTTGTGGAATTCATCTCTTTTGATGTATTCCACAAGTTAATGAAGAATGCAGCTCTAAATTTGATTAATTATGGGTTTATTACTCAGAAAATCAAAATTACAAATGAGAAACATGTAATAATGACTTAGGCACTTTGGTTATGAGGGTGACAATATTAGACTTACCAAACTGGCTCATGAGTTCAGTTGATAGAGCATTTCCAGTTGAAATCCATACACCCCCTATGGAAGACATGACCTTAATCTCCCACACAGGTGGGTGAAGATTTTAAATAGAGTCACCCATTCAGGTAACCCCATTTAATATTCGCACTCCCTGTTTGGAAGATAAAGGTCCTGTCTTACACAGGGGGTGTATGGATTTCAACTGGAATAGTCCATTTACAGTCCCATAGACACTTCTAATTGTAATTCAGATGTTAGGTGTTGTATACTGGTAGTAATATTAAAATTACGATTCCCTGGTTGTATAATTTGACCCGAAAGTCTCTGGTAGATGCTATGAACTGAATAAAAGTTTTTGTGATGTTATATCATTTCATATTTTCAGGTAAAAAGAAAAAGCAGGCTGGCAAGTCATCATTTGATAAGGAGTTGACTCAAACTAATAGAACAGCAGTAAGACAGTACAGAGCCATGTAAGTATAACTCTGTTATTGATTGATTGATTGATTGATTGATTGATTGATTGATTGATTGACTCTCCACACAGGTGTCAACTACAGATGACCAGTTACAAATTTTCTTTAAAAATGTGTACATTCGCATGACCATAATTGGAATCAGCATGAAAAATGCATTAAAATGAGTAAACAAGGCCATTATTGGTTTGGTAGTTCTTGAGATAGTTCTTGATATTTTGAGAAAATTATATAAAAATTAGGGAGATTTTATGTTGAACCATATATGGCAAGCATGTAAAGCATAATACTACATCTTCACAGAATAGAGTGTATTCACATCACAGAATAGAGTGTATTCACATCGCATAATAGAGTGTATTCAGGGTTGCCACATATTTTGTGGATGCGACACTTGAAATGTCCCACAAATAATAATAATAATAAAATGAGATTTCTAAAAGGCGCACTAATACACGCAAATGCGGCCTCTTAAGCGCCAGAATACAATATTCAAACATTTATTTAAAAACAGATTTAAAAACAAACAACAGTTTAAAAATGGAAACTAAATTTAAAACAAAGATAAGAGAGAACTCTAGAGCGACATGCCTTGATGCATAGTATGGGTCGATAGTGACAAACTGTACCTCAATGAACAGAGCACATCCAGATCTGGCAATATATGTTGTTTGTTTCTTGACTATCAACTCATGTTTGCCGGTATATTATTAAAATGAAAATAAAGGCAACCTGTACAAAGTAATATGAGTGTTATTTGATGAAATGAGGTGATATATCATGTTGCAAAGGATTCTGGGAAGGGTAAGATAACTTCCCCTCTGCCATTTTGTTATCACAGAATAGAGTTTAAATTGAAAATGGTGGTATTCTGAAGTTGCTCCTGTCATTTATTCACTATTATCATAAGTTAAAATTTCTTTTCATTTTACACAGGGCTAATAAAGGAAGACGAGAAGAGGAGAGAGAAAACAAACAGATGAAAGGAAATAAACCAATGAGGGGAAAGGGACCAACGAGAGGAAAGGGATCAATGAGAGGAAAGGGACCAACGAGGGGAAAGGGAAACGCACAGACAAGGAACAAAAGGAGATGACAATATCTGGATGTATTCACCAAAAAATGGTGAACGTTAGCCCCCTGAGCACTACCTGCCGATCTAACATTGCCTCTGATTGGTCAATTACATATCTTCACTTTAATCACCAATCGGAATGGAGCTTTAATAATTCACTGCATTTTTTTTGCGTGGTGAAATTATTCTAACAATGTTGCTGATTGATCCAATTGATAATGAAAACTTCTTTTTGGCCAATCGGCAGGTAGTTCTCATGGGGTTAAGGGATGAACATGACTGGTCATAAACTTTGTAGGCCTAAAAATGGTGGGCTGGTATCTATTTAAAAAAATGAACAACATTATTTTACCTGCCGAGCTACTGACATAAACTATTGCAAAGAAGTTATCAAGCAGCTACTATTCTATGTTCAAAGGCGAGGTATTTTAATCAATGATGTGAACATGTTTGAACTAGTATTAGCTGTGTTGACGACTGAGGCCGTCAGTCTACACACGTGTACCCATTGGTCATATAATCATCAGCATTTCTGCAGAATTTGGTAACTAAGTGCTAAAGTGAAGTGTTCAGTCAAAATAAAGAACAAAGAAAATCTACCAGTGCTGGGACTGGCCCTCCCCCACCCCCTCCCCCCCCCCCCTCCAGCAAAACCGAACATCTTAGACAATTCCACTTTCTTGGGCAAAACTACAAATTACAGGCAAATATCCAGATTCCCCACCTAGGAAAAATTCTAGTATTCAATTCTAGTGGGCTATTCCAGTAATGGGCTATTCCAGTTGAAATCCATACACCCCTATGGAAGACATGACCTTAATCTTCCACACAGGAGTGTGAATTTCAAATGGGGTTACCTGAATGGGTAACTCCATTTGAAGTCTACACTCCCTGTGTGGGAGATTAATGTCATGTCTTCCATAGGGGGTGTATTGTTTGAAACTGGTTTAGCCCAATATCAGTTATGGAAACTATCAATCAGGCAAATATATACCAAGTGCAGTGTCTTAGCTAGCCACCCGTCTGCCCGTCAGTTTGGATGGGGAGTTTGCTCCTGGGA
This sequence comes from Amphiura filiformis, assembly GCF_039555335.1. Lineage (NCBI taxonomy): Eukaryota > Metazoa > Echinodermata > Ophiuroidea > Amphilepidida > Amphiuridae > Amphiura > Amphiura filiformis. The sequence goes on from NC_092643.1 coordinate 27,645,252, forward strand.
CGGGCAAAATAAATGCCTTTGACAGATGCTGCATTATAATTGTAGGTGTTGAAAAAGGCTGTTGACCTTTTTAGTACACCATTTGCAAAACAAGGCCATAGCAACACATATTTGAACTCTTTGAACCCCCGTTGGGCTGTAGAAGTCTGGTAAATGTTTTAAAGGTCATATAAGGACAGGCAATTTTATATTTAAATGACAGGCAAACCTCAATTTCTAGCTAAGACCCTGACCAAGTGGATTGCATTGCATAGAGCAGAGTAACTATTGATAAACAGTGTTCATCAAATACAGTAAGTAATTTTAAAAACTTTTGGTTTGGAAAACTTTTTGCCAAGTAATACAAAGTTTATCAAAACTTTTTGAGAGTATTCAAATGATAACCCTAATGTAACAAAAAGTAAGCTTTCTGCCTCAATTAATATAATTTTGATTAACATCTTTAATTTGATCAGTCAAAATTCAACACTTTTTTTAATTTCAAAACTAACTTTTTGAACAAAAATGTCTTTTAAGATTAAAATTAAAATTGGCATTAATCTTGGGATTTTGTGGCTCTCCATATGATGATCGTTGTATTTTGATTTAATGTTGCTTGAGAAATGCAAGAACATGATCATGATACTTTCAAATTTTAGATTTTCATATATATAAATTGGCCTCAAAAAGAAACTTTCACAAGGTTGTATCTTAAAATCCTCTCCATAAAAATGAACAAAAATATCACAAGGGATTACTTCAATACTCTACTCTAAACACTGGTCAGTAATCCATGTAAGTGCATTTTGCTGTTGTGTCAGTTGAACAACTGCTTGGCTACTGACATGTTTTTAGAGTAGAGTATTGAAGTAATCCTGTGTGTAATTTTTGTTCATTTTTATAGACAGGATTTTAAGATATGACCTTGTGAAAAATTTTAAGATTCTTTTTGAGGCCAGTTTGCATTGTACAAGAGGAATAATTCCATCAAATTAAACTGAACTTAACAGTCATTGACGTCTCTGTGTTTTTATTTTATGTAACTATTCCAACTGATCCATTTGATACTAATCTGTACCTTCAGGACAACTATTTAGAATAATGACCACCACGTCATTAGGCAAACTTGTTGTGCTGGCCTTACAATAAAATTTTGAATAGTTTGGGAGGTCTGTTTTCTTTTTTTCCATAAACCAATTCAACCATTTTATATCTAAAATTACCTATAAGGCAAAAAAAAATTATTTGCTTGTCCTCCACTGACCAACCCAAAATTGGCCAAAATCAGGGTCGGCCCTTTGAAAAATTAATGGTTTTTTTATTACTTTTTCTGTGTCTAAATTTCATTTCAAAGCAATTAACCAATGTTCATTGCCTACAAATGTATATGCCTATACAGTAGTGAGTCATTAAAAAAATAATGATATTTTTCTGACCAACCCGCCCACCCCAGAAATCCCACTGGAGGGCAAGCAAACAATTTTTTCTTGGCCTAATGAGAGGTCCATATGTTTTTGACACTGTAAAAGAGAAAAAAGAATATTTATAAAGTATTTTCTATTCAGATTTTGAAATTTTAGCCAAGCAATTGTGATTTTTCTCTTCTTTTTTTCTGACTTCTATATAGGCTATATAAAAAAAAAAAAGCAGACCCATGATTTTGCAAATCAGATCGGTTGGGTAAGGACAACGCAACAATTTGTTTGCATTATTCTGATCATGAAGTGCTAAACTTTAAATCCTGAGCTTTGTTGTAAGCCTACTCTTCATACTCCTAACCAAATCATTCCTAATCCTCATCATTGTAATAGTAACCTTTATTATAGTTCCAAGTAAATGAGCCTCCTTAAGGGGTGGGGTATGAACGTTTGGACAGTATTTATTGTAGGACATTTGGACATATCGAATTGCATTCTGAATACGAAGAATGTCCTGATGATATCAAATTATTTTGATTTTTTTGAAATTCGCAATGTAATACACATTTGATGGCAAATGATTAAAAATTGATATTTTTGATATTTAACAGTACTCGAACTAAACTTTATAAATCTGATGATTTATACTTAAAGTGTATGTAGGTGGGATGAAAAGCCAACGATCAATTCAAAATTTTGACCTTTCGTATTGAAGATATGGATTTTTTTCCCAAAACACAAAAAAAAATTAGGTCTTTTTGGGAAAAAAATCCATATCTTCAGTATGAAAGGTCAAAATTTTCAATTGATCGTCGGCTTTTGTCCCAGCTACTTACACTTTAAGAATATGTCATTAGATTTATAAAATTTACTTCGAGGACTGTTATATATCAAAATGTGAAAAATATCAAATTTTAATAATTTGTCATAAAGTTGTATTATATCGTGAATTTCAAAAAATTAAAATTATTTGACATCAGAAAGACATTCCTCGTATTCAGAATGCAATTCGATATGTCTGATGTGCTCTCATGCCCCACAAAAATACTGTCGAAACGCTCATTCCAGATCCCTTAACCATGTAATATAGTAGTGATATTGAATCTAGTAACAGTAAACCAAATTTACTCACTAGTTTGACGGTTTCGCTTTTCATGGTCGAAAAGCATCAGTTACTTGTATATAGAAAGGTCACACACACTGACCAGTACCTCAATTTTAATTCGCACCACCCTATCCACCAAAAACTTGGGGTGATCAGGACTCTTTTTGATAGAATGAATTCCATCATAACTGAGGACGCGGATAAGAAACTGGAGGAAACAAAATCAAAGAGGCCCTCGGCACGCTGTGGATACCAAATTGGACTTTTAAGCAAGTTAAAGACAAAATGGATAAAAAACAGGCAAAGAAACCTAAAAAGAAAAAGGACACTGACATCCAAACTAAAGGACTAGTTGTCATTCCTTACGTGGAAAAACAAAAAAAAAAAGCCAATAGGATATTCAGAAAGCATGGCATAGCCACAGCCATGAAGCCTAACACTAACCTCCGCAAACTTCTAGTCCACCCTAAGGACAAGGTTGACCCCATTAACAGCACGGATTGCGTGAGATACCTTGTACCAATTGTAACAACACTTACGTTGGTGAGACCGGAAGAAAGTTTGCAACGCGACTCAAAGAACACCAAAAAGAAACTATGAGGGTGCAACAGACAAAACAAAACTACACGCGTCAAACTCGCAAACAGTCAGAAACTGAACAATCAAAATCGGCTATTGCAGACCATGCAGTTCAACAGAACCACGTAATAGATTGGGACAAATCAAAAAAAATCCTTAGCAAGGACTGTAATGCAAATATAAGACGCATCAAGGAATCAATCTGGATTCAGTAGAAGAGGACCCAACGTCATGAATAGGGACGACGGGGCACACTATCTAAGTCACGATATGATCCTCTACTGAGTGACAGTTCTACACCCTCTGTGGTCAGGAATCGTCCAACCGGAAGAAGTGATCAACAATCAATATTCTGATGATGCTTTTCGACCATGAAAAGCGAAACCGTCAAACTAGTGAGTAAATTTGGTTTTGTTTAGAAGAAATTATATATTTACTGAAGATAGCATTACTACCAGTGATGTCTTCTACTGAAGACAGCATTACTACCAGTGATGTTATCTATTGAAGATAGCATTACCACCAGTGATGTTATCTACTGAAGATAGCATTACTACCAGTGATGTCATCTACTGAAGACAGCATTACCACCAGGGATGTCATCTACTGAAGATAGCATTACTACCAGTGATGACATCTACTGAAGATAGGATTACTACCAGTTATGTCATCTACTGAAGATAGCATTACTACCACCAGTGATGTCATGTCATCTACTAAAGATATCATTACCACCAGGGATGTCATCTACTGAAGATAGCATTACTACCAGTGATGTCATCTACTGAAGATAGCATTGATAGAGAAGTGCCCATGCACTCATTTGCAGGATGAGTGGGCACTTCTGTGTTTGGACTTTTAGCCCATTCACACATCCTGAATTACTTGCTTTTGTCATGTTTAAGAAATGCAAAGTGTGTGTAAATGTACTGGTTTTTTGTTACTTTTGTATTTTGCAAGTATATTTGTGAATATTCTGAATCATCCAGGTAGATAGATAAATTAAAGATTAAATATCAAACTGATCATCTGGACTTACTATTTTTGAAGTTGGCTACAGTATCACGTCTCATTCGAGACGCATCGTCAGGCCTAATGGGCTGGCGCTGAAGTGTTGACCCGTGACTCAGTTGGAGTGACGTCACGGGAGAGTCGTCGAGGAACCCGCTTGATCGCTGTGTCGTAGGCCCTTGACAGGTTATGGCGTAGTCCCCCTCCTCGGTTGAGTGAAGGTTCCTCGCGGCGGACATATATGGCCTCCTTGACCCCTCGCTCAAACCACTTGTGTTCTTTGTCAAGCACTAACACCTTGTCCTCAAAAGTATGGTTGGTAAACTTGAGGTGGGAATATACAGCAGAGGAGGGAGGGTACGATAACCGGCACTGAAAGTTTCAAGACAGCTATTTCCGACCACATTATGAAGTAACCCATTTTCTTTCTTTTTTGTATGTGTTTTGTTCATCCAAATCCATCATTCCTCTCTCAATTAGATATTGCTTTTTGCAACGTTATTGAGTATTTTGTAGATGTAGAACATTAATTTTTTTCGGCCCAAAATGGTGCCATGCAATTCACAAAAGTAAACATTTGATAAAAGGGAAGGCTCCCTATTTTTGTTATTCAATTCTAAAGGGGCTCATCAGTAAAGTTACTTCCTGTTTTATAGTTGAGAACAAATGATACACATGATCCCACTTTTTTTACTTGTTATTAGTTATACATAAGCCCCTTTATCCAATCATCCAAAAAGTAAGATGGGATCTTGTTGGCGCACATTTTTATTACGGATCAAAGTTCCACTTTTGTGCTGCACATAGGCAAAATAATGCCAATTCGGCACAAAGTATGAACTTTGACCTCTATTGAATTAGTGCGCCCACATGATCCCACTTTTTTTACTTGTTATCAGTTATACATAAGCCCCTTTATCCAATCATCCAAAAAGTAAGATGGGATCTTGTTGGCACACATTTTTATTGCGGGCCAAAGTTCCACTTTCGTGCTGCACATAGGCAAATATGCATCACTTTGGCACAAAGCTTGACCTTTGACCTCTTTTATATTAGTGCCCACATGATCCCAATTAGCTGTTGCTTGTGTTTTATCTACTGGTCGCCAAAGAAGCTAGGCGATGAAAAATAAAATTGGGATCTTGTTGGCGCATCTTTTTGTGATGCAGTAAAAAGCCCACATTGTGCAGCGAGTGGGAAAAAAGAGGTCAAATTGACCTCCAAAATGAGGCTAAGTCCATTTTCAAAAAATCTGAAAAATATGAAGATCAAGAGATCCCAAGCTAATTTTTTCAGTTCTTGCAGAGAATTACCTCTTCTTTGATGAAATGCTATTCGGAGAGTCAGGTGACGTTGGCGCACGATAATACAGGCATGCAAATATGTGTGAAAATAGGAAATTTTGACCTTTGACCTCTGTTAACTCGGTGCGCCAACGAAATCCCAAAAATTTTTTGCTGAAAAATGAAACTTGCCATGGAGGTCTTTAATTTCAAACTTGTTCGGACTTGGGATCTTGATGGCGCAGCCCGTTACCATGCTTTGAAGTTTGCACGAGGGCGCTTTTCATCAAATCATTGGATTTGCTGATTTTGTGCGCCATCAAGATCCCAATTTTTTTTCTTGGTTTTTGTAATGTAACCATTTGGTACTTTAAAAAAATGTAAAATGCAGGTTGGGATGATGATGGCGCACGATGTTATGCACCTCCAAAGTTTACCATTTGCAAGTAAGGCTCAGAGAGGCTGAAATTTCAAGAATTTTTTTAAGCTGAACGAGGGCGCTGTGCACGCTCATATTTTACATGTGAGTTGTTGGTGCTAATATGTACCAAAATTATTTCTTAGAGACAATTCTATTTTTTTTTTTTTTTTTTTATCCTCCTTATTCATGTACATAATAAGGGAGACTGGCTCTTAAGCAATATAAAATATTTAGCAATATGACCTTAGGGTCAAATGGAGTATTATGGGGATATATTTCCAACTGTCATTTTGAATTGTGATGACTGCAGAGATTCATGCAGAAATACCTTCATGTAGAGTATTGTCGCCTGAATGTGAGAAAGTCATTTCACAATATTTACAATGGTATGGTTTCTATTTGGTGTGAATCCTTTCATGTGCATTCTTGTGACCTACCTGTGAGAAACTCTTTTCACAATATTTACATTGGTATGGTTTCTCTTTTGTGTGAAGCCTTTCATGTACAGTCTTCTGACTTGGAACTGTGAAACACATTTCACAATATAAACATTGATAAGGTTTCTCTTTGGTGTGCATCCTTTCATGGTTGGTCTTCCTACTGGATCTTGAGAATGCCTTTTCACGATATTGGTATGGTTTCTCTTTGGTATGAATCCTTTCATGCTTAATCTTGTTACCTGCCTGTGAGAAATTCTTTTCGCAATATTTACATTGGTATGGCTTTTCTTTGGTGTGATGGTCCCTTTCATGTGTAGTCTTGTGACCTGAAGTTGAGAAAGTCTTTTCACAATACTGACATTGGTATGGTTTTTCGCTAGTGTGAATCCTTTCATGAGCAGTCTTGTTCCATGCCTTTGAAAAACCTTTTTTGCAATAATTACATTCAAATGGTTTCTTTTTGGTGTGAACCCTTTCATGTTCAGACTTGCTACCTGAAGTTGAGAAACTCTTTTCACAATATTGACATTGGTATGGTTTTTCTTTTGTGTGAATTCTTTCATGTACAGTCTTCTGACCTGCTTCTGAGAACGTCTTTTCGCAATATTTACATTGGAATGGTTTCTCTTTGGTGTGAATCCTTTTATGTATAGTCTTGTTCCATGCCTTTGAAAAACCTTTCTTGCAATAATTACATTCGAATGGTTTCTTTTTGGTGTGAAGCCTTTCATGCTCAAACTTGCTACCTGAAGTTGAGAAACTCTTTTCACAATATTGACATTGGTATGGTTTTTCTTTTGTGTGAATTCTTTCATGTACAGTCTTCTGACCTGCCTCTGAGAACGTTTTTTCGCAATATTTACATTGGCATGGTTTCTCTTTGGTGTGAATCCTTTCATGTCTAGTCTTGTGTTCTTTCTGTGAGAAACTTTTTTCACAATATTTACATTGGTATGGTTTCTCTTTGGTGTGAATCTTTTCATGTGTACTCTTGGTACTTGCCTGTGAGAAACTCTTTTCACAATATTTACATTGGTATGGTTTCTCTTTTGTGTGAAGCCTTTCATGAACAGTCTTGTGACTTGGAACTCTGAAACGCTTTTCACAATATAAACATTGATAAGGTTTCTCTTTGGTGTGAATCCTTTCATGTGCAGTCTTGTGACCTGCCCGTGAGAAACTCTTTTCACAATATTTACATTGGTATGGTTTCTCTTTGGTGTGAATCCTTTCATGTGCATTCTTGTGACCTACCTGTGAGAAACTCTTTTCACAATATTTACATTGGTATGGTTTCTCTTTTGTGTGAAGCCTTTCATGTACAGTCTTCTGACTTGGAACTGTGAAACGCTTTTCACAATATAAACATTGATAAGGTTTCTCTTTGGTGTGCATCCTTTCATGGTTGGTCTTCCTACTGGATCTTGAGAATGCCTTTTCACAATATTTACATTGGTATGGTTTCTCTTTGGTATGAATCCTTTCATGCTTAATCTTGTTACCTGCCTGTGAGAAATTCTTTTCGCAATATTTACATTGGTATGGCTTTTCTTTGGTGTGAATCCTTTCATGTGCAGTCTTTTTACTTGTAAAATAGAAACTCTTGTCGCAATATTTACATGGGTACGGTTTTGCATTGGTATGAGCACATTCATGTATAGGGCTGGTCTGTTTACAGCTATACCAGTCACTGTACCTTTTGTGTAATTTCGCTCTATGTCTTACCACATGTTTCACATAATATGTGAAATCACAGTAAAATCTTCTGCAATACATACACCTGTAAGGCTGAAAACGTTGTACATTATTTGACCCATGTTCTGCTTGATATGTCCTGCGCCGTAAACGCCGAAATTGGCGTCTAGTCTTCATGGCTGAAATGAGAAAGAAGATTATTAATCAGAAAAACAATAATTGTTTTAGAATCAACATGTCCAAGGATTTAAGGGGGTACTACACCCTGGCCAATTTTGTGCCTATTTTTGCATTTTTCTCAAAAATTATAGCGCATTGGTGACAAGCAAGATATATTATAGGGGCAAGGACTATAACTAAGTCTGCACTGAAAATTCAGCACCTCAAGGCAAGTAGATATTGATTTATTGATCAAATATTGGTTTTCCTCATTTTGACTGTAACTCCACAACTGTTGTCTGTGCTGAAATAAAATTTCCAGTGCAGTAGTTGTAGTCCTTGCCCTATAATATGCATATCTTACTTGTCACCAATGCACAATAATTTTTGAGAAAAATGCAAAAATAGGCACAACATTGAGCAGGGGTGTAGTACCGTAAGGAAACGGGGAGTTCAATAATATTCGGGATGTGTATTGTGTACATAACTTGCATAACATAATGATATCCAAGAAGTAAAAAAACAGGGTTAGAAGTTTGCAACCAAGTGCGAGAATCCTTTTGGATTCTCCCTGTGGAATTTTGCAAGAATCCATGGATTCTCGCCATTATATATAGCTTTGTATGATAAATTGAAATATTGAGAATTCATTTAGATTCTTTCGTAAACAGATGCATCAGTAGGGTTGTAGATCATACTATTTCTTAGTTTGCTTGACAAACCCAGAAATATTACTCACAGCTTGAACTTTCGCCATCTTGGCTGATGGCTTGATCACAAGTATTTGTTGTGATCTGGTCCACTGCGTTTCCTGCGGAGGTTGGATGCACTCTCACTCCCATCGTCATGGTTGATCGTTTGGCCCCCTTTCTGCATATTTGTATTGCTTCTCTATAATTCTACTTAATGCGGCATTAGAGTCATTGTCTAGAATGCTTGCCTCTAATTCCCAGTTGAGGCGGAAAATACCCCCAGACTCTATTGCACCACCAAATCCACAAACCTGAGAATCTGATACGAGTCATCACTATACGGGATCTATTGGTTATCAGACTTCCCTTAAAGCACTAGCTGAAATCCTTGCTCCACTAGTTGGCACGTACCATGCCCGGGGTACCATGTGGTCAATTCCAAATCCCTAGCCGAGGAAATGACAGGTATCTACATTGATGACGGTGATATTTTTAATTGGCACGATGTAGTATCACTATTTACCAACACGCCAATTAAGAAATGCCTGGACATAATCAAGAGCTGACTGGAAGCCGATAATACACTCAAAGAATTGAAAGAAAGGACAAAATTAAACGCTGATGAGCAGTGTTGGAATTAGTGCAAATTTTTTGCGTAGCAAAAAATGCTATGCAAAATTCCTAAAGAATTCTTGTTGATCCCAACTATTCGTAATTGTCCATCAAATTCAATCCTTTCCTTCTCTTCTCTTCCCCTTCCCCCTCCCCTCCCCTTCATTTTATTTTATTTAATTTTTCTTTATTTTTTTTATTTTATTTTTCTTTTCTTTTTTTTTTATTTTTTTATTTTTATCAATTTTTTCAATCAAATTGCCTGGTATTTACCGCCTGCCCCGCTGGCCAATGATAATAACATACTGCCCTCTATTGTCAGGCAAAACAATTCATCTCTTCAGTGATCATGAAAGGATTCAATAGATAACCTCTGCCCCACTATTGGCTAATGGAACTCGATTGTTAGTTTCCTATTGACCTCCCGCATCACTTTTTCAATTTGACCAAAACTTTCATTATTTTCATAAAAAAGTCAATTATCTGAATATTGAAATGGAAATAATCAAAATTGAAACTCTCAAAATGTCTGACATCCCCTGCTGATCATAATCAGCACTTTTTCATAGTTGTAGGGGTAGAGGATGTAGTAAATAATGGAAATTTAAGGATTACCTCATCATGTTTCTAGTGATTACAAAAATTGCTAATTTCTTTTCATTTTTATGAAAACAAATTCAAATCTTTTCTCAATCTGTTGCAAAATGTCTGTAAAGATGATCTAAGCATTAATACCTGTTTTGAGATGGTCTTTCATCAACAATATATACTTTGGTACTGGTGGGGTACCTAAATTTGGAGAAAGCTGTTCATAAAATCATTGATTTTGTTGACATAATGGATAATGAAAAGAGACCAAATAATGAATAATGAAACAGCGACCTCGTCCTTTTTTTTAAACATCCAATCGGAAACTAATAATCGAGTTCCATTGGCCAAATCCCCAGCTATTGTCTTAAATTGCTCCTCGGAAAATATATTATAACAACTCAGTCCTCAAATGATAGTCATATAACGACCAAAAGATATATGACTTCTATCATTGAGGACTGAGTTCCGCAATTCTAGACGATGTGTTGGAATAAATATATTTTATAAATTATATAAGCTTACCGACTTTTCAGAATTGATTTATCTATCGTTAATCATATGTGGACTTATTGTTGCTAAGGTTGTAATTCAGAATAATCTTACCTATGTACAGATGATAATTATTTGTCAATCAGTCGAAAATTTATTGAGCTCTAAATCAAAATATTTGTGCAGCAAATTTCAGATTTCCGAGTGCACTACACTAAATCCTTCCGCATTTGGTGTAACCCTTGATAGTTCCGGTAAAAAATAGCGCCTATGCGAAATATATCGGCGTCCCAAGGGAACCAAATTTGAGTGACTCTTGGTTGTTTTGATAAAAACGATAGAATAGGAGCTCAACATTACAAATCTGTTCAGAAAATGTTCCGAATCGAATGTACATGGGCAATAGGCCCTCGGAACAATATCATGGCCGGAACTGGTAAGGAGGCGAGAGTGTCGGCTGAAATTCGGGATGGCGCTGTTCAGGAGTTCGTATCTTTTAAGCTTGTCTCAACTTGTCCCAAAAAATCATATTTAAATAAAAGTTTAATCTTTATTTAAGACGTTGATTCGATCAAAATATTAAAAATGTTGTTACATGGGGTAGAAAAACAAACTTACTTTCTTGTATTTTCCCGTGTATTTCAATGGGACGATTATTTAGTGGTGTGCGCCCTTCCCAATTATTTGTTAAAGACAACCTGTATGCCTATTGCAAGGGCGCACACCACTAAATAAACGTCCTATTGAAATACATGTGAAATTACAAGACTGGGGCTGGCATTTTCTTCGGAAGGGGGTGGGTCCCAAATATGTCAGTGACCTGAGTCATTTTTATGAACCCCCTCCCCCCTATCGCGGGCAATAATTTTTACAACCCCCTATCGCGGGTCGAAAAATTTTATGACCCCCCCCCCTTTCCACCTACACAGACTCAAGACAAATTATTAAATGCTGGAACTAAAGGCGCGGAGCGCACCAAAACCACAGAGTGAAGAAAGTGCGCGGAGCGCGCTGAAATTTTACCGTATTTAAAAGGGGCTGGCATTTTCTTCGGAAGGGGTCCCAAAAATACAGGGGGTCATAGAATTTTCAGACCAAAAATAGGGGGGTTATAATTTTTAACACCCAAAATAGGGGGGTTATAGAATTATTAAGGGCTGGTGTTCTTTAACTTCGCAATTGAAATGTGCATACAGTATGCCAAATTTGTACACGCTCCGCGCGCCTTCTTTACACTTTTAACATGCTCCACACACTTTCTTCACTTTTAAGTTTTGACGCGCTCCGCGCCTTAGTTCCGGCAATGAATAATTTTTCTAGAGTCTGTGTTGTTGGAAGGGGGGGTCATAAAATTTTTCGACCCGCGATAGGGGGGGGGTCGTAAAAAAAAAATTGCCCGTGATAGGGGGGTCATAAAAATTGACTCTGGTCACCGACATATTTGGGACCCCCCCTTCCGAAGAAAATGCCAGCCCCCTAAGTGTAAAGAAGGCATAGATTGTACGCACATTTCGATTGTGAAGTTAAAGAGTGCGCGTGCAGAGCGCGACCATTTTGAGTCACCAGACCTTAATAATTCTATAACCACCCCTATTTTGGGTGTTTAAAATTATAACCCCCCCATTTTTGGTCTGAATATTCTATGACCCCCCCTGTATTTTTGGGATCCCCCCTTCCGAAGAAAATGCCAGCCCCTAAGTTTGTTTATACTTTAAATTCCAAAGTTTAATTTGAAAGTTGAAACCCCATTTCTTTTCAATTTTGGTCTTTTCCCGCGATATTTTTTATAAAAAGCTGTAGAACGTCGGGTAGGCCTACCATAAACTTTTATGAATCAACCCATTTAGTGCAAAGGGGACAAATGTCATAATAATTAGATGTGCTGAGATAGTAACCTATATTTAATCGACCATCCGCATCACAAGTATTGACCGGTGAAATAGCTATTATTTGCCAGTATTAAATTTGTGTTGAAACCTCACTGTTGAAACATAAGGTTGTTATAAAATGAGAAGATGAACTAAGATTTTCAGTGCATCAAATGCCCCTCATGTCAAAACCTTCACAAAATTTAAATTCATTCCGAAGTCGTCTATGGGGTCCACCGTGGGCATAAAGTTTAGACATGAAATCCTGTATCCCCGGGGGCACTCAACTTTGGAAGTGACGGGTATGTGCCTACCGGAGTCGCGAAGTAGGGGCCTATCAGGTACAAAGCGTTATTTTAAAAAAGGGGGTCATTGGGTACAAACAAAATAAAAAAGGGGGTCATTGGGTACAATATTTTGAAAAAAGGGGGTCATCGAGTATAAGATTTTAAAAAAAGTCATCGGGTAGAAAATTTTGAAAAAATGGAGCAAAATTTTGAAAATTTCGGCATAATTTTGAAAAAATTGAGCAAAATTTGACAGTTTCGGCATTTTTTTGTTCTATTTTGATGATGCTATTCTAGGAAAAAGGGGGTCATTGGGTAGCCTCAACCAAAAAAAGGGGTCATTGGGTAGCCGCAACTAAAAAAAAGGGGGGGTCATCGGGTATGGCTTTTAAAAAAAGGGGGTCATCGGGTATAGTCGACTTCAAAAGAGGGGGCCTATTGACAGGCACATACCTGTCACTTCCAAATTTGAGTCCCCCCCCCCCCGGGCCTGTATCAGACAGCTCGCGACCCTTAAGGCAGCTATTATAAATTATAAATTTTTGAACATCAACACAATATTAGCTGCCTTATGTTTTTAACTACTTGTGGTGGTATGAACGCGAATATGATGAACCATGAAGGTAACCCAGACAATCCCTGTCACAAAAGAAATCAGCTAAAAGAAGCTTTATACTGAGTCAAGTAGGCCTAATGGCTACAATAATAGCTACCGTAATAGGCCTATCAATCATGCTAACTATTATGCACTGTAGCAATATTTTTTAAATGATAAAACATGCACAGAGTGAGCAGTATAGTAAGTGGAATTTTGGAATTGTGATATGGTTCAATTATCAAGATGGTATTTGACACAACTGTTTCCAATACTGGGCATTTGTCTGCAGCATGTGTGGCAATGCAGAGCATGCATATTGCAATACTGTCACCCAAAGACCCTTACATGTTCAATTTGAACAGCATTTTTCATTTATCACTGATTTTGTTACTTATTTTGAAAAAACAAAGAAATTTGAAGCCATTTAGACCTAAAAATTTGATTTTCAAGGTTTCTGTGGCGCTATATCGGCTCTCACCCAAAGATTCCATTAAAAAAAAAGGTCATGTTCTCACCCAATGACCCCATATTTTTTACATTTTGCTTTCACCGAATGCCAAAAATCATGCTCTCACCCAATGACCCAATATTTTTTACATTTTGCTCTCACCGAATGCCCCTTAGTGCGGAAGTGCCAGCCCTACACCTATATCCATTTCATATTGAAGTGCCCCCCGGATCTAGGCATTAACACCTGAAATCTACATGTAGGAGATAACGCTGATGAAACTTCGGCCAGGCACAAGTGACCTGGTGAACGAAGGGGGTCGCCGTTGATACATAGGGCCTGCACTTTGGCTCGTTTTTTGCAGGTTTACATGGTCCAATAATCACAAGATGACTGACATGTGGTAACAAAGGCAGCAGTCACTGCAATTTGATTATGTCCCATATGATTGGCCATTCAAGACACCCCTGTGAATATACTATAGCGGCCTTTTCAAAATATAATACCTGTTTGCTTGACTGTATTGACAATACCCGGGAACAATACACACAGTATATGCATTGGACAAACTTTTTACAATAAGCATGATAAGTGATGATGTGACCTCCAGATTTATACATCGTTCGTCTCGCACACTGACAGCATTTGATTGAATGGACTGTAGGCTACTGCGCCGTGATTACGGTGAAGGACACCGGTTCAAATCCTTTGTTTGGAGCCAATCGATAAAAGCATGCAGGGCTTCTATACCCATGTACAGTTTATCCATACATAACCTATGTCTTGAATACGCTGGCAAAGTTATGTAATAATCGGATTAATACTATATAGCAGTAGGTAAAAACAAGTTTTGAATAATCCGCGCTATAAAGTCCCATTCAGTGATCCCAGCGAAAGTGAAAAAAAATCAAATTGTTACGTTTATAAATTTTTTTGATGAAAAACAAATGGCAAAAAAACAAAACAGGAAAACGACAGTATTGACGAAGTTGAAGCCCATTCAAATACATGTAGCTAATTTATATACTGTCAGTACCGGTATATAAATTACAGACTCACGTAAATGCATTATTTTTGTCTTAGATACACGGTTTTCGGCTGAACCACTGCACTAGCAAGCTATGTTAGCACATCTATGACAATGACGAAAGGTACAAAATCAGCCATAGGCCTTTAGATAGCAGAAGACACAAAAGTGGTGTTTTATGACCTTTGACATTCTTTTGTGGCGAGTGACATGGTCTTTCAATTCACGCCGAGTGTCCTTGACAGGTTTGACTATGCTTCAGTGGTCATGAAAGAATATTCAAAAGATAACCTCTGCCCCAATAATCCTAAGCAATTGTCTGAAACTGCTCCTCGGATCATAAGAACTCAGTCCTCAAATGATAGTCATAATAATGTCCAAAATATAAAAATTACTGACTATCATTGAAGACTGAGTTCCGCAGTCTAGTATCCAAAATCTGAATTTTGATGATTTTTACGATCGTCGGGATGAAAAAAAAATCAAAACATCACTGAATGGGCCTTTAGTTCCCTCTCCTTACCCTGGCAATATAAATCAAAGAAAAATAAAGAAAGAAAACAAGAAAAAGAAAATTAACCAAATTAAGGGATCTGGAATGAGCGTTTTGAGCGTTTCGATAGTATTTTGTGTGGGACATGAGAGCACATCAGACATATCGAATTGCATTCTGAATACGAAGAATGTCTTTCTGATATCAAATAAATTTCATTGTTTGAAATTCACGATATAATACACATTTTATGACAAATTATTAAAATTTGATATTTTTCACATTTTTGATAAATAACAGTCCTCGAAGTAAATATCATAAATCTAATGTTATATTCTTAAACAGTCCCTGGCATGATACCATACATGTATAGGCCTATGTATAGTAAATTTGTCTGCTTTATCTGTTTTGTGCTGTTTAAGCAAATAGTTAAACATAATTTCCATAAAATGTAAGCTTTTACTGTCAGCTAGATATGTCCCCTTTAATTTTGAGCAGAACAAGTGAGGTAAAGCAAAGAAAATTGAAATTTACTACTACTAGCGCCAATGAATGTTATACGATTGTAAAACGGTACGATCCTCTGGGTGTGTGTGTGGGGGGGGGGGTGCGTATGTGTGTCCTGCACGCGTATTTTTTTCTGCAACTATAACGGGACGCAATACGATACCGGTATGTTATAAGAATCAAACTTACAAGAAAGATGGCTCTTGTCAAATCCTACAATTCTGTCAGAGAAAATATGCATATTTGCATTAAATTTTTAATTAATTGACATAATTGATTAATTAATAAATATTTTATTTAATGATTTACCATAATTCCAAATATGTCAAACAATATGTCAAATTAAAGCTAATGAAATGCTTTATAAATTGGTCAGAGCGCATTTTGCAGAATAAAATAAATAAATAAATAAATGTAGACATTTATATAGCGCTTTATGCCGTAAACAGCCTCTAAGCGCTTTACATTTATTCCGCCGTCATTAGAATATGTCGGAACCACGTTTGCAGCCTACAAGTGGCGCAGGGTCCATCAGTACAACGACTGTGACTACCCCTAACAGCTTCCCATTGCACCTGGGTGGGGTGAGGCAAGCGAGGCAAAGCGCCTTGCCCAAGGGCGCAACACGGTGGTGGGACGGGGAATCGAACCCACGCACGTCGAGCAAGCTCTCAGATTATGAGTCCAAGGCCGTAACCACTGAGCCACCGTGCCCTCAGAATGCATTTAGTACTTTAGTTACATGATTCCAAACATTCTATTCCAATTTTTTGCTATACACGCATATGAGCTGTACTTTTAAAATCCGCGCCTAATCAATAATAATAGTCTTTCACTCCATTGTCAAAGTACTGTGCTCCCTGTAGCTGTAGCATTATGGAGTGACCAGGTCCTAGAGTACACCACATTTCGCCATAATGCATTCTAGAAACGCTTGCTGTTTGAATAAGAAACATTTTAATGCTAATTTATTCCATATTCTAGGGAAGCGTGGTTACCTTTTTAAAATAACCGAGTGAGAGGGTTTTCAAGAAAATATTTTTCCTGTCAAAACTGAAGCATCCTCTGTATAAAAGAAAATATGAATATTAACTGCACATCATATATAACGATTCGTGATACCCAATTGTGGCACATTTGATGTCGTTTAAGAGGCAGAGAATTTTATTTCAATTTTATATACGCCAAAATATTTTTCTAATTGAGCGAGAATGGCGATAGAAAAAACGTTGAAAATTCCATGTATAAATGACATTAGACCCAACAAATGATTACTGTTTCGTTTTTATGGTAATCTAATCTTTTATTTCCTGAAATAAAATTATGGGTCTAATGTGGGTTAATTGTATAATTGATGAAAACATCGACGTGTATAAAAGAAGCTACAAAAAAAAAATGGTAGGCCACGCCACGCCACATTGATAATCTATGCTTTTAGTATACGGCGAGTTCGTAGCGCACGTGTGAATCAAAATCGATACTATTGTCCCGACTATTGTGCGTGTATAGCCTCATTTATAACACGTAGTTATCAACAATTGAATACCTGAGTGGAAGAAAGGCCCAACTCCAATTTTTTACAAAAATGAGTTAGACCCAGCATTTTATTGCCAGCAGACTGTTCTTCCATGTGTGTGAAAGATGAGCCAAAATTCACTCTCTAAATAGTCTTCCACGTAAACTTAATCATGGTTTTCATGGAAGAAAGGCCCAACACCAATGGAGTTGGGCTCTTCTTCCACAAATATTGGATTAAAGAGGAATTTTGTTCATCCATGAAATCTGCTTTTCACTACAATAAACTTTCTTGTTAACATATTACATGCTTCTACTTGTGCAATTAATGGATGATTACCTAATTTCTGTAGCTATTTATAACACATCTGCTTACGGAACTGGCACTTGCAAGTATATTAGTGGAAGAAGGGCCCAACTCCAGCTCGTATTAAGACATGTACCGTTGCCATGGAAACATATATAATTTCGAATGTATGTAATATTGTATGTTCATGTATTAAAGGTCCCCTGAAGATGAAAACATTCTGTCTATAAAACTTTTCCAAATATTAAGTTTTTTCTTAATATCTCAAAAACAGTTTTGATGGAGTTGGGCCCTTCTTCCACTCAGGTATTCAATAGAGCGCTATTAATACACATTAATGTTTTTAAACAAATAAAATTCCAAAATATGGTACGTTTTCTGTCTTTGCTTGTCACTTGGTATGTTGAAGTAATGAAGTTGCGATTATATTTTTAAATTTTCATCATGACACCATCAAGCCTGATAGCCGAGCGGTCTAAGGCGCTGGTGTTATGTCAATATCGTATAGGGGTACATTATAGCGCAGCGTGGGTTCGAACCCCGCCGGCGCCTCTGACAAAATAAATTTCATTTATTTTTTTAAATTTCATATGATGTTAGGGAAATGTGGCTGGGAGAATGTATGTATGGCGAAGAGTGGTGTGGTCCTAGAGCGTGATGGTTTTGTAGCAGATGACAGTGCTTATTCAAGCCTGTCAAGGTCAGTTAGTAGCCACTTGCTGAATGGATGGCCATGATCAGCTATCAAAGAGATGCCTTGTGCAGCTGCCAATCACAGTAGAGGTTTGATAACATTTTGTTAAAAACCCAAATGTGATATAAGGACAAAGCTGTGCATGTTGGTACTTAATTGTTTGGATTCTTACGTTGAAATTCCCTTGTATTAGTATTTTTATGTGTAGTGTATAGTGGTCATAAATTATATAGCTTTTAAATTTTGGGCATTTTTGCTCTGTTGCACTGTACCATTATGGAATTTGAGCAAATCAATTACCGACACAAGCAGGTATACAGTGTATTATTTTATTTTTATTTCGTATCTCAGGAGCACAGCTCACTTGGTAAGGCATCAGAATTTGGTACACTAGCGCTTCGAACTTTAAATCGGAAGGTGGTGAGTTCGAGCCTCATCACGGTCACATTAATTTTATAAACCAAATATTGTTCGAACTTTTCATATTTGTTTTTCTTTTATTGTTTCTTTTCTTTGTCTTTTTTTTTTCTTGTTTTCTTTATTTTTTCTTTATTTTTCTTTGATCCATATTGCCAGTGTAAGGAGAGGAGGAACTAACGGCCCATTCAGTGATTTTTTTTTTCATCCGGACGATCGTAAAAATCATCAAAATTCAGATTTTGTACAAGACTGCGGAACTCAGTCTTCAATGATATAGTCAGTAATAATCTTTTGGTCATTATATGACTATCATCATCTGACGACTGAGTTCTTATGATACATCATCCGAAGAGCAGTTTCAGACAATTGCTTGGGATTGTTGGGGCAGAGGTTATCTTTTGAATTCTTTCATGACCACCGAAGCAGAGTTAAACCTGTCAAGGACACTCGGCGTGAATTGAACTGACCATGTCACTCGCCACAAAAGAATGTCAAAGGTCATAAAACATCAACTTGGTGTCTTCTGCTAGTGGTTCAGCCCTATTAGCCGTGTAGGCCTATTTAAGACAAAAATAATGCATTTACGTGAATCTGTAATTTATATAGGCCTACTGACAGTATATATAAATTAGCTACATGTATTTGAATGGGGCTTCAACTTCGTCAATACTGCCGTTTTCTTGGGTTTTGTGCCAATTTTTTCATTAAAATTTTTATAAAAGTAACAATTTGATTTTTTTCACTTTCGCTGGGATCACTGAATGGGGCTTTGCAACGCGATATATTCAAAACTTGTATTCACCTACTGTTATAGCATTAATCCGATTATTACACAACCTCGCCAGCGTAGGCCTATTCAAGACATCCAATGCAAATAATCACCTAGATTATGACGTATCATACCGTAAATATGGCGGAGTACTCAAATTCATTCAACAAAAGCATGATTACAAGCTATTGCAATCTACCGCGACAGCTCGTCTCACACACATAACAAATGCACAAATACGATCAAATAGGTTGACGACAACGTTTCGGATTGAATGCACTGCATTGTGCCATGATTACGGTGAAGGACACCGGTTCAATTCCTTTGTATGGAGCCAATCAATAATTTCACGCACATCCTCTATTATTGCCCAATTATTGCCCGGGATGATTGCACACTGTAAAAGAGCTATTGTTATAATGTTTGATGAAATCGTGTTTAACTACCGTATTTGCTTAAGAACGGCACAATACAGATAAAGCAGACAGATTGACTACATGTGGTACATGTATACATATAATACATATTAATATAGGGAATGTGTGTGCGTCGAGTATTACCTAATTATAATAGGGGCGTATCCAAAAATGAATTCACGCCCCTTTCAAATGTCGAGCCAAAGTGCAGGCCCTATGATCCATATCACATTCAAACAACCAGGGGCAATTCAGTATCGAAGTTACGTAATGTTACTATGTCAACGGGATCACGCGCTTGAGTTATGAACCACGATCGAAACAATCACCACACAAAGTATATGGCACTTGAAGGCATATCAAAATAGCGTGATCCGGTAACCAAGAGAATTACGTAACCACTTCGATGCTGAATTCACAACTTCAAGGCAAAGATGGATGGCCAAATTGTTATTCTGTTGAAGATTTCCATGATGCAGCATCACATTGATTCAGCAGCTTCCACAGTGACAACTAGACATCAGCTGCCCAAGATATGGGATTTTGTCACATTTGTAACCATCATGCACAGTTCTGGTAGAAGACATGTTCTTGTGCTGCTGATGCGCCTTAAAATAACCTCATCTTGTAACATCTATAGTAGTAGCTGAAGATAGCACTATTACAAGTAATGTCATATACTGAAGATAGCATTACTATAGGGCCTACAAGTGATGTCATCTACTGAAGATAGCATTACTACCAGTGATGTCATCTACTGAAGATAGCATTACTACCAGTGATGTCATCTACTGAAGATAGCATTACTACTAGTGATGTCATCTACTGAAGATAGCATTACTACCAGTGATGTCATCTACTGAAGATAGCATTAGTACCAGTGATGTCATCTACTGAAGATAGCATTACTACCAGTGATGTCATGTACTGAAGATGGCATTACTAGCAGTAGGGGAGAGCGGGGAGTGTTCGCCCTAGGGGCAGGTTCGCCCACCCCTTGTTTCTCAGAACTACGGCTATCGGGGAATTTGGTGATGGCAAAATTAGGTGATATAGGTCATTATAAACTTCTCATATTAGCTACGCGACATATAGAGACGTGTTCATCGAACTGCAGCCAAAACAAAAAATTACATGAAAACGTAATTTTTCTTGCATTAATAATGTTGTATTATCATTGATACATAAATACATATGGTTTTAATGGAAATTTGTATTGGGAACATATGGGATTTGTCAAAGATTCAATGCAGTTATAAACTCCTTATTCGATTTGTATTTTGCATACCCTGAAGAAAATACAAAAATGTGCACAAGGGGCACGTTCGCCCTTTTGAGGATGGGGCATGTTCGCCCTATATCTTCCCCGGGCGGACTTACCCCAAACTGGAGGGCGGACTTGCCCCATCAGCGTATTATGCAAAATATTGATAATTATCCCATTAAACAAGGTAAAACTACTGAAAAGCATGTTTTTTTAAGTTTTGTGGTATCTTTATTACTCATACCATCGTTTATGTCTTAATCCATAATCTCCTCGAAGTTGTAAACATGATACGTTTAAGCTCACTTTGGACCCCTACATTTAACCCTGACCTAACCCCTGCAACAAATTTAGTGGCTCCCCAAAAGAGAATGAATGCCCTGTATACTCTTGCTAAATGTTTGCATTGAATATGTTATTGTTATGTAATGTTTAAACCTTTTTTTGTGATTAGGGTGAACTTACCCCACCATATGGGCGAACCTGCCCCGATATGGGGCAAGTTCGCCACTTTGCAAAACATTTTTGTTTGCTCTATCCTGTTGCTATTGTAATGCCTATAGTTCTGAGATTGTGGCCGTAAATAGCTAAGACATAGGGCTTTCACATAGGCTAATCAGGTCATCCCTAACCTTAAAATTGGCATCGCTAGGCTGGTCAGAAAAAAATAGGGCGAACACTCCCCGCTCTCCCCTAGTGTCATCTACTGAAGATAGCATTACTAGCAGTGATGTTATCTACTGAAGATAGCATTACTAGCAGTGATGGCATCTACTGAAGATAGTATTACTACCAGTGATGTCATCTACTGAAGAAAGCATTACTACCAGTGACATCATCTACTG
Organism: Amphiura filiformis; assembly: GCF_039555335.1. NCBI lineage: Eukaryota > Metazoa > Echinodermata > Ophiuroidea > Amphilepidida > Amphiuridae > Amphiura > Amphiura filiformis. The sequence continues at coordinate 27,667,184 of NC_092643.1, forward strand.
AAGATAGCATTACTATACCAGTGATGTCATCTACTGAAGATAGCATTACTACCAGTGACATCATCTACCGGTACTGAAGATAGCACTAGTACTATACCAGTGGTGTCATCTACTGCAGATAGCATTACTACCACTGATGTCATCTACTGAAGATGGCATTACTGCCAGTGATGTCATACATACATACAATAGGCTTTTATATAGCGCCATTTCAAATGATCACAGCGCTCAAAACAACATAGCAAGATAAATATACAACAAAAACATGATAGAATATAAGCAAAAAGTTCACAAGAACCAATAACAAGCAATTATGTTTCTGAAAACAGAAATGTTTTCAGCCCTTTTTTGAACACTGGCAAAGAGTTGGAGGAGCGGACTGAAACAGGTAACTGGTTCCACAACTTGGGAGATAAGAAAAAAAAAGCCTTATCAGCGGCAGACTTAAATGAACGGTAGTGGAGTTTGGGCACATGCAGACGAGTGGCATCAGTGGCAGATCGAAGTCCTTGCCTTCCAGGGATGTATAATGTCAAGGAGGATGCCAAATAATCTGGCCCCAAGCCAGCAAGGCACTTGTAAACATACAACATGGCTTTGTAGTAGATTCTCTCCCTCACAGGCAGCCAGTGCAATTCGCGGAGCAATGGTGAAGCATGGTCTTTCTTGGCTGCAAGAAAAATAATCTTGGCTGCCCAATTCTCTAGTCTTTGAAGACGAGCAATTTCAGTGACATTCGAACCCAAAAGTAAGATGTTACCATAATCCAATCTGGACAGAATGAGTGAGCGAACCACATTGTTACACGTATCAAAGTCTAGATAATGACGAATGCGAGAGATGTTACGGAGATGGTAGGTAACGCTGCGTGAGAGAGAAGTAACTTAGCATTTAATACTACCAGTGATGTCATCTACTGAAGATAGCATTACTACATCGATGTCATCTACTGAAGATAGCAATTACTACCAGTGAAATCATCTACTGCCGGCATTACTAGGCCTACCAGTGATGTTACCTACTGAAAATAGCACTAGTACCAGTAATGTCATTGTCATCTACTAAGGATAGTTCTGTTACAAGTGATGTCATCTACTGAAAATAAGAGCTAGTAGGCCTACCAGTGATGTCAACTACTAGCTTAAGTTACCTCTATTACAAATGATGTTATCTACTGAAGATAAAAGTTGTATCATTTCCATCCCATGTGCATGATTTTTCTTGGGAGGAAGAAAACGCCAAAAGGTTTGTTTTGATATATTTTTGGCTTTAACTCAAGAACCGCAAGACCTTTGTAAATGCAATTATTGGATTCCTTGGCTTATTTCCTATAAGATCAATGAATTAATATTAAGAAGCACATTGCATTTTTTTACTTTCGCCTTAACAGTGATGTCATCTACTAGAGGTAAGAAGGTGCACAACAGTTCCTATTCTTTTATAGGCCCTAAAGGTCACAAAAACGTTTTGTATGAAAACTTACATAATTATAACAACATTGTTGTCAAATATTATTGTAAAATATTTTTTACTAAATATTTTGTCAACACTTCAGTAACATTAATATCTCAGAATATAGAGTCAAATAGTGTTAGATTAACAATTTTGCTTCGTGCAATTGTTGTGGTAGGCTGGACAACCATATAGTCTACAATCAATGCTATACCCCAATGATGGAAAGATGGATGGACGGAAAAAAGGAAGGAAACAAAGAAATAGGCCTAACGAAAAAAAGACATTTTGGAGTTTGTAGAGCAATAGGCCTACATTTTATTAATCACTGTAATTTCCTACACACGAAATCCGTTTGTTTTGAGCAATTCTAAGATATCATTTCTTGAAAAATGACATAAATTAAGTTAAACCAAACATATCAACTATTGATTTATAATGAAGAGAGGGTTCACCATAATGCTATAGCAGACGCAGCAGACCAGGGCAGACCAGATGATGGTGGATGCGATATCGCTATTGTTGACGTCGCCATTGGATTAACACATAATCATGAAATCTTCACAAACAATTCTAAATTTGTTATGTGGTGTCAAAGCAAAATTATCTTACTCTAAAACCGTTGGGGTTCTGCAAAGTACCCCACTGCAAGTATGTTAATTGTCCATTTATAATCGCTAACCGTGTATTGTGAATGGGGCTGTCAGCCCTGTATCTTCGCCAGCCTCGTACGTCCGTGTTGCGTGTCCTATGCCGCCTGGGGCAGACGACGTCCAGCATAGCGCCCTCTAGAGTGAGAATTGGTCATATGACCGCGTCACGTGACTGGGTCGAAAGGGCATTTCAGGTTCATTTCAGGAGCTGTGAATCGTGAACTTTGGATTTGACAGAAATGGTAAGAAGTGGAATTTACTCTTGTTTTAAATTTTTATATTAAATTTTGAATTGTTAAAACTATGTAGTATGAAACAGTCAATGTAAGGTCTATTTTACTAATTTATGGTTTATTACGAGGTCATCAAGTATGACGAAATTCGGTCTGGGAAATCCCCAAATAAAAAAATAGGCACAGCCAGCCACAGCACTTAGCACTCATAAATTCTCACATTTCTGGTGTATTATAATCTTTTTTACGAACATTTAGAAATTCATTAATATTGCTGTCCGTTTTGACTTTTAGAAAGCCATTCATTACTTTCATGTTTTGAATTATCATACTGCCTTGTGACACAAGGATGTATATGTAAATTCCTATCTCAGTCAGATCTGCGGCCGTCTGTGAATCTGTTGCTAAATAATTGATTGGAATTTGGAGATTTTTGAAGTGTATGAATGATCATGTAAATTTACATGTTGAATGTTGATCAACAAATCCATGAATCTATCTACATCATGTACTATAATCTTTTGCAAGGTTCTTTTTAAGCATTTATAGCGCCATCGCGTATGCCGTATGCATGACGTCAGTCGTGTGCATTGTTGGCCCTTGTTCGAAATAATACACGCTGGACTGTTATACATGTATAGTATTGCATTACTCGAGAACTTTAGCTTCGAATTTGTACACAATAGTTATGCATTCGATGCTAGAGTGCTTTGGGCTTTGCTATGGTTTTTCCGTTGGAAAGCGGTGCATTATTTTGCACCGGAGGTTATTTATTCTGTTACCCTAATGTTGAAATTTGGATTAAACATCATTAAAGTCGTATTTCGATGAGTCAACTGTATCTTTTGAGCAAGATTTGCCTTTTTTGGACAGTCTAAAATTTCGCTGAAGTGTAGGGGAGATTGGGGTTAGTTGAAACATTTTTTCACAAAATCGTCTTTTTTAACGCAAACCGATTACTTTCAAGAAACACTAACCATATCAGTATAAACATATATATACATGCTACAAATACAGCCTTAAACTTTATTGGACCTGCTTATGATTATTCATATAATCCAATTTGAAAATTTGAAAAAAGTGTTTCAACTAACCCCACCCTGGGGTAAGTTGAAACATAGGGTGAGGTTAGTTGAAACACGGCTTGTAAAAATGTCAAAATAATTATTATTGTGTTGTTAGGGTTATACTGCCCTTGAAGGCACCCTTTAACATGCAATCAGTGTGAAAGAATGAATAAATAAACATGTAGGAGTGCGGGTCAATACTTTGGACACAAGGTGACGAGTGTCACCATGGACCAAAATATGAGAAGCCTAAAATATTATAAAATGTACTTTCTGTGTGCACTTTTTGCTTGTATTATTGCTTTTTAACCATATTAAAGCAATATTGAAGAAATGGTAAACATGTTACAAATTTTTAAAAAGTTAAATTTTTAACCATATTTTTCTATGCGATTTTCACGTGTCAACTAACCCCACCTCAAAAGTTTCAACTAACCCCGATGCCTATTTTTACATTTCAAAGTTCATCACACAAAAGAAGAAATACAATAAAACTTTTATTGAACATTATTCTGGGACTTAATACTAGTGCTTATAATACTAAAAAAATAATCCCCTGAATCTTCAAACAACATGGAGATAACGCATCTTTTCTGAGGGGTATAAAAATTAGTCAGTAAGTCAAAAAACAGATATTCCTTTCCCAAGCCAACACTGGTGGGGCATCAGTGCTGTTGCAAATTTGGTGGATGACCCTTACTAATACCTATTACTAGGTGCCAGTATTTTACCAAATTAATTTTTTGTGTCAGAAAAAAATACAATGTTTCAACTTACCCCGCTCCAACTAACCCCAATCTCCCCTAATTTTAGCAACATTTTTAAAATGCAATCGCCTGTCGTGATCAGCTGTGTTTACGTTTACTTCTGAACTTCCATTGCTTTACACGGTGTCATGCTTCAGCGATTCCGACTAGATTTTGAATGCAATGGTCTCTAGCCTAGAATGTTATCAGTGAGCAAATTCTTGGCTAGACTTCTCGAGCAAGTATGATGGCATGGCAGTACGCTTAATTTGTATATAAAGGAAATCTGCAAAATATATACTGGTACACTATTTTGGAAACACTTTTTGCAATTGCCCACTGATCGCATAAAAAACAAACTAGGTCACGTCAGTGTCATCTGATCTACATAGATTGACATCAGTGAATGAGCTGAGGTACTGATGTGATGATGATGTGAATGTGATTCAATTAATTCATTAGCCAATCAGACCTTATTTTTTAGGAGCGCAATCACCCCAGAGCTCCTCGACTTGCTCCTAACTATATTTGAGTTATTTATTGAGCTCCTTTCTTGTTCCGGGTGTTTCCATTCAATGCAAAAAAAATTTTGTTTGCTTTCCCTCCACTGTCCGACCCAAAATTAGCCAAAATTAGGGTCAGACCTTTTTTTTTAGTTTATAATTTTGATGGTTTTTTTTATTACTTTTTTACATGATTTTCAAGAAAAATGTTGTTGACCAAATTTAGCTTTGAAATGAAATTTAGACACAGAAAAAGTATCTCAGCTTCGAGTCCGAGTCCCTTTGTGTCTGAGTCCGAGCCGAGCCAAGTCTTTTTGTGTTCGGACTCGAGTCCGAGTCCGGACTTGAACGATTCATCACTGCCATTTACACAATATGACTATCAATATCATATGAGATACCACAGAGTTTCTATTCTACACATTATTACAATTTGCGCATACTCAGTACTCCATATGATGTTGCTATTACAAGAAAATTTGATTTGTTGTCAGGTAAAACCCAGGTTTTGTTTCCAATACACTAACTTGAAATTCAATACACTATAATTAGCGGCGATTGCTGTTTGCTGTGGATATATTTTACTGCATTTTATCCGTAACAATTTTTAAATCGTTCATCAAAATTGTGATATACCGTATTCACTCGATAGTTAGCACATGTGCCTACTATCGAGGGCTTTTAACGTGCAAAAGCGAAAAAAAAAAAATGAACAGCGTCATCCACAAAAGTGAAAAAAGTGTAAAGGGTTTTGAGCAAATCATCGATACACATAGCTATATACGAACAATTAAACCTACAAATTTGTGTGTTAACTACATTAGCTCAGTTGGTAAAGCGACAGACTTTGAATCATCTTAAGAATAGCGAACTGAGCAGGAGTTCGAGGCTCATTATAAACTTTTCCGTTGCTTTATTTTTATTTTGGGGTTTGAGCTTTTCTTGATAAATTTAATCTTTGTTTTTCATTTTGTTTCTTTATTGTTTTTTATTTGCTTTATTTTGTTTTGTTTTTTCTTTTCTTTTCTTTTTCTCCTTTCTTTCTTTTTTGTTCTATTCATACTGGGGTCATGGGTTATTTATTCAAAACATACAGGTCTATATACAAACAATTCAACCTGCAAATGTATGTCTGAACCCCATTAGCTCAGTTTGGAAAACGCCGGACTTCGAGACTCGATGAAGTTCAAATCTATTCAGTATTTCACTATTTAGATTTTTTTCTCTGCCATGTTTGTTTTACATGTCTTTTTTTAACTACGAATATAGGCCTACATTTGACAATTTGACAATTCTTGAAGGTTTTTTTGTGGGCTTTTTATTTATTTATTTATTTATTTTTACCAAAGGAACAATAATTAGAGATCAGTTGGATTAAAAGTGGAGTGGTTACATAACTCCTTGGTAACTGGATCACGCACCTTTTTGAAGGCAAATAAAATACGCTCATTTCGTTCTAATAGACAAAGTGATAATCGGATTACACGTAACACTTCGCTGGCGAATAATTGGATCAACTTTAAAATTTCACCCCTACATCCAATTTCATGCATTCCTACACCCATGCTACACCTCAATGGCAGACATAGCTGCTGGGACACAATAGAACAATAAATGGCGTTGAATGCCATAGACTTTGTGTTGCGATCATATCGATCGTGGTGCAGAACTCAAAAGCGTGATCCAGCTGACAGTGATAATCGGATTACACGTAACATTTCCCTTGCGAATTGTTACGCATAGTCGTGCTAAAAGTCGGTCGATACATGTTGAACTCAGCACAGAAATACGCGTTTTTGCTTTGAAAATTCTCGGTCAAATAAAAAACTTTATTTTTTCAGTAATGTTGAATAAAAAATGTTGAATAAAAACATAGTTCTTGGATATACATTTGAAAAAAATCCCGGTGTTAAAATTAGGCACGAAATTGTTTCCTGTTTGATTTTGATAGGACTCAGCTCAGCTTCACCTATACTGCGGAACTTAGTCCTCAATGATAGTCAGTCATTTATCTTTTGGTCGTTATATGACTATCATTTGAGGAGTATGATACATCTCCGAGGAGCAATTTCAGACAATTGGTTGGGATTACTGGGGCAGAGGTTAATTGAATCCTTTCATGACCACTGATGCAGAGTCAAGTCTGACAAGGACACTCGGCACGAATTGAAAGACCATGTCACTCTCGACAAAAGAATGCATGCATGTCAAAGGTCATACGACACCAATTGGTGTTTGTTATGCTCCTCGAAATATGTACAGTAGGTCTATGTCTGGTTCCTTCATTGTAATGTCCTTCCATACTTCTCCAACCCACTTGGTGATCAGAATTAGTCTTTGGCTTGCTGTTATGTCATTGTTGGCGTATTTTTGGCCATTCAATCAGGGACTGAAACAGATTATTGATAGCTATTGTCAAGCTATTGTTATCAGATTATCTTTTTCGACCTTCGATTGTATCACGAGTTGCGCCGAAAAGTGCGCTATGTTTGAATTTTATTATTTACTCATGTTGCCCTATACCCCTACTAAATTTTTTTTTTTAAAACATCAAAATATTCCAATATCTTTTTTAAGTTATGTAAAATTGTGTAAAATGTCTATCCTTTGTCGAACACAATTTCTGTGTAGCATGGAAAATCATTTACGTAGGATTTTGAAGACAAAATGTGATAATTTTGTGGAGATACAGAATGCTAGAACAAACAAAATTATATTTTTTCTGAAATGTGTACACCGTACGCTTGGTATTCCTACTGATTTCGATACTGAAATAATTCTTAAGATGATGTTCTTTGAAGATTTATGTTGGCATTTCTAGAGTCTGTCATTATAGGCAAACAAGTAGGCTCATTTCGCAATGTACAAGACAAGCCATGCGCTGTGTCGTACCAGGGTCTATTGATCAACGTATTATTCATGCTTGCTCAACTGAGGATAATTTGTAAACCAGCAACTCGCATGGTACAATGGGTGGAAGCCGTTTACAGTCCCTCCATACAGAGGCCTTGCATGTGACGTATCATCCCGTAAATATGGCGGACTACTCAAATGCATTCAATAAAAGCATGATTGCAATCTACCGTGACAGTTCGTCTCACACACATAACCCTGCACTACGATCAAATAGGTTGATGACAACATTTGATTGAATGGACTGCACTCCGCTATAACTACGGTGAAGGACACCGGTTCAAATCCTTTGTCTGAAGCCAATCGATAATTTCATGCAGAGCCTCTATACAAGGTCCCTGATTCAATAAAACACACAATGTAACAGGCACAATTGAATCGGAGCGGGATTTTACATGTTACACAATGAGCGTGTTTATAGTGAGACAATCTTTCCGTTATTTAGCTAAACTACTGCGTAGTCTAGATTTGCCATGGTTAGTAAAACATAAACAAATATAGACTGCGTGGCAGTCCAGCTAAATACCGCATAATCTGGCTCACTCTAAACACGCTCTTTGTTTTTTATTTTTCGTATTGCACAAAGTCATAAAAGTATAATGGATAAGGTTAAAATTATAAAATGCAAAAGATTTCTTTGCGGTTAAAAAGCATGTCCATATCACGTTTAAGTCGCAGTTATTGTGTCCTTCTTGATGTAAAACAAAGTCAGTATTTTGAAATAGACTGCGGAACTCAGTCTTCAATGATAGTCATTTGATAGAAGGGAACCATCATCAGAGCCTTTGAAAAATATGGAATTTCTGTAGCGTGTAATGACAAAGAGGACCATGACCACCTCATTTTAACATTGAGAGCATACCCAACTACATTGTTGAATAAAAAGCCCATGACCCCAGTATGAATAGAACAAAAAAGAAAGAAGAAAAAGAAAAGAAAAAACAAAACAAAATAAAGCAAATAAGAAACAATAAAGAAACAAAATGAAAAACAAAGCAAAAAAAGATTAAATTTATCAAGAAAAGCTCAAACCCCAAAATAAAAATTAAACAACGGAAAAGTTTATAACGAGCCTCGAACTCCTGCTCAGTTCGCTCTTCTTAAGATGATTCAAAGTCCGTCGCTTTACCAACTGAGCTAATGTAATTAACACACAACTTTGTAGGTTTAATTGTTCGTATATAGCTATGTGTATCGATGATTTGTTCAAAACCCTTTACACTTTTGTCACTTTTGTGGATGGCGCTGTTCATTTTTTGTTTGTTTTTGCACGTTTTCAAAAGCCCTCGATAGTAGGCACATGTGCTAACTATCGAGTGAATACGGTATTTAACTGTTTGAGAATTACAGTTATGTAAAGGAACACGTTTAGCCCATTCAGCTAAGATCCAGGTGCTTGTATAGAATATTAAATCACAAGTCTATAACAACTTAATGGCTGGTCGGATTCGTCTATATTTTTTGTGCATGAAATAAATCCCGAGTATTTTTGACTCTTGATTTGATTTTTGACTAAATATTTTATTTTTCTTCTCACAGTGCCTTATTATAAGAACCTACCAAGATCGCAAGAAGAGAAGCTACATTGAGGTAAGACTTGGTTGAATTTGTAAATGTATAAGAACTACAATTTATTAGTATCAACTTTTAAATGCACTATTCAAGTCCTATCCACGCCCTGCCATCCTGGGGATTGATGGGGCTTGTACATGTAATTTTGGACCAATTGCATTTTTAAACTTTTATTTTCTCTGACCCCTGGGAACTAAATAGGCAGTGTAAACAGACCCAATATCTTGTTGTTTCTACCATTTAGTGTCGCTAAATCACTCAATATTACAAAATGTTTATGTTTTCAGGATCATATAAGGACATGCAGTTTTGGTAAAAATGATGGATACTTGTCAAATCCAAGCTACGACTCTTTGCATGCCCCATGGTTCTTCCTTCTTGTAAGATTGCTTACATCATGGCATTTGCTTTACTGCTGTTTTGGTAGCTGTCAGTGCTTTAGGCTACTAGTTTTTTTTGTCTGCTTTTTAAACATGCTCATAAACATGTGTTATGCATTTTCCCTCAGAAAACTTGATCAACTTGATAAAAAACATGGAGACTATGACAATTAGAGAAGCTGACCTATCATTGCATGAAAGAGTAGCATTTGGGGCCTCAGCAGAAGTATATCGGGCAAGTTGGAGATCACCCAATGGAGAAGAGCTTGAAGTTGCCGCCAAAAAGATACTAATACGTAGTGATACTGACATCCAAGAGCAGCTGAATCTAGAAGTTAACATTCTGAGTCGCGTGAATCATAGAAACGTTATCAAGTACTACGGACATTCTGTAAGTCCTACACATGTGATTATAGTAACTGAGTTTGCAGCAAAGGGATCATTATATGATTACTTAAAGAAGAAAGGCAGTTTGCCTCTAAGACAACTTCAAAAGTGGGCAATAGAAGCAGCCAGGGGAATTCAGCACCTGAAGAACTTGCAGATAGTTCACAGAGACATCAAGTCGCCTAATTTTCTTATCACTGCAGATGATACACTAAAAGTGTGTGATTTTGGCATTGCAAAAGATGTCAATGCAACACAGTCAACACAGACGGACAAAGGGACAATGAGTTGGTTAGCGCCAGAAGTGTACATGGAGGGAAAGCTGTCACCGAAGGCAGATGTGTACTCACTAGGAATTGTTTTGTGGGAGTTGTGCACATGTGAGAGGCCATTCAAGGGAATGATGTCACCTCATGTAATGTTTAAAGTTAGTAATGATCAGTACCGTCCAGAGATTCCAGCAGGATGTCCACAGCAGCTGAAGACTCTGATAGAGGAATGCTGGCAACAAGACAGGAGGAAGAGGCCGGGAATTGATGAAGTTGTGTCTCGTCTTGAACGATTTGGTGTGTATCCTTATTTTAAGTTATATTTTCATTTAGCAATTCTGTATTGTTTTCATTTACTTTTTCATCGGCCACCTGCATGTTTACACTGTCGCTAAGGTACCTGACTGGTACAAGAGTAAATACACAATATCAATACTGCTGCACGGAACCCACCAGTAGTAGTGGTACTGCACTTGTACTACAATGGTACTACACAGTACTAGCCAAGGTGTACCTGTACAGGCAGCCGCAATAGGAATCTGATAGTGTAACCTATGGCCATATGAATGCAATTAAGTTGCTCAATACCTGTAACTTTCACACAAGTGGAGTACTCAGATGGATGGCTTGGGGGTATTTGAAAAAGTATGCAATATTAGACATTTTTATAACCTCTCAGTAGTCAGTACCAAGGTGCACTCCAAGCCACTCACCCCACCACCACCACCATCCATAGCCAGTTTCTGGGCACGACTCTGCACACTTTTGTCCTTTAAGCATTAAAGTATAGGACAATGTTTGGGAACAAGGTGTGATAGCAAACCATAAAATTACATATCTGAATACTCTACCAACGTGTGTAAAAATTAGAAAAATAGAGCCACCCTATTGTAAAATTGGAAATGACTGCATGATAATGACTGAGATAGTGATATTCTGCTTAAATGTTCATGATTTGTTTTTGTTTTCTTTCCATTTCAATAACTTAACAGCTGAAGTAGAAGAGGGAGAAGTTATTCAACTGGACAGGACACATATTGTAGCAGATGCAGCGCCTACAGATCAGATAGATGGCCCTGGTAGGTTCCATGTATGGTGTCTAGAGCTTTATAAGAGTCCTTTGCCTACAGATTGTCCACTTTGAAGTACAAAGTAAAGTACGCAGTAAATTACACAGTTTCAGCACACCGTCATGTCAAAAGGAATTAACGCTGCACGATACGCTTACGCAAAATGTGCGCACCTTACTTTGTACTTCAAAGTGGACACACTGTAGCTCTTGATTGGTTTCCCATGTGCATATTTTAATAACGTGGGACCAGTGAAAAATAAGCATAGTTAAGCGTTGAATTGTGAAAATTACAGGTGACCTAAATAAGTATTAGAGGAGCTGTTTAAATAAAAATAATTTGAATTTTAGCCATTGCAGGTGAGTTATGCATCACTCTCTTGAGCTAAAACTGCAGGAGAGCTTTTAGGTGAGGTATGAGTGCTCAAACTGGCCTCACTCTACTAGGGCTGCCCCACTCAAATGTGGTGTTAATAAGCCCTTTCACAGTTTCGGAAATTTCGGAACTGCGCTGCACAGAATCAACATCCAGGTCTTTTTGAGAGATCAATAACACAATCTCCTCCATGGATGATGCGTGTGATGAACCATGCCTGAAAGGGATTCCCCTATGATTTTACTTTCCTTTATTTTGTAAATTAAATCAAATACTGGAACTAAAATTTGCAACTCACTTTGCTACCTTGCGTCCGAAAGCATCAGGCATCTGATTGAAGATGTTATGATGACGTCAGATGTTGTGATGTCAGGCGACGAGGAATGTCTCAGTAACGCCGGGTCCCATGCGGCGTGACAACTGGAAGCGGAGTCCCCCTTTTCTGTTAATGGCGGGCTCCTCCACTCTCTCCCATATGGATTCTCTGACTCCTCGCTCAAACCACTTCTCCTTATCTAAAATAACTGCTTCCTCAGGGTTGAAGAAATGTTCAGTTTCAGTCACAACATCTGATGTCATCACAACATCTTCAATCAGATGCCTGACGAAGTCCGATGCTTTCGGACGCAACGTAGCAAAGTGAGTTGCAAATTTTAGTTCCAGTATTTGATTTAATTTACAAAATAATGTTTTGAACTACTGGATGAATAATCTACAACAAGATATTTTACTTTCCTGTTTACACACTAACAGTTTCTAGCTAGCTCAATACTCTCCTTGTCTTATGCAAGTGTTCAGGATTCATCAAGACCCGAAAATATGAAAAACACACTTAGGAAGTGTTTCTTACAAATTGCGAAGTTCACCCTCAGTGAAATACTGTGGCAAGTTCTCAATGTTTATCTACAAGCATTACCCACAATGCCCTTTGATCTGTAATTGTGAAAGAGCTTATCTTTACAAATATATAGTAGATATTTACAAAGCAAATTAAACAGTATTTACTGAAGTGGCATTATCCCTGCATCCTAATACCATTTGCCCCCCCAGCCATAGCGGGGTGGCCCCAGTAGAATGAGGCTGGTTTGTGCACTCATAACCTTGCTCAACACAAACTTCAAAGCCTGCATAGGTTTGATACATCACATCTTTTCATTGAAGGTAATACATGAGGCACATGTATACAAATAAGATTTGCCCAATGGCACATATGGGCTTTTTGACATAACTGAATTAATTAGGTACAAACTAAAAGTGCCCTCCCGTAAAATCCCCGTAAAGGGCATGGACCCTTAATACTTGTTGCGATTTTCAAATGAGGGAGCTCTCTATTTGTAATACTTAATACTTGTTGGCATTTTCAGAGGAGGGAGCTCTCTATTTGTAATACTTAATACTTGTTGGGATTTTCAGAGGAGACAGCTCTCTATTTGTAATACTTGTCATTAGGCGAATCTTTACAGTATATCACACTTAATGTAAGAAATTTATTTAGATGTATAAAATAATTATAATACTTCTAATTTTTTTTGACTTAAAGTTCCAGGTGCTCGTAACATTAAGCGTGAAGACAGGTCTACCCCAATGGACACCAGTGAGACCCCTACTCCTGAAAACTGGCCGACCAGTTCCTTTGGTCCCATACAAGCAACAGAAGATCCACTTGCCAGTGTCTCATCAATGCAAGGAGCTGCAACATCAGCTGATGCTAGAAGATCTGTCCCTGCTTCTGCTCCACCTCAGACAGCAGAAGAGGATCCTTGGAATATAGTTGCAGGTATATCATTGTGGTTGTTGTTGTTGTTGTTGTTGTTCAGTATATGCAATTTATCACTTGTTGTTGTTGTTCAGTATATGCAATTTCATTGGTTCTTGCCTGACCAAGTTTAAAATATGAAGGGCTGTGATTCTTAAGGATTTTTCCTGATTTCGGGATTTTTTGTGGCCAAAATTTACACAATTTTATTGATTTTCAGCCCGTTTTGGGGTATTTTAGCCCAATTTCACACTGTTTTTCAGGATTTTCTACTACTTTCAGCATATTTCACAAGCTTTGAATCACACCCCTGGATATGAGATGATATTACACACATGTACTGCAGCAACCAAGGAAAAAAGTACCGATGATGGGCGTTACCCGACCTACCCTAAATATACTGCCGACCCCAATTACTTTTTATTAATTTTGAGAGATGAGAAGAAAAAAAAGTCAAAAGTCAGATAAATTTGAGCTTGTAAAGTCATGTAAATTCAAATGCTCTAAAAATGAAATTAGTTGGTTAAAAATAAAGAAAATAATACATTTGAACCATCTCATGATATCCTCTCTATCACTGTCTTGAAAACAGGTCAGATTTAGTAGTCTTTTACCCCCCCAGAATTAATTTAAAAAATCAAGACCTACATTGTACCTACCCTAATTTTTTTCATGTTACGCCAATCAAGCAATTAGTTCTTTTGGCCCAATCGTATGCACACACTGACAACTAGACTAATTGATGTAAACTAGTCACAGTAATTCCGTGGGCACAATTTTGGATTCACTTTTATTGAGTTATAAATGAGATGAAAGTATTGTTTTTAGCCTCTGCTGTGCATCTAACATCCATAACATTTTAATGACAAATATTTTCATCTTCTTATACTTTCAGACCTCCACATAACCAAGATACAGAAGCGAGATATTAACAGGAAGGTTCTGAACTCAGTCACTGAGACCATGTGCAACTTCCTTCATCCAGAGCCCATACTTCCCATCCTCAAGTCACGGGATGCCTTGGATGACGGGGACGTAGCTGATATCAGGAGTCAGGTCCGCACAGAAGCTATGGTGGATAGATTGCTGGAGATTCTGAAGCGTAAAAGTGACGAAGCTTATGGCATATTCATGGGCATCCTGAAGAATGCAGATCGTGATTTATATAACATGGTCAAGGACATTGAGAAGACGACTATACATGGTAAGTTGATGCAGCTCAGCCTCATACTGGATCATCAGATTTGCCTGGGGTGGACAGCTATGCACTCTAACCCATGTGTTGTCATTTTCTAGCAGAAATTGGTGGGAAAGGTATTCGCTCAAAAATGTAGACCGCATTAGGGTCCAGATTTCAGTTTCCTTTGCTAAAAAGGGTACAATTAGGTCATAGGTCATAGGGTACAATGTGAATGATAACCCTGTATTAAAATCTGTTTTCCTGGATATTTCATCCCAAATATTCACATTATATAAAAAGCAAAGGCGGCTTATGAACCATAAAGTTGGACCATGAACACCGGCCCGGAACAGCGGTCACTGCATGAATGGGAAGTTATTATAGCATCTTACTTCAGAGTACTCTCCAATCTGTATATATGCATATAACCACATATGATTTCCACATGCGTTTAGTTTGTTGCACATATATTTACACAATGGCTGCATGCATTCAAAACCCAGAGGTGTAAGTGAGGTAACAATCCACTCCCTGAAAACATGCGAGCCAAAGGCGAGCACCTCACCAAATTTCCAGAAGTGCAAGGGGGCTTGTCCGGGGAATAGGCTGCAGGGTATCACCCCCTCAAATTTTTTTTTTTTTTTACATTTCGGATTATTTTTTTTGGCCACATTTCCAGAATTCCGGGAATTTCCGCAAGACTTACACCTCTGAAAACCAAAATGTATGTGAGTGGGTGACTAACATACACTCTTATAGGCTGTTTAACCTGTTTTGCAAAGGGGACCCTTTTCACACAGGCACAAAATGTTTTAAAAGAAGGTCAATGATTAAGCTGAATTTATACTCGATCGCTGAGTGATTGTGATTCATCACTTTTGGAAAGCGATGGATTAATTTATATATAACAAAGTAAATAATCAAGGACCACTTGTCATGTTTATCCAGATCTTGCAAAATATGTTTATTTCTTGACTATCGACCCATGTTTAGCCAGTCTATTCTCAACATGAAAACAATTAAGTAATATAATTGGAATGTCATTTGCTGTAATGAGGCCATTGAGGTGATGCACCCTGTAACACATGTTACAAAGGATTCTGGGAAGGGTAAAATATTGTCTCTGCCCATGAAGTAAAAAGCAATACAGTCTCCCACAAAAAAATGGGTATACATGTTAAAAAGAAAGAAAAAAAATGCCTGACTGTCTATCTTGCCTTGTATATTTACCTTTACCTTATTTTATATTTACCTTGTTTATCTGTTTTGTACTCTCATAGAATGGAGAATCACTTTCCTGAGACTACAATCATCACACATGAATGCCTACATGCAAGCACCCCCGAAGACACCACATAGGCCATATGAAGGTAAGAAATTAATTACAAATGAAACCTTCAAACCCAATCAGAGATGTAGCAATCATCACACATGAATGCCTACATGCAAGCACCCCCAAAGACACTACACAGGCCATATGAAGGTAAGAAATAGATTACAAATTAAACCTTCCATACCCAATCAGAGATGTAGCAATCATCACACATGAATGCCTACATGCAAGCACCCCCAAAGACACCACACAGGCCATATGAAGGTAAGAAATAGATTACAAATTAAACCTTCCATACCCAATCAGAGATGTAGCAATCATCACACATGAATGCCTACATGCAAGCACCCCCGAAGACACCACACAGGCCATATGAAGGTAAGATATAGATTACAAATTAAACCTTCCATACCCAATCAGAGATGTAGCAATCATCACACATGAATGCCTACATGCAAGCACCCCCGAAGACACCACACAGGCCATATGAAGGTAAGAAATAGATTACAAATTAAACCTTCCATACCCAATCAGAGATGTAGCAATCATCACACATGAATGCCTACATGCAAGCACCACCGAAGACACCACATAGGCCATATGAAGGTAAGATATAGATTACAAATCAAACCTTCAAACCCAATCAGAGATGTAGCAATCATCACACATGAATGCCTACATGCAAGCACCACCGAAGACACCACATAGGCCATATGAAGGTAAGATATAGATTACAAATCAAACCTTCCAAACCCAATCAGAGATTTAGCAATCATCACACATGAATGCCTACATGCAAGCACCTCCAAAGACACCACATAGGCCATATGAAGGTAAGAAATAGATTACAAATCAAACCTTCCAAACCCAATCAAAATGTAGCAATCATCACACATGAATGCCTACATGCAAGCATCCCTAAAGACACCACACAGGCCATATGAAGGTAAGAAATAGATTACAAATCAAACCTTCCAAACCCAATCAAAATGTAGCAATCATCACACATGAATGCCTACATGCAAGCACCCCCGAAGACACCACACAGGCCATATGAAGGTAAGGAATAGATTACAAATCAAACCTTCAAACCCAATCAGATATGAAGCAAGCATCACACATGAATGCCTACATGCAAGCACCCCCAAAGACACTACATAGGCCATAATGAAGGTAAGAAATAGATTACAAATCAAATCTTCTAAACCCAATCAGAGATGTAGCAATCATCACACATGAATGCCTACATGCAAGCACCCCCAAAGACACTACATAGGCCATATGAAGGTAAGAAATAGATTACAAATCAAACCTTCAAACCCAATCAAAGATGTAGCAATCATCACACATGAATGCCTACATGCAAGCACCCCCAAAGACACCACATAGGCCATATGAAGGTAAGAAATTAATTACAAATGAAACCTTCAAACCCAATCAGAGATGTAGCAATCATCACACATGAATGCCTACATGCAAGCACCCCCAAAAATTAAAGACACTACATAGTCCATATGAAGGTAAGAAATAGATTACAAATCAAACCTTCAAACCCAATCAGATATGAAGCAAGCATCACACATGAATGCCTACATGCAAGCACCCCCAAAGACACTACATAGGCCATAATGAAGGTAAGAAATAGATTACAAATCAAACCTTCCAAACCCAATCAAAATGTAGCAATCATCACACATGAATGCCTACATGCAAGCACCCCCAAAGACACTACATAGGCCATAATGAAGGTAAGAAATAGATTACAAATCAAATCTTCTAAACCCAATCAGAGATGTAGCAATCATCACACATGAATACCTACATGCAAGCACCCACAAAGACACTACATAGGCCATATGAAGGTAAGAAATAGATTACAAATCAAACCTTCCAAACCCAATCAAAATGTAGCAATCATCACACATGAATGCCTACATGCAAGCACCCCCAAAGACACCACATGTACATAGGTCAAGAAATATATTACCAATCAAACCTTCCATACCCAATCAGAAATGTAGCACCATCCCCAGTTGACCCAATTGTGGAAAATTCCTGCAAAAATTTATCCGCACATAAGAACCAAATTTTCTAATTTTTCAATAATAAGTGCTTACCATATATCATTTTTAAGATTTTGTTTTTTTGTTTGTAAATTCACCACAGATGTATGCAAGATTACCGATCAAGACTTCCAGGATGTCATTGCACCAATGACAACGGACCAACTACAGAAACTATTCCTTGCGCTAGGCCTAAAACGAGCAGCTGTTGAAAAAGCAGAACGTAGTGCAAATACATCAGACATAGAACTCAAAGCATTGGCGGTGTTACAACTCTGGCGTCAGCATAAAGGAAAGGCGGCCACTAGGGAAGCAGTGCTCGAGGCGTTGGGAAAATGTGGTAATTTGGAGGTGAAATCAGGCCTTCAACACCAATGGAATTTGAGTGTATAGATACCATAGGTAATATTATATTTAGGTTAAAATAGGAATAACTGAAAGAGATTATACCCAAAGAGTACCAACTCAAAATTGCCCTGTGTGTAATGCTGTGGTAAATCCGCCATTTTGGATTGTCACTTATAGAGGGCAAAAAGTATACCTGCTGTGTTTGTCAGAAAGAGCCCAAATATCAAAGAATAAAAATCGAACCGAGTCTTTCTGTTTCAGCATTACAAAGGTTTGCGCATTCTGCATTTAGCGGGAACTTTTGGTACAATGCATTACACACAGAACGCAATGAACAGTGCACTTGCAATCAAAGTTTGCAGGGCGCATAAGTGAAATTATCCGAAGGTGCACTATTTGCCCTCCTTGAGTGACACACAAATATGGTGGAGTTGGTACTCTTTGGTTTGACCTCATTGCAATAACCTCACAGCAGAGACTCATGACTTCCCATAATGCCATATTCCAATGTCTCTAAAAATCTGTATCTTCACTGCTCCCGTCTACTGTTTGTTCATGTGTCGCTCCACATGTTGTATCATAATAAAATAAATGTGGCCGTGATCCCCACCACACGACAGCAGGGTTACATGACTCTGACCAGCACTCGAGCAAAGATAATGGTAATTGGGATCATAGGGCTGGATAGCTCAGATGGTAGAGCACTGGTCTCGCAAGCCAGAGGTCGCTGGTTGGAATCCCACTTCAGTCAAATTTTCTTTGCTCCCCTTCTTCAGTCTGTATAAATCAGCACATAACAGATGCAATATGATTGTGTAATTGACTTGTTGATGTTCTATGAACAATGTGCATCGTATTTATAGTTTGTCCGGCTTATAATTGGTAAAAAATATTTGGTATTTGTTACTGCGTGCATCAATAAAGTTCCAAATTATGCTCGGAAAATTCACATAAGCATGCTAGTCGCACATTACACAGTACACAGTACACAACTAACGTAAGTGCTGGGCCAAACTGTATGCGCTAATTCTATATCAATACACAATGTTATGAGTCACACTTTTTGGCCAATTATATGCTGAACAAACTATAACAAAGTATATCTCATGTATGATTTAGCACAATTGCACAGTTGCATCATGTGAAGGCATGGTTTTCTGCTGTGGGATGACGCCATCAAGAAAGTATTTCAAGTGTTGTGTTCACAAATCACTACTGTATTTTTGTAATTCTGGAAGAAATGTGATGTTACCAGTATGAGGTATACCGTTTACCACCCTGATGTGGCAGTGACGTCTGTGCGCATTTCATTGGGCGCAGGTTCAAATCGGTAGTGTTCGATCAAAGCGCTGGCGTACACACACGCTCACTTAAAGCCATCGCATAGATGTACGTGCGAAACAGCTGCCTCAATGCGTTGATATCACCGACACATTAGGGTGGAAAATGATATGGCTGACTGTTGACGAGTGGATTAAACTTGGCAGTTTTAATGGCTGTATATATCATATGAAGCAGTCACAATGAGCTATGAGCATAGCATGTGTGATGAGATGTATTGCACATACATAGGCATGATCGGAAAAGGCAATTCTCCCTTTTATTGATCAGAAGTACATGCACAGTTTCAAATTGCTACCAGGTGAACTCAGCAAAATTTGCAAATCACAGTTACTAATAAAGACTGAATCCTAGTAGTCTTGCACAATAAAGTATATGTTGCTTTATATAGCAATCATTAGGCAATCGTGATGCAAGACTGTGATGAAAAAGGCTCCAAAGTTTTCGAATTCATCATCCGTGATGGCAAATTTGACCCCTTTTCATGCATCATGCTGCATCACTTTTGCTCATCAATTGCTATCAGCAGTATACCAAATTGCTACCAGCTTGTGATCACAAGCAATTTGTGTTTTGATTGCTGTGACTGCTAGTATGATGTGGGCATTTTATGGGTTTAGATGGTATCATTTGGGGTTTTAAGCATAGAACCATGTATTCTTGATGAGTTAAAAGGGCATTTCGTGATCCACAGCCTCATCCCCCTACTTTTCTCCAAAAAAGTTGAAATTTTTATACCATTGGAAACCTCTGGCTACATAATGTTGATGTAGAAAATATTACTTGCAGATTTAACTTGTTTAGCAAAAATATTGCCAAATTTGAATTAGTGACCTATGGAGCAGTGTAATCACAGACGAGAGAGATACAGACCGTGTGCAATCAGTGAAAGTCTCAGCATCACCCGATAATGAGGGCTGATTGTTCCATGAAATGTGCCAGACGAGACTGCTACGCAATTACCGCGTATTTTCACGGTCTATCGCGTAATCGTGAAAGCATGCAATGCTTTATCACATATACGCGAAGGCACACAACGCTGGCATAATTGTTAGATACAGCACGATCGAACAATTGGCCCTCATGAATATGTGAGAACTCACATCATACAATGCATGGGGACTTTGACTGGTTGTACACGCTCTGTATCTCTCTGTGAGTGTAATACACATAATCATGCATAACTCCTCCATCAGCTCACTTTGTTCAAGTTTGAATTACCAGCTTCGTAATATATCCTGTGTTGGACGCTTCTCGGATGTTGACACATGCCACCTTGTTGTTAGGAGTCTTATACTGTCTCGCATTGACTATGGAAGTGGGCTCCTTCTAGGTAGTAATACATCTGACATTCAAAGGTTGCAAAGAATCCAGAACTGGGCATCCAAACTCATTTGCCGCAGAACAAAACAGGACCATGCTACGCCTTGTTTACAAGAATTACATTGGCTTCGGATGATCATTTTAAGATCATGATGATTATTTTCAAATGCCTTAATGGATCAGCCCCCTCTTATATGGCTGATCTGCTCTCTCTGTATTGTCCGGCCATAGCTGGCATCCGATCTGCCTCTGATACAACACGTCTTTCTGAGATCAACAGTGTCAAATTGCTGAAAACTGCTACAAACAGGTCTTTTGTTCATTCAGCACCACATATTTGGAACAATCTGCCCACTACCATCAGGGAATCAAATACATTGTCTTGTTTCAAAAAGGGTCTAAAAACTTACTTATTTGCTGCTTATGAATAGTTTGTTCCACAGTGGTCATAATTTTTATGTTCTTTATATTTAATTAATCTGGTTTCATCTTTTGCCATGTTATTTTGTCATTTTTGTCATATGCGTTGCGCTCTTTATGTATGGAGCGCTATGTAAATGCCTCAAATGTATGTATGTATGTAACTCGCAAACACAAAATCGGACTCAAATGAAATTCTGGGAATAGGCTTTTCGAGGATATCTATTAAAGATGTCATAAAAAGAGGATGCCAGGATCACGAAACACTCCTTTCAGTGGCTTGCCTAAAATTGTAAATACACATGATTTCTGGCAACATTAAAATTCACTCTTCAGCTGAAGATGATATTGGCCTGAAATTGTGTATAAATTTGTGATTCATGGTGGTTTTAAGGAGGCTGTGTACTCTCAGACATGCATGTAGTAGAAGTGCAATAACTTTGTAATTATTTACATAAGACATATAAAAGTATACATTTTTATGAAGGCAAGACATCAATAAATCTTAATATAAATACAGATTTGGGGTAAAAACAACAATTATGAAGAAAATCACAAAAAGAGAGTTTTTGGCAATATTTGTTAGGTAGGCCTACATCATAACAAAAACACTCTTTCCAAAATATTTTATTTTGTTTTTAGCTCAATCTTGAGGCTCCATTCCAAAAAACGTTTATTTTTTATTTTTTGATATTGGCCTTATTTTTTGAGATATTGACTATATAAGGCATCAAATTGAACTTTTTAAAATTCACAAACGCCTATTTGCACAAAATGATGCCTGAAATCGGAAATAGACCAAATTATAAAAAAAATGAGAAAACCGTTGCAGAGTCGATCATGCTTTTTACGATAATCATATTTGCTTACCTATAGATGCTGTATTTATTGAGTTATCGTATACCTAAATCGTCATTTTACCGAGAAAATGAACATTGAAATAATGGCCGTTGAAGTTTAAAGTGGTCACATTTTGCACTTTCGAATCTACGCAGGAGAATGCGGCAGTTTTATTTTTCTACCTTACATTACATAAACATCGGGTAAATCCACGGCCCCTTGAAAAGTTTGAGCGAAATCCATTCATAACTTGATATTTAAATCGGGAAAAGAACTTGAAAAAACCCACATTTTATCAGCTAAAACGGAGCCATTTGACCACTAGGTTTTTGTGCTTCCGTGGTGTTTCCATAAGATCGTCGCGCATGCAGATAAGCGTCGACGTCTGGCGTAAGCGTGTTTGTGCGTTAACAAATTGCGCGATCATAACGCGATGCGTTGTTGCGCCTGTGTACCCTGCTGGTACAACAAAGATTTTCTTTCCTTTTCAATTTCAAACACGAGTGAAATAGTGAAATAAAATCCTTAAAATATTGCAGTTAGAGTTTACAAATCTGGATTTTCATTCCTTGTATTTATAAAAAACATAACAAAGTACAAACATATCAAAAAACTCTTTGTGAAAGAAACAATGTCTAGAGTACACAGCTGCCTTAATGAGGGGTTGATTAAAGGTGAACCTCATTGAAAATAAAGTTATATATCAATGGAAAGCTTATGATGTCAGGAAGCAGAAAAGAATATTTTTTATTTGCCTAACGTACCAGGCTAGACATAATCTCCATGCAAAGATTGGATATTGGCACCCCCTAAATTACAAAAGCGAAATCGTTCAAATTGGGCGCTTTTCGTTGGTGGCCAGCCGGGGACACACAGTTACTTCGGGTTTGATTGTAAACACAATGTCCATGCATTACTGTGGCATGCATCGGGCCAATGCACTAATTCAGTTATTGTCAACTTACTTTACATGAAAAATATCTTCAATAAAATAAGAATAACATGAAGGAAACATCATGATCAAATCAAGAATGAAGTTCCTGAATAAAGTGTGTGGATTTAAAAATGGGAAAAGTGCTGGCCGGGGTGATTTGGGATAGGCCAAGCCATCCACGATATCACTGATATGCATAGGGAATATTACAGTCAAAGCACGAAGAGCAAAGATTCGCGAAGAACCGGAATGAAAATAGATTGCAAAAATAACTGCTAGTGCTACCAGTTCAGATCGTCACACCAAGTTGAGATGAACTTATCACAATGAGAAAATGAAGGAATGGAATAAGGTACATGTACAGGACTTTTTAATTATTTCTTAGCTTTACAACGGGTCATGTATGATAGGCGAACTCACGAGATACATACGGGATGAACTCAGTGCGTGACTGACCGAGACTCGGTCGCCGAGGCGGGCGCCGAGTGTTCAGTATCCGCGACTGTACTGTACTTGCAGACTGACCGATTTTATATTCACATTCTGATATTTCCAACTTATTGCTACTTCATCAGCAAAATTTATTCCTGTAAATGTTCCAAATATAAGATAACGGTTGATCAAATCTGCTGAAACACACGCAAGCAGGACGAAGCGAGTCGCTGTGTTTGTGCATAAACCCTGGAACCACAGTGTCGGGTCCCTTCAATTTCTTGAGCAGCAATTTACGCATCATGTGCGGTAATCCATAAAACATGAACGGCTCACTTTTCAGTACCGTATACTGATTGTACTATCATTAAAGAATCGTGACACAAGTGACAATATTTTAATTTTATTCAGACTTCAGAATTCCATCAAATAATGGTCTATCAAGCCCAAATTGAATTTATTTTAAAATAAAATATCTGTTTCTTTCAATCGTGATTATGTGGAAAGAATGTACTACCGCAATGCGCTAAATATGAAAACCAAGTTTATATGGGCTGGATTCAGTGATGAAATCGGTGGCTTTTTTTTAAATTTTTGATTACTGCAAGACGATATTTTTTTTAATCAGATATTTTAAAATGAATCAAGAATAGGGATTGTCACAAACAAGTATTTACTTTTGATTTTGATTTAAACTTTTGATCCAAACACAAGGAATTAGTTCCTACCTCGGAATTTTCAGATGGTACTCCATCTTTCATCAGCGAGTGATACAGTCACTCACTCGCTGATGAAAGACTGGAGTACCATCTGAAAATTCCAAGGTAGGAATTAATTCCTTGTGTTTGATCAAAAGTTTAAATCAAAATCATGATTTATACCAACACAGACGAACTTTCATGAAAGTATTTAATTTGTTATTCGATCATGTTTATGCAGTCCATGACATGAACGACAGCAGCAAGCATTTGCGCATGGAATTGATCCCAGCGCGAAATTCAAACTCAATTACCCAATTATACCCAGCTAGTTATGACTGATTTTATCAAAAAATTACGGAAAATTTACGTGTTGACAATAATTCTATTATTTCTAATACATATAGAAGGAACCAGCAACTTGAAGATTCCTCTAATTTCAAGCTTTATTGTGAAAATCAGACTTGCCGGGCAGCTTGCAAAGTACAGGAAGCAAGTCTTGTTTACATGTTTCCGAACAGGATCACGTGACTGCGAACCCTGAGCTTACGTCACGAGCATTCCCAAGGTCATAGACGATTGATTTGGGTGCTTTTGGGCGCCTTAAAAAAGACCAAAAATTCATTCGTTTTTTTAATTTTTCAGCTTTATTGGCCATCAAAAAAATCGGAAAAAATAGTTTTTAGTATCCTGACATCATAAGCTTTCCATTGATATATAACTTTATTTTCAATGAGGTTCACCTTTAATAGCATTGGAGACATGATTGCTTGTTATGCCTGAGGTAGAGCTAAGGTCATAATTTACTCATTGAAAACAATCATATCTGAAATTTTACAAATGAACTTCAATCATACATATCTTCATCAAATTAACAACAAAAAGTAATTATATTCTTAATAAAAATCCTTTTAAAAAAGGGATGTACTAGCAAATGATGAATTATAATGGGTAACATCCGATTTCTTTTAACAGCGATTTTCTTATTTACGATCATCATCACCCTGATAGTCTAAGGATGAGATGTTCCCTGAGCACTGATTTCCGGAGTAATTAACCAATTGAAAATGTGTTACGGTTCTCACCCGTGTATATAGTCCTACTCTGTTAATTTGGGGTTTTTTTTTACTGAAATGTATTAATGTAATCAGAATTTGGGGGAACTCAGAGTTCCATCCATATAAGAAGCAACTCCCATTAATATTATTGAATGTGATCACTTGAATTTCCTGGAGATTCTTGAACTGAGAAATCATTAACCATGTGAGTGTGACCTGTAAATGTTTATTTTTAACCACGTGTGACATAAACATTCTTGCTGTTAGCAGTTTAATTTGTCGTTCATTTTGGAAAGCTCTATATTATTTGTGGATAAGTTAGAATCCAAACATAAATGATTTGATAAGGTATAAAAGGTTCTTTTTCAGATCCAATTATTCTGGTACTTACTCATCAGAATAATTGGATCTGAAAGAGAACCTTTTATACCTTATGGAGCTATGAACGATCCTGATGGATCTGTTTCAAGAATAAATGGTTTGGATCAAAATTTGGCATGGTTTTCCAGGAAGTTTGAGATATATTCTACAAATAGGTGTTGGAATTACAAGAGCTGTACACCTGAGTCAGGTCAGTAATTTATTGTTGCACAGATTAATACAAAGTCATATATATACTTATACTTTAGACAAGCTTGTTGTGTTGGCTCAAAAGTTTGCATTTCTTGAATACAAGGATTATTTCTAATTATATAACCATAACCTTAAAACAACTTGGTGTAATATATATTTCATCTATATAGAGGTCTGAATTCAGTACCATGTATCTACTTTTTTCTTCTATTATTATCATGTTGAATAAACATGTAAAATATGTCATTTAATGACAAATAAATTTGTAAATACAGATCAGTATCATTATAGTTTTATGCTAAATGCCAATGGTTTATCATTAATATCAATCAAGTAAATTTGATTTTCTTAAATGTGTTAAACATATCGTTATGAATTCGGCAGATTTGGCTTTTGGTAAATTCATGTTACGTATGCATTATTTTTGAATTAGAGAGCAAGGGATCAATGATTTACCTATAGAGGGCAACATATAAATTTTTCAATGGTTATAATCATTGACTGTACTGCGATGCAACACCAGCTAACCCTGTATGCCGCCCTCTTTGATTACTTATTACACTATTATCATCTGATCTCCGTTAAAAATTGATATGGTGCCCTCTATTATGTACAGCATTGATCCCTTATTCTCTAATCCAGATTCGGCCATCTGCCGAATTCATGAAGATATATGTGACACAATCTGGTCCATGGAGGCCTAAAGCAGCAAATTTGAAATTGAGATAAAGAGAAAAATATGGAGTTAAAAACAATAAAATACATAAGAAAATAGACATCACAAAACTTCATAACTTGAACCAAGTATGCTAGACATTTGGTGTTTTCAGAATATGATAGCCTAATGTTTGTATAAGGTAATCATTATTACTGGCTCAATTTTAACAAATGCCTCCTTTGCCCTCCATGGACCAGATTGTGTTATACATGAGATTGCATATTTTCAACGTAAATTATTTTTTACCATATGAATGTTTCTTATTAGTGAAAACTAAAGACTTAAACTTGTTTTAACTCAGACAATATAGAATACAATGTAAGGTGCACCAACACATGACAAAATATATGTAGTACATGTACCATCACTCCTGGTCAGTATAATGTGACCCGCTCTGACAAAACCAGGCAAGCCACATTTTTGACGTTTCATGATTTGAATAAAAATGTAAGCACTAGACAATGATACCAAAATTATATAAATAGCATCAATACTTTTCAAGATATGGATAATTTTGTAAATGATACCTTGATATTTTTGCTATTCTGAGTAATGGGCCAATTAGTTTCCTGCCTTACACAGGATTGAATAGGGATTATCATAGTTCAACTGTTATTTATTGATTTAAAAATAAACATCTTTTAATAAGTACTTTCAAGGATTTGAAAGTCCACTTGGTCCTACAGTCAAATACCATGAAATTAAGAATTAGGAATGTCATCTAAAGGCCTATAACTCAAAAATATATTTTTTGTCATAGCTGGTCACATCATTTTCCCAATACTAAGCATACTGAGGCAATTTAACTTGTATATAAAATATTTAAAATATATCGAGGGTTGTGAACCAGAAACCCTTAACTCAAAAAATGCCATTTAGAAAAAAACCAAGTTTTAATATTTTTGCGAACTAAACCTACCTATAACTAACAATGTAGGCTAAGTGTCAACTTGGTCCTATAACTGGAAGTTGTATCCTATTCAATATAACAAATGTTAATTATGATAAAGAATATTGGAATTTAAGGTATTCTTTAGAATTCAATGTTGTCAATGGTGACTGGAATGTGTTAATGTTATAGAGGCCCTGCATGTTTTTAACGATTGGCTCCAAAGAAAGGATTTGAACCTGTGTCCTTCACCATAATCCTGATACAGTGCAGTCCATTCAATCAAATGTTGTCATCAACCTATTTGATCGTAGTGCATTTGTTATGTGTGTGAGACGAACTGTCGGGGTAGATTGCAATCATGTTTTTCTTGAATGCATTTGAGAAGTCCACCATATTTACGGTATGATATGTCACATGCACAACCTCTGTTATAATCTCTTTATAAATCTAAGCCAATGACCACTCAGTTGGCTATTATAGTTCTGTAAAGTCGTGTTCACACGGTCAGACTTAAGTCACTATTACCGGTTATAAGTCACCTATTACCGGTAATAACTCACTTATGTCCGACCGTGTGAACACGACTTAACTATACTAAAAAAGGATTAGTGTCAATTGTGTCTGGCATTTAACATAATTGTTAACCTCAAGTGACATGAAGGTTAAACTGTGTCATCTTTGGAATGTATGTATAATACAATGTATATAGCAATATAGAATTGTGCAGGCCAGAAAGACTTATCTCAGTGTTTGACCAAATTGGAACAGATTGGAAGAATCTGTGGTTGCTGGTGATTATTTTGGTATCAAAATCTCAAAATGGCCAAAAAGTGACTAAGGCTTTCTGGATCTGAACCCTCGATATAGTTATCATACATGCCTGCAACAACCCAGACCAGACCAGGGCACTAATAAGGCACATTTGGTACTGTAAGATATATATTATTTTATTTTATACTACTTAAGTCTGAGTTTTAATGTATGCATGTGTTGTAGACATAAGCGCCAATCCAATCCGGCTTGAAATGTGGGGGGAGGGGGACAAAGGGCCAAGTTTGTTAAAAAGTGGATGAAAAGAACAAAATATGTCATTTTGCCAAAAGGTGGGGGAACACGCTACCCCCCGCCCACCCCGCCCGATTGACGCCTATGGTTGTACAACAGTTGGGTAATGTTTTGTTTAGGTCGTGCGTTTTAAGGTCGCCTCCTTTCGGGTTACATGGTGATTTTTGCTTTCGCGACATGATTTTACCTTTACAAATTCATATTTGCTGAAGTATACCCCCTATGGTAGTAAAAGTATACATTTTCTGAAAGGAAATTGCCCAAGGAATCCAAATATGCACTCAGAATTGACACTAGGTGTAAGCCAAAAAGGTAACATTGACTGAAATGTGATTTTTTTTATATTTTTAGTCATTCAATGTTTTTTACAATAACATTTTCTGTGGTAACCCTATAGCAAAAATAATGCTATTTTCTTGCAGAGCACACTTAGACCCTTACAACAATATAAAATTGCATGGGGTTCATGATTCACCAAAAATAAATATTTCCATCCCAATTTGGTGCAAAATTATAATCGGGAAATTTAATCTTCTCACAGAGTCCATGTATGTAAGTGTCTTAATTGCCCGTTATCACCCCAAAAAGCTATCTATTTATATCAGACTAACTATTACACATTCCAACATGCTTTTGTGGTAGCAAGAATCACTGAAACAAGTCATCATAATTGACTTAAAAAACATTAACATACCTGATAAACAACTTGCGTTTACCAAATAATTAAATGTGTCGATGGCAATGCATCTTAAAGATACAGTGTACATGTAGTACATGAAATTTATCTATGTTCCATGAAAACAGGCTGATTCTTTCAAACATACATACACAAATATTAGGATTTTAACTTCATAGATTATGTAAAAAGTATCAAAAGAGTGCAATTGCACACATTACATCCACATAGTCCATGCAGGTTGTGTTGATGACATGCTTTGACGCCAAAATATGATACAGTCTTAAGGTATGATAGCATCAATTGGCTTTAGGATTGGCTTTGTAGTGATGTGGATTACCTGAATGTTGTGCAGATCCTACATGCAGTACTTTTTAGTAGTATCCAGTGATGATCTTAGTTCCTGGAGGATACTGATCTTTAAGTCCAAATTCATCTTCATTTTCACGGATTTACTGATTTATTGGATGCAAAAAGGTCATTAGCATCATGCTGACATTAATTGACCCAAATAAACAAAAATAGTACACTCTTAATTACTGGAAAGTATATATAGGCCAAACAGTTAACATTATTTGGCTTTTTAAAATAAAATAAATCAACATTGGACATGAAATATTATTTTAAAAAATACTTTTTTCTACCGATTTGCAAGTTTATAATTGTCACAAAATCACTATGTTATTATTATTTTTTTTATTATCACCCAGTTTGTCCATACTATACATTCATTTAACTATTTGTCAATCATAAAACAATAAAGTAGAATATGTTAGCTATCTTTTGGTACCTAATTTGTAGCCATGCACAAAGATTTGACAAAAATATCAACGTTTCTGCAAAAGTAGTACTAAAAATGTCAATTTCTCATATAGTTTGTACAGGCGGCGCCGCTTCCGCCGGCGCCGCTTCCGCCTCCACCCCTGTACTTCAAGGTTCAAACAGGTATATCTTCACTTCTGGATGGACTATGACAATGCCACTTTGCAGGAATATGACATAATAATACAGCTTTCAAATGAGACCACATGCATTGATCTAGCTTTTGTAATTACGAAAATATATGAGATTAACTGCAGCTTGATATCAAAAAGCGTAACATCTCCACCCTTTTTGGGTGGCGAGTTTAAAACGCGTGACCTTTAATCTACTTCCAAATACTTGTGGTCTCCGTGGAAGAACAGATGATTAATTGTGTTTTCAACTGATTGAGTAAGAAGAAATAAAACAAACAAAAAACAAATGAACACAACAGTGGTGTACAAACCAGGCTTCAAAGAATTTCTATTTTATCTTTTTTTCAGGAAAATCGCCTGTCAAATTTTGCTCATTGCACAGGTCTAGTAAATATGGTGGTGAACATCCCCATTGGCCCAAAGCTTTGGAGCACTGGTACCACCACATTAGTTTGTACTCTTACATGGGCTACAGTACATGTGCTGCTTCTAATGTCCTAATCAATGAGACAATGTAAGGAATTGCTTCAATATTCAATTGCCAGTCGACTGCTAATGTCATGGTAGAACCAGCAGTTTCACTGACTGGTAGACATAATATAGACCAGGTTTTGTCAGGGTGATGATATTTGACTGACGGTTTGGTTTTGCAGCTATCCCTACAACCAAGTTAATGGGACTGAAATATGATTATTACATGCGTGTACTATATTATAACTATGATTGTTGCAATCAATAAATAATCATCATGAGTCATACAATTTATATGGTGAGAATATTCTTAAAATTATCTAATGAGGAATTTTAAACTGTCTTGTGTTTTTTTTTTTTTTTTTATGGAATAATTTAATCAATTATTTAGTTTTATTTATATGTATATGTAGCCATGTGGATGTAAGACTACGTTTGGCTATAAGCCTCCCCTTTTAAAACATCCTAGAGTACCCTGAGAATGCTTAGCACAATTATACATCCTCAAAAACTAAACAGCATGCTCATCCTGCTAGACGGTGATTGAACTGAATTTATGAACAACCAGTGGCGTAGCCAGGGGGAGCTATCTCCATTTCTGCATTTGAATTATGGAGCAGATGTAGTGAATGACAAAGAACTCACAGCCAGTTCCGATGAGGGTAACCCAATGACCCCAATGGAAACGAGCTTCGTATATAGGCACTCTTGGGTTATCCAGGGCCATATAGTCAACACTAAGTTTGTTATATTTTTCCATAGACTGGAATTATAAGCTGGAATTATTACCTTGCCATTATGTCATTAAGTTGATGACCAGAAAATTGAATGTGTGTTAAATCAAAATGATATCTTCGGCTCATTTAAATTTCTACATCTGGTGTATATCTCATAATGAGATATCATTAACATTAAACATTCCATTAAGGGGTGGGGTATGAACGTTTGGACAGTATTTATTGTGGGACATTAGAGCACATCAGACATATCGAACCGCATTCTGAATACGAAGAAAGTCCTGATATCAAATAATTTTCATTTTTTGAAATTCGCGATACAATACAACTTTTATGACAAATTATTAAACTTTGATATTTAATTTTTTTTTATATATATAACAGTCCTCAAAGTAAACTTTAAAAATCCAATGATATGTACTTATAGCGTATACATGTAGCTGGGAGGAAAAGCCGATGATCAATTGAAAATTTTGACCTTTCATATTGAAGATATACATTTTTTTCCCAAAAAGACCTAATTTTTGTTGGTGTTTTTTTTTTTTTTTTTTTTTTTTTTGGAAATCCATATCTTCAGTACGAAAGGTCAAAATTGTCAATTGATCGTCGGCTTTTCATCCCAGCTACATACACTTTAAGTACTACATATCATCAGTTTTATAAAATTTATTTCGAGGACTGTTAAATGTATATTACATTGCAAATTTTTAAAAAATCTAAATTATTTGATATCAGAAGGACATTCTTCATATTCAGAATGCAATTCGATATCTCTGGTGTGCTCTCATCTCCCACAAAAAATACTGTCCAAACGCTCATACCCCATCCCTTAATCTATATTATAATAACGTATACTTAATTGCAGTTTTATAGCGTGTTTCACACCTGCAGATAGACTATTTGTTTCATTGGTAATGCTGTCAAAATATGGAATATGCTTTAATCGATGCGATCTATCCACAGAATAATTATACTTATACTTGATTAGTTGTGCAGGTTATTAACTTGATTTTCTTACTTTCTGCAGTTCACCATACCATTCCCATTTTGTGCCGCATTGTTGCCATTTTGGAGACAGAGAGTGCAGATGGGGAGAGGTGCCCTATATATTTAACAATTTCCTTATTTCTTGAAAAGTTGTTTATTCGCGGTGCCCCACTATAGAGAGGTATTGCAGAAACTGGAAAGCTAACATTATTTGCTAACATGTATAGCAAAAACGGGAAAGCTAACATTACTTGCTAAAAGGTATTGCAGAAACTGGAAAGCTAACATTACTTGCTAACAGGTATTGCAGAAACTGGAAAGCCAACATTATTTGCTAACAAGTATAGCAAAAACGGGAAAGCTAACATTACTTCCTAAAAGGTATTGCAGAAACTGGAAAACTGACATTACTTGCTAACAGGTATTGCAGAAAGTGAAAGGCTAATATTATTTGCTAACAAGTATAGAAAACTGGGAAAGCTAACATTACTTGCTAAAAGGTATTGCAGAATATGGAAAGCTAACATTACTTGCTAACAGGTATTGCAGAAAGTGGAAAGCTAACATTACTTGCTAACAGATATTGCAGAAACTGGAAAGCTAACATTACTTGCTAACAGGTATTGCAGAAACTGGAAAGCTAACATTACTTGCTATCAGGTATTGCAGAAACTGGAAAGCTAACATTACTTGCTAACAGGTATTGCAGAAACTGGAAAGCTGACATTACCTGCTAACAGGTATTGCAGAAACTGGAAAGCTGACATTTCTTGCTAACAGGTATTGCAGAAACTGGAAAGCCAACATTACTTGCTAAAAGGTATTGCAGAAACTGGAAAGCTAACATTACTTGCTAACAGGTATTGCAGAAACTGGAAAACTGACATTACTTGCTAACAGGTATTGCAGAAACTGGAAAACTGACATTACTTGCTAACAGGTATTGCAGAAACTGGAAAACTTACATTACTTGCTAACAGGTATTGTAGAAACTGGAAAACTGACATTACTTGCTAACAGGTATTGCAGAAACTGGAAAACTGACATTACTTGCTAACAGGTTTTGTAGAAACTGGAAAACTGACATTACTTGCTAACAGGTATTGCAGAAACTGGAAAACTGACATTACTTGCTAACAGGTATGGAAAACTGACATTACTTGCTAACAGGTATTGCAGAAACTGGAAAACTGACATTACTTGCTAACAGGTATTGCAGAAACTGGAAAACTGACATTACTTGCTAACAGGTATTGTTACATTTGTAGAAACTGGAAAACTGATATTACTTGCTAACAGGTATTGTAGAAACTGGAAAACTGACATTACTTGCTAACAGGTATTGTAGAAACTGAAAAACTGACATTACTTGCTAACAGGTATTGTAGAAACTGGAAAACTGACATTACTTGCTACCAGGTATTGTAGAAACTGGAAAACTGACATTACTTGCTAACAGGTATTACATAAACTGGAAAACTGACATTACTTGCTAACAGGTATTGCAGAAACTGGAAAACTGACATTACTTGCTAACAGGTATTGCAGAATATGGAGAGCTAACATTACTTGCTAACAGGTATTGCAGAAAGTGGAAAGTTAATATTATTTGCTAACAAGTATAGCAAAACTGGGAAAGCTAACATTACTTGCTAACAGGTATTGCAGAAAGTGGAAAGCTAACATTACTTGCTAACAGATATTGCAGAAACTGGAAAGCCAACATTACTTGCTAACAGGTATTGCAGAAACTGGAAAGCTAACATTACTTGCTAAAAGGTATTGCAGAAACTGGAAAGCTAACATTACTTGCTAACAGATTTTGCAGAAACTGGAAAGCTAACATTACTTGCTAACAGGTATTGCAGAAACTGGAAAGCCAACATTACTTGCTAACAAGTATTACAGACACTGGAAAGCTAACATTACTTGCTAACAGGTATTGCAGAAACTGGAAAGCCAACATTACTTGCTAACAGGTATTGCAGAAACTGGAAAGCAAACTTTACTTGCTAACAAGTATTGCAGAAACTGGAAAGCTAACATTACTTGCTATCAGGTATTGCAGAAACTGGAAAGCTAACATTACTTGCTAACAGGTATTGCAGAAACTGGAAAGCTGACATTACCTGCTAACAGGTATTACAGACACTGGAAAGCTGACATTTCTTGCTAACAGGTATTGCAGAAACTGGAAAGCCAACATTACTTGCTAAAAGGTATTGCAGAAACTGGAAAGCTAACATTACTTGCTAACAGGTATTGCAGAAACTGGAAAACTGACATTACTTGCTAACAGGTATTGCAGAAACTGGAAAACTGACATTACTTGCTAACAGGTATTGCAGAAACTGGAAAACTTACATTACTTGCTAACAGGTATTGTAGAAACTGGAAAACTGACATTACTTGCTAACAGGTATTGCAGAAACTGGAAAACTGACATTACTTGCTAACAGGTTTTGTAGAAACTGGAAAACTGACATTACTTGCTAACAGGTATTGCAGAAACTGGAAAACTGACATTACTTGCTAACAGGTTTTGTAGAAACTGGAAAACTGACATTACTTGCTAACAGGTATTGCAGAAACTGGAAAACTGACATTACTTGCTAACAGGTATTGCAGAAACTGGAAAACTGACATTACTTGCTAACAGGTATTGTTACATTTGTAGAAACTGGAAAACTGATATTACTTGCTAACAGGTATTGTAGAAACTGGAAAACTGACATTACTTGCTAACAGGTATTGTAGAAACTGAAAAACTGACATTACTTGCTAACAGGTATTGTAGAAACTGGAAAACTGACATTACT
This sequence comes from Amphiura filiformis, assembly GCF_039555335.1. NCBI lineage: Eukaryota > Metazoa > Echinodermata > Ophiuroidea > Amphilepidida > Amphiuridae > Amphiura > Amphiura filiformis. Next base: position 27,702,424 of record NC_092643.1, read on the forward strand.
TGCTAACAGGTATTGTAGAAACTGGAAAACTGACATTACTTGCTAACAGGTATTACATAAACTGGAAAACTGACATTACTTGCTAACAGGTATTGTAGAAACTGGAAAACTGACATTACTTGCTAACAGGTATTGCAGAAACTGGAAAACTGACATTACTTGCTAACAGGTATTGCAGAATATGGAGAGCTAACATTACTTGCTAACAGGTATTGCAGAAAGTGGAAAGTTAATATTATTTGCTAACAAGTATAGCAAAACTGGGAAAGCTAACATTACTTGCTAACAGGTATTGCAGAAAGTGGAAAGCTAACATTACTTGCTAACAGATATTGCAGAAACTGGAAAGCCAACATTACTTGCTAACAGGTATTGCAGAAACTGGAAAGCTAACATTACTTGCTAAAAGGTATTGCAGAAACTGGAAAGCTAACATTACTTGCTAACAGATATTGCAGAAACTGGAAAGCTAACATTACTTGCTAACAGGTATTGCAGAAACTGGAAAGCCAACATTACTTGCTAACAAGTATTACAGACACTGGAAAGCTAACATTACTTGCTAACAGGTATTGCAGAAACTGGAAAGCCAACATTACTTGCTAACAGGTATTGCAGAAACTGGAAAGCAAACTTTACTTGCTAACAACAAGAACAGACACTGGAAAGCTAACATTACTTGCTAACAGATATTGCAGAAACTGGAAAGCTAACATTACTTGCTAACAGGTATTGCAGAAACTGGAAAGCCAACATTACTTGCTAACAAGTATTACAGACACTGGAAAGCTAACATTACATGCTAACAGATATTGCAGAAACTGGAAAGCTAACATTACTTGCTAACAGATATTGCAGAAACTAGAAAGCTAACATTACTTGCTAACAGGTATTGCAGAAACTGGAAAGCAAACATTACTTGCTAACAAGTATTACAGACACTGGAAAGCTAACATTACTTGCTAACAGATATTGCAGAAACTGGAAAGCTAACATTACTTGCTAACAGGTATTGCAGAAACTGGAAAGCTAACATTACTTGCTAAAAGGTATTGCAGAAACTGGAAAGGTAACATTACTTGCTAACAGGTATTGTAGAAACTGGAAAGCTAACATTACTTGCTAACAAGTATTGCAGAAACTGGAAAGCTAACATTACTTGCTAACAGGTATTGCAGAAACTGGAAAGCCAACATTACTTGCTAACAAGTATTACAGACACTGGAAAGCTAACATTACTTGCTAACAGATATTGCAGAAACTGGAAAGCTAACATTACTTGCTAACAGGTATTGCAGAAACTGGAAAGCCAACATTACTTGCTAACAAGTATTACAGACACTGGAAAGCTAACATTACTTGCTAACAGATATTGCAGAAACTTGAAAGCTAACATTACTTGCTAACAGTTATTGCAGAAACTGGAAAGCTAACATTACTAGCTAACAGGTATTGCAGAAACTGGAAAGCTAACATTACTTGCTAAAAGGTATTGCAGAAACTGGAAAGGTAACATTACTTGCTAACAGGTAACATTGCAGAAACTGGAAAGGTAACATTACTTGCTGACAGGTATTGCAGAAACTGGAAAGGTAACATTACTTGCTGACAGGTATTGCAGAAACTGGAAAGCTAACATTACTTGCTAACAGATATTGCAGAAACTGGAAAGGTAACATTACTTGCTAACAGGTATTGCAGAAACTGGAAAGCTAACATTACTTGCTAACAGGTATTGCAGAAACTGGAAAGGTAACATTACTTGCTGACAGGTATTGCAGAAACTGGAAAGGTAACATTACTTGCTGACAGGTATTGCAGAAACTGGAAAGCTAACATTACTTGCTAACAGGTATTGCAGAAACTGGAAAGCTAACATTACTTGCTGACAGGTATTGCAGAAACTGGAAAGCTAACATTACTTGCTAAAAGGTATTGCAGAAACTGGAAAGGTAACATTACTTGCTAACAGATATTGCAGACACTGGAAAGCTAACATTACTTGCTAACAGGTATTACAGACACTGGAAAGCTAACATTACATGCTAACAGATATTGTAGAAACTGGAAAGGTAACATTACTTGCTAACAGGTATTGCAGAAACTGGAAAGCCAACATTACTTGCTAACAAGTATTACAGACACTGGAAAGCTAACATTACATGCTAACAGATATTGCAGAAACTGGAAAGCTAACATTACTTGCTAACAGATATTGCAGAAACTGGAAAGCCAACATTACTTGCTAACAAGTATTACAGACACTGGAAAGCTAACATTACATGCTAACAGATATTGCAGAAACTGGAAAGCTAACATTACTTGCTAACAGATATTGCAGAAACTAGAAAGCTAACATTACTTGCTAACAGGTATTGCAGAAACTGGAAAGCAAACATTACTTGCTAACAAGTATTACAGACACTGGAAAGCTAACATTACTTGCTAACAGATATTGTAGAAACTGGAAAGGTAACATTACTTGCTAAAAGGTATTGCAGAAACTTGAAAGCTAACATTACTTGCTAACAGGTATTGTGCAGAAACTGGAAAGCTAACATTACTTGCTAAAAGGTATTGCAGAAACTTGAAAGCTAACATTACTTGCTAACAGGTATTGCAGAAACTGGAAAGCTAACATTACTTGCTAAAAGGTATTGCAGAAACTTGAAAGCTAACATTACTTGCTAACAGATATTGCAGAAACTGGAAAGGTAACATTACTTGCTAACAAGTATAGCAGAAACTGGAAAGCTAACATTACTTGCTATCAGGTATTGCAGAAACTGGAACGCTAACATTACTTGCTAACAGGTATTGCAGAAACTGGAAAGCTAACATTACTAGCTAACAGGTATTGCAGAAACTGGAAAGCTAACATTACTTGCTAAAAGGTATTGCAGAAACTGGAAAGCTAACATTACTTGCTAACAGTTATTGCAGAAACTGGAAAGCTAACATTACTTGCTAACAGGTATTGCAGAATATGAAAAGCTAACATTACTTGCTAAAAGGTATTGCAGAAACTGGAAAGCTAACATTACTTGCTAACAGATATTGCAGAAACTAGAAAGCTAACATTACTTGCTAAAAGGTATTGCAGAAACTGGAAAACTAACATTACTTGCTAACAGGTATTGCAGAATATGGAAAGCTAACATTACTTGCTGACAGATATTGCAGAAACTGGAAAGCTAGCATAACTTGCTAACAGGTATTGCAGAAACTGGAAAGCTAACATTACTTGCTAACAGGTATTGCAGAAACTGGAAAGCTAACATTACTTGCTATCAGGTATTGCAGAAACTGGAAAGCTAACATTACTTGCTATCAGGTATTGCAGAAACTGGAAAGCTAACATTACTTGCTAACAGGTATTGTAGAAACTGGAAAACTGACATTACTTGCTAACAGGTATTGTAGAAACTGGAAAACTGACATTACTTGCTAACAGGTATTACATAAACTGGAAAACTGACATTACTTGCTAACAGGTATTGTAGAAACTGGAAAACTGACATTACTTGCTAACAGGTATTGCAGAAACTGGAAAACTGACATTACTTGCTAACAGGTATTGCAGAATATGGAGAGCTAACATTACTTGCTAACAGGTATTGCAGAAAGTGGAAAGTTAATATTATTTGCTAACAAGTATAGCAAAACTGGGAAAGCTAACATTACTTGCTAAAAGGTATTGCAGAAACTGGAAAGCTAACATTACTTGCTAACAGTTATTGCAGAAACTGGAAAGCTAACATTACTTGCTAACAGGTATTGCAGAATATGAAAAGCTAACATTACTTGCTAAAAGGTATTGCAGAAACTGGAAAGCTAACATTACTTGCTAACAGATATTGCAGAAACTAGAAAGCTAACATTACTTGCTAAAAGGTATTGCAGAAACTGGAAAACTAACATTACTTGCTAACAGGTATTGCAGAATATGGAAAGCTAACATTACTTGCTGGCAGATATTGCAGAAACTGGAAAGCTAGCATTACTTGCTAACAGGTATTGCAGAAACTGGAAAGCTAACATTACTTGCTAACAGGTATTGCAGAAACTGGAAAGCTAACATTACTTGCTATCAGGTATTGCAGAAACTGGAAAGCTAACATTACTTGCTATCAGGTATTGCAGAAACTGGAAAGCTAACATTACTTGCTAACAGGTATTGTAGAAACTGGAAAACTGACATTACTTGCTAACAGGTATTGTAGAAACTGGAAAACTGACATTACTTGCTAACAGGTATTACATAAACTGGAAAACTGACATTACTTGCTAACAGGTATTGTAGAAACTGGAAAACTGACATTACTTGCTAACAGGTATTGCAGAAACTGGAAAACTGACATTACTTGCTAACAGGTATTGCAGAATATGGAGAGCTAACATTACTTGCTAACAGGTATTGCAGAAAGTGGAAAGTTAATATTATTTGCTAACAAGTATAGCAAAACTGGGAAAGCTAACATTACTTGCTAACAGGTATTGCAGAAAGTGGAAAGCTAACATTACTTGCTAACAGATATTGCAGAAACTGGAAAGCCAACATTACTTGCTAACAGGTATTGCAGAAACTGGAAAGCTAACATTACTTGCTAAAAGGTATTGCAGAAACTGGAAAGCTAACATTACTTGCTAACAGATATTGCAGAAACTGGAAAGCTAACATTACTTGCTAACAGGTATTGCAGAAACTGGAAAGCCAACATTACTTGCTAACAAGTATTACAGACACTGGAAAGCTAACATTACTTGCTAACAGGTATTGCAGAAACTGGAAAGCCAACATTACTTGCTAACAGGTATTGCAGAAACTGGAAAGCAAACTTTACTTGCTAACAAGTATTACAGACACTGGAAAGCTAACATTACTTGCTAACAGATATTGCAGAAACTGGAAAGCTAACATTACTTGCTAACAGGTATTGCAGAAACTGGAAAGCCAACATTACTTGCTAACAAGTATTACAGACACTGGAAAGCTAACATTACATGCTAACAGATATTGCAGAAACTGGAAAGCTAACATTACTTGCTAACAGATATTGCAGAAACTAGAAAGCTAACATTACTTGCTAACAGGTATTGCAGAAACTGGAAAGCAAACATTACTTGCTAACAAGTATTACAGACACTGGAAAGCTAACATTACTTGCTAACAGATATTGCAGAAACTGGAAAGCTAACATTACTTGCTAACAGGTATTGCAGAAACTGGAAAGCTAACATTACTTGCTAACAGGTATTGCAGAAACTGGAAAGGTAACATTACTTGCTAACAGGTATTGTAGAAACTGGAAAGCTAACATTACTTGCTAACAAGTATTGCAGAAACTGGAAAGCTAACATTACTTGCTAACAGGTATTGCAGAAACTGGAAAGCCAACATTACTTGCTAACAAGTATTACAGACACTGGAAAGCTAACATTACTTGCTAACAGATATTGCAGAAACTGGAAAGCTAACATTACTTGCTAACAGGTATTGCAGAAACTGGAAAGCTAACATTACTTGCTAACAGGTATTGCAGAAACTGGAAAGCTAACATTACTTGCTAACAGGTATTGTAGAAACTGGAAAACTGACATTACTTGCTAACAGGTATTGTAGAAACTGGAAAACTGACATTACTTGCTAACAGGTATTGCAGAAACTGGAAAACTGACATTACTTGCTAACAGGTATTGCAGAAACTGGAAAACTGACATTACTTGCTAACAGGTATTGCAGAAACTGGAAAGCTAACATTACTTGCTAACAGGTATTGCAGAAACTGGAAAGCTAACATTACTTGCTAACAGGTATTGCAGAAACTGGAAAGCTAACATTACTTGCTAACAAGTATTGCAGAAACTGGAAAGCTAACATTACTTGCTAACAGGTATTGCAGAAACTGGAAAGCTAACATTACTTGCTAACAGGTATTGCAGAAACTGGAAAGCTAACATTACTTGCTAACAGGTATTGCAGAAACTGGAAAGCTAACATTACTTGCTAACAGGTATTGCAGAAACTGGAAAGCTAACATTACTTGCTAACAGATATTGCAGAAACTGGAAAGCTAACATTACTTGCTAACAGGTATTGCAGAAACTGGAAAGCTAACATTACTTGCTAACAAGTATTACAGAAACTGGAAAGCTAACATTACTTGCTAACAGGTATTGCAGAAACTGGAAAGCTAACATTACTTGCTAACAGGTATTGCAGAAACTGGAAAGCCAACATTACTTGCTAACAAGTATTACAGACACTGGAAAGCTAACATTACTTGCTAACAGATATTGCAGAAACTGGAAAGCTAACATTACTTGCTAACAGGTATTGCAGAAACTGGAAAGCTAACATTACTTGCTAACAGGTATTGCAGACACTGGAAAGCTAACATTACTTGCTAACAGGTATTGCAGAAACTGGAAAGCTAACATTACTTGCTAACAGATATTGCAGAAACTGGAAAGCTAACATTACTTGCTAACAGGTATTGCAGAAACTGGAAAGCTAACATTACTTGCTAACAAGTATTACAGAAACTGGAAAGCTAACATTACTTGCTAACAGATATTGCAGAAACTGGAAAGCTAACATTACTTGCTAACAGGTATTGCAGAAACTGGAAAGCTAACATTACTTGCTAACAGGTATTGCAGAAACTGGAAAGCTAACATTACTTGCTAACAGATATTGCAGAAACTGGAAAGCTAACATTACTTGCTAACAGGTATTGCAGAAACTGGAAAGCTAACATTACTTGCTAACAGGTATTGCAGAAACTGGAAAGCTAACATTACTTGCTAACAGGTATTGCAGAAACTGGAAAGCTAACATTACTTGCTAACAGGTATTGCAGAAACTGGAAAGCTAACATTACTTGCTAACAGGTATTGCAGAAACTGGAAAGCAACATTACTTGCTAACAGGTATTGCAGAAACTGGAAGGTAACATTACTTGCTAACAGAATTGCAGAAACTGGAAAGCTAACATTACTTGCTAACAGGTATTGCAGAAACTGGAAAGCTAACATTACTTGCTAACAGGTATTGCAGAAACTGGAAAGCTAACATTACTTGCTAACAGGTATTGCAGAAACTGGAAAGCTAACATTACTTGCTAACAGATATTGCAGAAACTGGAAAGCTAACATTACTTGCTAACAGGTATTGCAGAAACTGGAAAGCTAACATTACTTGCTAACAGGTATTGCAGAAACTGGAAAGCTAACATTACTTGCTAACAGGTATTGCAGAAACTGGAAAGCTAACATTACTTGCTAACAGGTATTGCAGAAACTGGAAAGCTAACATTACTTGCTAACAGGTATTGCAGAAACTGGAAAGCTAACATTACTTGCTAACAGGTATTGCAGAAACTGGAAAGCTAACATTACTTGCTAACAGGTATTGCAGAAACTGGAAAGCTAACATTACTTGCTAACAGGTATTGCAGAAACTGGAAAGCTAACATTACTTGCTAACAGGTATTGCAGAAACTGGAAAGCTAACATTACTTGCTAACAGGTATTGCAGAAACTGGAAAGCTAACATTACTTGCTAACAGGTATTGCAGAAACTGGAAAGCTAACATTACTTGCTAACAGGTATTGCAGAAACTGGAAAGCTAACATTACTTGCTAACAGGTATTGCAGAAACTGGAAAGCTAACATTACTTGCTAACAGATATTACAGAAACTGGAAAGCTAACATTACTTGCTAACAGGTATTGCAGAAACTGGAAAGCTAACATTACTTGCTAACAGGTATTGCAGAAACTGGAAAGCTAACATTACTTGCTAACAAGTATTACAGACACTGGAAAGCTAACATTACTTGCTAACAGATATTGTAGAAACTGGAAAGCTAACATTACTTGCTAACAGGTATTGCAGAAACTGGAAAGCTAACATTACTTGCTAACAGGTATTGCAGAAACTGGAAAGCCAACATTACTTGCTAACAAGTATTACAGACACTGGAAAGCTAACATTACTTGCTAACAGGTATTGCAGAAACTGGAAAGCTAACATTACTTGCTAACAGGTATTGCAGAAACTGGAAAGCTAACATTACTTGCTAACAAGTATTACAGACACTGGAAAGCTAACATTACTTGCTAACAGATATTGCAGAAACTGGAAAGCTAACATTACTTGCTAACAGGTATTGCAGAAACTGGAAAGCTAACATTACTTGCTAACAAGTATTGCAGAAACTGGAAAGCTAACATTACTTGCTAACAGATATTGCAGAAACTGGAAAGCTAACATTACTTGCTAACAGGTATTGCAGAAACTGGAAAGCTAACATTACTTGCTAAAGCTAACATTACTTGCTAACAGGTATTGCAGAAACTGGAAAGCCAACATTACTTGCTAACAGGTATTGCAGAAACTGGAAAGCTAACATTACTTGCTAACAGGTATTGCAGAAACTGGAAAGCCAACATTACTTGCTAACAGGTATTGCAGAAACTGGAAAGCAAACTTTACTTGCTAACAAGTATTACAGACACTGGAAAGCTAACATTACTTGCTAACAGATATTGCAGAAACTGGAAAGCTAACATTACTTGCTAACAGGTATTGCAGAAACTGGAAAGCCAACATTACTTGCTAACAAGTATTACAGACACTGGAAAGCTAACATTACATGCTAACAGATATTGCAGAAACTGGAAAGCTAACATTACTTGCTAACAGATATTGCAGAAACTAGAAAGCTAACATTACTTGCTAACAGGTATTGCAGAAACTGGAAAGCAAACATTACTTGCTAACAAGTATTACAGACACTGGAAAGCTAACATTACTTGCTAACAGATATTGCAGAAACTGGAAAGCTAACATTACTTGCTAACAGGTATTGCAGAAACTGGAAAGCTAACATTACTTGCTAACAGGTATTGCAGAAACTGGAAAGCTAACATTACTTGCTAACAGGTATTGCAGAAACTGGAAAGCTAACATTACTTGCTAACAAGTATTGCAGAAACTGGAAAGCTAACATTACTTGCTAACAGGTATTGCAGAAACTGGAAAGCCAACATTACTTGCTAACAAGTATTACAGACACTGGAAAGCTAACATTACTTGCTAACAGATATTGCAGAAACTGGAAAGCTAACATTACTTGCTAACAGGTATTGCAGAAACTGGAAAGCCAACATTACTTGCTAACAAGTATTACAGACACTGGAAAGCTAACATTACTTGCTAACAGATATTGCAGAAACTGGAAAGCTAACATTACTTGCTAACAGATATTGCAGAAACTTGAAAGCTAACATTACTTGCTAACAGGTATTGCAGAAACTGGAAAGCTAACATTACTTGCTAACAGGTATTGCAGAAACTGGAAAGCTAACATTACTTGCTAACAGATATTGCAGAAACTGGAAAGCTAACATTACTTGCTAACAGGTATTGCAGAAACTGGAAAGCTAACATTACTTGCTAACAGGTATTGCAGAAACTGGAAAGCTAACATTACTTGCTAACAGGTATTGCAGAAACTGGAAAGCTAACATTACTTGCTAACAGGTATTGCAGAAACTGGAAAGCCAACATTACAACATTACTTGCTAACAAGTATTGCAGAAACTGGAAAGCTAACATTACTTGCTAACAGATATTGCAGAAACTGGAAAGCTAACATTACTTGCTAACAGGTATTGCAGAAACTGGAAAGCTAACATTACTTGCTAACAGGTATTGCAGAAACTGGAAAGCTAACATTACTTGCTAACAAGTATTGCAGAAACTGGAAAGCTAACATTACTTGCTAACAGGTATTGCAGAAACTGGAAAGCTAACATTACTTGCTAACAGGTATTGCAGAAACTGGAAAGCCAACATTACTTGCTAACAAGTATTACAGACACTGGAAAGCTAACATTACTTGCTAACAGATATTGCAGAAACTGGAAAGCTAACATTACTTGCTAACAGGTATTGCAGAAACTGGAAAGCTAACATTACTTGCTAACAGGTATTGCAGAAACTGGAAAGCCAACATTACTTGCTAACAAGTATTACAGACACTGGAAAGCTAACATTACTTGCTAACAGATATTGCAGAAACTGGAAAGCTAACATTACTTGCTAACAGGTATTGCAGAAACTGGAAAGCTAACATTACTTGCTAACAGGTATTGCAGAAACTGGAAAGCCAACATTACTTGCTAACAAGTATTACAGACACTGGAAAGCTAACATTACTTGCTAACAGGTATTGCAGAAACTGGAAAGCCAACATTACTTGCTAACAGGTATTGCAGAAACTGGAAAGCAAACTTTACTTGCTAACAAGTATTACAGACACTGGAAAGCTAACATTACTTGCTAACAGATATTGCAGAAACTGGAAAGCTAACATTACTTGCTAACAGGTATTGCAGAAACTGGAAAGCTAACATTACTTGCTAACAGGTATTGCAGAAACTGGAAAGCTAACATTACTTGCTAACAGGTATTGCAGAAACTGGAAAGGTAACATTACTTGCTAACAGGTATTGCAGAAACTGGAAAGCTAACATTACTTGCTAACAGGTATTGCAGAAACTGGAAAGCTAACATTACTTGCTATCAGGTATTGCAGAAACTGGAAAGGTAACATTACTTGCTATCAGGTATTGCAGAAACTGGAAAGGTAACATTACTTGCTAACAGGTATTGCAGAAACTGGAAAGCTAACATTACTTGCTAACAAGTATTACAGACACTGGAAAGCTAACATTACTTGCTAACAGATATTGCAGAAACTGGAAAGCTAACATTACTTGCTAACAGGTATTGCAGAAACTGGAAAGCTAACATTACTTGCTAACAGGTATTGCAGAAACTGGAAAGCTAACATTACTTGCTAACAGGTATTGCAGAAACTGGAAAGCTAACATTACTTGCTAACAGGTATTGTAGAAACTGGAAAGCTAACATTACTTGCTAACAAGTATTGCAGAAACTGGAAAGCCAACATTACTTGCTAACAAGTATTACAGACACTGGAAAGCTAACATTACTTGCTAACAGGTATTGCAGAAACTGGAAAGCTAACATTACTTGCTAACAAGTATTACAGACACTGGAAAGCTAACATTACTTGCTAACAGATATTGTAGAAACTGGAAAGGTAACATTACTTGCTAACAGGTATTGTAGAAACTGGAAAGCTAACATTACTTGCTAACAGGTATTGCAGAAACTGGAAAGCCAACATTACTTGCTAACAAGTATTACAGACACTGGAAAGCTAACATTACTTGCTAACAGGTATTGCAGAAACTGGAAAGCCAACATTACTTGCTAACAGGTATTGCAGAAACTGGAAAGCAAACTTTACTTGCTAACAAGAATTACAGACACTGGAAAGCTAACATTACTTGCTAACAGATATTGCAGAAACTGGAAAGCTAACATTACTTGCTAACAGGTATTGCAGAAACTGGAAAGCCAACATTACTTGCTAACAAGTATTACAGACACTGGAAAGCTAACATTACATGCTAACAGATATTGCAGAAACTGGAAAGGTAACATTACTTGCTAACAAGTATAGCAGAAACTGGAAAGCTAACATTACTTGCTAACAGATATTGCAGAAACTGGAAAGGTAACATTACTTGCTAACAAGTATTGCAGAAACTGGAAAGCTAACATTACTTGCTAAAAGGTATTGCAGAAACTGGAAAGCTAACATTACTTGCTAACAGGTATTGCAGAAACTGGAAAGCTAACATTACTTGCTATCAGGTATTGCAGAAACTGGAACGCTAACATTACTTGCTAACAGGTATTGCAGAAACTGGAAAGCCAACATTACTTGCTAACAAGTATTACAGACACTGGAAAGCTAACATTACTTGCTAACAGGTATTGCAGAAACTGGAAAGCTAACATTACTTGCTAACAAGTATTACAGACACTGGAAAGCTAACATTACTTGCTAACAGGTATTGCAGAAACTGGAAAGCTACATTACTTGCTAACAGGTATTGTAGAAACTGGAAAGGTAACATTACTTGCTAACAGGTATTGCAGAAACTGGAAAGCTAACATTACTTGCTAACAGGTATTGTAGAAACTGGAAAGCTAACATTACTTGCTAACAGGTATTGCAGAAACTGGAAAGCTAACATTACTTGCTAACAGGTATTAAGACTGGAAAGCTAACATTACTTGCTAACAGGTATTGCAGAAACTGGAAAGCCAACATTACTTGCTAACAGGTATTGCAGAAACTGGAAAGCCAACATTACTTGCTAACAGTATTGCAGACACTGGAAAGCTAACATTACTTGCTAACAGATATTGCAGAAACTGGAAAGCTAACATTACTTGCTAACAGGTATTGCAGAAACTGGAAAGCCAACATTACTTGCTAACAAGTATTACAGACACTGGAAAGCTAACATTACTTGCTAACAGGTATTGCAGAAACTGGAAAGCCAACATTACTTGCTAACAGGTATTGCAGAAACTGGAAAGCAAACATTACTGGCTAACAAGTATTACAGACACTGGAAAGCTAACATTACTTGCTAACAGATATTGCAGAAACTGGAAAGCTAACATTACTTGCTAACAGGTATTGCAGAAACTGGAAAGCCAACATTACTTGCTAACAAGTATTACAGACACTGGAAAGCTAACATTACATGCTAACAGATATTGCAGAAACTGGAAAGCTAACATTACTTGCTAACAGATATTGCAGAAACTAGAAAGCTAACATTACTTGCTAACAGGTATTGCAGAAACTGGAAAGCTAACATTACTTGCTAACAAGTATTACAGACACTGGAAAGCTAACATTACTTGCTAACAGATATTGCAGAAACTGGAAAGCTAACATTACTTGCTAACAGGTATTGCAGAAACTGGAAAGCTAACATTACTTGCTAAAAGGTATTGCAGAAACTGGAAAGCTAACATTACTTGCTAACAGGTATTGTAGAAACTGGAAAGCTAACATTACTTGCTAACAAGTATTGCAGAAACTGGAAAGCTAACATTACTTGCTAACAGGTATTGCAGAAACTGGAAAGCCAACATTACTTGCTAACAAGTATTACAGACACTGGAAAGCTAACATTACTTGCTAACAGATATTGCAGAAACTGGAAAGCTAACATTACTTGCTAACAGGTATTGCAGAAACTGGAAAGCCAACATTACTTGCTAACAAGTATTACAGACACTGGAAAGCTAACATTACTTGCTAACAGATATTGCAGAAACTGGAAAGCTAACATTACTTGCAGTAACAGAATTGCAGAAACTTTGAAAACTGCTAACATTACTTGCTAACAGTATTGCAGAAACTGGAAAGCTAACATTACTTGCTAACAGGTATTGCAGAAACTGGAAAGCTAACATTACTTGCTAACAGGTATTGCAGAAACTGGAAAGGTAACATTACTTGCTAACAGGTATTGCAGAAACTGGAAAGGTAACATTACTTGCTAACAGGTATTGCAGAAACTGGAAAGCTAACATTACTTGCTAACAGGTATTGCAGAAACTGGAAAGCTAACATTACTTGCTAACAGGTATTGCAGAAACTGGAAAGGTAACATTACTTGCTGACAGGTATTGCAGAAACTGGAAAGCTAACATTACTTGCTAACAAGTATTACAGACACTGGAAAGCTAACATTACTTGCTAACAGGTATTGCAGAAACTGGAAAGGTAACATTACTTGCTAACAGGTATTGCAGAAACTGGAAAGCTAACATTACTTGCTAACAAGTATTACAGAAACTGGAAAGCTAACATTACTTGCTAACAGGTATTGCAGAAACTGGAAAGGTAACATTACTTGCTAACAGGTATTGCAGAAACTGGAAAGCTAACATTACTTGCTAACAGGTATTGCAGAAACTGGAAAGCTAACATTACTTGCTAACAGATATTGCAGAAACTGGAAAGGTAACATTACTTGCTAACAGGTATTGCAGAAACTGGAAAGCTAACATTACTTGCTAACAGGTATTGCAGAAACTGGAAAGCTAACATTACTTGCTAACAGGTATTGCAGAAACTGGAAAGCTAACATTACTTGCTAACAGGTATTGCAGAAACTGGAAAGCCAACATTACTTGCTAACAGGTATTGCAGAAACTGGAAAGCCAACATTACTTGCTGACAGATATTGCAGAAACTGGAAAGCTAACATTACTTGCTAACAGGTATTGTAGAAACTGGAAAGCTAACATTACTTGCTAACAGGTATTGCAGAAACTGGAAAGGTAACATTACTTGCTAACAGGTATTGGAAACTGGAAAGCTAACATTACTTGCTAACAGGTATTGCAGAAACTGGAAAGCTAACATTACTTGCTAACAGGTATTGCAGAAACTGGAAAGCTAACATTACTTGCTAACAGGTATTGCAGAAACTGGAAAGCTAACATTACTTGCTAACAGGTATTGCAGAAACTGGAAAGCTAACATTACTTGCTAACATTTGCAGAAACTGGAAAGCTGCTAACAGGTATTGCAGAAACTGGAAAGCTAACATTACTTGCTAACAGATATTGCAGAAACTGGAAAGGTAACATTACTTGCTAACAGGTATTGCAGAAACTGGAAAGGTAACATTACTTGCTAACAGGTATTGCAGAAACTGGAAAGCTAACATTACTTGCTAAAAGGTATTGCAGAAACTGGAAAGCTAACATTACTTGCTAACAGGTATTGCAGAAACTGGAAAGCCAACATTACTTGCTAACAAGTATTACAGACACTGGAAAGCTAACATTACTTGCTAACAGATATTGCAGAAACTGGAAAGCTAACATTACTTGCTAACAGATATTGCAGAAACTGGAAAGCTAACATTACTTGCTAACAGGTATTGCAGAAACTGGAAAGCTAACATTACTTGCTAACAGGTATTGCAGAAACTGGAAAGGTAACATACTTGCTAGATTGCAGAAACTGGAAAGCTAACATTACTTGCTAACAGGTATTGCAGAAACTGGAAAGCTAACATTACTTGCTAACTGGAAAGCTAACATTACTTGCTAACAGATATTGTAGAAACTGGAAAGGTAATATTACTTGCTAACAGGTATTGTAGAAACTGGAAAGCTAACATTACTTGCTAACAGGTATTGCAGAAACTGGAAAGCTAACATTACTTGCTAACAGATATTGTAGAAACTGGAAAGGTAACATTACTTGCTAACAGATATTGTAGAAACTGGAAAGCTAACATTACTTGCTAACAGGTATTGTAGAAACTGGAAAGCTAACATTACTTGCTAACAGATATTGCAGAAACTGGAAAGCTAACATTACTTGCTAACAGGTATTACAGACACTGGAAAGCTAACATTACTTGCTAACAGGTATTGCAGAAACTGGAAAGCCAACATTACTTGCTAACAGGTATTGCAGAAACTGGAAAGCAAACTTTACTTGCTAACAAGTATTACAGACACTGGAAAGCTAACATTACTTGCTAACAGATATTGCAGAAACTGGAAAGGTAACATTACTTGCTAACAGGTATTGCAGAAACTGGAAAGCTAACATTACTTGCTAACAGGTATTGCAGAAACTGGAAAGCTAACATTACTTGCTAACAGGTATTGCAGAAACTGGAAAGGTAACATTACTTGCTAACAGGTATTGCAGAAACTGGAAAGCTAACATTACTTGCTAACAGATATTGCAGAAACTGGAAAGCTAACATTACTTGCTAACAGATATTGTAGAAACTGGAAAGCCAACATTACTTGCTAACAGGTATTACAGACACTGGAAAGCTAACATTACTTGCTAACAGGTATTGCAGAAACTGGAAAGCTAACATTACTTGCTAACAGGTATTGCAGAAACTGGAAAGCTAACATTACTTGCTAACAAGTATTGCAGAAACTGGAAAGCTAACATTACTTGCTAACAGATATTGCAGAAACTGGAAAGCTAACATTACTTGCTAACAGATATTGCAGAAACTGGAAAGCTAACATTACTTGCTAACAGATATTGTAGAAACTGGAAAGGTAACATTACTTGCTAACAAGTATTACAGACACTGGAAAGCTAACATTACTTGCTAACAAGTATTACAGACACTGGAAAGCTAACATTACTTGCTAACAGGTATTGCAGAAACTGGAAAGCCAACATTACTTGCTAACAGATATTGTAGAAACTGGAAAGGTAACATTACTTGCTAACAGATATTGCAGAAACTGGAAAGCTAACATTACTTGCTAACAGGTATTGCAGAAACTGGAAAGCTAACATTACTTGCTAACAGGTATTGCAGAAACTGGAAAGCCAACATTACTTGCTAACAAGTATTACAGACACTGGAAAGCTAACATTACTTGCTAACAGATATTGTAGAAACTGGAAAGCTAACATTACTTGCTAACAGGTATTGCAGAAACTGGAAAGCTAACATTACTTGCTAACAGGTATTGCAGAAACTGGAAAGCTAACATTACTTGCTAACAAGTATTACAGACACTGGAAAGCTAACATTACTTGCTAACAGGTATTGCAGAAACTGGAAAGCCAACATTACTTGCTAACAGGTATTGCAGAAACTGGAAAGCTAACATTACTTGCTAACAGGTATTGCAGAAACTGGAAAGCTAACATTACTTGCTAACAGGTATTGCAGAAACTGGAAAGCTAACATTACTTGCTAACAGGTATTGCAGAAACTGGAAAGCTAACATTACTTGCTAAAAGGTATTGCAGAAACTGGAAAGCTAACATTACTTGCTAACAGATATTGCAGAAACTGGAAAGCTAACATTACTTGCTAACAGATATTGTAGAAACTGGAAAGGTAACATTACTTGCTAACAGATATTGTAGAAACTGGAAAGCTAACATTACTTGCTAACAGATATTGTAGAAACTGGAAAGGTAACATTACTTGCTAACAGATATTGCAGAAACTGGAAAGCTAACATTACTTGCTAACAGATATTGCAGAAACTGGAAAGCTAACATTACTTGCTAACAGATATTGTAGAAACTGGAAAGCTAACATTACTTGCTAACAGATATTGCAGAAACTGGAAAGCTAACATTACTTGCTAACAGGTATTACAGACACTGGAAAGCTAACATTACTTGCTAACAGGTATTGCAGAAACTGGAAAGCCAACATTACTTGCTAACAGGTATTGCAGAAACTGGAAAGCAAACTTTACTTGCTAACAAGTATTACAGACACTGGAAAGCTAACATTACTTGCTAACAGATATTGCAGAAACTGGAAAGGTAACATTACTTGCTAACAGGTATTGCAGAAACTGGAAAGCTAACATTACTTGCTAACAGGTATTGCAGAAACTGGAAAGCTAACATTACTTGCTAACAGGTATTGCAGAAACTGGAAAGGTAACATTACTTGCTAACAGATATTGTAGAAACTGGAAAGCTAACATTACTTGCTAACAGATATTGCAGAAACTGGAAAGCTAACATTACTTGCTAACAGGTATTGCAGAAACTGGAAAGCTAACATTACTTGCTAACAGGTATTGCAGAAACTGGAAAGCTAACATTACTTGCTAACAGGTATTGCAGAAACTGGAAAGCTAACATTACTTGCTAACAGAAACTGGAAAGCCAACATTACTTGCTAACAAGTATTACAGACACTGGAAAGCTAACATTACTTGCTAACAGATATTGTAGAAACTGGAAAGGTAACATTACTTGCTAACAGATATTGTAGAAACTGGAAAGGTAACATTACTTGCTAACAGATATTGCAGAAACTGGAAAGCTAACATTACTTGCTAACAAGTATTACAGACACTGGAAAGCTAACATTACTTGCTAACAAGTATTGCAGAAACTGGAAAGCTAACATTACTTGCTAACAGGTATTGCAGAAACTGGAAAGCTAACATTACTTGCTAACAGATATTGTAGAAACTGGAAAGGTAACATTACTTGCTAACAGATATTGTAGAAACTGGAAAGCTAACATTACTTGCTAACAGGTATTGCAGAAACTGGAAAGCTAACATTACTTGCTAACAGGTATTGCAGAAACTGGAAAGCCAACATTACTTGCTAACAAGTATTACAGACACTGGAAAGCTAACATTACTTGCTAACAGATATTGTAGAACCTGGAAAGGTAACATTACTTGCTAACAGGTATTGTAGAAACTGGAAAGCTAACATTACTTGCTAACAGGTATTGCAGAAACTGGAAAGCCAACATTACTTGCTAACAAGTATTACAGACACTGGAAAGCTAACATTACTTGCTAACAGGTATTGCAGAAACTGGAAAGCCAACATTACTTGCTAACAGGTATTGCAGAAACTGGAAAGCAAACATTACTTGCTAACAAGTATTACAGACACTGGAAAGCTAACATTACTTGCTAACAGATATTGCAGAAACTGGAAAGCTAACATTACTTGCTAACAGGTATTGCAGAAACTGGAAAGGTAACATTACTTGCTGACAGGTATTGCAGAAACTGGAAAGCTAACATTACTTGCTAACAGGTATTGCAGAAACTGGAAAGGTAACATTACTTGCTAACAGGTATTGCAGAAACTGGAAAGGTAACATTACTTGCTGACAGGTATTGCAGAAACTGGAAAGCTAACATTACTTGCTATCAGGTATTGCAGAAACTGGAAAGGTAACATTACTTGCTATCAGGTATTGCAGAAACTGGAAAGGTAACATTACTTGCTAACAGGTATTGCAGAAACTGGAAAGCTAACATTACTTGCTAACAAGTATTACAGACACTGGAAAGCTAACATTACTTGCTAACAGGTATTGCAGAAACTGGAAAGCTAACATTACTTGCTAACAAGTATTACAGACACTGGAAAGCTAACATTACTTGCTAACAGGTATTGCAGAAACTGGAAAGCTAACATTACTTGCTAACAGGTATTGCAGAAACTGGAAAGCTAACATTACTTGCTA
Source organism: Amphiura filiformis (assembly GCF_039555335.1). Taxonomy (NCBI): domain Eukaryota; kingdom Metazoa; phylum Echinodermata; class Ophiuroidea; order Amphilepidida; family Amphiuridae; genus Amphiura; species Amphiura filiformis. Next base: position 27,721,372 of record NC_092643.1, read on the forward strand.
ACAGGTATTGCAGAAACTGGAAAGCTAACATTACTTGCTAACAGGTATTGCAGAAACTGGAAAGCTAACATTACTTGCTAACAAGTATTGCAGACACTGGAAAGCTAACATTACTTGCTAACAGATATTGCAGAAACTGGAAAGGTAACATTACTTGCTAACAGGTATTGCAGACACTGGAAAGCAAACATTACTTGCTAACAAGTATTACAGACACTGGAAAGCTAACATTACTTGCTAACAGATATTGCAGAAACTGGAAAGCTAACATTACTTGCTAACAGATATTGCAGAAACTGGAAAGCTAACATTACTTGCTAACAGGTATTGCAGAAACTGGAAAGCTAACATTACTTGCTAACAGGTATTGCAGAAACTGGAAAGCTAACATTACTTGCTAACAGATATTGCAGAAACTGGAAAGCTAACATTACTTGCTAACAGGTATTGCAGAAACTGGAAAGCTAACATTACTTGCTAACAGGTATTGCAGAAACTGGACTGGAAAGCAAACATTACTTGCTAACAAGTATTACAGACACTGGAAAGCTAACATTACTTGCTAACAGATATTGCAGAAACTGGAAAGCTAACATTACTTGCTAACAGATATTGCAGAAACTGGAAAGCTAACATTACTTGCTAACAGGTATTGCAGAAACTGGAAAGCTAACATTACTTGCTAACAAGTATTACAGACACTGGAAAGCTAACATTACTTGCTAACAAGTATTACAGACACTGGAAAGCTAACATTACTTGCTAACAGATATTGCAGAAACTGGAAAGGTAACATTACTTGCTAACAGGTATTACTTGCTAACAAGTATTACAGACACTGGAAAGCTAACATTACTTGCTGACAGGTATTGCAGAAACTGGAAAGCTAACATTACTTGCTAACAGGTATTGCAGAAACTGGAAAGCTAACATTACTTGCTAACAGGTATTGCAGAAACTGGAAAGCTAACATTACTTGCTAACAGATATTGCAGAAACTGGAAAGCTAACATTACTTGCTAACAGGTATTGCAGAAACTGGAAAGCTAACATTACTTGCTAACATGTATTGCAGAAACTGGAAAGCAAACATTACTTGCTAACAGATATTGTAGAAACTGGAAAGCTAACATTACTTGCTAACAGGTATTGCAGAAACTGGAAAGCTAACATTACTTGCTAACAAGTATTACAGACACTGGAAAGCTAACATTACTTGCTAACAGGTATTGTAGAAACTGGAAAGCTAACATTACTTGCTAACAGGTATTGCAGAAACTGGAAAGCTAACATTACTTGCTAACAGGTATTGCAGAAACTGGAAAGCTAACATTACTTGCTAACAAGTATTACAGACACTGGAAAGCTAACATTACTTGCTAACAGGTATTGCAGAAACTGGAAAGCTAACATTACTTGCTAACAGGTATTGCAGAAACTGGAAAGCCAACATTACTTGCTAACAAGTATTACAGACACTGGAAAGCTAACATTACTTGCTAACAGGTATTGCAGAAACTGGAAAGCCAACATTACTTGCTAACAAGTATTACAGACACTGGAAAGCTAACATTACTTGCTAACAGATATTGTAGAAACTGGAAAGGTAACATTACTTGCTAACAGTATTGCAGAAACTGGAAAGCTAACATTACTTGCTAACAGGTATTGCAGACACTGGAAAGCCAACATTACTTGCTAACAAGATTACAGACTGGAAAGCTAACATTACTTGCTAACAGGTATTGCAGAAACTGGAAAGGTAACATTACTTGCTAACAGGTATTGTAGAAACTGGAAAGCTAACATTACTTGCTAACAGGTATTGCAGAAACTGGAAAGCCAACATTACTTGCTAACAAGTATTACAGACACTGGAAAGCTAACATTACTTGCTAACAGGTATTGCAGAAACTGGAAAGCCAACATTACTTGCTAACAGGTATTGCAGAAACTGGAAAGCAAACATTACTTGCTAACAAGTATTACAGACACTGGAAAGCTAACATTACTTGCTAACAGATATTGCAGAAACTGGAAAGCTAACATTACTTGCTAACAGGTATTGCAGAAACTGGAAAGCCAACATTACTTGCTAACAAGTATTACAGACACTGGAAAGCTAACATTACATGCTAACAGATATTGCAGAAACTGGAAAGGTAACATTACTTGCTAACAGTATTGCAGAAACTGAAAGCTAACATTACTTGCTAACAGATATTGCAGAAACTGGAAAGGTAACATTACTTGCTAACAAGTATTGCAGAAACTGGAAAGCTAACATTACTTGCTAACAGGTATTGCAGAAACTGGAAAGCTAACATTACTTGCTAACAGGTATTGCAGAAACTGGAAAGCTAACATTACTTGCTAACAGGTATTGCAGAAACTGGAAAGCTAACATTACTTGCTAACAGGTATTGCAGAAACTGGAAAGCTAACATTACTTGCTAACAAGATTAAGACTGGAAAGCTAACATTACTTGCTAACAGGTATTGCAGAAACTGGAAAGCTAACATTACTTGCTAACAAGTATTACAGACACTGGAAAGCTAACATTACTTGCTAACAGATATTGTAGAAACTGGAAAGCTAACATTACTTGCTAACAGGTATTGCAGAAACTGGAAAGCCAACATTACTTGCTAACAAGTATTACAGACACTGGAAAGCTAACATTACTTGCTAACAGGTATTGCAGAAACTGGAAAGCCAACATTACTTGCTAACAGGTATTGCAGAAACTGGAAAGCCAACATTACTTGCTAACAAGTATTACAGAAACTGGAAAGCTAACATTACATGCTAACAGATATTGCAGAAACTGGAAAGCTAACATTACTTGCTAACAGATATTGCAGAAACTGGAAAGCTAACATTACTTGCTAACAGGTATTGCAGAAACTGGAAAGCTAACATTACTTGCTAACAAGTATTACAGACACTGGAAAGCTAACATTACTTGCTAACAGATATTGCAGAAACTGGAAAGCTAACATTACTTGCTAACAGGTATTGCAGAAACTGGAAAGCTAACATTACTTGCTAAAAGGTATTGCAGAAACTGGAAAGCTAACATTACTTGCTAACAGGTATTGCAGAAACTGGAAAGCTAACATTACTTGCTAACAGGTATTGCAGAAACTGGAAAGCTAACATTACTTGCTAACAGGTATTGCAGAAACTGGAAAGCTAACATTACTTGCTAACAAGTATTGCAGAAACTGAAAGCTAACATTACTTGCTAACAGATATTGCAGAAACTGGAAAGGTAACATTACTTGCTAACAGGTATTGCAGAAACTGGAAAGCTAACATTACTTGCTAAAAGGTATTGCAGAAACTGGAAAGCTAACATTACTTGCTAACAGGTATTGCAGAAACTGGAAAGCTAACATTACTTGCTAACAGGTATTGCAGAAACTGGAAAGCTAACATTACTTGCTAACAGGTATTGCAGAAACTGGAAAGCTAACATTACTTGCTAACAGGTATTGCAGAAACTGGAAAGCTAACATTACTTGCTAACAGGTATTGCAGAAACTGGAAAGCTAACATTTGCAGAAACTGGAAAGCTAACATTACTTGCTAACAGGTATTGCAGAAACTGGAAAGGTAACATTACTTGCTATCAGGTATTGCAGAAACTGGAAAGGTAACATTACTTGCTGACAGGTATTGCAGAAACTGGAAAGCTAACATTACTTGCTATCAGGTATTGCAGAAACTGGAAAGGTAACATTACTTGCTAACAGGTATTGCAGAAACTGGAAAGGTAACATTACTTGCTAACAGGTATTGCAGAAACTGGAAAGCTAACATTACTTGCTAACAAGTATTACAGAAACTGGAAAGCTAACATTACTTGCTAACAGGTATTGCAGAAACTGGAAAGCTAACATTACTTGCTAACAGTATTGCAGAAACTGGAAAGCTAACATTACTTGCTAACAGATATTGTAGAAACTGGAAAGGTAACATTACTTGCTAACAGGTATTGTAGAAACTGGAAAGGTAACATTACTTGCTAACAGGTATTGTAGAAACTGGAAAGCAAACATTACTTGCTAACAAGTATTACAGACACTGGAAAGCTAACATTACTTGCTAACAGATATTGCAGAAACTGGAAAGCTAACATTACTTGCTAACAGGTATTGCAGAAACTGGAAAGCAAACATTACTTGCTAACAAGTATTACAGACACTGGAAAGCTAACATTACTTGCTAACAGATATTGCAGAAACTGGAAAGCTAACATTACTTGCTAACAGATATTGCAGAAACTGGAAAGCTAACATTACTTGCTAACAGGTATTGCAGAAACTGGAAAGCTAACATTACTTGCTAACAGGTATTGCAGAAACTGGAAAGCTAACATTACTTGCTAACAGATATTGTAGAAACTGGAAAGGTAACATTACTTGCTAACAGATATTGCAGAAACTAGAAAGCTAACATTACTTGCTAACAGGTATTGCAGAAACTGGAAAGCAAACATTACTTGCTAACAAGTATTACAGACACTGGAAAGCTAACATTACTTGCTAACAGATATTGCAGAAACTGGAAAGCTAACATTACTGCTAACAGAATTGCAGAAACTAAAAGCTAACATTACTTGCTAACAGGTATTGCAGAAACTGGAAAGCAAACATTACTTGCTAACAAGTATTACAGACACTGGAAAGCTAACATTACTTGCTAACAAGTATTACAGACACTGGAAAGGTAACATTACTTGCTAACAGGTATTGTAGAAACTGGAAAGGTAACATTACTTGCTAACAGGTATTGCAGAAACTGGAAAGCAAACATTACTTGCTAACAAGTATTACAGACACTGGAAAGCTAACATTACTTGCTAACAGGTATTGCAGAAACTGGAAAGGTAACATTACTTGCTAACAGATATTGTAGAAACTGGAAAGGTAACATTACTTGCTAACAGATATTGTAGAAACTGGAAAGCTAACATTACTTGCTAACAGGTATTGTAGAAACTGGAAAGCTAACATTACTTGCTAACAGGTATTGCAGAAACTGGAAAGGTAACATTACTTGCTAACAGATATTGTAGAAACTGGAAAGGTAACATTACTTGCTAACAGGTATTGCAGAAACTGGAAAGCCAACATTACTTGCTAACAAGTATTACAGACACTGGAAAGCTAACATTACTTGCTAACAGGTATTGTAGAAACTGGAAAGCTAACATTACTTGCTAACAGATATTGTAGAAACTGGAAAGGTAACATTACTTGCTAACAGGTATTGCAGAAACTGGAAAGGTAACATTACTTGCTAACAGGTATTGCAGAAACTGGAAAGCTAACATTACTTGCTAACAGATATTGTAGAAACTGGAAAGGTAACATTACTTGCTAACAGATATTGCAGAAACTGGAAAGGTAACATTACTTGCTAACAGGTATTGTAGAAACTGGAAAGGTAACATTACTTGCTAACAGGTATTGCAGAAACTGGAAAGCTAACATTACTTGCTAACAGATATTGTAGAAACTGGAAAGGTAACATTACTTGCTAACAGGTATTGCAGAAACTGGAAAGCCAACATTACTTGCTAACAAGTATTACAGACACTGGAAAGGTAACATTACTTGCTATCAGGTATTGTAGAAACTGGAAAGCTAACATTACTTGCTAACAGGTATTGCAGAAACTGGAAAGCTAACATTACTTGCTGACAGGTATTGCAGAAACTGGAAAACTGACATTACTTGCTAACAGGTATTGTAGAAACTGGAAAGCTAACATTACTTGCTAACATGTATTGCAGAAACTGGAAAGCTAACATTACTTGCTAACAAGTATTACAGACACTGGAAAGCTAACATTACTTGCTAACAGGTATTGCAGAAACTGGAAAGCCAACATTACTTGCTAACAAGTATTACAGACACTGGAAAGCTAACATTACTTGCTAACAGATATTGTAGAAACTGAAAGGTAACATTACTTGCTAACAAGTATTACGGACACTGGAAAGGTAACATTACTTGCTAACAGGTATTGTAGAAACTGGAAAGCTAACATTACTTGCTAACAAGTATTACAGACACTGGAAAGCTAACATTACTTGCTAACAGGTATTGCAGAAACTGGAAAGGTAACATTACTTGCTGACAGGTATTGTAGAAACTGGAAAGCTAACATTACTTGCTAACAGGTATTGCAGAAACTGGAAAGCCAACATTACTTGCTAACAAGTATTACAGACACTGGAAAGCTAACATTACTTGCTAACAGGTATTGCAGAAACTGGAAAGCCAACATTACTTGCTAACAGGTATTGCAGAAACTGGAAAGCAAACTTTACTTGCTAACAAGAATTACAGACACTGGAAAGCTAACATTACTTGCTAACAGATATTGCAGAAACTGGAAAGCTAACATTACTTGCTAACAGGTATTGCAGAAACTGGAAAGCCAACATTACTTGCTAACAAGTATTACAGACACTGGAAAGCTAACATTACATGCTAACAGATATTGCAGAAACTGGAAAGGTAACATTACTTGCTAACAAGTATAGCAGAAACTTGAAAGCTAACATTACTTGCTAACAGATATTGCAGAAACTGGAAAGGTAACATTACTTGCTAACAAGTATAGCAGAAACTGGAAAGCTAACATTACTAGCTAAAAGGTATTGCAGAAACTGGAAAGCTAACATTACTTGCTAACAGGTATTGCAGAAACTGGAAAGCTAACATTACTTGCTATCAGGTATTGCAGAAACTGGAACGCTAACATTACTTGCTAACAGGTATTGCAGAAACTGGAAAGCCAACATTACTTGCTAACAAGTATTACAGACACTGGAAAGCTAACATTACTTGCTAACAGGTATTGCAGAAACTGAAAAGCCAACATGCTAACAAGTATTACAGACACTGGAAAGCTAACATTACTTGCTAACAGATATTGTAGAAACTGGAAAGCTAACATTACTTGCTAACAGGTATTGCAGAAACTGGAAAGCCAACATTACTTGCTAACAAGTATTACGGACACTGGAAAGCTAACATTACTTGCTAACAGGTATTGCAGAAACTGGAAAGCCAACATTACTTGCTAACAGGTATTGCAGAAACTGGAAAGCCAACATTACTTGCTAACAAGTATTACAGACACTGGAAAGCTAACATTACATGCTAACAGATATTGCAGAAACTGGAAAGCTAACATTACTTGCTAACAGATATTGCAGAAACTAGAAAGCTAACATTACTTGCTAACAGGTATTGCAGAAACTGGAAAGCAATCATTACTTGCTAACAAGTATTACAGACACTGGAAAGCTAACATTACTTGCTAACAGATATTGCAGAAACTGGAAAGCTAACATTACTTGCTAACAGGTATTGCAGAAACTGGAAAGCTAACATTACTTGCTAACAGGTATTGCAGAAACTGGAAAGCTAACATTACTTGCTAACAGGTATTGCAGAAACTGGAAAGCTAACATTACTTGCTAAAAGGTATTGCAGAAACTGGAAAGCTAACATTACTTGCTAACAGGTATTGCAGAAACTGGAAAGCTAACATTACTTGCTAAAAGGTATTGCAGAAACTTGAAAGCTAACATTACTTGCTAACAGATATTGCAGAAACTGGAAAGGTAACATTACTTGCTAACAAGTATAGCAGAAACTGGAAAGCTAACATTACTAGCTAAAAGGTATTGCAGAAACTGGAAAGCTAACATTACTTGCTAACAGGTATTGCAGAAACTGGAAAGCTAACATTACTTGCTATCAGGTATTGCAGAAACTGGAACGCTAACATTACTTGCTAACAGGTATTGCAGAAACTGGAAAGCTAACATTACTAGCTAACAGGTATTGCAGAAACTGGAAAGCTAACATTACTTGCTAACGAAGGTATTGCAGAAACTGGAAAGCTAACATTACTTGCTAACAGTATTGCAGAAACTGGAAAGCTAACATTACTTGCTATCAGGTATTGCAGAAACTGGAAAGGTAACATTACTTGCTATCAGGTATTGCAGAAACTGGAAAGGTAACATTACTTGCTGACAGGTATTGCAGAAACTGGAAAGCTAACATTACTTGCTATCAGGTATTGCAGAAACTGGAAAGGTAACATTACTTGCTATCAGGTATTGCAGAAACTGGAAAGGTAACATTACTTGCTGACAGGTATTGCAGAAACTGGAAAGCTAACATTACTTGCTAACAAGTATTACAGACACTGGAAAGCTAACATTACTTGCTAACAGGTATTGTAGAAACTGGAAAGGTAACATTACTTGCTAACAAGTATTACAGACACTGGAAAGCTAACATTACTTGCTAACAGATATTGTAGAAACTGGAAAGGTAACATTACTTGCTAACAGGTATTGTAGAAACTGGAAAGGTAACATTACTTGCTAACAGGTATTGTAGAAACTGGAAAGCAAACATTACTTGCTAACAAGTATTACAGACACTGGAAAGCTAACATTACTTGCTAACAGATATTGCAGAAACTGGAAAGCAACATTACTTGCTAACAGGTATTACAGAAACTGGAAAGCAAACATTACTTGCTAACAAGTATTACAGACACTGGAAAGCTAACATTACTTGCTAACAGATATTGCAGAAACTGGAAAGCTAACATTACTTGCTAACAGATATTGCAGAAACTAGAAAGCTAACATTACTTGCTAACAGGTATTGCAGAAACTGGAAAGCTAACATTACTTGCTATCAGGTATTGCAGAAACTGGAAAGCCAACATTACTTGCTAACAGATATTGTAGAAACTGGAAAGGTAACATTACTTGCTAACAGATATTGCAGAAACTAGAAAGCTAACATTACTTGCTAACAGGTATTGCAGAAACTGGAAAGCAAACATTACTTGCTAACAAGTATTACAGACACTGGAAAGCTAACATTACTTGCTAACAGATATTGCAGAAACTGGAAAGCTAACATTACTTGCTAACAGATATTGCAGAAACTGGAAAGCTAACATTACTTGCTAACAGGTATTGCAGAAACTGGAAAGCAAACATTACTTGCTAACAAGTATTACAGACACTGGAAAGCTAACATTACTTGCTAACAAGTATTACAGACACTGGAAAGGTAACATTACTTGCTAACAGGTATTGTAGAAACTGGAAAGGGCTACATTACTTGCTAACAGGTATTGTAGAAACTGGAAAGCAAACATTACTTGCTAACAAGTATTACAGACACTGGAAAGCTAACATTACTTGCTGACAGGTATTGTAGAAACTGGAAAGGTAACATTACTTGCTAACAGATATTGTAGAAACTGGAAAGGTAACATTACTTGCTAACAGATATTGTAGAAACTGGAAAGGTAACATTACTTGCTAACAGGTATTGTAGAAACTGGAAAGGTAACATTACTTGCTAACATGTATTGCAGAAACTGGAAAGCAAACATTACTTGCTAACAGATATTGCAGAAACTGGAAAGGTAACATTACTTGCTAACAGGTATTGCAGAAACTGGAAAGCTAACATTACTTGCTAACAAGTATTACAGACACTGGAAAGGTAACATTACTTGCTAACAGGTATTGTAGAAACTGGAAAGCTAACATTACTTGCTAACAGAATTGTAGAAACTGGAAAGGTAACATTACTTGCTAACAGGTATTGTAGAAACTGGAAAGGTAACATTACTTGCTAACATGTATTGCAGAAACTGGAAAGCAAACATTACTTGCTAACAGATATTGTAGAAACTGGAAAGGTAACATTACTTGCTAACAGATATTGTAGAAACTGGAAAGGTAACATTACTTGCTAACAGGTATTGTAGAAACTGGAAAGGTAACATTACTTGCTAACATGTATTGCAGAAACTGGAAAGCAAACATTACTTGCTAACAGATATTGTAGAAACTGGAAAGGTAACATTACTTGCTAACAGGTATTGCAGAAACTGGAAAGCCAACATTACTTGCTAACAAGTATTACAGACACTGGAAAGGTAACATTACTTGCTATCAGGTATTGTAGAAACTGGAAAGCTAACATTACTTGCTAACAGGTATTGCAGAAACTGGAAAGCTAACATTACTTGCTGACAGGTATTGCAGAAACTGGAAAGCTAACATTACTTGCTAACAAGTATTACGGACACTGGAAAGCTAACATTACATGCTAACAGGTATTGTAGAAACTGGAAAGCTAACATTACTTGCTAACATGTATTGCAGAAACTGGAAAGCCAACATTACTTGCTAACAAGTATTACAGACACTGGAAAGCTAACATTACTTGCTAACAGGTATTGCAGAAACTGGAAAGCCAACATTACTTGCTAACAAGTATTACAGACACTGGAAAGCTAACATTACTTGCTAACAGATATTGTAGAAACTGGAAAGGTAACATTACTTGCTAACAAGTATTACGGACACTGGAAAGGTAACATTACTTGCTAACAGGTATTGTAGAACCTGGAAAGCCAACATTACTTGCTAACAAGTATTACAGACACTGGAAAGCTAACATTACTTGCTAACAGGTATTGCAGAAACTGGAAAGGTAACATTACTTGCTGACAGGTATTGTAGAAACTGGAAAGCTAACATTACTTGCTAACAGGTATTGCAGAAACTGGAAAGCCAACATTACTTGCTAACAGATATTGTAGAAACTGGAAAGGTAACATTACTTGCTAACAGGTATTGCAGAAACTGGAAAGCCAACATTACTTGCTAACAAGTATTACAGACACTGGAAAGGTAACATTACTTGCTATCAGGTATTGTAGAAACTGGAAAGCTAACATTACTTGCTAACAGGTATTGCAGAAACTGGAAAGCTAACATTACTTGCTAACAGGTATTGCAGAAACTGGAAAGCTAACATTACTTGCTAACAAGTATTACGGACACTGGAAAGCTAACATTACATGCTAACAGGTATTGTAGAAACTGGAAAGCTAACATTACTTGCTAACATGTATTGCAGAAACTGGAAAGCTAACATTACTTGCTAACAAGTATTACAGACACTGGAAAGCTAACATTACTTGCTAACAGGTATTGCAGAAACTGGAAAGCCAACATTACTTGCTAACAAGTATTACAGACACTGGAAAGCTAACATTACTTGCTAACAGATATTGTAGAAACTGGAAAGGTAACATTACTTGCTAACAAGTATTACGGACACTGGAAAGGTAACATTACTTGCTAACAGGTATTGTAGAAACTGGAAAGCCAACATTACTTGCTAACAAGTATTACAGACACTGGAAAGCTAACATTACTTGCTAACAGGTATTGCAGAAACTGGAAAGGTAACATTACTTGCTAACAGGTATTGTAGAAACTGGAAAGCTAACATTACTTGCTAACAGGTATTGCAGAAACTGGAAAGCCAACATTACTTGCTAACAAGTATTACAGACACTGGAAAGCTAACATTACTTGCTAACAGGTATTGCAGAAACTGGAAAGCCAACATTACTTGCTAACAGGTATTGCAGAAACTGGAAAGCAAACTTTACTTGCTAACAAGTATTACAGACACTGGAAAGCTAACATTACTTGCTAACAGATATTGCAGAAACTGGAAAGCTAACATTACTTGCTAACAGGTATTGCAGAAACTGGAAAGCCAACATTACTTGCTAACAAGTATTACAGACACTGGAAAGCTAACATTACATGCTAACAGATATTGCAGAAACTGGAAAGGTAACATTACTTGCTAACAAGTATAGCAGAAACTTGAAAGCTAACATTACTTGCTAACAGATATTGCAGAAACTGGAAAGGTAACATTACTTGCTAACAAGTATAGCAGAAACTGGAAAGCTAACATTACTAGCTAAAAGGTATTGCAGAAACTGGAAAGCTAACATTACTTGCTAACAGGTATTGCAGAAACTGGAAAGCTAACATTACTTGCTATCAGGTATTGCAGAAACTGGAACGCTAACATTACTTGCTAACAGGTATTGCAGAAACTGGAAAGCCAACATTACTTGCTAACAAGTATTACAGACACTGGAAAGCTAACATTACTTGCTAACAGGTATTGCAGAAACTGGAAAGCCAACATTACTTGCTAACAAGTATTACAGACACTGGAAAGCTAACATTACTTGCTAACAGATATTGTAGAAACTGGAAAGCTAACATTACTTGCTAACAGGTATTGCAGAAACTGGAAAGCCAACATTACTTGCTAACAAGTATTACGGACACTGGAAAGCTAACATTACTTGCTAACAGGTATTGCAGAAACTGGAAAGCCAACATTACTTGCTAACAGGTATTGCAGAAACTGGAAAGCCAACATTACTTGCTAACAAGTATTACAGACACTGGAAAGCTAACATTACATGCTAACAGATATTGCAGAAACTGGAAAGCTAACATTACTTGCTAACAGATATTGCAGAAACTGGAAAGCTAACATTACTTGCTAACAGGTATTGCAGAAACTGGAAAGCAATCATTACTTGCTAACAAGTATTACAGACACTGGAAAGCTAACATTACTTGCTAACAGATATTGCAGAAACTGGAAAGCTAACATTACTTGCTAACAGGTATTGCAGAAACTGGAAAGCTAACATTACTTGCTAACAGGTATTGCAGAAGACTGGAAAGCTAACATTACTTGCTAAAAGGTATTGCAGAAACTTGAAAGCTAACATTACTTGCTAACAGGTATTGCAGAAACTGGAAAGCTAACATTACTTGCTAAAAGGTATTGCAGAAACTTGAAAGCTAACATTACTTGCTAACAGATATTGCAGAAACTGGAAAGGTAACATTACTTGCTAACAAGTATAGCAGAAACTGGAAAGCTAACATTACTAGCTAAAAGGTATTGCAGAAACTGGAAAGCTAACATTAGTTGCTAACAGGTATTGCAGAAACTGGAAAGCTAACATTACTTGCTATCAGGTATTGCAGAAACTGGAAAGCTAACATTACTTGCTAACAGGTATTGCAGAAACTGGAAAGCTAACATTACTAGCTAACAGGTATTGCAGAAACTGGAAAGCTAACATTACTTGCTAAAAGGTATTGCAGAAACTGGAAAGCTAACATTACTTGCTAACAGTTATTGCAGAAACTGGAAAGCTAACATTACTTGCTATCAGGTATTGCAGAAACTGGAAAGGTAACATTACTTGCTATCAGGTATTGCAGAAACTGGAAAGGTAACATTACTTGCTGACAGGTATTGCAGAAACTGGAAAGCTAACATTACTTGCTATCAGGTATTGCAGAAACTGGAAAGGTAACATTACTTGCTATCAGGTATTGCAGAAACTGGAAAGGTAACATTACTTGCTAACAGGTATTGCAGAAACTGGAAAGCTAACATTACTTGCTAACAAGTATTACAGACACTGGAAAGCTAACATTACTTGCTAACAGGTATTGCAGAAACTGGAAAGGTAACATTACTTGCTAACAAGTATTACAGACACTGGAAAGCTAACATTACTTGCTAACAGATATTGTAGAAACTGGAAAGGTAACATTACTTGCTAACAGGTATTGTAGAAACTGGAAAGGTAACATTACTTGCTAACAGGTATTGTAGAAACTGGAAAGCAAACATTACTTGCTAACAAGTATTACAGACACTGGAAAGCTAACATTACTTGCTAACAGATATTGCAGAAACTGGAAAGGTAACATTACTTGCTAACAGGTATTACAGACACTGGAAAGCAAACATTACTTGCTAACAAGTATTACAGACACTGGAAAGCTAACATTACTTGCTAACAGATATTGCAGAAACTGGAAAGCTAACATTACTTGCTAACAGATATTGCAGAAACTAGAAAGCTAACATTACTTGCTAACAGGTATTGCAGAAACTGGAAAGCTAACATTACTTGCTATCAGGTATTGCAGAAACTGGAAAGCCAACATTACTTGCTAACAGATATTGTAGAAACTGGAAAGGTAACATTACTTGCTAACAGATATTGCAGAAACTAGAAAGCTAACATTACTTGCTAACAAGTATTACAGACACTGGAAAGCTAACATTACTTGCTAACAGATATTGCAGAAACTGGAAAGCTAACATTACATGCTAACAGATATTGCAGAAACTGGAAAGCTAACATTACTTGCTAACAGGTATTGCAGAAACTGGAAAGCAAACATTACTTGCTAACAAGTATTACAGACACTGGAAAGCTAACATTACTTGCTAACAAGTATTACAGACACTGGAAAGGTAACATTACTTGCTAACAGGTATTGTAGAAACTGGAAAGGTAACATTACTTGCTAACAGGTATTGTAGAAACTGGAAAGCAAACATTACTTGCTAACAAGTATTACAGACACTGGAAAGCTAACATTACTTGCTGACAGGTATTGTAGAAACTGGAAAGGTAACATTACTTGCTAACAGATATTGTAGAAACTGGAAAGGTAACATTACTTGCTAACAGATATTGTAGAAACTGGAAAGGTAACATTACTTGCTAACAGGTATTGTAGAAACTGGAAAGGTAACATTACTTGCTAACATGTATTGCAGAAACTGGAAAGCAAACATTACTTGCTAACAGATATTGTAGAAACTGGAAAGGTAACATTACTTGCTAACAGGTATTGCAGAAACTGGAAAGCCAACATTACTTGCTAACAAGTATTACAGACACTGGAAAGGTAACATTACTTGCTATCAGGTATTGTAGAAACTGGAAAGCTAACATTACTTGCTAACAGATATTGTAGAAACTGGAAAGGTAACATTACTTGCTAACAGGTATTGTAGAAACTGGAAAGGTAACATTACTTGCTAACATGTATTGCAGAAACTGGAAAGCAAACATTACTTGCTAACAGATATTGTAGAAACTGGAAAGGTAACATTACTTGCTAACAGATATTGTAGAAACTGGAAAGGTAACATTACTTGCTAACAGGTATTGTAGAAACTGGAAAGGTAACATTACTTGCTAACATGTATTGCAGAAACTGGAAAGCAAACATTACTTGCTAACAGATATTGTAGAAACTGGAAAGGTAACATTACTTGCTAACAGGTATTGCAGAAACTGGAAAGCCAACATTACTTGCTAACAAGTATTACAGACACTGGAAAGGTAACATTACTTGCTATCAGGTATTGTAGAAACTGGAAAGCTAACATTACTTGCTAACAGGTATTGCAGAAACTGGAAAGCTAACATTACTTGCTGACAGGTATTGCAGAAACTGGAAAGCTAACATTACTTGCTAACAAGTATTACGGACACTGGAAAGCTAACATTACATGCTAACAGGTATTGTAGAAACTGGAAAGCTAACATTACTTGCTAACATGTATTGCAGAAACTGGAAAGCCAACATTACTTGCTAACAAGTATTACAGACACTGGAAAGCTAACATTACTTGCTAACAGGTATTGCAGAAACTGGAAAGCCAACATTACTTGCTAACAAGTATTACAGACACTGGAAAGCTAACATTACTTGCTAACAGATATTGTAGAAACTGGAAAGGTAACATTACTTGCTAACAAGTATTACGGACACTGGAAAGGTAACATTACTTGCTAACAGGTATTGTAGAACCTGGAAAGCCAACATTACTTGCTAACAAGTATTACAGACACTGGAAAGCTAACATTACTTGCTAACAGGTATTGCAGAAACTGGAAAGGTAACATTACTTGCTGACAGGTATTGTAGAAACTGGAAAGCTAACATTACTTGCTAACAGGTATTGCAGAAACTGGAAAGCCAACATTACTTGCTAACAAGTATTACAGACACTGGAAAGCTAACATTACTTGCTAACAGGTATTGCAGAAACTGGAAAGCCAACATTACTTGCTAACAGGTATTGCAGAAACTGGAAAGCAAACTTTACTTGCTAACAAGAATTACAGACACTGGAAAGCTAACATTACTTGCTAACAGATATTGCAGAAACTGGAAAGCTAACATTACTTGCTAACAGGTATTGCAGAAACTGGAAAGCCAACATTACTTGCTAACAAGTATTACAGACACTGGAAAGCTAACATTACATGCTAACAGATATTGCAGAAACTGGAAAGGTAACATTACTTGCTAACAAGTATAGCAGAAACTTGAAAGCTAACATTACTTGCTAACAGATATTGCAGAAACTGGAAAGGTAACATTACTTGCTAACAAGTATAGCAGAAACTGGAAAGCTAACATTACTAGCTAAAAGGTATTGCAGAAACTGGAAAGCTAACATTACTTGCTAACAGGTATTGCAGAAACTGGAAAGCTAACATTACTTGCTATCAGGTATTGCAGAAACTGGAACGCTAACATTACTTGCTAACAGGTATTGCAGAAACTGGAAAGCCAACATTACTTGCTAACAAGTATTACAGACACTGGAAAGCTAACATTACTTGCTAACAGGTATTGCAGAAACTGGAAAGCCAACATTACTTGCTAACAAGTATTACAGACACTGGAAAGCTAACATTACTTGCTAACAGATATTGTAGAAACTGGAAAGCTAACATTACTTGCTAACAGGTATTGCAGAAACTGGAAAGCCAACATTACTTGCTAACAAGTATTACGGACACTGGAAAGCTAACATTACTTGCTAACAGGTATTGCAGAAACTGGAAAGCCAACATTACTTGCTAACAGGTATTGCAGAAACTGGAAAGCCAACATTACTTGCTAACAAGTATTACAGACACTGGAAAGCTAACATTACTTGCTAACAGGTATTGCAGAAACTGGAAAGCTAACATTACTGCTAACAGCTAACAGATATTGCAGAAACTAGAAAGCTAACATTACTTGCTAACAGGTATTGCAGAAACTGAAAGCAACATTACTTGCTAACAAGTATTACAGACACTGGAAAGCTAACATTACTTGCTAACAGATATTGCAGAAACTGGAAAGCTAACATTACTTGCTAACAGGTATTGCAGAAACTGGAAAGCTAACATTACTTGCTAAAAGGTATTGCAGAAACTTGAAAGCTAACATTACTTGCTAACAGGTATTGCAGAAACTGGAAAGCTAACATTACTTGCTAAAAGGTATTGCAGAAACTTGAAAGCTAACATTACTTGCTAACAGGTATTGCAGAAACTGGAAAGCTAACATTACTTGCTAAAAGGTATTGCAGAAACTTGAAAGCTAACATTACTTGCTAACAGATATTGCAGAAACTGGAAAGGTAACATTACTTGCTAACAAGTATAGCAGAAACTGGAAAGCTAACATTACTAGCTAAAAGGTATTGCAGAAACTGGAAAGCTAACATTAGTTGCTAACAGGTATTGCAGAAACTGGAAAGCTAACATTACTTGCTATCAGGTATTGCAGAAACTGGAACGCTAACATTACTTGCTAACAGGTATTGCAGAAACTGGAAAGCTAACATTACTAGCTAACAGGTATTGCAGAAACTGGAAAGCTAACATTACTTGCTAAAAGGTATTGCAGAAACTGGAAAGCTAACATTACTTGCTAACAGTTATTGCAGAAACTGGAAAGCTAACATTACTTGCTAACAGGTATTGCAGAATATGAAAAGCTAACATTACTTGCTAAAAGGTATTGCAGAAACTGGAAAGCTAACATTACTTGCTAACAGATATTGCAGAAACTAGAAAGCTAACATTACTTGCTAAAAGGTATTGCAGAAACTGGAAAAAAAACATTACTTGCTAACAGGTATTGCAGAATATGGAAAGCTAACATTACTTGCTGACAGATATTGCAGAAACTGGAAAGCTAACATTACTTGCTAACAGGTATTGCAGAAACTGGAAAGCTAACATTACTTGCTAACAGGTATTGCAGAAACTGGAAAGCTAACATTACTTGCTATCAGGTATTGCAGAAACTGGAAAGCTAACATTACTTGCTATCAGGTATTGCAGAAACTGGAAAGCTAACATTACTTGCTAACAGGTATTGCAGAAACTGGAAAGCTGACATTACTTGCTAACAGGTATTGCAGAAACTGGAAAGCTGACATTACCTGCTAACATGTATTGCAGAAACTGGAAAGCTAACATTAATTGCTAACAGGTATTGCAGAATATGGAAAGCTAACATTACTTGCTAACAGGTATTGCAGAAACTGGAAAGCTAACATTACTTGCTAACAGGTATTGCAGAAACTGGAAAGCTAACATTACTTGCTAACAGGTATTGCAGAAACGGGAAAGCAAACATTACTTGCTGACAGGCATTGCAGAACCTGGAAAGCTAACATTACTAGCTCACGTTACTTGCTAAGAGGTATTGCAGAAACTGGAAACCTAACATTACTATTTGACGGGCCTAAATACCTGAGTCATTGTCGTGTAATTTAATATGAACTATTCCACATACACGATATAACAATTTCAAATAAATTAATTAAATGTCAGCCTACTTTCCAATGATTAATAAAATTTAAACTTGATATCTCCTCAAAGCATACTGCATCTTGGCATATTTTGATTCCTATTTTACAACCAATGCATTTTCTATATACAATACGATGGGGTGAGGTTAAAGAGAGCAAAGTATTTAGGTCTATTACAAACTAAAACTGATTATTCCATTAGCTACACATTCAGAAAAATTACGTAACACAGAACATGATAATTATCCTTTTTGTTTCTATCTAATCTGATTGAGTAACTCACTTTAACTTTGGTCAGTTACTGCTTTAAGGATTATTTAAATTAATATGATGCCCTCTTTTGGCCACCATAGTTCGTTTAAGGTTGTATCCTTAAGGGAAGGGGTATGAACGTTTGGACAGTATTTATTGTGGGACATTAGAGCACATCAGACATATCGAATTGCATTCTGAATACGAAGAATGTCCTTCTGATATCAAATAATTTTGATGTTTTGAAATTCGCAATGTAATACACATTTTATGGCAAATCATTAAAATTGATATTTTTGATATTTAACAGTACTTGAAGTAAACTTTATAAATCTGATGATTTATACTTAAAGTGTATGTAGGTGGGATGAAAAGCCGACGATCAATTGAAAATTTTGACCTTTCGTATTGAAGATATGGATTTTTTCCCAAAACACCAACAAAATAGGGCCAGTCTTTTGGGAAAAAATACATATCTTCAATATAAAAGGTCAAAATTTTCAATTGATCGTCGGCTTTTCCTCCCAGCTACATACACTTTAAGAATATATCATTAGATTTATAAAATTTATTTCGAGGACTGTTATATATCAAAAATTTGAAAAATATCAAATTTTAATAATTTGTCATAAAATTTGTATTATATCATGAATTTCAAAAATGAAAATTATTTGATATCAGAAAGACATGCTTCGTATTCAGAATCAGAATGCAATTCGACACGTCTGAGGTGCTCTCATGTCCCACAAAAAATACTGTCGAAACGCTCAAAACACTCATTCCAGATCCCTTAAGGTTACGCAATGTTTTGACAAAATATGTCCTCAAATTTGATGCAGATAACATCAAGTTAATTTATTTATGAACAATAAATATCATAGGAAGAAATTTCAAAGTGTATCGGAAAAGTGAAGGTCTAAGGATTCTTATTTTAGTAATTGTTCACTTAATACCAATTCTTGTCTACGTCTCAGCTTTATTCTGACCAAAAGTGAAATGACCTTTGTTGCTGGTGTTTGAATTTTCAACTCTACGTCATCAAAATATCTGTTTTGAAATTCACTTTATTTTGGAAAGCATATTAATTATCAGAGAGTCTACTATGAACAGATCTCGTTTAAATGTATGCGCGTTGCTAACATTAGAGAAATACTGTTGATAGGTAAAATGGCAATAAGGCGACGAAAAAAAAGAAACCCCGTTCTACGGGTGGACGGACCTTTCAAGTAGGGTCGGTCGGTCGGCCTTTTTTTTTTTAATATTTAAAAAAAATAACCAAAATCTGTAAATAATTTGCAATTTGAGAAAATACAAAAAGAAATCTTGTTCCTGAAATTTGGGTCGGCATTCATTTGTATAGCAAAATTTGTTTTCCCAATTTGTTCAAAATCTGGGTCGGTCGGGCCCGTAGAACAGGGTTTTCTTTTTTCGTCGCCTAAGTGGTTCCTATTTTGCTTGAGGACTTCATGAACTTGGCGATTTTCAGTGCCATATTGAAGCTAAAATGGTGAAATACGGTGGCAAACTGGTAAACTATAAGCTTTGATCAGCTCGTATTTGGCGGCAATTATTAGGCTCACTACGCCGAAAAGTAGACCCACATTAAGAGTGATATAGTTGGTCTGTCTGGTCTATATTTATCCCCCCATGTCACAAGGGAAAACGCGGTAAAATGAGTGAAATCGCTCAAAAAACCTAAAATCACCAAAGATCACCACAAAATCTGCTAAGTAAGCTTAAAATCTAAAAAATGGCGGAAAAAGAGCAGAGATTCTGCAAATAATGTGTGATTTACCGCGTTTTCCCTCGTGACATGGGGGCTCTTACTTGCGGTTGATTTTATATGCAGAAACTCACACAGGTGATTAAAACTTTGGGCTATTCATCATGCAGTTATTGTTAACTACATGTATGCACACAACACAGGGGCACTCACAATAGGCAATTGAACCCTACTGGTAGCGCTGTGTTGTAGCTATATGGGATGAACTAGTTAGCATCATATATCAAAAAGTATAAAAGCTATGATTTTAGTACTTGCTCTATGTTTCAATTACTTATTCTTTTCCAAATATCTGAATCTCAAATATCTTACAAGCTTTAATAACGGGGGAACATACATTTTTATTAAAAAGAAATCCTACCATCAATTCAGCCTTCGTTACACCAATTTTCGGCCTTTTCAAACTAAAATTGTACATAGTAATAGTACCAAAATGGCCCACCCAAAGGCTTCAAATGGGCCTTTATTATGCAAAAGTTTGTCTCTTCTGAGGGGGTACATCAAATACCCATACGTTGTGGGTGGCCAAGTGGACATTATTTATATTTCTTACAACCGCCACTTATTGTGGGGATTGCCCCCTCCTTTCAAATCATTCCGCGGCCGCTCCAGAGTAGGTATTCCTCCACTTGCAAAAACGTGAAACTTAAACTGCAACGGCATTGTACACTATAATCCAAACTAAATAAGTATGTCCTGGAGAAATATATCGTGAATCTATTGTTATATGAGTTTGTCTCTTCTGAGGGGGTACATCAAATACCCATACGTTGTGGGTGGTCAAGTGGCCATTATTTATATTTCCTACAACCGCCACTTATTGCCCCCTCATTTCAAATCATTACGCGACCGCTAGAGTATAGGTATTCCTCCACTTGCAAAAACGTGAAACTTAACTGCAACGGCATTATACACTATAATCCAAACTAAGTCAATATGTCCTGGAGAAATATATTGTGAATCTATTGTTATATGAGAAGCGATTCTATGTAAAAATCACAGCTTTCTTCATCGAGTAACTCTGCAGTTGTTTTACTCGTCTGAAGACGACACACACCACCTGCACTGCCATTCCCTTGAACAAAATCGAAACTACGACATCTGACGTCATTTAAGCAATGTCTGGAGCAATCAATTTTAGATCTGACTGTTCTTATTCCAATGGTTGTGTCAACTGTACCGATGCATTGGTCTCCATCAATTCTGGTGTACCCCACAGAACCTGAAGGAAATGAAACATATTCAAGGAGTTACTTATTGCAAGAAAGCCCCCATCTGCAAAACCTGCCAGGTGTCATATTTGAGAAGCATTATACAATAACATGTTGTGGTTTGCAGTGATGGAGCATCAAGTGCACGAATAAACAGTGATATAATTCTCTCTTATTATTTAATTAATTGAATTTTACATATTCGGCTAAAAAATATCAAAAAGCAAAATAAAAATTACCAATTTCTATCAAAAGACCCAATGGCCTAGCCTAGAGGAGTCAAAAGCACCGAGACACTAGAGACTACTAGGCAAAATGCAGTTTGCAAATTTGCTCAAAAAAACTCAGGACATGTATATCAACAGGCGATCAAAATGAGGCCATCTGAAAGCGACTGCAGCAATGTTTCTATCTTTTGTTCTGCCGAGTGGGTTGTTGGTCACATTTAAACACAAATGACTCTTTACCATAATTACATTCAATGCATTACTATTTGCCACTCAACATATCTACGTTATTTAATCTATTCCTATTCTATTTCTAGTAATGTATAAGTTCTAACTAATGTTTAATGATGTAAAATCGATACTATTTTTAAGAATAGATTAAAATAACGAAGATATGTTACATCAAATATTCTACGTCGAATACTAGGAGTCTTCATACTCCATTTCGTTTCCCCGTGGCATCAATTTGAAATTTAGGGGGGTCAGCGTAAAAAAATGGGTCGCAACGCGAAAGACGACGTTTGGAGGTCCATAAATGTATAAAGGGAACCCTTTAAAACTTTGAAAAGTATGTATCCTGGGGTACTTTTTGGTGTAGAATTCAAATCTGCTATCAGAAAACTTGTAACTTCTTTACTTTAAAAGATATAGGGCCCTCAAAAATGCAACTTCGTCCAACCATTTTGAAGTCAGAACTCAAAAGTAAAAATATGTTCTTGGATTTGAAGCGTCAACACTCTATGCCACTCCAAGTTGTACACATTTTTGATTTTGCATGTATAATGATTTAATGTAAACTCTATGGAGAAGGCAAACATAACTAATGTGTTGAAGCTAGCAATTTAGCGTCAATACAGAGTCCTTACTCAATATCTCTATTAGAAATGTTGTCCAAGAACATATTTCAACATACCTGAAGTTGATGGTGGGGCAAATTGTCTGACATTGGTTTTCAGGGGGTCAAAATGTAAAAAAAGTGGTTTTGCATGGGTAATATCTCAGCTAAATGTATTCTAATATGCTCAATATGGATAAGAGTAATGTCCTACCAAAGGGCTCTGACTGGCAAAAATGGACACTAAAATTATTTTTACTTTTGGAGTTCTGACCCCCAAAGTTGGTCCTGGTTGGACGAAGTTGCATTTTGAGGGCCCTATATCTTTTAAAGTAAAGGAGTTACAAGTTTTCTGATAGCAGATTTGAATTCTACACCAAAAAGTACCCCAGGATACATACTTTTCAAAGTTTTAAAGGGTTCCTTTATACATTTATGGACCTCCAAACATCGTCTTTCGCGTTGCGACACATTTTTACGCTGACCCCCTAAATTTCAAATTGATGCCACGGGAAAACAAATGGAGTATGAAGCTCAAATTTTCAGGATTTTACTTTCTCATCAATATCTACCACCACACAGAAAAAGAAAAAATTGAAGAGGTGCTGCGGTGCACATCCCTGGAGTTGACATGGAATGGGCCAGGAGTGATTCTCAATCTTTTAGCGATTTGTTGTTAAAAGATTGTTTTTCAATCTTTTGCAGTCCCGAATTAGGGACAAATCTTTATCAGTTGAAATTTTGTTTTAAAATATGCACTCTAAAAAAGGTTTGAAATCTCATTCCAAACATGCAACACATGTCATGTGGCAGCATTTGCGCCAATCCGGCTTGAACGGGGTGTGTGTGGGGGGGGGAGGTGTTTGTTGGAGGGGTCGGCCTAAATTGTCAAAAAGTGGCTGAAAAGTACACAAAAATGGGTCATTTTGCCGAAAGGTTGTGGTGGGGGTACACGTCCCCCATGTCCCCCGGGATTGACGCCAATGTTTGGCAGTAGGCCTACATTAGGAGTAACACATGAGTGGAAAGTGAAATTAGTCTACAAAAATAGTTAAAGTCAAACCAAAAAACATTTCAATCTATTTTTCTATCTATTTATATTGATTCCTATCATTAGTCGTTAAAAGATTGAAATATTTCAATCGGCCAATTTAAGAGAGGCTGTTTTAAATTCTGTTAATTTTTCCATTCCTTACAACAGCCATCTTCCACTAAAATGTTCAGCATCAGTCAAGTTATGACAATGCTCGTCAGTGGCGTTGCGTGGGTCATCATATTGGCAGGGGGGGGGGGCACCGACCATGATTGGCCGATTGAAATATGTCAATATTTTAACGATTGATGATCATGATGATAGGAATCAATCTAAATAGATGGAAATGTTTTTTGTTTTCACTCTAACTCTCTGTAGACTGATTTCATTATCTAGTCAAGTGTTACTCCTAATGTACTGCCAAATCCAAATGACATGTGTTGCATATCAGATATGTTTGAAATGAGATTTCAAACTGTTTTAGAGAGAACATTTTTTCAACTGGAAAGGAATTGTCCCTGGGACGGCAAAAGATTAAATAAAAATGAAAATCAATCCTTTCAACTGAAAATTCAATCACTAAAAGATTGAGAATCACTCTTTTTGATTGAAAAGAAAGTTTGAAAAATGCAAATCACCCGACTGAATATACAATCGAAAACGATTTGTCCCTAATTCGGGACGGCGAGAAAATTCAATCTTTGTGATGGAATATTCAATCGGGCAATTTAAGAGAGTATGGAATGATAATTGTAGTCAATCCAAATACATGTATAGACTTTCCCGACTCTGGGTGCCCTCACATAACTAAATTAAGAGGATCAATGTAGACTTTTCCGATTCTGGATGCCCTCACAAAATTAAATCAAGAGGAACAAGTTAGACTTTCACGACTCTTCATGCCCTCGCAAAACTAAATCAAGAGGCTAAAGGCAAAATTTCTTGACTCCGGACCCCCTCACAACACTAAATCAAGAGGATAAAGACAGAATTTCCTGACTCCGGATCCCCTCACAACACAAATCAAAAGGATCGAAGTAGACTTTCCCGATTTTGGATTCCCTCACAGAACTTAATTAAGTGGATCAATGTAGACTTTCCCAATTATAGATGCCTTCGCGCGTAATAAACTCAATGTGTATCAACTTTCTCGGGCAACTTTCAAGAGGCCTGCTTCGCGGTCATATTTAATTAAATAAACTTCGATCAAGTTCGGATTGACGTCCTTGCCCTCACAAAACTAAATCAATACAGGTGAATTATCCGTCGTTTATTTTTAAACTTGTTTATATACCGCGTGATTCTAATGATTGAATTGTATCGTGCTCTTAATAGAAAGTGCACTTTGTACACTTCTACTTGCGTCAACATAATTATATAAGACAGATTTGTGAGAAATATTTGTGATATTTGCAGGGGTATTTCAAGAGCCTCTAAATTCAACATTGTACTTGTTGGAACGATTTGAATGCATTCATGCCGATTCTAAATCGACAAAAGGTAAAGATCTGGAGTCACTTTATATTGGGCATGTCAAGTTTTAATGGGTGTTAGCTTCCTCTAAATCAATACTATTGGCATTATTTTTCTGCCTTTACAAAATACATCAAATCAAAAACTTATGTAACACGAGATATAATTAGCTCATCGGAAAGGGAACTGTTAATGGAAATTTTACTGCCAGTTTATAATTAACTCTGCTAAAAGTGTTTATTTTTTTGACGCGCGTGGTGAGTAGTTGCACTTTTAGCTACTTTTCTAGGAGATTTAAAACTTAAGTTAAGTAAAAACTTTTGTAACAAGAGATATAATTAGCTCATCGGAAAAGGGAACTGTTAATGGAAGTTTTACTGTCATTAACAGTTAATGGAAGTTTTACTGGCAGTTATCAATTAACTCTGCAAAAAGTGTCTATTTTTATTGATATATTTGACGTGCGTGCTGAGTAGTTGCACTTTCTAGGAAATTTAAAAACGAAAATCAATTCCGTATATTTTATACCCTCAACAAAGAGGCTGAATCATTGAAAGCGGCAAACCACAAGTCTATACCGATATTGAAAATCACACCATTGGCGGAGGTATTAAGCACCCAAACCAGACCTTGTTTATGGTTTTGGACTACAGACTAACGAGTCATTTTCTTTGAATTGTCGATGCAAAGTGAGCCGAACATAGTAGGCCACCCTATTGTCTTTGAACCACCACTAACATGTCTAACCCACATCAACTACTATTGTATTGAAATAAAAATTAATCGTAGATTTCAGAATATGAAGGTAGACAAGACGCCTAGTAAAATTGTCATCGACTTGAACATCTACATTTACTTCAACTAGCGACAGAGTACTCAATGTATCCGATTTACAAATTATCGCTATTGAATTCTAACTGACATTTATAATATTGAAAATCACGGACAGAAGAGAACATATTCTATATATTCAGAAACAACAATAGCCAGCTACACCAACTAACGTAATTAAATCTACCGACATCTGAGGATGAGGTACGTACAATCGAAAATATTTTCATCTTCACAAATTTGTAATGAGCTGTTTAGATGTTATTTATTTATTTATCTATCTATCTATCTATCTATCTATCTATCTATCTATCTATCTATCTATCTATCTATCTATCTATCTATCTATCTATCTATCTATCTATCTATCTATCTATCTATCTATCTATCTATCTATCTATCTATCTATCTATCTATCTATCTATCTATCTATCTATCTATCTATCTATCTATCTATCTATCTATCTATCTATCTATCTATCTATCTATCTATTTATTTATTTATTTATTTATTTATTTATTTATTTATTTAGTTGGACTGAGGCAAAATAATTATTACTATTCTGTCAATAGAAAGGAGGACGCGGTTCTCCTAAATCTCAGTGCCGCGTTCGATAACATTTAGAGCTTGCGATTTCCAAACGTACGTACCATACGCCCGTGCATCAATTCAAAATCACTCTATATTGTGACGTGATTTTGAATAGATGCACGGGCGTATGATACGTACGTTTAAAAATCGCAATCTCTCTAGCCACACAATAAGTTATCCAACGACTCCAATATCATTCCCAGCCAACAATTACGTTGTTACAACGTCGTATGAAAGTCATCTACGTTGTAAATAGGTAAATTTGTGAACTCGTATTCGTGTTGTAACAAAGTTATTTTCGGACGTTGATTGATTGATATAACGTCATTATGACATTGTCTCAACGTCAAGTTATGAACGTATTATTCAAACGTCCCTATTAAGCCCGGCCGAACGTTGTAACAAAGTTTGAATTACAAAAAGTGAACTTCGTACGTTAAAATAACATTGTAAATACGTCACTGTGAGACGTTACCTTATTAGGGGCTGTGCAATAATTATCAGCCCCGAAATAAAATTTCGAACGGCTCGCCAAAAATCGCTTGCCCCCCCTCTCGGCCCGCCAAAAATCGCTTGCCCCCCCCTCTCGGCCCGCCAAAATTCTTTGCCCCCCTTGAACATGCCAAATTTTTGGGATCCCAAATTCCAAACTTTAAATGGTCTAGATGTATGTTGCGAGCGTAGCGAGCAGGAAAATTTGCATATTTAAGCGTTTCCGTACCGTTTTCCTAAGCCTTTTAGAGCGTTTTATTAAAAGGCGCCCTGTGAGTGCGTGCCAAAAATCGCTTGCCCCCCCCCCCCTCTCGGCCGGCCAAAATTGCTTGCCCCCCCTTTTGGCTCGCCAAAATTTCTTGCCCCCCCAATTTTACCCTCCCCAGGGCTCATAATTATTGCACAGCCCCTTACAACCTAAGTACAGCGTCAGCGAAAGTCGTGAAAACGTAGTGTGTTGGCTGGGGTATGGTTATGGCATAACCTTCATTATATGTTTGAATCGGGGAAAGGGGATTGGGCAAGGTATGCAGTTCATGATGCTACTAGTGAATACATTACGGTTGCCCCTCCCCACCGTTACAAAAGTATGTATTAAAATAATCCGTATGGTTTTATTCTCCTTTTACTTAAACAGTTAAAAGCTGGGCACTAAGTTCAAAATCTGCATTCACTCTGACTCTGCAGACTGATAGTGATCTTCGATATTTGGGGTGTTGCTGAGTTAATTTCTTGCATTTTCAACTTAAGCGAGCTAAAAGCAACCTGGCCGAAATGGCTGGTCATGCTGGTGTAAACAAACGCATCTGTTTCCGATTTATCCTTCAACTATCTGTCATTATCTTGACTCTGTCCTTCAACAACAACACAGTGATGAATGGGATGATAGTTGCAGCTCAGATGTTAATAGAGCCTCTTTGGAACATGCCTCTCAATGAAACATACCCATGCTTTATTGATAACGAGACCGAAGGAGGAGTTTTTGTCAAAGGAAGCGCAGATTACATGTGTATCCTTCAAGTGACATTGCAAGGAACCCTCGCTGAGTTACACATACACGGAAATAACGACCATACAGAGCCGTCGTTCCTTTATATTGAACGAAATGGAGATTTTGAAGACTGTAAGAATAAGTATATCGTATTCAATATACAAAATGAAACGTGTAGTTCAATATTGTTTGAGTCAAGTTTCCTGGTTCATTTGCAAGGTAATACAAGTATTTACATAGGGGAGGCACGTGTTAATGATACCTCATTTTGATGTCCTGAAGAAGAAAACGACAAAAAAGGTCACCACGGTAACAAAGTAAGTACACAGTGTCATAATGTTAAAGGGTACAACAGTAAATTTTTGTGTGATCCACAATTGATCGATTCATGTAAGCTTAAATTTCCACCAAATTGTGCAGCCTATCTTGGTGACAGAGAAGTAGTGTATGAAGATTGCGAACCTGGTCAAAACAGCACGGCTGTGATCATTTACCCATTTTTTACAAACCATTTAGATTTATCAGAAAATAACATTGTGCAAATTTCTGGCAACTCTTTACAAGACCTGAAATATTTAGAGGTGTTAAATCTGGAGAGTAATCGTCTGGTTGTGCTTAATCCAAAAACATTTTGGAGGTTGCCATATTTGGAGCATCTTAACCTTCGTGCAAATCAATTATCAGAATTAGACGTAGAATTATTCCAGGGGTTATACAACCTCAAAATACTGCGCCTTGATTACAATTACTTAAGTATAGTCCCTCATGAAATATTTCAAGAATTGAAGACGTTGGAACACCTGTTCCTTGATGGCAATCAGATGTCAGATTTGGATACAGCTCTATTCAATGGCATGAACAACCTTAAAATACTGCAGCTAAATAACAATTTGGTGAGCACACTACCCGACGGAGTTGTCCAAGATTTGGTAAATCTGGAACAGCTGTACCTGCATAATAATAGAGTAAAGAATTTGACTGCTAGAAGTTTAAGTGGTTTAAGTAGACTTCGAGTTCTGTTACTTCACAGTAACGATTTAAATACGCTACCTATTGGGTTATTTCAAGATTTGATAAATTTGGAAAGTCTAGACCTGCATAAAAACCACGTATCAGAACTAGGCACATTAATTTTCCAAGGTTTGAGCAGTATCAAAATACTTGAACTTTCTGATAACATTTTGAGAAATTTACCTGATGGGATATTTCAAGATTTGATAAATTTGGAAAAACTATACCTTAGTGGAAATCAGTTATTAGATCTAGATGTAGGTATATTCCAAACCTTAAACAATCTCTAAATACTTAAGCTAACTGATAATTGTTTGAGTATATTACCTGCTGGGATATTTTTAGATATGAACAGTTTGGAAGAACTCAACTTTAAATTTGATATCAGATGTTGAGGTAAAAATATTCCAAGGTATGAAAAATCTGAAGACACTAAGAGCAGATGTTAATCTTTTAAGTACATTACCTCATGACATTTTTAAAGACTTGGTAAATCTGGAATGGCTGCATCTGAAGTTTAATAAAATAAAGGAGTTGACTGTCAAACATATTAGTGGTTTAAGGAGTCTTAAAATTCTTCGACTTTGGAGTAACGAATTAAACAAATTACCCATTGGGTTATTTCAAAATTTGATAAATTTGGAATCATTGAATCTGGGTATGAATCACATATCAGAACTAGACACATTCATATTCAAAGATTTGACCAATCTCATCTATCTGTACCTAGGGCATAATCATTTGGTTACATTACCTAATGGGATATTTCAAAATTTGACAAAGTTGCAGCATTTATTGCTTGAATTTAATCAGATATCAAGTTTAAGTGTAGGAATGTTCCGAGGATTGAAGAATCTCATGACACTAACTTTTCTTGACAACGTCTTGAATATATTTCCTGGTGGAACATTTCAATATTTGACCAATTTGGAGATGTTAAACCTTCAAATGTCAAATGTTGATGTAGGAATGTTTCAAGGATTGAACATGGACCTGCACTTCTTATTTCTTAATTCTAATTCAATGAGTAAAGTACCTGGTGGGATGTTTCAATATTTGACCAATTTAAAGGGACTTTTTTTCACTTTCAACGGTCCGGTTGCACCCGACACTAAAATAAACTTTGAGATGTCACATTTGGATGTAGAAATTTTCCAAGGATTAAACAACCTCAGATATCTCCAACTTTCCAAAAGTTTAGTGAAAAGATTTCCTAGCGAGATATTTCAACATTTGATCAAGTTGGAGCGTCTACGTCTTAATAAAAATCAAATATCAAATCTAGATGTAGGCATATTCCAAGGTTTAAATAATCTCAAAATAATATATCTTTCAGATAACTTATTGAATCAATTGCCTGTTGGAATATTTCAAGATTTGATAAATTTGGAAAAACTTGACCTTGGTGGAAATCTGATATCAAATCTAGATGTAGGAATATTCCAAACTTTGAATAATCTCAAAACACTACTGCTTTCTGATAATTCCTTGAGTACAGTACCTGATGGGATATTTCAAGATTTGATACACTTGGAAGAATTGGACCTCGGTAGAAATGAGATAACAGATCTGCATATAGAAATGATTCAAGGTTTGAACAATCTCAAAACCCTTCGGCTTTCGGATAATGAATTAAGTGCATTACCAGTTGATATATTTCGATATTTTATTAATTTAAAACAATTGAACCTTGACGGAAATCGTATATCAGAAATCGGTGTTATAATTCAGGATTTGATACATTTGGAAGAACTGCAGCTTGATAGTAATCAAATATCAGTACTTCACCAGGCATTGAACAGATTAAACAAGCTTAAAATACTCTGGCTTTCCAATAATTTTTTGAATACATTGCATGACAGGATATTTCAAAATTTGATCCATTTAGAGGAACTGAACCTTGATGGAAATAAACTTATGAATCTAAATGTGACAATATTTTACAGTATGATAAATCTGAAAGTGCTTTCACTTCAAAACAATGTCTTACGTTCAATACCTGATGGAATATTTCAAAATTTAGTTAATTTGGATGTACTTCTTTTAAAGAGAAATCATTTGACTTTCTTACATAAAGGATATTTTAAAGATATACGCAAGTTGTATTCACTGTCATTGGGTGGAAATGACTTTCTTACATTAGACGTGGCTATATTCGCACATATAAAAAGACTGGCAATACTGGCAATTAATGGTAGCAAGTTAACTGAACTCCCTGAGGGTATCTTGAAAAACGTTTTAAATTTGAGAATACTCTATGTTCAATTTAACCAATTACGATTATTAAACCCATATGCGATGGAAAGTTTAGGGAAGTTACAAATGCTTAATATATCAAATAATGATCTGATATATTTAGATAGGGACATATTTAGAGACACGGTGAGTCTAATTGTTATTGATTTGTCAGCAAATAAATTGCAGGAAATTCCAAACATACAAAACCTGACTCGTCTGAACTCCTTAAACCTCGTAAACAACACGTTAACAAGAATAACACACAATTCCTTTTCTTTTCAGTCAAATGATTTAATATTGCTTGTTAGTCAGCATGAAATATGTGAATGTTATGCCCCTAGTCATATCCAGTGTGTTCCTGCTGGAAGTAGATCACCGTATCTTACATGTGATAGGTTGCTTTCTGATAGAACATTGATAGTGATAATGTGGCTCATCGGTTTAAATGCACTTGGAGGAAATATTTTTGTGCTAGTTACCAGAAAGAAAAGGGCTCAGAAAAATAAAGTGAATGAAATATTGCTGAGTAATCTTGCCGTGTCAGACTTACTTATGGGAATCTATCTAATGATCATCGCTTCTGCCGATTTATATTTTGGTGATAATTTCCCAATGCAATCTGAAACCTGGCGATCTGGAATTACCTGCAGAGTAGCAGGAGCTTTGTCAATAATATCTAGTGAAGGCTCTGTGTTCTTTGTGACATTGATAAGCATAGACAGGCTAATCGCTGTCAAGTTTCCTTATTCAACACGCAAATTACGAAAAAAATCAGCCACAATTGTTTCGATTTTGACATGGATTATTTCATTTGCATTAGGCACTGTTCCATCCGCTTTGTCAGGAGGAAGTTTTGAATTTTATGACAATTCTCATGTTTGCATTGGTCTACCCCTAACTTTGACAACAATATATCGGACAGACAACATTGGTCCTAAACAATTCACGGTTGGTACACTTTATGTGCGGTTTCAGCATTATTTCATGGACTCTTTCAATACCGAATTCGTAGGTCTGACGAATGGTCTCTTTTATTCAACAGCCATCTTCCTAGGCCTCAACTGTATATGTTTCCTGGTAATACTTGGTTGTTACATTGAATTAGTCAGGGCAGTTCACAAATCCGCTAAGCAATCTGGACGTACTCGTGATATGACAGAACAGATCAGGCTCACAACAAAAGTATCAGCCATAGTTGCCACAGACTTCTGCTGTTGGGCTCCGATCATCATCATCGGGATCTTGGTTCAAACCAGGGTGATTACTATATCCCCGTCTGCTTTTGCATGGTGTATTACAGTTGTGTTGCCTTTTAATTCTGCCATTAATCCGTTTGTTTACACAATTGTTGATGTAATTTCTGATTATAGACAGAAGAGAGCTGAAAAACGGAAATTGAAAAAAGAACAAAATCAAGTTAACCAAAACAATGGCCAAATTACCAAATCTGCACACGAGCTAAATAATATTGGCAAACATGAAGATGCCACACCTGAGATTTAAAATAGAAGAATGAATACAAATTGTGATATTGGTTTTATTAATGCAATTAACGAAAACTTTGCATAAAGAAAAATCAAAACGTGATGTGGTTCGAAACCCCATCCTGCCCGATCCTTGTTGCTCACTCTAAATAGCTCCAATAGATCGGACATTTCATAATCATATTCTCATTCAGTCTAGTAGAGTACAATAATTGTGATAATTTCTCCTCGCTCTAATCCACTGTGTAGAATGTGCAGGATATACACGGTGGGTGCCCGGCGTCTCGTGGTTCAGGGGGTCAAGTAAAATGGCGGTTCCCTGTGTCAGACGTTTCCAACCTGAGCACGTAAAAAGTTGCAGGCGTTATCGAAAAGAGTAGAAGGATCACTCCGGGCTTATTACCTGTTTGTTACCTGTACCCTCCCTATATCCCACAGTAGTAGTCGTGTGTACAGTGATGGTAGTAGATAAGTTGTGTTAATAATGTTGTGAAATGGTGATATAGATAGATTGTCACTGCTGAGCAGTGGTGCGCCTAAAATAAGAGGCGTTTTTTTTTCCCAGAAATTGATTGATTAATTGATATAAAATTGTTAATACAACCACCGGCGTAGCAAGGGTTTTGGGGGCCCATGGACAAGGAGCAGTGCGAGCCTTTTAACATCTCCTTTATCAGCCGTTTATGAGCCATAGCTTTTACTCTGCCCCTAAACCTTCGGGGTCTCCCTAGACTTCGTCCACCATGTCCACCCACTTGCTACGCCTGTGAATGAAGCAAAATGCCCGTGTTAATGACAGAGCCCTAATTTGTCCACTATTTATATAGTATTTACCTATAACCCTATTCCGGAATGTTACAAGAATACAGGTTGGTGGGTACAGTGGCGTAGCCAGCTTGTCGGAACGGAGAGGTCGCACATTTGTGAATGCATAGTATTGCACTAAAAATTAAAGGAAGTGTTATGTTTTTTGAGATTATGTCAATATGAAATAAAAAAGCATTTTTAATCTAAACCATTATGACGTGAATTCCAATTCACTAAATTCACTATCACGTTCTACAAAGAGTCAATATGTATTAAGGGAAGGGGGGCAAATAAGGGAAGGAAAACAATGGAGTGAAATAAATTTGCATATGCCACAGGTAATTTAGTAAAGTTATGACGAAGTTATACATCAAGAAAATTAATGAATCAAATTGTTATTTATTGTAAGTCGGTAATTAAATAAGTGAATATAAGTGACGAATTTGCCTGTGCAAAATTAAAGATTGTGTTATTTAATTTTATTAATTAAGGTAATCAAATAAAGAGAATTATGTGGCCAGTCACATCAAATGGCTTCTGGATTTGAGATAATCAGCTGTATTTTGAGACATCGCTTGTTATACTTAAAATTGTGTAATTGAAAATAAAGCATTCCCTTTTTATCTTAATTTTTCAAGCATGATTTCATTCATATGCTGAAAGGTTGTGACTGGTCACATGGTGAATTTGCATTATGCAAGAAATATTGTTATTTATCGCAAATAAGGTAATTGAGTACTGCACATAATAAAGGAACATAATTGATATTAATAATGAGAATTGTTTATAATATGGTATTCATTTGTGTGTCTTTTTGTATTTATTTAAATAAATATATAGATTTTATAAATGAAAAGCTTATTTCCAAACCGTGTTTTAAAGTCCACAAGATTCACTTTGAAGAAAATCAGAATTTTCTTTATGGCAATGAAAAAGAGTTCGATTTCTATAAAATTAGAGTGAAGTGAAGGTGACATACATGTATATAGGACCATAAAAAACATGTTAAGTTAAAATCTAGAGACTTCTATTTTTTTTTTTTTATTAATTTGTTTTAAAAATAGCATGGACTTAACACGTTTTGACACAAAACGCAATTTCCGGCATGGACTTAACACATTTTGACGCAAAACATAGTATCTGTAACACAGAACTAACCATATTTTTCTCAAACTAGTCTTAAAAGATAACAAATTTATTACAAACATACAAAATGTGATTCTCTTTACTATAAAATACAATTTTGCCTCAAAACACCTTGCATCTTGAACCCCTTCCTCCCGTCCATTTTGACCAAAATTCGACGTTTAAAATAGTTCAAAATTCAAAACTCAGTTGTATTGCATTTCTCAGAATTGAATAAACATCATTTCACTGACAATAAGTGATGACCTGAAATATCTACTTGTTTTATCACATTATCATAATTTCCCCTTCCCCATGCTGCCACCCTAATCTCATATTGACAGTCGTTTTTAAGTTTTTAAGTCTTAAGTTTTTATACCTTTAACTTTAAAAATAATACCTTGAATTTAGTAGCACATTTTGATAATCATACAAAATAATAATATCAAAAACTAACTCTACCACCATCCTCTAACATTAATTCTACCATCACAACCTCTCCCTCTCCCCCTTCCCACCATGTTCATGTCTTTCTGGAGGTATCTATCAAATATTTAAGAAATCCCATACAAACTAGGCCCACTAATTAAATATAAAAAAAACCCAAAAACAACAACAACTTTTTATGCAGACCAAATTCAGGTATACAGGGTGTCCCAAAAAAAAAGAGGCCCCTCACTGCGCCGTCCTTTTCTCCTATTTGTGAAAAGTTGATCAAATATATTTTGGTATGTAAAGACACCTTGAGTCGTTAGCTTTAATAAACCAAAACAATTATTTCAATCGGCTTACAACTTTTGAAGATATGCTCTTTTAAAGAAATGTACCCCCTTTTTTCACTCTGTCCACGGAGAAGGTTTCGCTACTTCAAAGATTGAAAAGAGTACACATACCATGCATTAATATCAAACATTCCTCAATGAGAACTTCATAAAATAACTTTATTTATAGAATGGGCTTTACCGGTGGGTTTATGGGCAATGGATTTTGTTAATAGTGTCATTAATTTGTGGGTAAAATGGATGCCGAATGGGACTTCTTTTGCTTTACTTGCAATTACTTATTTTTTCTTGGTTATTTATGCCTTTTTGTTTTATTATGTTTCTTACTTTCTTACTTTGTTGTTTCTTGCTTTCTTTGTTTTTATTTACAACATAAGTCATTTCTCTTTTTAGGATAAAAGGTAGCCCTAAAAGGCTGTTTGGTTTGTCTTTAGTTCTTCTGAAGTGAGTTTACTGTGCTGCTCTGCCCTCTACCTGGTTGCCTCCTTGGCGAATGCAGGTTTCAGCCCTGGTCCTCATTGCATCAATTGCGTTGCGTACCATCCTTGTGCGCCGGATACTTGCGAATGCATTCAGTAATACGTTTGCGAAGATCTTGGATTTTGCCACAAAGGAAAAAAAATCAAGTGGTGTGAGGTCTGGTGATCGTGCAGGCCACTCCACAGCATGAGCCATCCCAACCACTCTGTTTGCTATCCGTGGACAGAGTGAAAAACGGGTACTTTTATTCAAAAGGGCATATCTTCAAAAGTTGTGAGCCGATTGAAATAGTTGTTTTGGTTTATTAAAGCTAACGATTAAAGGTTTCTTTAAATACCAAAATATATTTAATCAACTTTTCAGAAATAGGAGAAAAAGAGGGCGCAATGAGGGGGCCTCTTTTTTTGGGACACCCTGTACTAGTCTCAGGACCAAGCAAGAACGAAGACGCAAAGCAAGGTAGTGTTATCAATCATACTAAAAATATTGTATGGCCTTGGTGCATGCCTATGATGCAAATGCATAAATAGACAGTATACGGTTGAAATATAACAGCGAAATCAGCTTAGCAATTTTACGAAATGATTATGCCATCTATATCTTAAGGGATCTAAAATGAGCGTTTATTGCGTTTCGACAGTATTTTTTATGGGACATGAGAGCACCTCAGACCTATCGAATTGCATTCTGAATACGAAGCATGTCTTTCTGATATAAAATAATTTTCATTTTTTGAAAATCACAATATAATACAAATTTTATGACAAATGATAAAAATTTGATATTTTTCAAATTTTTGATATATAACAGTCCTCGAAGTAAATTATATAAATCTAATGACATATTCTTAAAGTGTATGTAGCAGGGAGGAAAAGCCGACGGTCAATTGAAAATTTTGACCTTTTATATTGAAGATATGGATTTTTTTCCAAAAAGACCTAATTTTTTTTGGTGTTTTGGGTAAAAAAATCCATATTTTCAATACGAAAGGTCAAAATTTTCAATTGATCGTCGGCTTTTCATCCCACCTACATACACTTTAAGTATAAATCATCAGATTTATAAAGTTTACTTCAAGTACTGTTAAATATCAAAAATATCAATTTTAATGATTTGCCATAAAATGTGTATTAAATTGCGAATTTCAAAAAATCAAAATTATTTGATATCAGAATGACATTCTTCGTATTCAGAATGCAATTCGATATGTCTGATGTGCTCTAATGTCCCACAATAAATACTGTCCAAACGTTCATACCCCAGCCCTTAATTAATCAATCAATTAATAAATTCAGAGTTTATCACTAGTCATTAGCAACCAAGAGACCCGGTGAATCGGATATGGAATGTCCATCTACAGCCATAAAATGTCCCACATTAAAGTCACATGTTTTAATTAATTAAACAAACTATATATTCATAATTACCATACCTTTTAATTATCAAAACGTATTTGAACAAACAAATTAGGTTCCGCCAGTTCGTATTATTTGGTTTCTATAACATTACAAGCAAATGCTAATACACCAAGTCTGATTCCTGACGGTAGTGTCAGGACGCATTGCGATGATATAGGTTCTTACTCCTGAAAAAGAGAGACAGAATAATAGGTTTGCAATATCGCAACTTGAATTATGTATCATATAAAGAAATCTACTCATCATGATCCAGTGGTTCTTGCCGCATGGGACATTCCAAACAATAAGCCTGTTTTCATATCTGAATTTGGAGCGACTGAAGAGAAGAAGACGTTTCCTGATGATGTCGCCAATGAGACATCAGTTTCTTCTAATGGCAATGAGGATAACAACTTCTCAGGATACATCAAGTACATTGGAGGATCCGATATTAGTATGTTCAGGAGGTAAGAGTAATAATAATAATAATAATAATAATAATAATAATAATAATAATAATAATAATAATAATAATAATAATAATAATAATAATAATAATAATAACGGAGCGTATTTATACCGCGTAAAAATCAAAAAGATCTCAGGGCGCGAAAACAAAAAAGCAACAGACACACAGTGAAACACACATACCCTTAAGATTCAGGGAAAGCATGTTGGAAGAAATGAGTTTTAAGACTACATTTGAATTAAGCGAGAGAAGTGATATTGCGGATGGCGTTGGGAAGGGAATTCCAAGCTACAGGGGCAGCATAACGAAAGGAACGCCGACCGGAAGATGATACATTAACACGCGGGGTCCAGAGAAGTTTTTCAGATGATGAACAGAGGGAGCGCCGAGGAATATAAGTACAGAGAACCGAGCAAACACATATAATTTAAACTGAATTCGGAATTTCATTGGTACCCAACGAAGCTCATAAAGTATGGGGTGATATGATCATATTTACGTTCTTTTAACAATGAGCCGGGCGGCAGAGTTTTGGATTCTCTGGAGGCGAAGAATTTGATCGGAAGTGATACTATATAGTCAAAGCGAAACTTTACAGAAATCAAGGCGAGACGTGATAAGAGTCTAGAGAGTTAACAAGACACAACGTCGCTCTCTCAGACAAATAGTGTCTGGAGAGTAGTCCTGGAGAGCAGCGTTTACAACTTTGAAGTGATAACATAACAAAGCAGAACATTTTTTTAAGGAAAAGCAGATATTGTATATTAATAAAAAATAAAAAATAAAAATGTTGGTTCTTATTTTGCACAAATAATTTTGACAAAAATGACTTCACTCGTGCAAGCTAGCTCGTTCACGTGATTGGTCCTTTAGCAATCTATTTTATTTATGTCTATGGCTCATTTTATGTTTACTTTGTAACAGGGCGTCGTACTGGTTACATAAATTGGCGCCCAACGTGGGGCTCAATTTCCCTGATTATAACACTAATATAGCGCTCTATTGCCTATGCTTGGCAAATGGGCTATTGTTTACCTTTTATTTATAAAAAATCTATTATATCGAGGGTTGAGAGCCAGAAAGCCTCAACTCACAATCACCTGCTCCCACAAAATGAGCATAAAGTCACTAGG
The DNA here is from genome assembly GCF_039555335.1 of Amphiura filiformis. Lineage (NCBI taxonomy): Eukaryota > Metazoa > Echinodermata > Ophiuroidea > Amphilepidida > Amphiuridae > Amphiura > Amphiura filiformis. The sequence continues at coordinate 27,760,414 of NC_092643.1, forward strand.
GCACTATAGAAGATACAGTCCATTAATCATGAAAAAAGTCGATAGAAAACAAAAGACATTGTGGAGGAAATATTGATGTTTGAAGACCAATGCAAAGGAGCCAACTACGCTCATTTTGTGGGAACTGGTCATAGTCATAGTAAGTTACGGCTTTGTGGTTCTGAACCCTCGATATGTACTTTCATATAGGTTGTTCTGGTTGTTGGTCATAATGGGCGCCATGTGCGGACTTTTGCTTCAAGTATATCGTTGCACAGAAAAATGGATCATTCGTGAAACCAACACCAAATTATCTTATGTTAACGAAGATGAACTGGATTTTCCTTCTGTCACTATCTGTAATACAAATATGTTCAGGTAAGTCTTCAAGTCTTCCTTTTACTCTACAATTCTCGTTACATACAGCTACATGTGCTCGGCTTGACAGCTCGCACAAGCCTTGAACACGGGTCTCGTAAATTACATACCGCAAAACAAACCGTAAATAAACAAATTAAAAATTTCAAAATTAAAAACAAGGTTGGAAAAAGTAACAATTTGTTATGTGTAACTTCCAATGACTCGGTCGTTGGCCAACCCCATTTTAGCATTAAAATTGCAAAATTGCTTCCGCGCATTTTAGTCATTTGAGGATACTCAAGTAAGAATTCTTGAAAAAACGTGGATTACAGTGGTGGGGTGGGGATGTAACACTTCGATCCGAAGAGCCAGAGGCCAATCATATTTCATGCCGTGCCCAGGTGCCAAAAAATGTAAATCCGGTCCTGTCCGCAGTTGTCAATCCCTCATAGGATGGTAGATACTGATTACCAATATGACAGTTTGATGGGGAATGATGAATGTATGATGAATGAAGCTGTTCACCCTGGCGTCGATCTGTCACATATCTTTGACGAACAAAGTATTCGTTGGCGAAGTGATCAAGTAATCTGATTAACTACCATAGCAATAGGTTAACAATTTTTGATCATACCGCGCTGCACTAGTACGTTCACGCGGTATCTCTGCATTGTACCATATTATTATTATTAAAGACTAGTATCTTTGAAAAGAGCGGTATTGTATTCAATCTATGATTGCAGGCATACTCACGTGATGAGTGCAACCTGCTTGTAGTGCAGCGCGATATATTCAAAAATTGATTTCACCTATTGCTATATATTATGGTAGTTAATCCGATTATTACATCGCCAGCGAATGGTAAGAGGTTTTGTTGTTGTTGCTTGCTTGTTTTGGACTTATTTTGATCTTTTTTAACTTTAACATTAACATTAACATTAACACAATGTAGACTAGGAAAGCTGTCCGAGCTGTACGGTGGCTGGGTACCTGCTTACTGCCATGGCTTGAATGAAGTTCGCCACTTGTTTCCCCAGCTCGGAATCTCTAACGACGTCGAGAACGATGATGCAGCAATTATAGATGGTTACCCTGGAGACCAGAACCTTTATGAGTTTATTGTGAATAGCGCTCATCCTATTGAAAGTATGATTAAACTGTACGTATCAAGAATATTATTTTTTGTATCTACTATTGAATATAAAAACATGTACTGTACAGACTGTAACAATAAAAATTATACAATCGCAATTTCGCTTTTCGAAAAAAATAGAAGAGATCAGTGAAACAATGTTATAATTATAAAATGGAATCAGTAGCATCTTGGCTAACAGAAAGAACTTTACTTATTATCTTTACTAGTTCGGGCTCAAACGCTATGCTCAATTAACTAAAACGAGTTGGACCACTTTTGGAATTTTCACGCAATTCAAGCTTTACTTTCATGATTAGCAATTGCATTCGTGCTTTTCAAAAAAAAAAAAGGGGGATCATTGCGTAGAATAGAAAAACTTGAAGAAATTATTCAAAAAAAAAGAATATCAGTTAAATAAAATATCAGGTAGAATTCTTCATCTGATCACAATGTTCTCTCAAATATTTTCACATTCAAGGTGTCAATTTAATGGTCGAGACTGCAGCCCAGATAATTTTACCACCATTATCACCAACTATGGTGTCTGTTTTACTTTTAATTCTGCTGCAAATGACGAAAAGATTTCGGTGAAAACACCTGGTAAGGAATGTAGCGGTCTAGATATTAACCATTAGATTAGATTAGATTAGATTAGATTAGATTAGATTAGATTAGATTAGATTAGATTAGATTGGATTAGATTAGATTATATTTGACCAAAATACTTTATTCGCGTCCTCTATAACATGGTCATTGAATGCTGATCCAATGGTGGGTTCTGAAGAGGCAGGCTTTTCAACTTTGAAATCATTTTCAATAAATCCGTAGTTTTCGACTATTTTGTGGTCAATGTTATCAAATGCTTTAGACAGATCCAAGAATACCCCTATAGTGGTTTTATTCTTTGCTACCGAGTTACTAATGGTATCTAAGGCCACATAAGTAGCGAAATTGTTTAAACCGTTTGACATTGTATTTCATTAATATAATCAACACACCTGTTAACAATTTTCCAGTATTTTGAAAATCCGAGTAATAAGACACTAGTCTATAGTTTGAACACTGGACGATAGTTTTGTGTGATTTTGTTAAGGTCGACTTGCCAGATCCAGGTTACCAGTGCATGATTAATTATGCAAATATGTTAGCATTGATTGACCAAGATTCAGGTTGCCAGTGCATGATTAGTTGTGCGATTATGTTATAGTTGATCTACCAGGGGGTATCAAAAAGTTTTAGAAATCGCCCAGAAGTGAAAGAGCTATATCAATGAAATTTTGTCAGTGCAATCACTGGTCCTTATGTACACTATGGTGCAGAAATGGTCTCATAAGTATGTTTACTTTTTTTTACAGGAGCTAGATGTCACTACCTGCCTATGTAACCGCGTAACCAGCAAAATGGAGAAAATTGAGGCATGCGGCATGATTAAGTTCCATTTTAAGGGTTACAGTGCCCAGAAAATCTGTGATGAAATAAAAATTCCTTTTCCAAAAAGCGACAGTGACATATCGCAATCACCACCGAAAATAACTTTCATTTCATCATCAATTTTCTAGGCACTCCAACCCTTCAAAAGCAGGATCTTAATAATGCTGCTTGCCTCAATTTTCTCAATCTTGCAGTTTATGCGCAGTAACTGGGGCAGCAGGTTATTGGCATCTAGTGCCACCTGTAAAAAAAGTAAACATACTTATGAGACAATTTTTGGACCATAGTGTACATAAGGACCAGTGATTGCACTGACAAAATTTCATTGATATAGCTCTTTCACTTCTGGGCGATTTCTAAAACTTTTGATACCCCTCGAACAAGGTTCATGTAACCAGTGCATGATTCTTTTACTATAAACTAAACTGGCCTCAAAAAGAAACTTTTTATGGAGGATATGAGAAACTTTTTATGGACAGGATATGACCTTGTGATAAAATCTTTTTGAGCCCAGTTTATATACTGGGTGTGTGGGGGTGTAGGGGTGTATTAGTCTGGATGGGGATGGGTGTGCGTACGTGTTGCTCTAGTAGTGTAATATAACCATTATATACAAAATGTTTGCAATGATGTCGTGTGAAGTGGTCGAACTACATCACCAAAGTTGTCAAAAATAAAAGATAATAATGATCAAAAGGTGTACTACAAGGTAGTTATCAAATAATTGAAATCAAATCAAAGTCTTTGCTGATTGAAAAACAACAACAATGAAGTACTGTTATTTTTGCCTGTTCAGCTACAATTGACCGTACTAGGTATGCCATCTTTTTTGATCAAGTTATTCGGTTCAATATTCTTAGTATTAGACAGGCTTTGATTGGCCAAACTACGTCCTCGTTCAGGCTGAGAATTAGCTGTTAAACGCCAACGCCAACGGCACGGTACAAACACGAGACACGCATCTCGCATAGCAAGGCGATAATGACGACAACTTATAACGTACAGGAAAGGATTAATGATGGAATTCAGAAAGAGGCACACGTGACTTACAGTCTTGAGTGTATAGTGTGTGTTTCGTGCCAATAATGGAAAGTCTCGAATTGCTTCGATCATTCGGTCTAGTGAAATAATGCGATATGGAGTCTGACAAACGAAGAAGGGTATCGGACTGAGAAATACATTTGGTTGCGTTAGAGTCATCTGGTGACCCGATATATCGACTACTCAATGCATGTATAATTATTGCGTATAAAGCAGCCTTAACTGCGAACGATAAAATAAATATAAGGAGAGTGATCATCTCTGAAATTACCTCAGCTATTTTACTTTACAATGCCTGAATGTGACGGGTAGATGTTTATATTCGTCTTCAGGTGGCCATACTAAACACGACTTCTTCAGATGTAGTTTTCCAGGCACGATAAACCCGGTTAAGATAAGGGCAAGTAACCACGACAATATTACTAATTTCAAAGTGCGCCATTTTCCGATCATCAAACGGTGCCGAAGTGGAGCGCAGGTTATCAGTAACAGTATAAAGCCACTCCTCTGCCGTAGCGTTGTCAGTGAGGTATAAACTATTTTCTGATGTGCATATGATTGGCAAGTTTAGTGTAGAGTTTGAATCCGCCATGATGATTGAAATCTATAGCAATCGGATACAGCCTAGCTCTTTACACATATTCATGAGAAATTGAACAGCCTCTCACACTACTATGATTTTGGACTTTTTGGTCCCTGTTGCATTTTGTAGATAGTCGTTTTGGGCAGGTGAAACGTCTTAGTACGTACATCCAGTGAGTGGTCAAGAAATTGAGATGCAAGTTATCGGTACATGATTTAGATGAGTGATTATGTTATAGTTGATCGACAAGATTCATGTCACCAGCGCACGATTCTATTACTGTAAACTTAAACAGTAACGAAACACTATTATTTTTCCATGCTCAGCTACAATTTACCGCACTAAGTATGTCATCTTTTTTGATCAAGTTATTCAGTTCAATATTAGGCAGGCTTTGATTGGCCAAACTACGTCCTCGTTCCTGAGAATTAGCTGTTAAACGCCAACGGCACGGTAGAAACATGAGACACGCATCTCGCACAGCAAGGCGATAATGACGACAACTTATAACGTACAGGAACGGATTAATGATGGAATTCAGAAAGAGACACACGTGACTTACAGTCTTAAGTGTATAGTGTGTGTTTCGTGCCAATAATGGAAAGTCTCGAATTGCTTCGATCATTTGGTCTAGTGAAATAATGCGATATGGGGTCTGACAAACGAAGAAGACGACACCATTGATTATCAATGTCCGCGCTACCTGATTGCGTAGTGTATCTGACTTCGAAATACAATTGGTTGCGTTGGAGTCATCCGGTGACCCGATATATCGACGACTCAATGCATGTATAGTTCTTGTGTATAAAGCAGCATTAACTACGAACGATATAATAAATATAAGGTGAGTGATCATCTCTGAAATTACCTCAGCTATTTCACTTATAGGTTCACAATGCCTGAATGTAACGGGTAGATTTTTATATTCGTCTTCAGGTGGCCATACTAAACACGATTTCTTCAGATGTAGTTTTCCAGGCATGATAAATCCGGTTAAGATAAGGGCAAGTAACCACGCCAATATTACTAATTTCAAAGTGCGCCATTTTCCGATCATCATAAGGTGCCGAAGTGGAGCGCAGATTGCAAAGAAACGCTCAGTGGAAATAAGAGTTAACAATGTAACAGACGCTGCGTACCATATACGCGTTGAAAGCAAATACATAGCACAATCAAAGTCGGAATTTCGCGAGGCATGATCACCTGAAATCTGAATATCACCGACAAACATCACCGTATACCAGTAACAGGTAGCTACAAGAAACGCCAAATCGGCTAACGCAAGATTGCACAGATATACATTAAGACTGTTGCGCATTCGACGAAGTGTTACGATCGACAGAAGGAAAGCAGCATTACCAGTTATACCAATCGCTGATAAGATCGGGACAATAATAGTGGCAATGATTTTATCAGTAACAGTATAAAGCCACTCCTCTGCCGTGGCGTTGTCAGTGAGGTATAAAATATTTTCTGATGTGCATATGATTGGCAAGTTTAGTGTAGAGTTTGAATCCGCCATGATGATTGAAATCTATAGCAATCGGATACAGCCTAGCTCTTTACACATATTCATGAGAAATTGAACAGCCTCTCACACTACTATGATTTTGGACTTTTTGGTCCCTGTTGCATTTTGTAGATAATCGTTTTGGGCAGGTGAAACGTCTTAGTACGTACATCCAGTGAGTGGTCAAGAAATTCAGATGCAAGTTATCGGTACATGATTAGATGAGTGATTATGTTATAGTTGATCGACAAGATTCATGTCACCAGCGCACGATTCTATTACTGTAAACTTAAACAGTAACGAAACACTATTACTTTTGCATGCTCAGCTACAATTTACCGCACTAAGTATGTCATCTTTTTTGATCAAGTTATTCGGTTCAATATTAGGCAGGCTTTGATTGCCCAAACTACGTCCTCGTTCCTGAGAATTAGCTGTTAAACGCCAACGGCACGGTAGAAACATGAGACACGCATCTCGCATAGCAAGGCGATAATGACGACAACTTATAACGTATAGGAAAGGATTAATGATGGAATTCAGAAAGAGACACACGTGACTTACAGTCTTAAGTGTATAGTGTGTGTTTCGGGCCAATAATGGAAATTCTCGAATTGCTTCGATCATTCGGTCTAGTGAAATAATGCGATATGGTGTCTGACAAACGAAGAAGACGACACCATTGATTATCAATGTCCGCGCTACCTGATTGCGTAGTGTATCTGACTTCGAAATACAATTGGTTGCGTTGGAGTCATCCGGTGACCCGATATATCGACGACTCAATGCATGTATAATTCTTGCGTATAAAGCAGCGTTAACTGCGAACGATAAAATATATATAAGGAGAGTGATCATCTCTGAAATTACCTCAGCTATTTTACTTATAGGTTCACAATGCCTGAATGTAACGGGTAGATTTTTATATTCGTCTTCAGGTGGCCATACTAAACACGATTTCTTCAGATGTAGTTTTCCAGGCATGATAAATCCGGTTAAGATAAGGGCAAGTAACCACGCCAATATTACTAATTTCAAAGTGCGCCATTTTCCGATCATCAAACGGTGTCGAAGTGGAGCGCAGATTGCAAAGAAACGCTCAGTGGAAATAAGAGTTAACAATGTAACAGACGCTGCGTACCATATACGCGTTGAAAGCAAATACATAGCACAATCAAAGTCGGAATTTCGCGAGGCATGATCACCTGAAATCTGAATATCACCGACAAACATCACCGTATACCAGTAACAGGTAGCTACAAGAAACGCCAAATCGGCTAACGCAAGATTGCACAGATACACATTAAGACTATTGCGCATTCGACGAAGTGTTACGATTGACAGAAGGAAAGTGGCATTCCCAGTTATACCAATCGCTGGTAAGATAGGGACAATAATAGTGGCAATGATTTTATCAGTAACAGTATAAAGCCACCCCTCTGCCGTGGCGTTGTCAGTGAGGTATAAAGTATTTTCTGATGTGCATATGATTGGCAAGTTTAGTGTAGCGTTTGAATCCGCCATGATGAGTGACATCTATAGCACCCGAATGCAGGTTAGCTCTTTATTTTAAAAGTAGCTTTCACACTTCTATGGTTTCGCGTCTTGATGCATTTTGTAGATACCATTTTGTCCAGGTGAAACGTTTACGTACATCCGGTGAGCCGTCAAGAGATTCAGATCATGAAGTTGGTTTTTGTCACTTTTCAGATGCAGATTGCAGTCATATCGAATTTCTATCATATACGAATCCCAGCATGAATCATTTCTAGTACATTCGCAGTCGAGTCTGAAGCTTGTTGCAAACATTTATGTAATTACTAAAATAACAAAAATATTTGGTGGCGAAGTTGCGCATGTTTAATCAGTTTGGTGATCAGTTTTGGTCCACCCGATTCGGGAAGCCGATTTCTGACTTCATCGGTTAATCTTAAGTTGCTAAGAGTTTATATTGGGCTCCAACCTGCGTCCCAGACTTATAAAGAATTTTCAACCGCTATTCTTCCACCGCTATACGCGATATTTGAAACAGCGTTTGAAGTCAGCAGCTGTGAACTTAACAACAGTCCGAAAATCATCACACACTCAATGTAGCACATTTCCATTGTATTGCATGTGTCAATTTGCGTTACCGCTTCTTGTAATTGATTTCTACGAGTTATACTGTCTCTAGCAATAGAATAAGACATGTCTGTCAAAGGCAAATCAAACCTTCTACATATGGTCTATTTGAAATTACTCGGCAGGACTGATAGAATTGAATTGTCTGACGTCAGTATTACAAATCATGTAGAACTCATCAAATCGACTCATGCTATATAACAGATAACAAAGACCATTTTTATTTCTTTACTGGTTGTTACATGTGTATTTTTTCACTTTTTTTGTAAATCCGTCTATCACCATCACCGATCGCAATCTAATAAAACCAGAATTCTAGGCGCGAAAATTAGATCAAATACTTAGAGATTGAAAAGTAAGTTGAAAAGTAATCATTGAATTGGTAAGATGCGTGTCGAATTAATTTCCACTGTCCTGTGTAGACGATGAGATATAAAAAGAGTAGTTATTTTGAGAAGATTAGTTTTTTGCGATTAATTCAATAAAGCGTGTTTGTGATTGTGGGTGTGTGTTGGCTTATACATTGATCGAGGACTTGCGCATGAAAAGTTGACAACGCACCGACACATTCGGTCATTTCAAATATTGTGTTTTAGTTTTAGTTTTGGTTTTGGTTTTGGTCACGTGGTTTCCTATTATCCTGCCTAAGCTCTTGAGTGACGTCATTATTGATATCTTTGTATGTACCCTTTGTTAGAAACTTAAAATTTGTAGCAAACCGTTTCGGTTTTCAATTCAATTTGTTATATAATCGGAAGTCAGGTTTGAAATTACCTTGATCAAATTATACAAAAGAAGTTTTTAAATGTCGCAGTGCGATATTTACTAGCAGAGAAGTCGCACAAGTCAAGCTACATTTGAAAGCGTGATTTAATTAGGTCGTTTAAAAAATCGCAATCACGATTTGCCTTTGGATACAATCTCATTACTTATAGCTGGCATCTTACTTCATATCTTCACCTCATTTGTTTTCTTATTTTATGCTAGGTCAGAGACAAGGATTGAGTCTTATTCTCAATGCTGAAGAAGCTGACGTCGTAGCCGCTCCACGAGAATCCGTTGGTTTCAAAATGCTTGTACATCCACGAGGAGAAGTCCCTAATCTTTTGGACTATGGCATTGAACTTCAAACAGGGACCCATACACCTGTGCGTTTAGATGTCACAATGATGTCTACCTTGCCATCTCCGTATGGTGAATGCGGAACTCAGACGCTTAAATACTTTGGTGGGCAGTACACAGAGTCAAAATGCTATCTGGAATGCGAAACTGGTTATATAGTTTCTAGATGTGGATGTCGTAGCTTTTACATGCCAGGTATGGTAACTTATTATAGTAAAACTCAGAGACTTGTTTTCCTCTTCAGTTTAAATTGTTTAAGTATATCGTTTTAATCAAAGCAGAGAAAGTACATGGACAAATCTCCTCATCTCAAACATCTAGCATAATAGTCTATCAATTTACAATTACCATCATTTTTCCTAGGTGGTGCAAACTATTGTTCTCCAGAGCAATTGCAGTGCTTCTATGAAGAGAGAGGTGAGTAAAACTATTAATATCCGATAGATTTATGAGGAAACCTATACCAGCTTATTCGGCAAACTGTTCTGTTTCCATCCATTATGTTCCACTATCTTTTTGATAGAACTGACGTTTATTCATTAGAGCTCAACTTGTCGAAGTAGATCCATCGCATATCCCTCTTTGGAGGGAATCTGCATATATCACAATAGATAGGTATATTCTTCTTTTCTTTTTCTTCTCCTATTTCTCCCGCTAAAGTCATCTTTGCAGAACAGAGAAGCGTAATTTGCTCCTGCCCGGATATGTGTTCGGAAATACTCTACAAGCCAACCATGTCCCAAATGGTATTTCCATCTGCAGGAGTGGCAACAACTTTATCAATGAGAGACGATTATGACTTAATAGCAGCTGGATTCGGTGAAGCTGTACGGTAAGGAGATGGTAACTGTTTTGATAGGTTAAGAAGTAATATATTTTTCTTTGATTGGATCATCTGGGTAGGTCTCATGTCTCAACTTCTTTACAACTGGCCACATTCTTTAGTCTGTTTTAGTTCAAGTGGGTTCATAGCTAGACATTACGCTGGAACTGCTGTAACTGGATGCGATGTCTTAGTTTAAACGTGGCAACGGCATACAGCCAGGGACAGCAAACACGGTAAATGACCCGGATGTAGAGTCAAGTAAATCAGATAACATTGTACAGGTCAACTTTCAAGAAAATTTGCATCGTTTGGCCAGAAAATAGTTGAAAGAATTCTGTGTTTTTCAAGCATACTTGTCGTTTCTGCCAGATGTCCAAAATAATATTCCATTTGTATTCTGTCGGTAATTCTATTTCAGGGATATTGCACAGATAGACTTTGAATACATTTATTATGATATGTGTGAGAAGGTGTACCATTCTCTTATGGAGACCTTCGTGAATGAAAATGGCACTGCGTTCTATGATGTATATCCCAACACTACTGAAGTTCTAGCTGATTACGTCATGAGTTACATCTTCGGTAACATGCAGTTCGATCTATTCGTTACCTTCACCGAAGTTGTGTTTTACGACACCATGGAAAGTATGTATGGTGGTTTGGATAATACTACTGCAACTTCTAATTATTGGAATGAGTATACAAAACTCGCCATCAAATACCTGTATTCAGGCTTGTATAGACAACCATTGGTGGACGCATTTGAATATAGTGGAGAACATCCATATTTCAACGACACGGATGGTTTTGAAGATTTCATTGGTAGGACATATGATGAGTTTTCTATCGAAGACGGATTCCATGAGGCGTTTCATAATATCTACATTAGCACCCAGAATATGGTTTGGGAAAGAGGTTTGGATATTGCCTCTAATAATGATGTCATTGAACTAGCAACGGAATATATGAGGTATATAGTATGTTGATGTTGTAAATAATCCTCAGTTTCGTAATCCAACCAAGTTATAATTCATTTGTCACTTAATTACTTTAATTCTACGTCAGATTTGCAATACAATTATACATAAGGCCTATAAATTTATTTATAAACTATTGTTAATTAACTTTAACATTTATATTCATTAATTTGATAGGAAAAACTTCCTACATGTTGATATCTTTTATGGCGACTTAAAAGTGGAGAAAATACAGGAACAGCCGTCATATGAAGTTTTCCAGTTTATCTGTAAGTTACTTGTCACAGTGTTTGCATGACTCGATAGCTCGATACTATACAAATATTTAATGTTCATGCGGGATCTGGTGGAATCTATTGGTCCTCGAGGTGGAGACCGTGGGCCTACTATTTTCCCGAGACCGTCAGGTCTTTATATCCTTCATTAATATATTAATATTGTTCATTGATTGGTTAATATATTAGAAACGTATCGCCTTTATCATAGACATTGGCCAAGGCATACATGTAGGCTAGGCCTAGTCAAGGCTAGGCTGGCCTTGCATTGTTTGGATCGAATGCACATGAACGAAGCACGCACACACTTGGGTCACTAAAGCTTGCCGTGAAAATGTTGTAACCTCTGCAATACCGCCGTGAAACGAGTAACCCTGTTCGCTGTTATTTCAATATTAAGATACTGATCCTGATATAACTCCGATTATGCCGTGAAACCGCCGTGTTTTAGCTGCATTCCAGTGTTGCTTGTGTTCTTCGAAAAACAATATGAATTGCTACACATTAATACCTCGAACCGGTTCTAAAATCCCGCGTTGGCCTACGTGGCGAGTTGCATCGACCACTAGGAACTGCGACGCGTCAATGAGGTATACGCTCTCAGAGGGAAATACCGGTAGTAGTACTATTTCCCGGGAAATAGTACTTCCAATAGGACCCATTCCTCATTAATCGGCCTTTTGACTGCTTTGCAAAACAGTAATATCCTACATTTAAATATTCTCGTTTATGGATTGGTTAAAAGAGTATCATGTGATCAAAATAGATTTAATTATTTTGCAACTATTTTACTACTATTTAACTATTTCACTACTATTTCCCTATGACCTCGATGCTGCGTCGCAGTTCCTAGTGGTCGGTGCAACTCGCCACGTACGCGGGATTTCAGTACCGGTTTTCGGGGTATTAATATGTAGCAAGTCATGTTGTCTTGCAAAGCACACAGACACCACAGAACTGCAGCTAAAATACGGCGGTTTCTTGGCATAATCTGATTGAGTATCAGGATCAGTGTCTTAATATTGACGGTGAAATAACAGAGAACATGGTTTCTCGTTTCGCAGCGATATTGCATGGAGGTTACAACATTTTCACGGTAAACTATAGCCCTTCAACTTTGTGCGTGCTGCGTGCATGTGCATTTATTAAAAACAAAGCAAGGACAGCCTAGCCCTGACTAGGCCTAGCCTAAATGAATGCCTAGGCCTATATGTCTATGATAAAAAGCCTTGCGCTTCTAATATTTTTACCAATCAATGAACAAAGAATATATTAATGAAGAAATAAAACAAATATTTACTGCTCCAAATTCGGTATCTGGTGGAATCTATTGGTCCCCTCGGTGAACTGGGGACCGTGCGCCTACTAATTTCCCTCGACCGCATGAACAGTAAATATTTGTATACTATTTTGGTCACATGATACTCGTTTAACCAATTAATGAACGAGAATATATCGAGGGCTTAGAGCAAGAACTAGCTATGTCCACAATTACATTACTTATTTTCGCAACAAATGGACGGTTTATTGTGCCCTCTATAATTATAATGTAAGTGACTTTGGGGGTATGTACGTACGTGGTCACTTGCGTCTAACTAACCATACTAACTGTTTAAGTGACCATGCATATACCCCAAAGTCACTTGCATTCATTATGGAGGGCAGAATTAACCATCCATTTGTTGCCGAAATGAGTAACATGTAATTGTGGACATAGCTAGTTCTTGTTCTAAGCCCTCGATATTATACATGCATCTTTTATTTATTTATTTATTTATTTATTTATTTATTTATTTATTTATTTATTTATTTATTTATTTATTTATTTATTTATTTATTTATTTATTTATTTATTTATCTATTTATTTATTTATTTCCACAGGTGATTTAGGTGGTGCCCTGGGCTTATTCTTTGGAGCTAGTATTCTTTCATTCGTCGAGACAGCGGACTTTTGGTTTACTCGACGAGGTGGATGTGGAGGGGGAGTCTCTAAACCGAGAAACATAAACAAAACGCGAGTTGACGTACACCCAAATATGGCAACCGTGTCATCATAATGTGTAATAGAAACATGAAGCATGACCGCCACTTGAACAGCTATATGGCACAAAACAAAACGTCTCGAGTTTTAAAAACCCTGCATATAGTAGCTTATAGCTAAAAACTAAAAATAGAAAATCTAAAAAAACTAAAAATCTGTTAAACTTGTACTAGTACCCTATTTTTACAATATTCACTGACACAAGTCGTGTGACGTTGTAAGGTTTCTTATTTAGCCAGTATTTTAAATATTTGCACGTACAAAATGAACGTACAGACGACACAGAATAATGCACGAAGTATGTCTGTTTTACATTATATTAAATAGAATCAAGGATAGGATATCCATTTTGTTTGTAATGTAGTACTATTTCTTTTCTTTTTCTATAATGTTACTCAACAAATAAAAGTTGCCGGAGCAATATCACGCTGAGAATTAAAAAATTCATCGCGAAACGTTTTTGGGGCCCCCTCCTTTTGACATGAAAATTATGTGTCAACCCCATAGAAAAGCATATAAACTCAAATTTCCCAGGAAAATTTGTGGTCATTTTTTCAGCCCCCCCAATTAATATATCATAACTCAACAAGATTGTCTTTATTAGATCATTGCTAGAAATGCAGTGAGTGGCATATTGGGCGTTGGCTTACGTCTCGTTCTTCCACAAAAATACTGGTAATGTATTGGCCTCAGAATTGAATACACATTATTAGCTATATACCTCTCCTCATAGTTTGCCATTATTTTTTACTCTCAGTCACGACGGTCGGCATTCACAATATGCTATATTTATTTTTGCAGCTTGTTACAAGTTCGTCAGTTCTTTCTTTCTTTAAAATTGCATTTCCATCGCGCCCGACAAGTCGTACATAATCATTGCAAAATCGTTTATCAGTGGGTGCAATGTTTTCAATCCATATTCCATGCGTGACTCCCATACTGTCAACACACATTTTATGCATTGCTGATGTCTTTTTCCGAAGCTCGTTAACGTCCCGCCAAAACCTGTTTTGATCGGCTGCTGCGATTCTTTCCCATAATGTTCTATTGTAATAATCATAAAGCTTCATATCAGCGAAGTTGTAACTTTCAATTTTACTTCTTAGAGATTCAGATATTTCTCCATGCCGGCTAGAGTTTATCCTAACATGTTGCGGTACGTAGACAATATCATCTATATCCCAACATAAGAGATTCTTTAGAAGAACCAGCGATTCCAGATAATATTCCAGAATGATAAAAAGATGGATCTCCGAATCCAACCTATTAAATATACGTGCAAAGTCATTGGTATTTATTTCACTACTGTTTATGCCAAGATAGCGTAATTGAAAGTTTTTATGAAAACCATTGATGTCAGATTCAAAATGATCTTGCTTAAAAAACGCTTCTATCGGATCTTTGACAGTTGCAGGAATGGACAAATGATCTGCAACGTTAAATTGGTAAAACAGTGATTCAAAATGGGAGACGGGTTGTCGTAAAGTGGTGATGTAAACGGCATTTGGTATGATTTTGTCCAATTCCTCTTTCTGGTAGATCACGTGATTAGTCAACATATCAAACCTGCCATAGCAACCAATCATTGAATCAAACTTGTATATATTTGTGGACACAGGTGGATGAATTTTCGATTTTGGTAAGACAAATGTCAGATTGTGTGCAAATCCATATCGGTCTAGAATTGACGTGGTTGTTCCACTCCCTGTTTTAGGAATTTTGATGTAAACAATCCTTTGTACGGGTTTGCAATGTTTTGTTAGATCTCGTGTGACAGCTTTATTTGGATAGATCGATGAAGAACTGTGGAAGAAATAATACATTTATGCACAAGTTAGGACAGCACTCAAATATCAATTATAAATTAGGCAGTTTGGCGAACTTGTAAGTCTACATTATACAATGTTATATCGGGAAACGAATTTTGAGATGCGAAGAATAGCACCCCAATAAAACATCAAATTTTGTTTTTGTTTACGTAATAAGGATGTCAAATTAAGTTATTTAGTTTCAAAAGTACTGGACGATCACTGCGGACTAATTCACCACCAACTATACACCTAGTTCGGGTCGTTGTTTAACATAACAGATCCTATAACATACTTATGCAGATACTATGATTTTTGTCTGCAATAGTAAATCGGCATGTATTGTTTATTCAGTGTTGCAGATCCTATGATTTTTGTCTGCTATTGGGCCACTAATACCATTACACAGGAGTAACTAATTCCATTACACATCAATCAAGTTAGATCAATCGATAAGGCGTTCGACTATGGTGCGAGAGGTTGCGGGTTCGAACCCTGGCGGTGGCTTAGTATGCTCTCGTGGAAAATTGAGTTTTTGAAATTCCCCTGGACAAGGAACGTACTGCATATTGTCTAGTTGTAACCCGTACGGGGAGCTGATCCTGGTTGCGAAGGTCAATTTGTGGTATGTCTAGGGTATGCGCTCTTGAAGCTGCAAAGTCCTTGAGTTGTTGTTAAATGGTTTATGGAATGATGTGGGCCGTAGTTGGTTAACAAATGGTTAAGAAGAACCTTTTCTACTTCATTGTACCGATATCGCATAATTTTGGGACACGGTATACCGACAAATCGTTAATGCAGGCCCGACCCTCTTTTGCTGAGAGCGATTAATTTCTGTACTTACGATATTGTGAAAACCGCCTGACTACGCAAGGGTGTCGTCAAACTATCAATGTGAACATGGTGAAGTTCATCATTCCACGTGGAAACTGAAATTTAATGTTCGAAAAACAAGTTATGTAATAATCAGATTAACTACCATATAGCAATAGGTGAAAACATTTTTTGAATAAACCGCTCTGCACCGGTACGTTCACATGGTACCTCTGCATTGAACCATATCATGCTGATCACTCGCACCTGTAAGATCAGTATATTTGAAACGAACGGTATTGTATTCAATCTACGATTGCAGACATACACATACAAATACATACAAATGAGATTTATAAGGCGCCTATTCAATAAGATCTAGGCGCATAACAAAAAGAGCGAACCTCAAACAAGCAAGATGAAACAAAAATGAGCAATGCAAAGAACAATTAATAAGGATACAAATATGATTTTAACAATGTGTTGAAAGTGTTGGTGGTTGGTGCTTCCCGGATGGATATGGGCAGTGTGTTCCAGGTGCGTGGACCAGCGACATAGAAGGCCTGATCACCAATTGTTTTGGATGTCTTTGGGATGTGCAGTCGAGTTGTGTCCATTGCAGATCTTAGTATGCGAGTATTGGTAACAGTGGATGAGTGGAGACATATATCATTGTACAAATAAACAGGAGCCTCATGATGGATACTTTGGTAAATGAGAACCAAGAGTTTGAAATTGATCCTCTGTCTGACCGGAAGCCAATGCAGGGTGTGGAGGTAAGGTGTTATGTGTTCACGACGTCTAAGTCCATAAATTATACGAGCGGCTGTATTCTGAATGCGTTGGAGTTTGTGCAGATGAGTTTCTTTAATACCAGTTAACAATGAGTTACCGTAGTCCATGCGAGATGTGACAAGAGATCTAATGATATGGTGGCAGGTTTCAGAGTCCAGGTATCTGCGGATGCGAGCAATATTGTGAATCTGATAATTGAGTCTGCGACAGAGTTCAGCAACTTGTTTGTCCATAGACATAGTCTGATCAAAATATATCCCAAGATTGCGAACATTAGCAACTGGTTCAACTGTATATACATACATAACGACATACATAGGTGATGAGTGCGTAGCGCGGCGATATATTCAAAATTGTTTTCACCTATTGCTATGGTAGTTAATCCGATTTATTTAGTTTTTTTCACCAGCGAAAATTTGCATAATGCCATCGCTCAATTGATCAACCGGGTTTGTTTTTGAAGTTGACGAAAATGCCCGGATTTTAAATTGGAGTACATTATCATGACGTTATTTTAAAAATGATACTTTCTTCGTGGTGGAAAATAGTCAATGGCAGCACGCAGCACGTCTAACGAACCAAGTGATGGTTAAAACAGTATATTTCGACGCCTTGCGGACGAAAGGCGGGACTGTTTGTGTAAAGGATGTGAATCGCAACCTCTTTTGTTGTACGGAGAGCCAGCACGTATGCAGCTCTCTTATGCATAGTCATACATTACGGTGGCTTTATTCGTTAGCGAAGTGTTACGTGTAATCCAATTATCACTATTTTTAACTGGATCACGTTTTTGAGTTCTGCACCACGATCGAAATGATCGCAACATAAAGTCTATGGCATGTACTACCAGGAGGGTGAAAGTGCATAGGAACAATGCCGGGAACTACGTCACGCTATTGTACCGACTAAGGCTACATCATTTTTAACGCATGCGTGTTCGTCAATACAGCTTTAGTCTCCTCCACCTTCGCAACACGGTACGTGGAGTGACCGGAATCACACTGACGGCGGAGGAGAATACTAGCTGGTCAGACAATTTTTAAATTCTATCAAGCATATAATACCCTGAACAATCACCGTCATTTGATCGATTTACTACAGAATATATTGTATACACAAAATATAATTTTATAATTGTAAACCTGTTAACTTATATATTTGTGTACTAAAGTATAAGGACACGTGAATAAAATCATGTAGAAGACAAAATGGCCGCTAATCCGCCTTTTGTCTAGACTTAGGCTACATCTTCCGGTTTGTTACGTAATACTAGGATGCCCATCCCTTTGTATCGATCCCTGGTACTACCGATTCCAAAAGATGCGTGATCTAGTTACCAGGGAGTTATGTAACCACTTCACTGGCGAATTATTACGGAGATTGCGATTTCCAAACGTAGACATCGGACGTACGTTGATCTATTCAAAACCACTCTCCTGTATCGAAGCGAGGTCACGTATTTAGCTATTTTTGAAGATATTCCACGTGCGAAATCGACGTAGATACATCGTTGAAAATGCACAAAATTTGTCCATTTCACAATATGTTATAGACAGTCAAAGATAATGAACATACGAAGGAAAGTCTAATTATTATTATGATCCTTTTTGTTTGTAACAAATCATTATAATAAAGGTACAGCGATGTGTTAAAAATGGACTAAATTTAAACGCAATATTCATACGCAGAGATTGTCTATTGAAATGTGTGTGATACTTTGCGTATACAAAATGACCTTGCGATTTGACATTTTGGACTCAACATAGCATTAAAACGTACGTTCCACCATGGTTCCACGTGGAAATAGGCTGATTTTACCTCGAGTCTAGGTAAAGGAAACGTAGAGAACGAGTGTTTCTCTACGAATGTTATAGTCAAAATATCATGTGTTTTTGTACAGTTGAGGGGTGGTGCAATAACTTTGGGTATCCCCGAGGTGGTGAAGTATTATAGGGGGGAGATTAAGTTGGGTGGGGAGGGCAAGGACATTTTGGCTCAGATATTTTAGGAACATTAGGAACACGTTCAGATATGCACAATTCCTGATCGGTTACTTATTTATTTATTTATTTATTTATTTATTTATTTATTTATTTATTTATTTATTTATTTATTTACATATTATTATTATTATTATTATTATTATTATTATTATTATTATTATTATTATTATTATTATTATTATTATTATTATTATTATATCGCCCTGCACTACAACGTTCACGTGGTACCTATGCATTGAACCATACATGTCAAAGAAAGGATGTTCACTCGCACCTATAAGATTAGTATTTTTGAAAAGAGCTGTATTGTATTCAATCTATGTTTGCAGACATACACAGGTGATTAGTGCAATCTGCTTGTGTTGGCATGGTTGGGCGATCTATTCAAACATTGTATTCATCTATTGCCATTATTACATCACTTCTTAACTTATAGAGGCCCTGCATTCTTTTTATCGATTGGCTCCAAACAAAGGATTTGAACCGGTGTCCTTCACCGTAGTTATGGCGGAGTGCAGTTCAACAAAAGCATGATTGCAATCTACCACGACATTTCGGCTCACACACATAAGAAATGCACTACGATAAAATAGGTTGATGAAAACAGTGCAACAGAGCATTAATGCCCAAAATTGAAAAGCTGTATAATTTATAAACAATATACACTACACATAAAAAATACTACTACAAGGGATTTTCAACATATAAGAATCCAAACAATCAAGTACCAACATGCACAGTTTTGTCCTTATATCACTTTTGGGTTTATAACAAAATGTTTTCAAGCCTCTATCGTGATTGGCAGCTGCATAAGACATCTCTTTGATAGCTGATAATGCCCATATATTCACCAAGTGGCTATTAACTGATGAGCACTGTCATTATGCTAATATGAAATCATTGAGGGACTTGTCTGTCGATATGTTCAAACAAACCGCTACACTGTTCAATGGCTTTCTTGTACTATATGAAATATGGCGGGCCATTTGAAATGCACGTGCCCTGAGCAAACTACGATACGTACGCAGACTGCAGGGCAAAGAAAAATGGAAATTGTCATAATTCGCGCGCATACTGCCGGGCAATGACGTCACATGTCAAGTGGTCTATAGGGGGCGCAGCACTAATTCAGCGTCCCATAGGATAACGTGTGAATTCGGCCTATTTCAAGCGCCATTCCTGGCGTCCCTGCAATACTTGGCAAAATAAATTTGGTATCAAATTAAAGCTCTGTTTCTCTAGATTCCAAAACTTTTGTCGACATATATCGATGACCATTGACTTTTTTCGCTATTTTGCGGTGCAAAAAAAATTAGCTAAAAATATACTAAACTCACCACTCACATTTCAAAATGGGGTTTGCTCTTAATCCGCCACAGAGAATTGCTTTTGAGATCAATTGTCCAGTTTTTTTCTGCATGTTATCATTAAAGACACTTGTCGAATTCATATGAGCCAATATTGAGTGATTTAAAGTGAACATGTCGGTAGATATGGTCGCTACAATCTCATATTCACTATGGACTATATTAGCCGAATTTCGTTGTTACATAAAATGCGGAGTGATTTAGTGTTGCGCCCTGGTGTTAAAAGGTTTTAAAATCCACATTTATTACTCATTATGTAAACTAGAGAAAATTTGAAGCTCAACACTGAAGATTTCATGTCTCTGCGACATTCCGTTCAAAAGAAATGATGTTTTAAAGATCAGTGCCGAAATGCCGAAAATCGAATATTTTGACTTTTCCTCCAATATGCGAAAGTTTGTACAAAACCCACAAAACTAGTGACAGACGACAATTTGAGCACGTCTTTGAACCAAGTTTAATTTCTTTTCTAGATTATCAGTGTTGCCATTTTCTTTTGCAAATCATTTATTACTGAGTTTGAAGTATAAATACCCCCCCCCAGTTCCAGTGGTAACAATTACGATCTTTTTGCGTAGGCCTACTGAATATTCAGCAAAACGGCTTCATGCAGATTAACAATGTCTATTAACTTTAAAATCCATTTTGAGCCTTTTTGAGGATTTTTGGACGCATATCTAGACTTTGTAGGCGCCTACTCGGCCAATAAAGTGTTTTTTTCCAATAATTTTTCATGAGAATGACTTTTTGTAATCTTTGTTTATCATCATGATTGAAATAGAACACATTTTGTGAAGCGCATCTCTTATTTTGCGCGAAGAATGTAAAAGGAACGCGTTCATAACGACGGCCGTTACAAGGGGGCGCAGCACTAATTCAGCGTCCCATAGGATAACGTGTGAATTCGGCCTACTTCAAGCGCCATTCCTGGCGTCCCTGCAATACTTGGCAAAATAAATTTGGTATCAAATTAAAGCTCTGTTTCTCTAGATTCCAAAACTTTTGTCGACATATATCGATGACCATTGACTTTTTTTTCGCTATTTTGCGGTGCAAAAAAATTAGCTAAAATATACTAAACTCACCACTCACATTTCAAAATGGGGTTTTCTCTTAATCCGCCACAGAGAATTGCTTTTGAGATCAATTGTCCAGTTTTTTTCTGCATGTTATCATTAAAGACACTTGTCGAATTCATATGAGCCAATATTGAGTGATTTAAAGTGAACATGTCGGTAGATATGGTCGCTACAATCTCATATTCACTATGGACTATATTAGCCGAATTTCGTTGTTACATAAAATGCGGAGTGATTTAGTGTTGCGCCCTCTTATAAGGTGTTAAAAGGTTTAAAATCCACATTTATTACTCATTATGTAAACTAGAGAAAATTTGAAGCTCAACACTGAAGATTTCATGTCTCTGCGACATTCCGTTCAAAAGAAATGATGTTTTAAAGATCAGTGCCGAAATGCCGAAAATCGAATATTTTGACTTTTCCTCCAATATGCGAAAGTTTGTACAAAACCCACAAAACTAGTGACAGACGACAATTTGAGCACGTCTTTGAACCAAGTTTAATTTCTTTTCTAGATTATCAGTGTTGCCATTTTCTTTTTTGCAAATCATTTATTACTTAGTCTCAATTATAAATCCACCCCCCCGTTCCAGTGGTAACAATTACGATCTTTTTGCGTAGGCCTACTGAATATTCAGCAAAACGGCTTCATGCAGATTAACAATGTCTATTAACTTTAAAATCCATTTTTGAGCCTTTTTGAGGATTTTTGGACGCATATCTAGACTTTGTAGGCGCCTACTCGGCCAATAAAGTGTTTTTTTTTCCAATAATTTTTCATGAGAATGATTTTTGTAATCTTTGTTTATCATCATGATTGAAATAGAACACATTTTGTGCGAATTTTGAAGAATGTAAAAGGAACGCGTTCATAACGACGGCCGTTACAAGGGGGCGCAGCACTAATTCAGCGTCCCATAGGATAACGTGTGAATTCGGCCTACTTCAAGCGCCATTCCTGGCGTCCCTGCAATACTTGGCAAAATAAATTTGGTATCAAATTAAAGCTCTGTTTCTCTAGATTCCAAAACTTTTGTCGACATATATCGATGACCATTGACTTTTTTCGCTATTTTGCGGTGCAAAAAAATTAGCTAAAATATACTAAACTCACCACTCACATTTCAAAATGGGGTTTTCTCTTAATCCGCCACAGAGAATTGCTTTTGAGATCAATTGTCCAGTTTTTTTCTGCATGTTATCATTAAAGACACTTGTCGAATTCATATGAGCCAATATTGAGTGATTTAAAGTGAACATGTCGGTAGATATGGTCGCTACAATCTCATATTCACTATGGACTATATTAGCCGAATTTCGTTGTTACATAAAATGCGGAGTGATTTAGTGTTGCGCCCTCTTATAAGGTGTTAAAAGGTTTAAAATCCACATTTATTACTCATTATGTAAACTAGAGAAAATTTGAAGCTCAACACTGAAGATTTCATGTCTCTGCGACATTCCGTTCAAAAGAAATGATGTTTTAAAGATCAGTGCCGAAATGCCGAAAATCGAATATTTTGACTTTTCCTCCAATATGCGAAAGTTTGTACAAAACCCACAAAACTAGTGACAGACGACAATTTGAGCACGTCTTTGAACCAAGTTTAATTTCTTTTCTAGATTATCAGTGTTGCCATTTTCTTTTGCAAATCATTTATTACTGAGTTTGAAGTATAAATACCCCCCCCCCCGTTCCAGTGGTAACAATTACGATCTTTTTGCGTAGGCCTACTGAATATTCAGCAAAACGGCTTCATGCAGATTAACAATGTCTATTAACTTTAAAATCCATTTTTGAGCCTTTTTGAGGATTTTTGGACGCATATCTAGACTTTGTAGGCGCCTACTCGGCCAATAAAGTGTTTTTTTCCAATAATTTTTCATGAGAATGATTTTTGTAATCTTTGTTTATCATCATGATTGAAATAGAACACATTTTGTGAAGCGCATCTCTTATTTTGCGCGAAGAATGTAAAAGGAACGCGTTCATAACGACGGCCGTTACAAGGGGGCGCAGCACTAATTCAGCGTCCCATAGGATAACGTGTGAATTCGGCCTACTTCAAGCGCCATTCCTGGCGTCCCTGCAATACTTGGCAAAATAAATTTGGTATCAAATTAAAGCTCTGTTTCTCTAGATTCCAAAACTTTTGTCGACATATATCGATGACCATTGACTTTTTTTCGCTATTTTGCGGTGCAAAAAAAATTAGCTAAAAATATACTAAACTCACCACTCACATTTCAAAATGGGGTTTTCTCTTAATCCGCCACAGAGAATTGCTTTTGAGATCAATTGTCCAGTTTTTTTCTGCATGTTATCATTAAAGACACTTGTCGAATTCATATGCGCCAATATTGAGTGATTTAAAGTGAACATGTCGGTAGATATGGTCGCTACAATCTCATATTCACTATGGACTATATTAGCCGAATTTCGTTGTTACATAAAATGCGGAGTGATTTAGTGTTGCGCCCTCTATACCCGATCAATGTTGGAGTTGCCTATAGCCTATATGTTTAAAATTCAATATGGCTACCGAACTGTCATGTGGTCCAGTGGATTAGTGCGCTGGACTTGAGTATTCTGTATGTAGCAGCGGCGTGGAGTGTAAGCGAGTAATTTAATATTAGGGAAATGAGACTGGGCGAATTTATGTATGACGTAGAGAGGATTAAGATCCCTTTATTGATCCCTGACCCCACCGACTACCCCGGGCTGATTTCATGCAAAACAAATCACCAGATGACTGACTATAGGACATAGCGCCACAACACAAGCGTTGGTAAAGTATGTGGCCTCACTGCAATACATAGCTACGTAAAAACGTACGTGTTAACGTACGTAAAAACGTACGTCCTACGTCTACGTTTGGAAAATCGCAATCTCTCTATTATGATACATGTACGTACCTAAGATGTGTTTATGTCTAGATCAGACTCTGGGATCTAGTCTAGATAATCGTTTTATTATTATTTTATTTATATTTCGTCTGTGGCTATTTTATTGGAAGAAAGACAAAGCACGTTGGCAAATGAAATGTTGTTAGTTACCTTTGCCTCAATGCCCATGCAGGGGGGGGGGTGTGTTTCTTCCCCAGTTTGGTGGGGAGGCTATATCCCGTATATATCAATGCGTCTAAACCTTCCCTGGCAAACTGCCCTTTCTCTTGTCATGTTTAACTTCCCTTTCCTCTGGTAGGCCTATTATTAAATTGATCCCCAATGTGTTTGTTCTTACTTTAAAATACCTTACTAATGATTTCATGTATTTATATAATTAATATTGATCAAAGAAGTTACCCCTGGGGTACACCACAACTTTTATTCTAAATAAAATGTAAGCTTTAAAATTAACATAATTATTATCATTTTCACGTTAACCAAGTGTTCGCGTAATATAAGGACAACTTTATTGGTGCTTCTAAGAATGTTTTCCACGATTGGTCACACGATTATAAGGGCATTTCGTGATCCACAGCCTCATTCCCCATTTAAAAAAATGAGATTTTGTTTATGTTCACAAAAAAATCTTGCAGATTAACTTCCATTCTAAATATGTATACTTTTATATACTTTAGAAAAAAATTAGAAGTTATGATTTCCAAAAGTTTCCATACTTCCAGGGTTAAGACCACCCTAAGAGTATTTCAGATTATAAACATGTTAACCAGACGGACCGTTAGACCAACAATCTCACCCGGCAATCTCACTATTTTATGATGTAAATTTCAACTCAATAAAAGTACACACCTGGTTCACTAATGACAAGTTATCAGTATTATTATTAAAAATATTAATCACAATGCAAAAAACGGATGAAAATTCTGCATATGCCTATAATTTCATAAAGTTGCAATCTGTATAAAATGTTAATCAAAAAAGAAAACATTAACCGATGCCATTATTTCTACCTAGCTACAGCTTGATGAAAGTACACACCCGGTTCACTACTGTCAAGTTAATGCGTTTTTGTTTTAAAAATATTAATCGGAATGAAAAAAAAAACGAATGGAAAAAAGTTGTACAAAATAGCACATGTTGCCTACAATATCATAAAATTACAATCTCTATAAAATGTTAATGGTTTTTTGTTTTAAAAATGTTAATCGGAATGCAAAAAAACCCCGAATGGAAACAAGTTGAATAAAATGCACATTGTGCCTCCAATATCATAAAATTATAATCTCTATAAAATCAAAAAAGAAAATGTTTAGAGTTATTTCGAAGGGTCGATTTTCATTTAAATTGTAAATCCCATTGATTTAATTGCCGTTATTTTCACTTAGCTACAGCTTGACTTGGTTTACTAATTTTTTGTTCTAAAAATGTTGATCGCAATGCAAAAACACGAATTAAAACTTCACTCTACAAAGTTGCATAAAATGCACACAGTGCCTACCGTTTCATTAAGTTTGGGTTTATAGATTTTTAATTAAAATTCAATCCATTGAATTGAATTGTAATATTTGTATATAGCTGCATCGCGATGGCGGTACACAGCTTGTTTACTTATACCAGATGGGTGACCCGATCGACAGCCTCATTCCCCACTTTTCCCTATCAAAATAAAGATT
This sequence comes from Amphiura filiformis, assembly GCF_039555335.1. Lineage (NCBI taxonomy): Eukaryota > Metazoa > Echinodermata > Ophiuroidea > Amphilepidida > Amphiuridae > Amphiura > Amphiura filiformis. The sequence continues at coordinate 27,786,261 of NC_092643.1, forward strand.
TTGTCATCAGAAAAAAGCTCATATATTTCCCAGAATCCCGGTAAAATTTTAGGCATAAAATATATTCTATTTAGATGTTATGAATAATAGTGTGATAGACTCATCCCCAATTGTAGTACACCACACATATCGTTCTATGCACCATTGTGAAACATGGTTTGACTTCTAATGTCAAATTGGGTAGTGCAATTGACCTCAAAACTTCTTGGGAATTGGATTGTTTTGGTACCAGGGCTCAATGCTCACAAATTGACCACCTACCTTTAACTGGTATTATGTTTTACAAACGTTACTAAGAATGCAATTACTTGTCCTAAGGCATTCCGCCAATGGGGATCGAGAAATGTGTATGATTGAGGGTTTGTGGGGGTATGTGGGGGGGGGGGGGGTGTGGGTGTGTGTGTGGGAGGGGGGTGAGTATGTAACCGGAAAGCCTTTTTTGCATAGGATTTTTCGATCCGTCTTACTTTGAAAAGGAATTTGTTGGTTGAAACTTGAATAGTATAGAAATATTTTAGGCACGGATTTTTAATTCTCACTGCACGGATCCTTATTCTCACTGCACGAACGTATAATTTCGTGATCCACAGCCTCACCCCCCCTCCTTTCTCAAAAAGTGAAGATTTTTATACCACTGGAAACATCTGGCTACATAATGTTTATTTAAAAAAATCTTGCAGATTAATTCGTTTGGCAAAAATATCGTCAAATGTGTATTACGTTCTGTTTAACCAGAACGAAATTACGATACAGTGGGCTATGGAGCAATGTTGAGTAAAAAGGAAATAGAGCAACAAAATGAACGAGAAAAATGAGGATTAAATTGTACTCAAGTAGAGTAAAAATGCAGTATCAAGTTCCATTTGATTCATTTTGCTGCTCCGTTCCCTTTTTACTTAACATTGAGCAAATTCTACTATTTTATATTTAGAGTGTATCAGCAGTTTCATATTTGATTCTAGAAAAGTGATTCTCATGCATCAGTGTAAGAGCGTGTCAGAGCGTAGAGCCGATAAATCGATACAAATCGCTGAGTTAAAAATAACGCCGCTTTTGCGAGTTGAAGAAATCTCAATTTCCCAGCGATGTCAACCAATCATTTCTTATCAACTGGGTCTATTATTTTGATAATATTCTCGATCATCTACTTTCGGAGATAAATTAATTCAAAACAATAATTATTGACAGCATTGGATGTTCTAAAAATTAATTTTGTGTCCGATTTTGAATATTTTAATTGTCGCCTGCAATCGCGATCGCCGTAATTAGGGGCTGTGCAATAATTATGAGCCGGGGGGGGGGGGGGAACATTTCCAAACGGCTCGCCAAAATCCAAAAATGTTTGGGATCTCAATTTACAAACCTTAAGAGGACTTGTCCAGGAAAATAGACTTATTTTTCAAATTTGTGGCAAAACGCAAAATCATCAATTTTCTTCATATTGTGTCAATCAATGATACTTTAGGGTGATGTATCAAAAATAACATTTATAGTGACACCAGCTTCTTGTTGCCATGGAAACTGCTAATTGCTCTTTTCCCCTTAAATTGAGTGATTTTGGCAAAATTATGTGTAAAATTTTCTGTCAATTCGATATCATTCTGGAAGAAAGTTAGAGCGGGTTCATTCAAGTTGGTGAGGGTAGAATTTAGGTCCAGGTCTTGTCTGTGTTTCAGGACCTAAATGGGAACTGAGGGCCTTTTGATTTGGGAGATACCACTTTTTCTAAGAGGGGTGTTTTTTATATTTTAAAAAGGATATAAAACCTGTATGGTTGAAACGGTTGTAAGTATCATGCCAACGCTTCCAATTCAACAAACTTTTGTCTCCTGGAAGATTAAAGTATGCTTTAAGAATTTATAGAAAAAAATGGTTTGGGAAATCATCTGTATGCTCACAGTGTTTCTAGAAATTTCCCTATTTTTACAATCTCTTATTTGTCTATTTCGCCTATATTTGTAATATTAGCATTGGGAAAATTACAATTATTGGAGATTGTAAGCCTAATGTATTGCAAATATAACTATGAGATTACAGAAATATCAAAATGCTGAAAATACAGTGTTTCTATAGTATTTTGGTTTTAATCATTCATTTTTAGTTCAAGAAAAATTAGTTCAGGGATAATCTTACTAGTAGAGAACCATTTTGCATAACAAAGTATTTTGGTAGCATTTAACAATTTATAAAATATTAATGAATAACAACTTCTCCAAAAAAGCAGTGTTTCTATTTTAAAAAATTGGAAAATTGCATTTTAAGTATTTTATATTATTATTATTATTATTATTATTATTATTATTGTTGTTGTTGTTGTTGTTGTTGTTGTTGTTGTTGTTGTTGTTGTTGTTGTTAGTATTAGTATTATTATTATCATTATCATTATCATTATCATTATCATTATCATTATCATTATCATTATCATTATCATTATCATTATCATTATTATTATTACATTAATTGAATTCGGAAAAAAAAATCATTTTAATTTACCAACAGAAATAATGTAACCCCCTAATTTTTGATACCATTATATTTGATACCAATGTATAGCTATGGGTCTCCTCTACACAGTAATACCAAAAATAAGTACAAATATTCCCCACACAATGTTGCTATGATGTCATAATGTGAGGGTGCCCATGAAAATTTGGGAAATTCTGCCCATGTACAAAAGTATATACGGTAGGAAAAATTGATTTTGGGCTAAAAATTATACAAAAATTTAATTTTCAGTGAATATTCTCCTCAATATAAAAGGAAAAGACACACTATTCGGTTCTACCCGGGTTCTACCCGGGTAAGAACATTTTATCACTAAAATGAGAGCAAAGGATGGATCTACGACTAGCTTAGGTCGTTTGGGCGCAGGCACATGTGTTTTTTATGACGGATAAAAAATGTTAGGAGAGGGGGTTGTTTTTCGTAGTTCTAGCTACAGGGTTAAATCGGTTTTTAGTAGATAAACGGTCAAAAACTAAAGGTAGATAATTGGTATTTAATTCAAATCTAAATAGAGGTCAAAATATTGAAAATGTGCACATTTTCAGAATTCACCATATAAATCTAATAGGGCTAATGTCACAGAGCACTCAAACCTTGAGTGTTTTACTCAAAACATTTTATATTTCAAGAACATAATAACAAAAGTTTTATGAACATTCGGTAGCCTACCCTTGAAGGGAGCACACCATTAAATCAATGCGCCATTTGTGTAACCCTAATGAGTTCCGGTAAAATACAAAAACTTTTTGAGGTATTTGGGCTGCCCTTTATACAAATAATCAGAGAGAGTAGCAAATTATATCTCAAATAAAGTGTAAAGCCTATGCATGAATTTAAGTCGCCAAAAAAGTTGCATTTTTATAATTATCGAGAAAATAGGTCCGCGAAATAGTCTTGAGAGCATATCAAAAACAGTGAGGGCGCTGTTTAGTGCCTCGTACCTGGAAAACGAGGTGGAACTTCAGGCTACCCATACATTGAATCATATGTTAAACTTTCATCGATTTGCAATCGACTGGTTGTCATAAAATATCTCAAAAGGTGCCCAAAAGGCTTCAAAACGAGCAAAGAAGATCGGAATTTTTACACATATTTCAAGGGGGGATTAAGCCTATGAGAAACTGATATAGAACTTTTAACTGTAGATATTGTAAATACAATCCAAATATTATTATATTAATGTCAATTTTAGTTGTATGCAGCTATTCATGACAAGTCCATATCAAAGTACGGCTTATTATTTATAGTTCATCATGAACACCATCAGTGTTGCAAGCATGCGTTTAACTTTTTACAGATGTAGTACATTTTTTGCCAAAAATGGCAACACTTACCTGCGGAATGGCAACTCTGCTATTTTTTTTATATAAATACATTATACAAAGTACACTAAACTATTGTACACGATAATAGTACAATTTTATACAAGTATTCTATGCGAGAATCAGCTTTATGATGCACCTTAATCCATTTACAAAATTGAAAGTATGCAACATTTTCTGGCAACACCCCGTTTACCACATGATTTTCCCCAAACTAATTTCTTCCATTTTCAATGTAACAATGTCCCATCAAGTCAACCCTAAAATGACAAATCAAATGAAGCGTTACCATACGGGTTATGAAGCCCAGAAGTTAGGCCTAAATGGGAATATTCAAAATTATCAAAAACACCCTATTTAAAATAAATGGTATAGCCCAATTCTGACCCCATTCTAATTTGTTATGCAATGTATTTGCTACTAAGCCTTCCATCTATATAGGGAAAATTATAAGAAAATATTAAGAAATTTTATGTGTGAGGTACAATTACTCTAATAAAAGGGTATTTTACTGCTCGAAAGTGTGACAATTGGTTAAATTGGCTAATAATGGATAAAATGTCCGTTACTATGGCAACAAGATATAAATTGTCAAAATAAAACCACCAGTGTTTATATGAGACAAAGGCCTCTTACCACTCAACTTATAAGGAAAATCTATTTTTTGCTGTTGCCACCCAAAAGTCGAATTTCCTGGACAAGTCCTCTTAAATGCTCTTGATACATGTTGGGAGGTCAGCGAGCAGGAATATTTGTATATTTAAGCGTTTCCGTACCGTTTTCCTAAGCCGTTTTAGCGCGTTTTATTTAAAAGGCGCCCCATGAATGTGTGCCAAAAATCGCTTGCCCCTCTCGGCTTGCCAAAACTGTTTGCCCCCCCCTTTCGGCTCGCCAAAATTTCTTGCCTCCCCCATTTTACCCTCCCCATTGCTCATAATTATTGCACAGCCCCTTAGTATAAATGCAAAGCAAAACCGATAAGCGATTCATCGCATTAATTCGGCGATTGCTCCTCGTTTTCAAAAGTCATGTATCGCAATCGCTCAGCGATCGACTTTAAATTGAGCTTAAGAAAAATCAAACAATTTAAATAGTAGGATACTAACCCATGTAACATAGTGAGAGTCCGAGCGTGAGGGAGGTTACCAGTAGGCATGTAGTTTTCCAATTCATCTCTATAAGAATCTCCGACTAGATAAGTACAAAAGGAAAATATAAACATAATATTTTTTCTCTTAAATAAATGATAACGGAAATTCAAATACCATTGGGTTGGCTTAATTTTTACTGTAATAAATTCTGTTTAGCGCTGTTGGTATAAAAGTATAAATTCTAAATTATAGCCCTCTATAGTGTGATCATTTCATCCAAATGATTAAAATATGAATGTTGTACTTTGAAGCATTTTAAGTTATTTGTTGAAATCTCCAAAAAGATTGTCTTGACCTGACCAAAATTATCTTGACCTGATCAAGATCATCTTGAGCTGATCAAGATTTTCGAGAGCTGACCAAGAGTATCTTGACCTAACCAAGATTATCTTGACCTAACCAAGATTTTCTTGACCTGACCAAGAGTATCTTGACCTGACCAAGATTATCTTGACATGTCCACATTACCTGGTATAATCGACAGTTGACCAGACTTTTAACAAAAAATGGATAATGGAACAAATTTTATTTACTTTTCAATCATGAATTTTTATACCACTGGGAACCTGGCTACAAATAGTAAAAATAAAAAAAATTTCTTGCAGATTTATTCTTTTAGCAAAAATATCGTGAAATTTGAATTACGTTCTGGTACACTATATGTAGAACAAAATTACAACACATTGTCTATTGAGCAAACGCAAAATCGGAATCGACTGAAATTTTTGGAATAAGCTATTTTTGTGGATATCTACTAGAAAATATCATTAAAAAAAGCCATATTTTAGTCAACATGGCAACTTTCCACACAAAAGTAAATTTTATGTAGTAGTTTATGGTAAATACAATCCAAATATTATTATATTAATGTCAATTTTAGTTGTATGCAGCTATTCATGACAAGTCCATATCAAAGTACGGCTTATTATTTATAGTTCATCATGAACACCATCAGTGTTGCAAGCATGCGTTTAACTTTTTACAGATGTAGTACATTTTTTGCCAAAATGGCAACACTTACCTGCGGAATGGCAACTCTGCTATTTTTTTTTATATAAATACATTATACAAAGTACACTAAACTATTGTACACGATAATAGTACAATTTTATACAAGTATTCTATGCGAGAATCAGCTTTATGATGCACCTTAATCCATTTACAAAATTGAAAGTATGCAACATTTTCTGGCAACACCCCGTTTACCACATGATTTTCCCCAAACTAATTTCTTCCATTTTCAATGTAACAATGTCCCATCAAGTCAACCCTAAAATGACAAATCAAATGAAGCGTTACCATACGGGTTATGAAGCCCAGAAGTTAGGCCTAAATGGGAATATTCAAAATTATCAAAAACACCCTATTTAAAATAAATGGTATAGCCCAATTCTGACCCCATTCTAATTTGTTATGCAATGTATTTGCTACTAAGCCTTCCATCTATATAGGGAAAATTATAAGAAAATATTAAGAAATTTTATGTGTGAGGTACAATTACTCTAATAAAAGGGTATTTTACTGCTCGAAAGTGTGACAATTGGTTAAATTGGCTAATAATGGATAAAATGTCCGTTACTATGGCAACAAGATATAAATTGTCAAAATAAAACCACCAGTGTTTATATGAGACAAAGGCCTCTTACCACTCAACTTATAAGGAAAATCTATTTTTGGCCGTTGCCACCCAAAAGTCGAATTTCCTGGACAAGTCCTCTTAAATGCTCTTGATACATGTTGGGAGGTCAGCGAGCAGGAATATTTGTATATTTAAGCGTTTCCGTACCGTTTTCCTAAGCCGTTTTAGCGCGTTTTATTTAAAAGGCGCCCCATGAATGTGTGCCAAAAATCGCTTGCCCCTCTCGGCTTGCCAAAAACTGTTTGCCCCCCCTTTCGGCTCGCCAAAAATTTCTTGCCTCCCCCCCATTTTACCCTCCCCCATTGCTCATAATTATTGCACAGCCCCTTAGTATAAATGCAAAGCAAAACCGATAAGCGATTCATCGCATTAATTCGGCGATTGCTCCTCGTTTTTCAAAAGTCATGTATCGCAATCGCTCAGCGATCGACTTTAAATTGAGCTTAAGAAAAATCAAACAATTTAAATAGTAGGATACTAACCCATGTAACATAGTGAGAGTCCGAGCGTGAGGGAGGTTACCAGTAGGCATGTAGTTTTCCAATTCATCTCTATAAGAATCTCCGACTAGATAAGTGCAAAAGGAAAATATAAACATAATATTTTTTCTCTTAAATAAATGATAACGGAAATTCAAATACCATTGGGTTGGCTTAATTTTTACTGTAATAAATTCTGTTTAGCGCTGTTGGTATAAAAGTATAAATTCTAAATTATAGCCCTCTATAGTGTGATCATTTCATCCAAATGATTAAAATATGAATGTTGTACTTTGAAGCATTTTAAGTTATTTGTTGAAATCTCCAAAAAGATTGTCTTGACCTGACCAAAATTATCTTGACCTGATCAAGATCATCTTGAGCTGATCAAGATTTTCGAGAGCTGACCAAGAGTATCTTGACCTAACCAAGATTATCTTGACCTAACCAAGATTTTCTTGACCTGACCAAGAGTATCTTGACCTGACCAAGATTATCTTGACATGTCCACATTACCTGGTATAATCGACAGTTGACCAGACTTTTAACAAAAAATGGATAATGGAACAAATTTTATTTACTTTTCAATCATGAATTTTTATACCACTGGGAACCTGGCTACAAATAGTCAAAGTACAAAAAATTTCTTGCAGATTTATTCTTTTAGCAAAAATATCGTGAAATTTGAATTACGTTCTGGTACACTATATGTAGAACAAAATTACAACACATTGTCTATTGAGCAAACGCAAAATCGGAATCGACTGAAATTTTTGGAATAAGCTATTTTTGTGGATATCTACTAGAAAATATCATTAAAAAAAGCCATATTTTAGTCAACATGGCAACTTTCCACACAAAAGTAAATTTATAATGATTATAATATAACGACACGTCGTAGGTACGTAGTTGTCCTTAATGTACATAAATATTTATATGTTTGCAACCAAAATATTCAGAAAATACATTAATATGGCATGTTTACCCTAGTTTATGGTCAAAAACACAGCATACTGAATTAAAGTTCCCCGGGCATAGGTCCCAGACCGTTAAGGATATGCCTAGCTCTTGCAATATCTGCCTTCCAAATTGACGCACGTAGCCACCTTTAAATTTATTTTCTGGAACCAAACATCGTAGAGAGAAAAATCACAGTGCATCGGAAAGCTATAAGCTTGTAGTGTATGTATTATTGTTATGATAGTATTATTTACCTAGCTTATAAACTAATGATTTTTACGTGTGTTACAATTTGTGTTCAGTTTAATGAGCATGGGTTTTTTGGGGAAAGTCGCGCAAATTTAGTTTAGATCAAGTTTAGTACTCACATTTTCTGCTATTTCACAGTATTACTTTAGAATCCCATAACATTCTAGGTGCAGTGCTCATGTATTGCTCTGATAATATACAAATAATGAATGTTTATGAGTGCAATGGTAAGAATATTTTCATAAGGTGAAAAATGGAATGTTCCATTCAACGAGGCGCCGAGTTGAATGGAATAATCCATCTTTCACCGAATGAAAATATTCTTTCCATTGTACGAATGAGAAAACATTCATTATTTGTTTTATAATTATGAAAATAGATTCTTGTCATTTGACATTTTACTAAAACATGTTTAGATAGACAGGACAGGGGAAAGAGTAAACTATACAGCATGCATACTGATTATCCAAAAATTTAAAGAGTAAAGTTCCATGAACACAACGTCAGTTCAAAATGGTAAATCCAATCCAAAATTGTCCAAACACAGTTATTATCAAACAGTTACAAACATTGAATATCACATGAACATAATACAGCACAACCGGGACAGGGTTACACCATCTCTTTCTTTCATGGTTACACCAAATGCGGAAGGATTAAGTGTTGTGCCCCCGGTCCCCTTAATATAATATAATATAATATAATATAATATAATATAATATAAATATAATATAATATAATATAATATAATATAATATAATATAATATAATATAATATAATATAATATAAATCAAGAACTGCCTTTGAACAAGAATTAGTGCTCTTTACTGTACAATCTTGCGCCCGGCTCAAAATTTACAAACATTTGTGATTAGTATTTGGTCTGTCTTTGGCCTGAATTAACCACATTTTTTGCCCATTTGGTATTAAAATGCAAATTTTTCCCCTCGCACTTATCACACATATGTCCTAGATAAGCTATTCTGGTCGGTCAATGGGGCGACTTTGTAATTGTGGGAGATTTCTGTACCCATTTTGTGGGTAATTTTTTTATGTGGTCAAAAAGTATATAGAATATAAATACTTGGGCATATTGGGCGTTGGCTTACGTCTCGCAAATATACTAGTATCTCCTGTGTTCTATAAGACGATAGATACACAATTGGGTCTCAAAACAATACAATTGTTTTTAAAATTTAACTATCCTTTATCAAATTATTAGCTCTATACTTCTCCTCATAGTTTGCCATTATTTTTTAGTCTCAGTCACGACGTTCCGCATTCACAATATGCCATATTTATTTTTGCAGCTTGTTACAAGTTCATCAGTTCTTTCTTTCTTTAATATGACATTTCCATCGCGCCCGACAAGTCGCACATAATCATTACAAAATTGTTTATCAGTGGGTGCAATGTTTTCAATCCATATTCCATGCGTGACTCCTGTACTGTCAACACACATTTTATGCATTGCTGATGTCTTTTTCCGAAGCTCGTTAACGTCCCGCCAAAACCTGTTTTGATCGGCTGCTGCGATTCTTTTCCATAATGTTCTATTGTAATAATCATAAAGCTTCATATCAGCGAAGTTGTAACTTTCAATTTTACTTCTTAGAGATTCAGATATTTCTCCATGCCGGCTAGAGTTTATCCTAACATGTTGCGGTACGTAGACAATATCATGTATATCCCAACATAAAAGATTCTTTAGAAGAACCAGTGATTCCAGATAATATTCTAGAATGATAAAAAGATGGATGTCCGAATCCAACCTATTAAATATACGTGCAAAATCATTGCAATTTATTTCACTATCGCTTATGCCAAGATAGCGTAATTGAAAGTTTTTATGAAAACCTTCGATGTCAGATTCAAAACGATCATGCTTAAAAAACGCTTTTATCGGATCTTCGACTCCTGCAGGAATGGCCAAATGATCTGCAACGTTAAATTGGTAAAATAGTGATTCAAAATGGGAGACGGGTTGTCGTAAAGTGGTGATGTAAACTGCATTTGGTATAATTTTATCCAATTCCTCTTTCTGGTAGATTACCTGATTAGTCAACATATCAAACTTGCCATAGCAACCAATCATTGAATCAAACTTGTATATATTTATGGAGACAGGTGGATTAATTTTCGATTTTGGTACGACAAATGTCAGATTGTGCGCAAATCCATACCGGTCTAGAATTGACGTGGTTGTTCCACTCCCTGTTTTATGAATGTTGATGTAAACAATCCTTTGCACGGGTTTGCATTGGTTTGATAGATCTCGTATGACAGCTTTATTTGAATATTTCGACGAAGAACTGTAGGAGAAATAACACATTTATGCACAAGTTAGGACAGCACTTAATATAATTTAGGCAGTTTGGCGAAATCGTAAGTCTACATTATATCGGGTTTCGTCCGCACCCCAAAAACATCAACTTTTGTTTTTGTTTACGTAATAAGGGTGTCAAATTAAGTTAATTAGTGTCAAAAGTACTGAAAGATCACCTATTGGGTTGCTGTTTAACATAACACCCGCAGATCCTATGATTTTGGTCTGATATTGGGTCACTCATACCGTTACACAGGAGTAGCATACAGGTAATCAACATGCATTGTTTATTCAACTAATTTGTCAACATTAGCATGTATTCAGTGTTGCAGATCCTATTATTTTTGTCTGATTTTGGTCACTAATACCATTACACAGGAGTAACTCACAAGTTATTTAACTAATTTGTCAGCATTAGCATGTATTCAGTGTTCAAAGGGTGAATGTCCTTTATGGAGATCATATTGTCAAAAGTAGGCCTACTAGAGTGTTTGTTTATTGAAATAGTTAAAGTGTTTGATGCTTTTGTGTTGTAGGACCATTGAAAGAATATCCAATTTAACAATTTTGAAGTCTCAAAAATCACCCAAATTAAGCAATTAAGTCAAAACCGCGATTTTAATGTGTAATCCAAATCAACACTTTTTAACTGTGAAGTCTCACAAAGTGTAGGTGGTAAAATAGTCCCAGTAAACTTCCAACCACCAAACCCTATGCATTTACGAACCGCGAAAGACGGGTGATCTACTAGCTACATGATGTGTGTAATATTACATTAAAATGTCCCACGGCCACAATTGGAAAATAAGCCCTATCACACACCACTGTACCACTTTTCAAAATTAAACAAAACACTGACATTCATTGTTATTGACAAATATTTAGGCCCACCATGTTGAAAGTAAATGTCTTAAAAATTGTAAATTTATTAATTTTGTTTGTTCTGAGACTGCACATCATATTGCGCTGCATCAGATGAAATTGCGCCACATCTTTCGCATAATTTTGGGGCACGGTATACCGACGAATCGTTGATACAGGCCCCGACCGCGACCCTCTTTGGCTGAGAGCGATTAATTTCTCTACTTACGATATTGTGAAAACCACATGACTACGCAAGGGTGTCGTCAAACTATCAATGTACTTGTAAACATGGTGAAGTTGATCATTCCACGTGAAAACTGAAATTTAAATTCAAAACGTTTTAATAACATTTAAATGTCGGGTTATATAAAGGTCATGAAAACGTTTTTAAAACGTTATTGCACATATTTTGGGCAAACATTTTTCGCAAAATATTTTTTCAACCCCAAAATAACATTCTGTTTTTGGAATGTTATTAAGGGGTGGTGCAATAATTATGTGTACCCCGGGGTGAATTTTAGGGGGGCAAAGATTTTTGGCAGGCCAGAAGGGGGGGGCAAGCATTTTTGGCAGGTCAAAGGGGGGTCAAGCGATTTTTGGCAGGTCGAAAGGGGGGGGCAAGCTATTTTTGGCACAGATATTTTGGGTACCGTTTCTACATTACGCCCTAAAAAGGCATAGAAAAACGTTAGGAACACATTCAAATATGCAAAATTTCCTGCTCGCTGCGCTCGCATTATATGATAAGACAATTTAAGGTTTTAAATTCGGGTTCCCCAAAATCTTGCTTGTGTAAGGGGGGGGGGGGGGGGGCAAAGGTTTTTGGCACGTCAAAAGGGGGGGGGGCAAAGGTTTTTGGCACGTCGAAAGGGGGGGTAAAGATTTTTGGCATGGCCAAAGGGGGGGGCAAGCGTTTTTGGCAGACCATTTTGAAAATTCACCCCAGGGGTACACATAATTATTGCACCACCCCTAAAACGTTTTTATACCTTTATGCGTTTTTATATAACCCGACATTTAAACCCTTTCTGTAAAACATTTTGTGTTTGCTGGGCTGTAGATTATCAAAAAATGTTTTTTAATGTTATGGAAACGTTTTATACTCTTAATATACCCTTTATATAACCCGACATTTAAACGTTTTCTGACAACCTTTTGTAACCTTTTGCGAATGATTTCGAAAACGTTTTGTGTTTGCTGGGGAGCTTTGGCAAAATTTTGCATTGATCATTTCATAGCGAGTGTGTAGAAGAATTCAAATATCATATAGTTTTGTAGGTCCTGTGGTTTTTGAGTTATGTTGTAAAGAGGGCTGAAACAACAACACTTTTGTAAAACGTACATAACTCATTAACAACAATAAATCAAGCAAGGTTTTAAAGTATATGATTTGTAGAATGAAGTTTTACAAAACATCAAAGTGTTATTTTTCAATAATATATTGATTTTGCTGCTTCGACCATAAGAAAAATCAAACATTTTAAATAGTAGGATACTAACCTATGTAACATAGTGAGAGTCCGATCGTAAGGGAGGTTACCAGTAGGCCCGTAGTTTTCCAATTCATCTCTATAAGAATCTCCGACTAGATAAGTAATTTCAAAATGAAAGAACCTGTAGTTATTTGGTTTACTTTTACATCAAGTGCAAAAAGAAAATCAAAACATAGTACTATTTTTCTTAAATAAATGAGGAAAAATGGATAACAACAAAACAAGTCTTGCTAATTTATTATTCCTATCATTTGGAAATTCAAATACTAGTGGGTTGACTTAACTTTTACTGTAATAAATTCAGTTTAGCGCTGATGGTGTAAAATATATAAAATCTAAACTAGAGCCCTCTATAGTTTGATCATTTCATCCAAATAATTAAAATATGAATGCTGTTCCTTGATGCATTTGAAGTTATTTGTTGAAATGTCCAAAAAGATTATCTTGACCTGACCAAGATTATCTTGACCTGACCAAGATGATCTTGTCCTGACCAAGATTATCTTGAGCTGACCAAGAATATCTTGAGCTGACCAAGATTATCTTGACCTAACCAAGATTATCTTGAGCTGAACAATACTATCTTGACCTGACCAAGATTATCTTGACCTGACCAAGATTATCTTGACCTGACCAAGATGATCTTGTCCTGACCAAGATTATCTTGAGCTGACCAAGATTATCTTGACCTAACCAAGATTATCTTGAGCTGACCAATACTATCTTGACCTGACCTTGATTATCTTGAGCTGACCAAGATTATCTTGACCTAACCAAGATTATCTTGAGCTGACCAATACTATCTTGACCTGACCAAGATTATCTTGACCTGACCAAGATTATCTTGACCTGACCAAGATGATCTTGTCCTGACCAAGATTATCTTGAGCAGACCAAGATTATCTTGACCTAACCAAGATTATCTTGAGCTGACCAATACTATCTTGACCTGACCAAGATTATCTTGAGCTGACCAAGATTATCTTGACCTAACCAAGATTATCTTGAGCTGACCAATACTATCTTGACCTGACCAAGATTATCTTGAACTGACCAAGATTATCTTGACCTAACCAAGATTATCTTGAGCTGACCAATACTATCTTAACCTGACCAAGATTATCTTGAGCTGACCAAGATTATCTTTACCTAACCAAGATTATCTTGAGCTGACCAATACTATCTTGACCTGACCAAGATTATCTTGACCTAACCAAGATTATCTTGACCTGACCAAGATTATCTTGACCTGACCAAGATTATCTTGACCTGACCAAGATTATCTTGACCTGACCAAGATTATCTTGACCTGACCAAGATTATCTTGACCTGACCAAGATCATCTTGACCTGACCAATACTATCTTGACCTGACCAAGATTATCTTGACCTAACAAAGATTATCTTGACCTGACCAAGATTATCTTGACCTGACCAAGATTATCTTGACCTGACCAAGATTATCTTGACCTGACCAACATTATCTTGACCTGACCAACATTATCTGACCTAGTATGCTATGCTAAGAGAATCGTTTTTGTAGTCAATCCTTTTCATATGACCCCAAAAATTTGACCTTTTTGCTTATAACTCAAGAACGGTATGTCGCAGGTAGGTCAAACTATACTTTTCCTGAATCCTTGAAATGAGAAATAATTTGGTGTGTATTTTAACAAAATTTGAGCAATTTTGAAATTTGACCACTGTGTTGACCTTTTACCTTGATATGGTATAGGACCATAAAAGGAAGCTAAAAAAGTTGGTTTGGTAGAGTCCTGGGAGGATGCACATTTAAGCCTGGTATATCCTGGACTACAAACATTTTCTTTTCTGAATAATTTTTTTTACAGAGATTTCAATTTTATAGAATATTATTGTAGGCACTTTGATTTTTATTCGCTTTTGCATTCTGATAAATATTTTTACCAGTTAACCGCTAACTTGACATTTAGTGAACCAGTTGTGTACTTTCATCCAGCTGTAGACCTAGCTAAATAAAAATAGAGAGAGAGACCGTAATAAGAATAATGGAATAACGACAAGTCAATTTAAGGGATTTACATTTTAAATGAAAACCATCGAGCTACTATTATTTATCTACTAGCTACGATTATTACATGTAGTAGCTCCTCCACTGCTCGCCCGTATGTTGAACGCAATAAAATTGTATAGTTTCCCACGATAGAAATAGGACATAAAATATATTTCCCAGTGTAATATGTACATCTTCATATAAAACTAAACAATTTTGGGTTAAAAATGGACAAATAAAGAAAATAATTTCTAACTCTCCTGATCGGGTATCGGCCCTCAACCTCTCGCACCCAAGGCGAGAATCCAACCGCTAGACCAACCAGTCAACTGTGTGGTTTGTGGAAATTCAGTATAAAGTTATTATAATATATCGGCGCCGAGCGCAAAAGTAACGTACATTTCGATAATTGGAGGTAAATATCATTATGTCATTATTTTAGCCAATCATGGTTGTTCTTTATAAACCTGAATAATTAACGATGCGAATTTCGAGTGATTCAAATCAAATTTCATGATATAAAACCTACAAGCAATTAAATTATTAGCATTTCAGTGGTGGGTGTTTGGGAGCTGACGGCGAACAAGTAAAAGGGTCGTTTCGAGCTGCAAACAGTCAAAATCATGTGAGGAATGAGCAATTTAAGGGCCTTTTAGTAGGAGTGGCTATAGATAGCTCATACTTTGTTTTAATTTCTAAACAGTTTTTTTGTTCTATATAATCTATCTCAGCATGAAATGACCTAATATTTGGCAGGAGGTCTGAGAAAAAAGTGTGCAGCGCCCTCTTGTGTCACCATACCTTATCTTTGTGGAGGAGAGGATGTGCGTACAAAATCCGTCAAAGTACTCCTTTTTCTGGCATATTGCTATGATTTTGGTGTCTAAATATATGTCAATGAGTTAAGGGTACCTAATTTTGAAAGTTTCATGAAAATCGGACATTCCGTTTTTGTAAAAAATTGCCATTTTGGGACAAAATTAAGCGTGAGGGCGCTTTTCAAGATTTTGCGAACATTTTCTTCCTTTCGGTATTTTAATGTTTACATCTATGGGGATGCACCGAAGTTTGATCTGTGTCCTGAACTCGCCACCCTTAGCGTTACATCACAAATATTATGAATTTTTACACCAATCGAGTTTCTAATTAGATTATATCCACAATTATCAACCCTTAACAGAGTCAAAATCCAATTTACAGTCTTTACAGAGGCAGACTATGCACTAAAATATCAATCCCATAGAGTTTGTGTGTACCACATCCCCCACCTCCGCCATCCTGCCCATTCTGAATTACATGAAGCACAGTGTCAGTTTTAAAAAGGCTAACGGAATTCTTTTTACAGGGTTGAAAGTGCATTTAGCAATAAAATGTGACCACAAGCATGACAATAGCTTCTTGCTTGGCAGAGATATCATCATTTAATTTGAGTCGAATTTGGGAAAATGTAACATCGCCACCTCTTTTGGATGGTGAGTTCAAGACGCACGACCACTATTAAAGTATATCATGTATTTCCGAATAAATTTCCTATCAGTGTATTAGTAAAACATATATTGCTTGAGAAAATTCAGCCACAAAATATGCCCAGTGCGCTCATGAATCTAGAAAATCTTATTTACCTCTTTGCACTGCTACTCACCAAGTCATTTAATCAGCGCTCCAGTTCTTTTTATTCACACCGTTTGTTGTTATATACTCTTCATGCACATCTGCATAATATGAGCATCATCGCCTTACTCCTTGGAGAAGCCTAGCTTTGTTTGGAGAACCATACGTGAAGACTTGAAGACCAGTTTATCTTTATCAACTCGTACACATCAATTTGTCAGTTAACCGATAAAGAATCACCGTTACTGATTGTTGTTTATTAATTATCAAGAAAATCTGAGAGCTTGAATTTAGCACACAAATGTTGGCGACTTTCATTTCATAAATATTATAGTGGCGTGTGTGCAAGACAAATACAAACTAGATCTGCTGTGGCTCACTAACCACGACTGTTAGACGGTGGCTTCTGATTTTCATGACCTCTGCATGAAATTTGACCGCAGCCATTATGAACAATTTATTGATCTCAATTATGTGTTTTTCTTGACAAATTGTGGTCACGTTTAAGCCCAAACGAGCAAATTTAACATTTTACCCATAACCATGATAACTGACTTTCGACCTCAGATGACCTCAGTTTTTCAAATTCCCGTTATATCGAGGATTATTTTTGACAGGTACAAGTCCAAGTGGCCAGTGCCCACCCCCACACTTTCGCCTGGCCCTCCCACTTTAATTAAACCCATAATGTGATGTGTGTCACACGTCTGGATGAACATAGATAATTACTACACCCCTGTGCAATTTTGTGCCTATTTTTGCATTTTTCTCAAAAATTATAGCGCATTGGGGACATGTAAGATATGCATATTATAAGGGCAAGGACTACAACTACTGCATTGGAAATTTTATTTCAGCAGAGACAACAGTTCTGGACTTACAGTCAAAAATGAGGGGAAACCCATATTTGATCAATACATCAATAACTACGTGCTTTGAGTTGCTGAATTGTCAGTGCAGTAGTTGTAGTCCTTGCCCTATAATATACATGTCTTACCTGTCACCAATGTGCTATAATTTTTTTTTTATTTGCAAAAATAAGCACAAAATTGGCCAGGGTGTAGTACCCCCTGAAAGACCCTGAAAGAAAATGTCAAATTGATGCACCAAATGGCTTCGATTGGACCTTTATTTTGCCAGATTTTCGAACCCCCTGTTTATGGATAAACAAACCAATTTTTCGCTTCTTGGACACCCAACACTGTATATTGAAAGCAATAATTTATATTCTATTACCTCCACGACCAATTCAAAATCGCGCACTGTGATTTGTTGAAACGCGTCACGTGAGAGCCCATTATTCTGCAATAATGGGTCGAGCGCCGTAACACATTCTACGCACAGCATCACGCTTGGTTACGCGTGTAATATTTCCGCGATACGCGCTGTCACTTACGCGTACGCGCTCCACCTTGAAGTAAACAACTTAAAATATTTGTGCCAAAAAATGATATTTTCTCTATAAATCGCACTATTTTATGGTAATAGAATAGAAATAAAGGGTGCAGCATTATCCTTTACACGCAAATAATGTGTCCTCGGCAGTAAAAACGTTTAAATAATGGGTTCGGCTGCGCCTCACCCATTATTTACGTTTTACTGCCTCGGACACATTATTTGGGTGTAAAGGATAAGGCATTACCCTTTATTTCTTAAATAGTGTCCACGAATGGCATCAATAATTATTTGGGAATTTTCGGATTTTTCAAGCTAAAATTGTACACAATAACAGTACCAAAATAGCCCAACAAATGGCTTCAATTGAACATTCAGTTTACAAAGGTTTCTCACCTCTATCGCTTCTCATTTGGACACCCAACACTATCTATTTAAAGCAATAATTTATACAATAATACAAACATGTCCACGAATGGATTAAATTCAGCCTTCGTTACACCAATTTTTGGCCTTATCAAACTTAATTGTACACAATAATAGTACCAAAAATGGCCCACCAAATGGCTTCAAATGGGCCTTCATTTTGCAAAAGTTTGTCTCTTCTGAGGGGGTACATCAAATACCCATGATACGTTGTGGGTGGTCAAGTGGCCATTATGTATATTTCCTACAAATTAACCACCACTTATTGCCCCCTCCTTCCAAATCATTACGCGGCCACTCCAGAGTAGGTATTCCTCCACTTGCAAAAACGTGAAACTTAAACTGCAACGGCATTATACACTATAATCCAAACTAAGTCAATATGTCCTGGAGAAATATATTGTGAATCTATTGTTATATGAGAAGCGATTCTATGTAAAAATCACAGCTTTCTTAATCGAGTAACTCGGCAGTTGTTTTACTCGTCTGAAGACGACACACACCACCTGCACTGCCATTCCCTTGAACAAAATCGAAACTACGACATCTGACGTCATTTAAGCAATGCTGGGAGCAATCAATTTTAGATCTGACTGTTTTTATTCCAATGGTTGTGTCAACTGTACCGATGCATTGGTCTCCATCAATTCTGGTGTACCCCACATAACCTGAAGGAAATGGAACATATTCGAGGAGTTACTTATTGCAAGAAAGCCCCCATCTGCAATACCTGCCAGGTGTCATATTTGAGAAGCATTATACAATAACATGTTGTGGTTTGCAGTGATGGAGCATCAAGTGCACGAATAAACAGTGATATAATTCTCTCTTATTATTTAATTAATTGAATTTTACATATTCGGCTAAAAAATATCAAAAAGCAAAATAAAAATTACCAATTTCTATCAAAAGACCCAATGGCCTAGCCTAGAGGAGTCAAAAGCACCGAGACACTAGAGACTACTAGGCAAAATGCAGTTTGCAAATTAGATTCGACTCCTGACGCTTTAACTCAGGACATGTATATCAACAGGCGATCAAAATGAGGCCATCTGAAAGCGACTGCAGCAATGTTTCTATCTTTTGTTCTGCCGAGTGGGTTGTTGGTCACATTCAAACACAAAGGACTCTTTACCATAATTACATTCAATGCATTACTATTTGCCACTCAACATATCTACGTTATTTAATCTATTCGTATTCTATTTCTAGTAATGTATAAGTTCTAACTAATGTTTAATGATGTAAAATCGATACTATTTTTGGCAATAGATTAAAATAACGTAGATATGTTACATCAAATATTCTACGTGGAATACTTGGAGTCTGCCGGGGCCTTTACTCCCCTGACTTGGAATAAAACGTTGCATGGTGTACCGTTTTAATTCATTATTTCCGATTTGACACAATGAATTAATGAGCTTGTTGTGGGTTTTTGGAGCAGAAATTGGGATAATATGACACAATATTTTACAAGGTGGAATTTGTTTCATGAAAGGATTAGTACGATTATACTCTCTCTTGAGTTGCCCGATTAAATACTCAATCAAAAAGATTGCATTAGGGTCAAATCGGTTTCGACTGTATGTTCAGTTGGGTCATTTAAATTTTCAAACTTTTTTTTTTAATCAAAAGAAGTGATTCTCAATCTTTTAGCGATTAAAGTTAGATGCAAATCATTTTCGATTGAATTTTCATTTTCATTGTTTTTCAATCTTTTCCAGTCCCGAATTAGGGACAAATCTTTATCAGTTGAAATTTTGTTTTAAAATATGCACTCTAAAAAAGGTTTGAAATCTCATTCCGAACATGCAACACATGTCATGTGGCAGCATTTGCGCCAATCCGGCTTGAAATGTGTGGGGACGTGTGTGTGTGTGTGTGGGGGGGGTGTCTGTTTTTGTGAGGAGGGGGTCGGCCTAAATTGTCAAAAAGTGGCTGAAAAGTACACAAAAATGGGTCATTTTGCCGAAAGGTTGTGGTGGAGGTACACGTCCCCCATGTCCCCCGGGATTGACGCCAATGTTTGGCAGTACATTAGGAGTAACACATGAGTGGAAAGTGAAATCAGTCTACAAAAATAGTTAAAGTCAAACCAAAAAACATTTCAATCTATTTTTCTATCTATTTATATTGATTCCTATCATTAGTCGTTAAAAGATTGAAATATTTCAATCGGCCAATTTAAGAGAGTCTGTTTTAAATTCTGTTAATTTTCCCATTCCTTACAACAGCCATCTTCCACTAAAATGTTCAGCATCAGTCAAGTTATGACAATGCTCGTCAGTGGCGTTGCGTGGGTCATCATATTGGCAGGGGGGGCCGACCATGATTGGCCGATTGAAATATGTCAATCTTTTAACGATTGATGATCATGATGATAGGAATCAATCTAAATAGATTGAAATGTTTTTTGTTTTCACTCTAACTCTCTGTAGACTGATTTCATTATCTAGTCAAGTGTTACTCCTAATGTACTGCCAAATCCAAATGACATGTGTTGCATATGTTTGAAATGAGATTTCAAACTATTTTAGAGAGAACATTTTTTCAACTGGAAAGGAATTGTCCCTGGGACGGCAAAAGATTAAATAAAAATGAAAATCAATCCTTTCAACTGAAAATTCAATCACTAAAAGATTGAGAATCACTCTTTTTGATTGAAAAGAAAGTTTGAAAAATGCAAATCACCCGACTGAATATACAATCGAAAACGATTTGTCCCTAATTCAGGACGGCGAGAAAATTCAATCTTTGTGATGGAATATTCAATCGGGCAATTTAAGAGAGTATGGAATGATAATTGTAGTCAATCCAAATACATGTATAGACTTTCCCGACTCTGGGTGCCCTCACATAACTAAATTAAGAGGATCAATGTAGACTTTTCCGATTCTGGATGCCCTCACAAAATTAAATCAAGAGGAACAAGTTAGACTTTCACGACTCTTCATGCCCTCACAAAACTAAATCAAGAGGCTAAAGGCAAAATTTCTTGACTCCGGACCCCCTCACAACACTAAATCAAGAGGATAAAGACAGAATTTCCTGACTCCGGATCCCCTCACAACACAAATCAAAAGGATCAATGTAGACTTTCCCAATTATAGATGCCTTCGCGCGTAATAAACCCAATGTGTATAAACTTTCTCGGGCAACTTTCACTTCAAATAATGAAACTGAAATTTTCGCACAGGGGGCCTACATCCCAGCAAAATCGGGCCGGAATAATGCTCACTGGGTAATTTTGTTTTCTTTGTCCCTCCCTCGATAAAAAGTCCGGGAACGCCATTATAAATGAACTGCAAACTGCTCATGCTTCGCGGTCATATTTAATTAAATAAACTTCGATCAAGTTCGGATTGACGTCCTTTCCCTCACAAAACTAAATCAATACAGGTGAATTAGGCCTATCCGTCGTTTATTTTTAAACTTGTTTATCACAGCTATACCGCGTGATTCTAATGATTGAATTGTATCGTGCTCTTAATAGAAAGTGCACTTTGTACACTTCTACTTGCGTCAACATAATTATATAAGACAGATTTTTGAGAAATATTTGTGATATTTGCAGGGATATTTCAAGAGCCACTAAACTCAACATTATACTTGTTGGAACGATTTGAATGCATTTTTCATACCGATTCTAAATAATATGGTTTTACTTTTGAATAATTTTATATATAAGAAAATAGTGAAAATTGCCGACTCCAATCGACAAAAGGTTAAGATCTTGAGTCACTTGATATTGGGCATGTCAAGTTTTAATGGGTGTTAGCTTCCTCTAAATCAATACTATTGGCATTATTTTTCTGCCTTTACAAAATACATCAAATCAAAAACTTATGAAACAAGAGATATAATTAGCTCATCGGAAAGGGAACTGTTAATGGAAGTTTTACTGCCACTTTACAATTAACTCTGCTAAAAGTGTCTATTTTGTTGACGTGCGTGGTGAGTAGTTGCACTTTTAGCTACTTTTCTAGGAGATTTACAACTTAAGTTAAATAAAAAAACTTTTGAGATATAATTAGCTCATCGGAAAAAGGAACTGTTACTGGAAGTTTTACTGTCATTAACAGTTAATGGAAGCTTTACTGCCAGTTATCAATTAACTCTGCAAAAAGTGTCTATTTGTATTGATATATTTGACGTGCGTGGTGAGTAGTTGCGCTTTTCTAGAAAATTTAAAACCGAAAATCAATTCCGTTTATACCCTCAACAAACAGGCAATTCAAAGTGGCAAACCGGCATTGAGAATCACACTATTGGCGGAGGTATACACCGACATTGAGAATCACACCATTGGTGGAGGTATACACCG
Organism: Amphiura filiformis; assembly: GCF_039555335.1. NCBI lineage: Eukaryota > Metazoa > Echinodermata > Ophiuroidea > Amphilepidida > Amphiuridae > Amphiura > Amphiura filiformis. The sequence continues at coordinate 27,809,037 of NC_092643.1, forward strand.
ACATTGAGAATCACACCATTGGTGAATGTTTTAAGCAACCAATAATTGCCACGTCCTCAAAACCAGACCTTGTTTATAGTTTAGCGCTGAGTTTAGATAGAGTCATTTTCTTTGAATTGCCGATGCCAAGTGAGCCGAACATAGTAGGCCACCCCATTGTCTTTGATCCACCACCAACATGTCTAATCCACATCAACTACTAATATATTTTGAAATTAATCGTAGATTTCAGAATATGAAGGTAGACAAGACGCCTATTAAAATTGTCATCGACTTGAACATCTACTTCAACTAGCGACAGAGTACTCAATTTATCAGATTTACACCTTTTCGCTATTGAATTCTAACTGATATTTATAATATTGAATATCACGGACAGAAGAACACATACTTATTCTACACATCCAGAACCAACAACAGCCGTAATTAAATCTACCGTGCAGTTGAGGATGAGGTACGTATAATCGAAAAATTTAATATTTTCATTTTCACAAATTTGTTATGAGTTGTTAGATGTTTTTTTTATTTATTTATATAGTTGGACTTAGGCTAGATAACCGGGGCTATAGTTCGTCGTGTTTAGTAAACACTATGCTGTCAATAGCGTTCGACACCATTTAGAGTTTGTGATTTTCAAACTTACGTATCATACGCCCGTGCATCTATTCAAAATCACTCTATAATGTGACGTGCACGGGCGTATGATACGTACGTTTGAAAATCGCAATCTCTCTAGCCACACAATATGTTTTCCAACGACTCCAACATCATTGCCAGCCAACAATTACCAGGTGGTGGCCGCATTGCATTCTCTAAATTCAGTAAATTTTCTTCGTCAACCGTGTTATTGAATGGGATTATTTTGAAATTTTAAAACGATTGAAATATCACAAACAAATAGGCCTATGTTAATAAATAATATAAATACAAGCTAAAACCGTTGGGGTTCGATAATGAACCCCACAAAACTAACCAAGTATATTGAAAATGCCATACGACCGGGCGCTTTCACAAGTTGCCGGCTCGATCATGTCAGCCACCACCTGACAATTACGTTGTTACAACGTCGTATGAAAGTTATCTACGTTGTAAATAGGTCAATTTGTGAATTCGTATTCGTGTTGTAACAACGTTATTTTCGGACGTTGATTGATTGATATAACGTCATTATGACATTGTGTCAACGTCAAGTTATGAACGTATTATTCAAACGTCCCTATTAAGCCCGGCCGAACGTTGTAACAAAGTTTGAATTACAGAAAATAACGTTGTAAATACGTCATTGTGCGACGTTAACTTATTACAACCTAAGTACAACGTCAGCGAACGTCGTAAAAACGTAGTGTGTTGGCTGGGGTATGGTTATGGCATAACCTTCCTTATATGTTTGAATCGGGGTAAGGGGATTGGGCAAGGTATGCAGTACATGATGTTACTACGGTTGCCCCTGCCCACCGTTACAAAAGTATGTATTAAAATATTCTGTGTGGTTTTATTTTTCTTTTACTTGAACAGTTACAAGCTGGGCACTAAGTTTGCATTTTTGAATTCACTCTGACTCTGCAGACTGATAGTGATCTTCAATATATGGGGTGTTGCTGATTTCATTTCTTGCATTTTTGCCTCAGCGATCTAAAAGCAACATGACCGAAATGGCTGATAATGCTGGTGTAAATAAATGCATCTGTTTCCGATTTTTCCTTCAACTTTCTGTCATTATCTTGACGTTGTCCATCAACAACAACACGGTGATGAATGGGATGATCGTTGCAGCTCAGATGTTAATAGAGCCTCTTTGGAATATGCCTCTCAATGAAACATACCCATGCTTTATTGATAACGAGACCGAAGGAGGAGTTTTTTTCAAAGGAAGCGCAGATTACATATGTATCCTTCAAGTGAAATTGCAAGGAACCTTCGCTGAGCTACACGTACACGGAAATAACGACCACACAGAGGCGACGTTCCTTTATATTGAACGAAACAGAGACTTTGAAGACTGTAAGAATAAGTATATAGTATTCAATATACAAAATGAAACGTGTAGTTCAATATTGTTTGAGTCAAGTTTCCTGGTTCATTTGCAAGGTAATACAAGTCTTTACATAGGGGAGGCACGTTTTAATGATACCTCATTTAGATGTCCTGAAGAAGAAAACGACAAAAAAGAAGTAAGTAAACAGTGTCATAATGTTAAAGGGTACAACAGTAAATTTATGTGTGATCCACAATTGATCGATTCCTGTAAGCTTAAATTTCCACCAAATTGTGCAGCCTATCTTGGTGACAGAGAAGTAGTGTATGAAGATTGCGCACATGGTCAAAATAATACAGCTATGATCAGTTACCCATTTTACATAAACCATTTAGATTTATCAGGAAATAACATTGTGCAAATTTCTGGCAACTCTTTACAAGACCTGAAATATTTAGAGGTGTTAAATCTGGAGAGTAATCGTCTGGTTGTGCTTAATCCAAAAACATTTTGGAGGTTGCCATATTTGGAGCATCTTAACCTTCGTGCAAATCAATTATCAGAATTAGACGTAGAATTATTCCAGGGTTTATATAACCTCAAAATACTGCGCCTTGGTTACAATTACTTAAGTATAGTCCCTCATGAAATATTTCAAGAATTGAAGACGTTGGAACACCTGTTCCTTGATGGCAATCAGATGTCAGATTTGGATACAGCTCTATTCAATGGCATGAACAACCTTAAAATACTGCAGCTAAATAACAATTTGGTGAGCACACTACCCGACGGAGTTGTCCAAGATTTGGTAAATCTGGAACAGCTGTACCTGCATAATAATAGAATAAAGAATTTGACTGCTGGAAGTTTAAGTGGTTTAAGTAGACTTCGAGTTCTGTTACTTCACAGTAACGATTTAAATACGCTACCTATTGGGATATTTCAAGATTTTATCAATTTGGAAAGTCTGGATCTGCATAAAAACCACATATCAGAACTAGGAACATTAATTTTCCAAGGTTTGAACAGTATCAAAACACTTGAACTTTCTGATAACATTTTGAGAAATTTACCTGATGGGTTATTTCAAGATTTGATAAATTTGGAAAAATTATACCTTAGTGGAAATCAGTTATTAGATCTAGATGTAGGTATATTCCAAACTTTAAACAATCTCAAAATACTTAAGCTTACTGATAATTGTTTGAGTACATTACCTGCTGGGATATTTTTAGATATGAAAAGTTTGGAAGAACTCAATTTTAAAGGAAATCTGATATCAGATGTTGTGGTAAAAATATTCCAGGGTATGAAAAATCTCAAGACCCTAGTAGCAGATGTCAATCTTTTAAGTACATTACCTCATGACATTTTCAAAGATTTGGTAAATCTGGAACGGCTGGATCTGAAGTATAATAAAATAAAGGAGTTGACTGTCAAACATATTAGTGTTTTAACGAATTAACCAAAATACCCATTGGTTTATTTCAAAATTTGATAAATTTGGAATCATTGAACCTGGGTATGAATCACATATCAGAACTAGACAGATTTATATTCAAAGATTTGACCAATCTCACCTATCTGTACCTAGGGCATAATCATTTGGTTACATTACCTAATGGGATATTTCAAAATTTGACAAAGTTGCAGCATTTATTGCTTGAATTTAATCAGATATCAAGTTTAAGTGTAGGAATGTTCCGAGGATTGAAGAATCTCATAGCACTAACTTTTCTTGACAACGTCTTGAGTATATTACCTGGTGGAACATTTCAATATTTGACCAATTTGGAGATGTTAAACCTTCAAATGTCAAATGTTGATGTAGGAATGTTTCAAGGATTGAACAGGGACCTGCATTTCTTATTTCTAAATTCTAATTCAATGAGTAAAGTACCTGGTGGGATGTTTCAATATTTGAACAATTTAAAGGGACTTTTCTTTAGTTTCAATGTTCCGGTTGCATCCGGCACTAAAATAAACTCTGAGATATCACATTTGGATGTAGAGATATTCAAAGGATTAAACAACCTCAAAATGCTCCGACTTGCCACGAGTTTAGTGGAAAAAATTCCTAGCGGGATATTTCAACATTTGATCATGTTGGAGTTTCTAAGTCTTATTAAAAATCAAATATCAAATCTAGATGTACGAATATTCCAAGGTTTATATAATCTCAATGTAATAAATCTGTCAGATAACTTATTGAATCAATTGCCTGTTGGAATATTTCAAGATTTGATAAATTTGAAAACACTTGACCTTGGTGGAAATCTGATATCATATCTAGATGTAGGAATATTCCAAACTTTGAAGAATCTCAAAACACTACTGCTTTCTGTTAATTCCTTGAGTACAGTACCTGATGGGATATTTCAAGATTTGATACACTTGGAAGAATTGGACCTCGGTAGAAATGAGATAACAGATCTGCATATAGAAATGATTCAAGGTTTGAACAATCTCAAAACTCTTCGGCTTTCGGATAATGAATTAAGAGCATTACCAGTTGATATATTTCGATATTTTATTAATTTAAAACAACTGAACCTTGACGGAAATCGTATATCAGAAATCGGTGTTATAATTCAGGATTTGATACATTTGGAAGAACTGCAGCTTGATGGAAATCAAATATCAGTACTTCACCAGGCATTGAACAGATTAAACAAGCTTAAAATACTCTGGCTTTCCAATAATATGTTGAATACATTGCACGACGGGATATTTCAAAATTTGATCCATTTAGAGGAACTGAACCTTGATGGAAATAAATTAATGAATCTGAATGTGACAATATTTTACCGTATGATAAATCTGAAAGTGCTTTCACTTCAAAACAATGTCTTACGTTCAATACCTGATGGAATATTTCAAAATTTAGTTAATTTGGATGTACTTCTTTTAAACAGAAATCATTTGACTTTCTTACATAAAGGATATTTTAAAGATATACGCAAGTTGTATTCAGTATCATTGGGTGGAAATGACTTTCTTATATTCGACGTGGCTATATTCTCACATTTAAAAAGACTGGCAATACTAGCAATTAATGGCAGCAAGTTAACTGAACTCCCTGCGGGTATCTTCAAAACCGTTTTAAATTTGAGAATACTCTATGTTCAATTTAACCAATTACGATCATTGAACTCATATGTGATGGACAGTTTAGGGAAGTTACAAATGCTTAATATATCAAATAATGATCTGATACATTTAGATAGGGACATATTTAGAGACACGGTGAGTCTAATTGTTATTGATTTGTCAGCAAATAAATTGAAGGAGATTCCAAACATACAACACCTGACTCGTCTGAACTCCTTAAACCTCGTAAACAACACGTTAACAAGAATAAATCGCAATTCGTTTTCTTTTCTGTCAAATGATTTGATGTTGCTTGTTAGTCAGCATGAAATATGTCAATGTTATGCCCCTAGTCATATCCAGTGTGTTGCTGCAGGAAATAGATCACCGTATCTTACATGTGATAGGTTGCTTTCTGATAGAACATTGATAGTGATAATGTGGCTCATCGGTTTAAATGCACTTGGAGGAAATATTTTTGTGCTAGTTACCAGAAAGAAAAGGGCTCAGAAAAATAAAGTGAATGAAATATTGCTGAGTAATCTTGCCGTGTCAGACTTACTTATGGGAATCTATCTAATGATCATCGCTTCTGCCGATTTATATTTTGGTGATAATTTTCCAATGCAATCTGAAACCTGGCGATCTGGAATTACCTGCAGAGTAGCAGGAGCTTTGTCAATAATATCTAGTGAAGGCTCTGTGTTCTTTGTGACATTGATAAGCATAGACAGGCTAATCGCTGTCAAGTTTCCTTATTCAACACGCAAATTACGAAAAAAATCAGCCACAATTGTTTCGATTTTGATATGGATTATTTCATTTGCATTAGACACTGTTCCATCCGCTTTGTCAGGAAGAAGTTTTGAATTTTATGACAATTCTCATGTTTGCATTGGTCTACCCTTAACTTTGACAACAATATATCGGACATACAACATTGGTCCTAAACAATTCACAGTTGGTACACTTTATGTGCGATATCAGTATTATTTCATGGACTCTTTTAATACCGAATTCGTAGGTCTGACGAATGGTCTCTTTTATTCAACAGCCATCTTCCTAGGCCTCAACTGTATATGTTTCCTGGTAATACTTGGTTGTTACATTGAATTAGTCAAGGCAGTTCACAAATCCGCTAAGCAATCTGGACGTACTCGTGATATGACAGAACAGATCAGGCTCACAACAAAAGTATCAGCCATAGTTGCCACAGACTTCTGCTGTTGGGCTCCGATAATCATCATCGGGGTCTTAGTTCAAACCAGGGTAATTACTATATCCCCGTCTGCTTTTGCTTGGTGCATAACTGTTGTGCTGCCTATTAATTCTGCCATTAATCCATTTGTTTACACAATTGTTGATGTCATTTCTGATTATAGACAGAAGCGAGCTGAAAAACGGAACATGAAAAGAGAACAAAACCAAGTTAACCAAAACAAAGGCCATATTATCCAATCTGCACACGAACTAAAGAATATTGGGAAACATGATGACGCAGTACCCGAGATTCAAAGCAGCAGGATGCATACACAATTTATTAATGAAATTAACGACAACTTTGCGTAAAGAAAATTCAAAACGTGATGTGGTTCGAAGCCTCATCCTGTCCGATCCTTGTTGCTCACTCTAAATAGCTCTAATAGGTCGGAAATTCCATAAGCATATTCTCATTCAGTCTAGTAGAATAAAATTGTGACAATTTCTCCTCGCTCCCATCCACTGTGTAGAATGTGCAGGATATACACAGTGGGTGTCCGGCGTCTCGTGGCTCGAATAGTCACGTAAAATGGTGGTATCGTGTGTCAGACGATTCAAACCTGAGCATGTAAAAAGTTGCAGGCCTTCTCGAAAAGAGTAGTGGGATCATCCCCGGGCTTGTTACCTGTATTCTCCCTATACCCCAGGGCAGTAGTAGTCGTGTGTACAGTGATGGTAGTAGATTAGTTGTGTTAATAATAATGTTGTAAAATGGCGATATAGATAGATTGAGCAGTGGTGCGCCTAAGATAAGAGGCGGGATTTCCGGAAATTGATTGATTAATTGATGTGAAATTGTTAATACAGCCACCGGCGTAGCAAGTTGTTTGTTGGCCTATGGACAAAGAGCAGTGCGGGCCTTTTAACATCTCCTTTATCAGCCCTTTATGATCCCTAGTTTTTGCTAGGGCCCCTAAACCCTCGGCCCTCCTAGACTTCGTCCACCCTGTCCACCCACTTCCTTAGCCTGTGAATGAAGCAAAGTGCCCGTGTGCAAATGACAGAGCTATTTATTAAATATTTACCTATAACACTAACCGTCCTGAATGCTACAAATACAGGCTTGTGGGTACAGTGGCGTAGCCAGCTTTTTGGAACGTAGAGGGCACACATTTGTGAATGTATAGTATTGCACTAAAATGTAAAGGAAGTGTTATGTTTCTTGAGATTATGTCAATATGAAATAAAAAAGCATTTTTAACTAAATTCATTATTACGTGAATCACAATTCACTAAATTCACTATCACGTTCAACAAGGAGCCAATATGTATTAAAGGGGATTTCGTGATCCTAGCATCCTCTTTTATGACATTTTTCAGTAGATATCCACGAAAAAAGCTTATTTCCAAAATTTCAGTTGATTCCGATTTTGCGTTTGCGAGTTATGCATGATTATGTGTATTACACTGCTCCATAGACAATGTGTTGTAATTTCGTTCTGGTATACCAGAACGAAATTCAAATTTGGCGATATTTTTGCTAAACGAATTAATCTGCAAGAAATATTTGGTACATAAACATTATGTAGCCAGAGGTATCCAGTGGTGTAAAAATCTCAACTTTTTTGGGAAAAGTGGGGGATGAGGCTGTGGATCACGAAATGCCCCTTTAAGGGAAGAGAACCAAATGCCACAGATATATTGTCATTTATTATAACATGGTCATTGTGTAAAGTAATATTGTTATGTATTGTAAGTCGGTAATCAAGTATAGTGAATATGTGACGAATTTGCCTGTGCAAAATTAAATATTGTGTTATTTATTTTAATAATTAGGGTAATCGAATAAAGAGAATTATGTGACCAGTCACAACAAATGGCTTCTGGATTTGAAAGAAGCAGCTGTATTCTGAGACATCGCTTGTTAGAATTAGAATTTTATAAATGTAACTGGTCACTTGATGAATTTGCATTATGCAAGAGATATTGTTATTTATCGCAAATAAGGTAATTAAGTACTGCGCATAATAAATGAACATGATTAACATTAATAATGAGAATTGTTTATAATACAGGGTGTCCCAGAAAAAATTACCGAGTGAATAAAATTGAACGTAAGTCGAGACATAGACATCAGAATCAAAAATTTTAAAATGTAGTGCATAGCCAATTTTATTGTGCATCACATACGAAAATTTTGTTTTATTCGGTTGTGATGTGCCCTGAGTAATTTGATTTAATTTAATTATTTAACTTTGTTTACAAGCTGAAGGTATGTCATGAGATGGGAAAGCCCCTTGTACGTGCAAGATAATGGTGTGGAAAGTCATTTTTGGAATTCCCCAAATTAGTGTAAACAAAGTCAGATCTATGTTTGGAACTTGGAAATCCCCAGTTCAGTATATTGCACCATAGTCAGAAAAAAAAACCAGGAAGTGATGTAATGTGAAAGGTGAATGTGTATAATTAATCTTGGGAAATCCCAAGATTGCAGCAATGTTGTGAAAATGTGATTGAAGTAATGGTTTATTAATAGATGATGGGTTTTTTGCATGAGTACTGATATAAAAAGCTGGAGGCTTTTGTGGGACTTTACAGAATGCCATGGGAGATTGAGATACTCCACATGTGTGTGATGGTCTTCGTGCTTCAAAAAAGAAGTACATTTTAACCAGTTTATATAGCCAATAATTGAGCTAATTTTAATACAGCAACGAAGGAGATAGCGAGCAAACAAATGTGCTCTTCCTCATCAAAGGATTAAAAGTTCTTCTGTCAAATTGCTGGAGTTTGCTGGTATTTTGAAGACAACGCATCTGTCAAAAACAGCGGAGCTGTGTTAAAGAAACCTGTTCCCTGGAGAAAGAGAGAATGGTGAAAGAAACACCATTTTTGGAGAAAGCAGCGCAAGGAGATATATTTGTGGAGAAAGCAGCGCAAGGAGATATATTTGTGGAGAAAGCAGCGCAAGGAGATATATTTGTGGAGAAAGCAGCGCAAAGGAGATTGGAGAAAGCATCATCATTTTTGTGTGAGGATTTCATACACAAGAATAATTATAACCACAAGTGTACACTGGACTTCGCTGGTTTTCGCTGGACAAGTGAATAAGGATATATTACATCAGTCGTCCAGAACATTGCAAGAACTCTAGAATCACCAACAAGAAGACCGCTGGTTAAGTACCGATATAATAAAACTGATTGTGTGATTTTATTGTACTAGTAATTGTTGTTATATGTACCAAGCATACTCTATTTTCAATTAAAGACTTAGATTTGTTAGCTTAAAATCAAACAGTGTATTTGTGTTGTGCATTCGTGTGAGTTCGGGTAAAAGGTGATTTTGGCCTTGAGTCAAGTACGACTCGTAACACGGTTCATTGGTTGCAAAGAAATTAACGATTACATAATGCTAGCATCAATGCAGATCATTCCAAGTTTGATCAAAAGGCGCTTTTTTCATACTCGCTCACCGCTTCCTAAAGTTTGTGTATCTCATTAAATTTAGTCCCCATTATCTATTTTATAATTTGACGGTGTTATGTTATTCATGCTTTCACTGAAGTTTGTTCAAGAAAATTTTTCCAACTGTATTTCTTTAGGTTGTGCAAAAATGTTATATTTTAACTTTCTAAAGAACATTTGAGCAAAGAATGACAATGATCAAGTGCTTACAGCTTTACGTGTGAATTTGATACCATGCAACATTCATGTTGAAGTTTAGACAATTCAAACTGGAAATGTTCCAAAAACATTAACGTGTGTTAGAAATTTTTAAGCCAGCTGGAATTCTTTATGCGATAATTCGTTATGCAATATTTATATCAAAATTAACGAAAAAAGATATTTACAAGTATACTTAGCATCATCTTACATACAAGCTTTCATTTTCAATATCGTGCAGGTTTTCAAATTTGAACAAAACCCATTTAAAAACCTTGTTTTGCAAGAAACAGATTGTGTAAAAGGAACGAAAAGGATTTACAGAAGAAAATAATGAAGCACATTGACAGTTAACCACTAGTGCGCATTGTGTTGAATGATCTTTCTTTCAAACTTGGAATGAAGTGAATTGACGCATGCGTTATGTGCTGCTGTGCTGTGCTATCCTCTTCGGGCCCTGTGGCCCATAAGGCTGCAAGTCTCCTCCTCCAGCTGTCCCTTTCTCTAGCTACTGGCTTGGCTTCACTCCATGACCTCCACCCTAATTTCTTCCTTTCTTTTTCCACTGTCCGCCTCCATGTTGTCTTAGGGCGACCAACTTTCCTTCTGCCTTCTGGAGCCCAGGAAAGTGCTGTCATGCAGTGGTTATTATCTTCCATCCTTAGCACATGGCCAATCCATTTCCACCTCCTTCTTTTTACTTCTTCACTTGTCCTGTTCATTTTGGTTTTCTTTAGTAAGTCATTATTTGAAATGACATATGGCCATCTAATCTTCAGTATTCTTCTGAGACATTTGAATTGAAAAGTGTCCAACTTCCTGTTATCACTATCATTGATCTTCCAGGTTTCACAGCCGTATAATAATACTGACATTACCAGAGATTTGAACAGCTTCAGTTTGGTTCCTAAAGTGAGTTTGCTTGCATTCCATATTTGTTTGAGCTTCATGAATGATCCCATTGCCTTGCAAATTCTGTTCCTCATGTCTTCCCCCTCCACCTTGGTTGCTGACATTTGCACCTAGGTATGTATACTTTTCTACCTCGTTTAGTTGCTGGCCTGCTAAGACTATCCTGGTGTTGGATTTGCTGTTTATTCTAAGCACTTCAGTTTTCTTGGTATTAATTTTTAAACCAGTTCTTGCTGCAAATTCACATAGCTTTGTTGCCTTATCCTGCATGTGTTGGATGGTAGATGATAGAAGAGCTATATCATCTGCAAAGTCCAAATCCTCTAATTTTGTCATAAATTTCCATCTGATTCCTGTGTTATTTCCCTCTGTTGCATGTTTCATAATCCAATCAACCACAATCAAGAAAATAAAGCCAGACATTACATCTCCTTGCTTCACACCGGTTTTCACCTTAAACCATTCTGACTCCTCCCCTTCATCTAATACTGCGCACTCGCTATCTTCATACAAGATCTGGACCATTCTTATTATCTTTGATGGAATTCCATAGCTAGCCATAATTTTCCACAGGCTTTCTCGGTGTACGGAGTCAAACGCTTTTTCAAAGTCCACAAACGTAATGTATAAGGTTGACTGGCACTCTACGACTTGCTCAATAATATTCCGCAAAACAAAAATCTGCTCCACTGTACTTTTTCCACTTCTAAATCCAGCCTGTTCATCTCTCAACTTGTTGTCTACTCCATCTCTAATTCTATCAATAAGTACTCTTCCAAATACTTTACTTGGGACAGAAGTCAACGTAATGCCTCGCCAATTTCCGCATTCTGTGAGATCCCCTTTCTCTGGTAACTTGACTATGAGCCCCTGCTTCCATGTTTTGGGTACTTCTTCTTTATCCCAGATTGTGTTAAAAAGGCCTGCGAGCCAGTCTACAGTTGTGTCTATGTCTACTTTCAACAATTCAGCCATAATTTCATCTTTGCCACCTGATTTTCCGTTTTTCATCTTTCTAATTGCTGCTCTAATTTCTGCTTTTGAGATGTGTTGATCACTTATGTCCTCGATTACCGTTTCATGTTCATTTAACTCCTCTGATACTGGGTTGTTTGGTAGTGGTCTATTTAAAACTTCTTCAAAATGTTCTCGCCATCTTGTTCTCCTTGCTGATTGTTCTGTTAATATGTTCCCAGATTTGTCCTTTACAGCGTTGCTTGTTCTGCTTTTATCATTGCTTAAAGTCTTTGTAATGTCATACAATTCCTTCATTCGCCCATTTCCTGCTGCTTGTTCTGCCCGAGCTGCGAGATCATCAGCCCATTCCCGCTTGTCCCTTCTCATACTTTTCTTGACTTCCTTGTCTTTGCTCCGGTATTCGACTTTTAAGTTCTGTTTGATTCTGCTTGACTTTGTCTGTTCAATGTCACTCTTCAGCTTTATCCTCTCCTCTACTAAATCCCATGATTCCTTGCTGATCCATGGTTTCTGGCCCTTCTTTTTGTACCCGAGAACCTTCTGTGCAGTTTCTTTGTAAGCATTCTCAAAATGTTGCCACTTCTTCTCTACACTCTCTTCTACATCCTCATAATCTTGGAGTACATCAAATCTATTTTTAAGTTCAATTTTGAATTTTGATCTGATGGTAGTCTGTTGGAGTTTGGTTGTATCAAATTTCCTTCTTGTTACTTTTGGTTGTTGCTTTCTTTTCAACTTAATCTTGAGTTTGGTACGCACTAGTTGATGATCGCTGTATATATCAGCTCCCGCATGGCCCTTGTATCCTGTACAGATGTCCTGTGCTGTCTGCTTACCATTACATGATCAATTTGGTTCTTAGTTCTTCCATCTGGAGAAACCCACGTTTGCTTGTGTATCTGTCGATGAGGAAAAATTGTTCCAGTAATCACAAGGTTATTTATATTACAAAAGTCGACAAGCCTCTCTCCATTGTCATTCCTCACTCCTAGTCCATGTTTTCCCATGATGCTTTCGCAGCCTTCATTATCCTCTCCAACCTTAGCATTAAGGTCTCCCATCACAATAAGTACGTCATGTTTGTGAATGCTATCTACAATTGCTTGCAGTTGCTCATAAAAACTGTCTTTATCCTCTTCATTTGTTTCATTGGTGGGTGCATATACTTGAAGAATTGAGAATTTCAAAAATTTTGAAAAGAATCTTGCATAAATGATCCTATCGTTTATTGGTTTCCATTCTATCAATGCCTGCTCTGCCTTCTTTGACATCATTATTGCAACTCCATGTTGATGTAAATTATCTTCTCTCCCAGAAAAAATCACACTTTCTCCTGTGCTCAACTTGACCTTTCCATGCCCTGTCCATCTACACTCACTTACTCCCAAGACATCAATGTCATATTTTTCCATCTCCTTTGCAAGCTGAGCAGATTTTCCAATGGTGTATAGTGTTCTTACATTCCAACATCCTATGTTAGTGATTACTTTCGGCCCGGTTAACGACGTAGTCGGCCGCTGAACGTCCTTTCGGCTTTGATTCAGAAGCGTCATGCTGTCCACATACGTGATATTATCATCTTCTGGTATCTGGACCGTCGCCTCACCAATGCCATTTCCAGCGTTAGCTGTATTTGTAGTTTCTTTGATTCTTGCAGTTTCCGTAACAATTGTTTGAACTGGACGGGTTGTTGGCCCACCGCAGTAGGTTTATTTTCGGGGTTTTCCTTCCCTTAGCCATATCCTCGTTAGCCTAGAACCGCAAGGAACTAGTTTCCATGGTGCACCAGCTTGGAGGTGAGGTTGACTTGAGTGTTCTACGGTTCATCAGCAGACTACTACTTTTCGCTTTTCACCCATACTAGGCTAGCTGATCTCAACATCACTGGCTGTGATGCAAAGCGCTTGAGCACCCCTTACACCCCAAATCTTCGGAATCAGTCAAACGATTCCAGTAAAATTGGTGTATAAGATGCAGAATAAGATGGGCTACACGCTGATGTTCAGATGTTTGGATTCTGATGTCAATTTTTCGACTTACATCCAATTTTATTCGCCCGGTAATCTTTTCTGGGACACCCTGTATGGTATTCCTTTATGTGTCTTTTTGTTTTTATTTAAAATTTTTTTTTTTTACAAATGATAACATATCAACCTTCTCAACCCCATACACACCAAGGCCTTTTTCCAATCACCATCCACACCACCACCGCCACCTTTGTCGGTGTTTTCGTAATTGACCTTTTGGGTAAATCCCATAAGCCATTGCGAGTACACCTGAGATGGCGTCATTTGACGTCACGCCGACTTGCAATGCGCAGTAACGATGTTCGATGAACGATGTTCGCATCGGCGCAGATCGGCGTGACGTCAAATGACGACATCTCAGGTGTACTCGCAAAGGCTTATGGGACTTACCGAAAAGGTCGATTAAATCAACTAGTCTATTCAGTACCAGAAGGCACATGACCAAGTTTGTTTTCCACGTATATATTCATAGTTTTATATCACGAAAAGACTAAACTTCTCCGTAGTCCACTTGCCAATTGTGCATACTCTGGCTATTACATTTAAGCTTAAAACTCTGATTTAATTAATGTGTGCACAAATGATAGATTTTCACAACTGATCTTTTCAGTCACCGTACGCCCTCTGTTTGTTAGCTTCCCAAGTGGACTACTGACTTTGGATTGCATTTAACATTTTTAACACGGGACTCTATGGAGAGTTAGGCCAATTTCTGGCCTAGCTAAAATTGGTCATGATGTAATGCATCTTTAAATGAATCTGGCTTGTGATTGGTCGCCCAGATCGAGTTATTGTTTAAATCCTCCCGACACGTACTGATACCATTAACTATACATGGTACACAACTATCTAGGGAATGCGGCGCTTTTGTGCTGGCGGATGAACGTACGCATCTAGCGCGTATTGTACCACCATGCTTAGTCTTGTGGTTAGATTGTATTGATAAACAAGTATGATTGACAGTGTGTTTTAGAGAACGAAGTCCCGGCGTAACCAGAGGGTAAAGTTCTGCTTAAAAGTGAAAGTCCATAGTCGGTTTTTCGGATAATAAACTGGCAGATTCTAAAATTAGAATTGTTCAGTATTGAAGTGTCATTATAATTATGCCATTATGATATGTTGCATTCAATAATATAAGCCTACGTAGGGCCTATACTTTACTTTTACTGTCACAACTATAATTATATAAACTTTTTCATAACCATTTTATACTAGTATTTTGATGTAATAAATATTAGTATAATTTCGAGTTCAACTGAATGCGTTCATCATGATTAATGACATTTTTATTTATCAAAAATCGATTATGGCATAGTCTACGAAAAGACATGTTCAAGTTGTAGCAACATTCTCTAAAACTACCACAGATTGTCCAAAAGTTTTATACCATTTGACCTGAGACAGCATTTGCCCTTCGCCTCCCCCGAGGATCCCGTGTACATCATGTGTCATCTCGTAGTGAATGAGCTATAAAACCTTACGACTTTTATCGTCTTCTCTGCTCAGTGCTCATAAATTGTAGATGTACACCACAGAAAGCAGAATCTTAGACAACTATCCAGTTACCACGATTGAAGTTGCTTTATTCCGTGTGGTAGTAACTGGATAGTTGTCAAAGATTCTGCTCGCTGCGATGTACACCTAGTCACCTAGCGCAAAAGGAACCTATTCAATTTTAGAACAATTCGAAAATGAATTTTGTATTTTGCACTTAACAATTAAAATGCGTGCCCTATCGGAATCTGAAAGGCGAGTGAAATATGTAATATAATTATGTGAAGTACCTGACTCCTCCTGTATCTCACCCTTCGCCACTTCCCATCTTTAAAATTGGAATGTATCATGGGCCGGTTGGCAAACTGGCATTGTCCAACATTGAATTGGGAGGGCGGGGGCAGATACATACCAAAAGACAGGCAAAGTGTGCCAACATTTTTTTCCAGGATTGTAGAATGTTCTTTCGTTATCGTCGCTATAATACTAATACTAATACTAATACTAATACTAATACTAATACTAATACTAATACTAATACTAATACTAATGAAATATATAATTAAATATTGTATGGCCTTGGTGCGTGCATATGATGCAAATGCATGAATTAAATGATATGACATTTTGTATGCGGTTGAAATATAACAGCGAGATCAGCTTAGTTTTTCAATTTTACGAGATGATTATGTCATCTATATCTTAATTAATCAATCAATTAATAAATTCAAAGATTGTCACTAGTCATTAGTAACCAAGAGACGCGTTGAATCGATTACGGAATGTCCATGTACAGCCAAAATGTCCCACATTAAAGTCACATGTTTTAATTAATTAAACAAACTATATATTCATAATTACCATACCTTTTAATTATCAAAACGTATTTGAACAAACAAATTAGGTTCCGCCAGTTCGGATTATTTGGTTTCTATGACACGAACATTTTACAAGCAAATGCTATAATGGAAGACACATAAAAAGACTAAATCGCGTCTGACGTCAAGGCAAAGGCGCGCCGTGGTTGGTTGCTGACCTGCGCAGTACGGCATTAACTGTGCAGTTGTCAGAATTTCAGACGCGAACTAGTCTTTTTTTTTTATCTCTGTCTTTCATTATAATAGACTAAGTCTGGTTCATTGACGGTAGTGTCAGGACCATTGCGATGATATAGGTTTTTACTCCTGAAAAAAGAGACAGAATAATAGGTTTGTAATATCCCAGCTTGAATTATGTACCATATAAAGAAACCGACTCACCATGATCCAGTGGTCCTTGCCGCATGGGACATTCCAAACAATAAGCCTGTCTTCATTTCTGATTTTGGAGCGACTGATGAGAAGAAGAAGTTACCTGATGATGTATCCAAAGAGACACCTGTTTCTTCGCAAAGCAATCAGGATAACAACTTCTCAGGATACATCAAGTACATCGGAGGATCCGATATTAGTATGTTCAGGAGGTAAGAGTAGTCATGGAGAGTAGCGCTACAACTTTGAAGTGATAACAAAACAAAGTAGAACAATTATTGCTTTAAGGAAAAGGAGATCTTGCACATTTTCTACCCGTTTTTGCATTTTCCGATATAAATCTAATAAAAAGTTTAAAGATTTCCGGTACTGGAGGCATAGCGAGGGCCGGCAGCAAATGGTTGCGCATAGTTTGTTTCATTACCTTATTTCCATTTTAGTACGCAAAGGGTAGTATTTTACGGCTCTTAACTGTGTCAACCAAATTTCAGTGGATTAGGGGCAGTTCGCATCGCTTGAAGGTGTCTTTCAGAGTCAATGAACCTCAGCCAGGAACAACTTACTTTGGATGACCAATCTTCTATAATTGTTGAAGTATATAAAACACTTCGTACATAAGAATCAAAATTTATATCACAACTTTTAAAGACATTTCCAAACATTATGCGAGTTTGGTTTGAGACAACCGGAATATCTAGTTTTTCCCCAAGCCAGGTTTGTAGCTCAGCTACTGTACAGAGTACAGTATACAGGATATATCAACATTATTGTTATCCAATTGATTTTCAATTTTTATAATCAATATTACTGACATTTATTGGCAATATTCAAATTGCTAGGAATGCCAGGTGTAATAAAAAATAGCGTATATTATTTAACAATCTGTAAAGAAATTGAGCGTCTTTTTTGCAATAGGTATAACAGTAATGGAAAAAAATTCAAATGTTTGTCCTTATTTGGCTCGTTCACGTGATTGGTCCTTTAGCAATCTAGGTATTATTTATGTCTATGGTTTATTTTATTTACCGGTTACATAAATTGGCGCCCAACGTGGGGCTCAAATTTCCTGATTACAATTCTAATATAGCGCTCTGTTGCCTATATTCCCAGCAAACACAAAAACGTTTTTAAAACGTTTTAAATAAGTTATATTTTGGCTTTTGGTTTAGATAAAAACGTTTTAATAACATTAAAATGTCGGGTTATATAAAGGTCA
Organism: Amphiura filiformis; assembly: GCF_039555335.1. Taxonomy (NCBI): domain Eukaryota; kingdom Metazoa; phylum Echinodermata; class Ophiuroidea; order Amphilepidida; family Amphiuridae; genus Amphiura; species Amphiura filiformis. Next base: position 27,826,844 of record NC_092643.1, read on the forward strand.
TAAAAACGTTTTAAAACGTTTTGTATGAAAACACACTACAGCAATATTTCTAAAATGTTTTCAAAAATGTTATTGTAAACTATTTTTGCAAACATTTTTGCCAAATATTTTGCCAACACGTAAATAATATTATGTTAAAATATTTGCTCCCAGCAAACACAGAAATGTTCTTAAAATGTTTTCTTCCAAACGTTTTAATAACATTTAAATGTCGGGTTATATAAAGGTCATAAAAACGTTTGTAAAACGTTATTGCAAATATTTTGGGCAAACATTTTTCGCAAAATATTTGTTCAACCCCAAAATAACATTCTGTTTAGAATGTTTTGTATCATGTTTTCAAAAATGTTTTTGGAATGTTATTAAAACGTTTTTATACCCTTTATATAACCCGACATTTAAACGTTTTCTGTAAAACATTTTGTGTTTGTTGGGCAGTAGATTATCAAAAATGTTTTTCAATGTTATGAAAACGTTTTATACCCTTAATATACCCTTTATATAACCCGACATTTAAACGTTTTCTGACAACATTTTATAACCTTTTCCGAATGACGTCGAAAACGTTTTGTGTTTGCTGGGTTCCTAATGGGCTATTGTTCACCTTTTATTTAATAAAAAATTATTATATCGAAAGTTGAGTGCCAGAAAGCCTTAACTCACAATCACCAAACTGAGCATAAAGTCGCCAGGGCACTATAGAAGATACAGCTCATAAATCATGACAAAATTAAATAGAAAACAAAAAACATTGTAGAAAAAATATTGATTTTTGAAGACCAAAGCATGGAGCCAACTATGTTCATATTGTGACAACTGGTCATAGTAAGTTACGGCTTTGTGGTTTTGAACCCTCGATATGTACTTTCATATAGGTTGTTCTGGTTGTTGGTCATAATGGGCGCCATGTGCGGACTTTTGCTTCAAGTATATCGTTGCACAGAAAAATGGATCATTCGTGAAACCAACACCAAATTATCTTATGTTAACGAAGATGAACTGGATTTTCCTTCTGTCACTATCTGTAATACAAATATGTTCAGGTAAGTCTTCAAGTTGTCCTTTTACTCTACAATTCTCGTTACATACAGCTAAATGTGCTCGGCTCGACAGCTCGCACAAGCCTTGAACACGGGTCTCGTAAATTACATACCGCAAAACAAACCGTAAATAAACAATAATGAAAATTAAAAAGTTCAAAATTAAAAACAAGGTTGGAAAAAGTAACAATTTGTTATGTGTAACTTCCAATGACTCGGTCGTTGGCCAACCCCATTTTAGCATTAAAATTGCAAAATTGCTTGCCGCGCATTTTAGTCATTTGAGGATACTCAAGTAAGAATTCTTGAAAAAACGTGGATTACAGTGGTGGGGTGGGGATGTAACACTTCGATCCGAAGAGCTAGAAACCAATCAACCAGGGGCCTAAAAGGTAAATCCGATCCTGTCCGCCCTTGTCAATCCCTCATAGGATGGTAAATACTGGCTTTCTTCTGATACCAATATCACAGTTTGATGAGGAATGATGAATGTATAATGAATGAATCTGTCGACCCGGGATGTCGATCTGTCACACATCTTAACGTATTCGCTGGCGAAGTGAAGTTATAGTCTGATCAGTCCAAGAGAACGCCAAATATGGATCAGGAGTATTACATAATAATACCCTGCTATGACAATAGCTGCACTAGGTTAATCGTATAATCTCCTTATGTGGTTATCCACAAGGTCAGCCAATGTATGTACATGTATTCGGTACATGTACCATATCTTTTACAATGGGTGATACATTTCTGGTTTGTTTTATTCCAAAACGCAACATTCGATATTCTAAAGCTTGGTCCAAATCCAAGAGAAGAACCAACTCTAGTAATTTATGTGGTTTCAAATTATATCGGACGTTGCCTTTTTGATAGAAATGGTGTTTGTTGATGTGCACAGTTTCCCATTAGATCATAACATGCTATTGTACATCCAAGGTCAAAGGTCTTTTAATCCATATTTGGCGTTGTTCTGGGACTGCTGATTAACTACCATAGCAAAAGGTTAGAAAACAATTTTTGATCATCACGCGGTACCTCTGCATTGAACCATATCATGCTGATCACTCTCACCTGTAAGAATAGTATCTTTGAAAAGAGCGGAATTGTGTTAAATCTATGATTCTAGACATACTCAGGTGATGAGTGCAACCTGCTTGTATTCAAAAATTGTTTTCACCTATTGCTATAAATGGTAGTTAAACCGATTATTACATCGCCGGCGAATAGTAAGAGGTTTTGTTGTTGTTGCTTGTTTTGGACTTGTTTTGTTCTTTTTAACACAATGTAGACTAGGAAAGCTGTCCGAGCTGTACGGTGGCTGGGTACCAGCCTACTGCCATGGCTTGAATGAAGTTCGCCACTTGTTTCCCCAGCTCGGGATCTCTAACGACGTCGAGAACGATGATGCAGCAAGTATAGATGGTTACCCTGGAGACCAGAACCTTTATGAGTTTATTGTGAATAGCGCTCATCCTATTGAAAGTATGATTAAACTGTACGTAACAAGAATATTATATTTTGTATCTAGTATTGAATATAAAAACATATACTGTATAGTACAAACTGTAGCAATAAAAATTATACATTTCCAATTTCGTTTTTCCAAAAAAAAATAAATAAAAGAGATCATTGAAACAATGCAATGGAATCAGTAAAATCTTGGCTAACAGAAAAAAACTTTACTTGGTTTCTTTACTAGACTTTTTTTACGCAATTCAAACTTGCATCGTAAAATTTACTTTCATGATTAGCAATTACATTTTTGCTTTTCAGGGAAAAAATAAATAAAAGGGGTCATTGCGTAAATGTGATATGTAGTAAATAGGTTGGCTAATAGAAAAGTTGAAGAAATTATTCAAAATAAAGAATATCAGTCAAATAAAATATCAGGTAAAATTCTTCATCTGATCACAATGTTCTCTCAAATGTTTTCACATTCAAGGTGTCAATTTAATGGTCGAGACTGCAGCCCAGATAATTTTACCACCATTATCACCAACTATGGTGTCTGTTTTACTTTTAATTCTGCTGCAAATGACGAAAAGATTTCGGTGAAAACACCTGGTAAGGAATGTAGCGGTCTAGATATTAACCATTAGATTAGATTAGATTAGATTAGATTAGATTAGATTAGATTATAGATTAGATTAGATTAGATTTTATCAGAGTACTACATGTAATCACGTCCTCTATAACATCAAAAGCATGTAGGAGATGTCCAAAAGTGCCGGGGTGAGGGATGAGCACGTTTACATTGAGAACAATGGTTTCAACCAAAAGAATCCACTTTTGATCTCTGTCCGTTTTTGGTGTTTTCATACCATTAGGACCACTTGAAATGACCGGCCTGTCAAAAAAAAAGTATAAACGTATAAATTCTGGTCATTGAATGCTGATCCAATGGTGCGTTCTGAAGAGGCCTTCAACTTTGAAATCATTTTCTCTAAATCCGTAGTACCGTAAAAACTCGATAGTTAGCATATGTGCTTACTATCGAGCGCTTTTGAAAACATGAAATTGTACCAAAATCCGGCGCTTTACCAACTGAGCTAATGGGGTTGAGACACACATTGCAGGTTTACTTGTTTGTATAACTATGTGTATCGATGATTTGCTCAAAACCATTCACACTTTTGTTTTAAAAGCGCTCGATAGTAAGCACATATGCTAACTATCGAATTTTTACGCCATTCTACTATTTTGTGGTGTCAATGTTATCAAATGCTTTAGCCAGATCGAAGAATACCCCTATAGTGATTTCATTCTTTACTATCGAGTTACTTACATGGTATCTAAGGCCACATAAGTAGCGTGATTTGATCTAAAGTCAAATTGTTTACTGTTTGACATTGTATTTCATTAATATAATTTACACACCCATCACAAATTTTCCAGTATTTTTGAAAATCCGAGTAATATTCACTATTTTATAATTTGAACACTGGACGACAGTTGAAAAATCTTCCAAATAATGAAGTACTATTATTTTTGCCTGCTCAGCTACAATTTACCGCACTTGGTATGTCATCTGTTTTATTCGGTTCAATATTCGTCGTTTTAGACAGGCTTTGATTGGCCAAACTACGTCCTCGTTCCTGAAAATTAGCTGTTAAACGCCAACGGCACGGTACAAACATGAGACACGCATCTCGCATCGCTAGGCGATAATGACGACAACTTATAACGTATAGGAAAGGATTAATGATGGAATTCAGAAAGAGACACACGTGACTTACAGTCTTAAGTGAATAATGTGTATTTCGTGCCAATAATGGAATGTCTCGAATTGCTTCGATCATTCGGTCTAGTGAAATAATGCGATATGGGGTCTGACAAACGAAGAAGACGACACCATTGATTATCAATGTCCGCGCTACCTGATTGTGTAGTGTATCGGACTGCGAAATATATCTGGTTGCGTTAGAGTCATCTGGTGACCCGATATATCGACTACTCAATGCATGTATAATTCTTACGTATAAAGCAGCATTAACTGCGAACGATAAAATAAATATAAGGAGAGTGATCATCTCAGAAATTACCTCAGCTATTTTACTTATAGGTTCACAATGCCTGAATGTAACGGGTAGATTTATATATTCGTCTTCAGGTGGCCATACTAAACACGATTTCTTCAGATGTAGTTTTCCAGGCATGATAAACCCGGTTAAGATAAGGGCAAGTAACCACGCCACTATTACTAATTTCAAAGTGCGCCATTTTCCGATCATCAAACGGTGCCGAAGTGGAGCGCAGATTGCAAAGAAACGCTCAGTGGAAATAAGAGTTAACAATGTAACAGACGCTGCGTACCATATACGCGTTGAAAGCAAATACATAGCACAATCAAAGTCGGAATTTCGCGAGGCATGATCACCTGAAATCTGAATATCACCGACAAACATCACCGTATACCAGTAACAGGTAGCGACAAGAAACGCCAAATCGGCTAACGCAAGATTGCACAGATACACATTAAGACTATTGCGCATTCGACGAAGTGTTACGATTGACAGAAGGAAAGTGGCATTCCCAGTTATACCAATCGCTGATAAGATAGGGACAATAATAGTAGCAATGATTTTATCAGTAACATTATAAAGCCACTCCTCTGCCGTGGCGTTGTCAGTGAGGTATAAAGTATTTTCTGATGTGCATATGATTGGCAAGTTTAGTGTAGAGTTTGAATCCGCCATGATGGTTGAAATCTATAGCAGTCGGATACAGCCTAGCTCTTTACACATATTCATGAGAAATTGAACAGCCTCTCACACTACTATGATTTTGGACTTTTTGGTCCCTATTGCATTTTGTAGATAATCGTTTTGGGCAGGTGAAACGTCTTAGTACATACATCCAGTGAGTGGTCAAGAGATTCAGATACAGGTTATCGGTGCATGATTAGATAAGTGATTATGTTATAGTTGATCGACAAGATTCATGTCACCAGCGCACGATTCTATTACTGTAAACTTAAACAGTAATGAAACACTATTTTTTTGGATGCTCAGCTACAATTGACCGCACTAGGTATGCCATCTTTTTTGATCAAGTTATTCGGTTCAATATTCTTAGTATTAGACAGGCTTTGATTGGCCAAACTACGTCCTCGTTCCTGAGAATTAGCTGTTATACGCCAACGGCACGGTACAAACATGAGACACGCATCTCTCATAGCAAGGCGATAATGACGACAACTTATAACGTACAGGAAAGGATTAATGATGGAATTTAGAAAGAGACACACGTGACTTACAGTCTTAAGTGTATAGTGTGTGTTTCGCGCCAATAATGGAAAGTCTCGAATTGCTTCGATCATTCGGTCTAGAGATATAATACGATATGGGGTCTGACAAACGAAGAAGACAACGCCATTGATTATCAATGTCCGCGCTACCTGATTACGTAGCGTATCTGACTGAGAAATACATTTGTTTGCGTTAGAGTCATCTGGTGACCCGATATATCGACGACTCAATGCATGTATAATTCTTGTGTATAAAGCAGCATTAACTGCGAACGATAAAATAAATATAAGGAGAGTGATCATCTCAGAAATTACCTCAGCTATTTTACTTATAGGTTCACAATGCCTGAATGTAACGGGTAGATTTATATATTCGTCTTCAGGTGGCCATACTAAACACGATTTCTTCAAATGTAGTTTTCCAGGCATGATAAACCCGGTTAAGATAAGGGCAAGTAACCACGCCAATATTACTAATTTCAAAGTGCGCCATTTTCCTATCATCAAACGGTGCCGAAGTGGAGCGCAGATTGCAAAGAAACGCTCAGTGGAAATAAGAGTTAGTAATGTAACGGACGCTGCGTACCATATACGCGTTGAAAGCAAATACATAGCACAATCAAAGTTGGAATTTCTCGAGGCATGATCACCTGAAATCTGAATATCACCGACAAACATAACAGTATACCAGTAACAGGTAGCGACTAGGAAAGCCAAATCGGCTAACGCAAGATTGCACAGATACACATTAAGACTATTGCGCATTCGACGAAGTGTTACGATGGACAGAAGGAAAGTGGCATTCCCAGTTATACCAATCGTTGATAAGATAGGGACAATAATAGTGGCAATGATTTTATCAGTAACAGTATAAAGCCACCCCTCTGCCGTGGCGTTGTCAGTGAGGTATAACGTATTTTCTGATGTGCATATGATTGGCAAGTTTAGTGTAGCGTTTGAATCCGCCATGATGAGTGACATCTATAGCACCCGAATGCAGGTTAGCTCTTTATTTTTTTGAAGAAAATAAAAGTAGCTTTCACACTTTCGCGTCTTGATGCATTTTATAGATACCATTTTGTCCAGGTGAAACGTTTACGTACATCCGGTGAGCCGTCAAGAGATTCAGATCATGAAGTTGGTTTTTGTCACTTGTCAGATGGAGATTGCAGTCATATCGAATTTCTATCATATACGAATCCCAGCATGAATCATTTCTAGTACATTCGCAGTCGAGTCTGAAGATTGTTGCAAACGTTTATGTAATTTACTAAAATAACAAAAATATTTGGTGGCGAAGTTGCGCATGTTTAATCAGTTTGGTGATCAGTTTTGGTCCACCCGATTCGGGAAGCCGATTTCTGACTTCATCGGTTAGTCTCAAGTTGCTAAGAGTTTATATTGGGCTTCAACCTGCGTCCCAGACTTATGAAGAATCTTGTTCGACCGCTATTCGTCCACCGCTATAAGCGATATTTGAAACAGCGTTTGAAGTCAGCAGCTGCGAACTTAAAAACAGTCCGAAAATCATCACACACTCAATGTAGCACATTTCCATTGTATTGCATGTGTCAATTTGCGTTACCGCTTCTTGTAATTGATTTCTACGAGTTATACTGTCTCTAGCAATAGAATAAGACATGTCTGTCAAAGGCAAATCAAACCTTCTACATATGGTCTATTTGAAATTACTCGGCAGGACTGATAGAATTGAATTGTCTGACGTCAGTATTACAAATCATGTAGAACTCATCAAATCGACTCATGCTATATAACAGATAACAAAGACCATTTTCATTTCTTTACTGGTTGTTACATGTGTATTTTCTCACTTTTTTTGTAAATCCGTCTATCACCATCACCGATCGCAATCTAATAAAACCAGAATTCTAGGCGCGAAAATTAGATCAAATACTTAGAGATTGAAAAGTAAGTTGAAAAGTAATCATTGAATTGGTAAGATGCGTGTCAAATTAATTTCCACTGTCCTGTGTAGACGATGAGATATAAAAAGAGTAGTTATTTTGAGAAGATTAGTTTTTTGCGATTAATTCAATAAAGCGTGTTTGTGATTGTGGGTGTGTGTTGGTTTATACATTGATCGAGGACTTGCGCATGAAAAGTTGACAACGCACCGACACATTCGGTCATTTCAAATATTGTGTTTTAGTTTTAGTTTTGGTTTTGGTTTTGGTCACGTGGTTTCCTATTATCCTGCCTAAGCTCTTGAGTGACGTCATTATTGATATCTTTGTATGTACCCTTTGTTAGAAACTTAAAATTTGTAGCAAACCGTTTCGGTTTTCAATTCAATTTGTTATATAATCGGAAGTCAGGTTTGAAATTACCTTGATCAAATTATACAAAAGAAGTTTTTAAATGTCGCAGTGCGATATTTACGAGCAGAGAAGTCGCACAAGTCAAGCTACATTTGAAAGCGTGATTTAATTAGGTCGTTTAAAAAATCGCAATCACGATTTGCCTTTGGATACAATCTCATTACTTATAGCTGGCATCTTACTTCATATCTTCACCTCATTTGTTTTCTTATTTTATGCTAGGTCAGAGACAAGGATTGAGTCTTATTCTCAATGCTCAAGAAGCTGACGTCGTAGCCGCTCCACGAGAATCCGTTGGTTTCAAAATGCTTGTACATCCACGAGGAGAAGTCCCTAATCTTTTGGACTATGGCATTGAACTTCAAACAGGGACCCATACACCTGTGCGTTTAGATGTCACAATGATGTCTACCTTGCCATCTCCGTATGGTGAATGCGGAACTCAGACGCTTAAATACTTTGGTGGGCAGTACACAGAGTCAAAATGCTATCTGGAATGCGAAACTGGTTATATAGTTTCTAGATGTGGATGTCGTAGCTTTTACATGCCAGGTATGGTAACTTATTATAGTAAAACTCAGAGACTTGTTTTCCTCTTCAGTTTAAATTGTTTAAGTATATCGTTTTAATCAAAGCAGAGAAAGTACATGGACAAATCTCCTCATCTCAAACATCTAGCATATGTCTATCAATTTACAATTACCATCATTTTTCCTAGGTGGTGCAAACTATTGTTCTCCAGAGCAATTGCAGTGCTTCTATGAAGAGAGAGGTGAGTAAAACTATTAATATCCGATAGATTTATGAGGAAACCTATACCAGCTTATTCGGCAAACTGTTCTGTTTCCATCCATTCTGTTCCACTATCTTTTTGATAGAACTGACGTTTATTCATTAGAGCTCAACTTGTCGAAGTAGATCCATCGCATATCCCTCTTTGGAGGAATCTGCATATATCACAATAGATAGGTTTATTCTTCTTTTCTTTTTTCTCCTATTTCTCCCGCTAAAGTCATCTTTGCAGAACAGAGAAGCGTAATTTGCTCCTGCCCGGATATGTGTTCGGAAATACTCTACAAGCCAACCATTTCCCAAATGGTATTTCCATCTGCAGGAGTGGCAACAACTTTATCAATGAGAGAGGATTATGATTTGATAGCAGCTGGATTCGGTGAAGCTGTACGGTAAGGAGATGGTAACTGTTTTGATAACCATCTTTTTGCTCTGGGTAGGTTAAGAAGTGATATATGTTTCTTTGATTGGATCATCTGGGCAGGTCTCATGTCTCAACTTCATTACAACTGGCCACATTCTTTAGTCTGTTTTAGTTCAAGTGGGTTCATAGCTAGACATTACGCTGGAACTGCTGTAACTGGATGCGATGTCTTAGTTTAAACGTGGCAACGGCATACAGCCAGGGACAGCAAACACGGTAAATGACCCGGATGTAGAGTCAAGTAAATCAGATAACATTGTACAGGTCAACTTTCAAGAAAATTTGCATCGTTTGGCCAGAAAATAGTTGAAAGAATTCTGTGTTTTCAAGCATACTTGTCGTTTCTGCCAGATGTCCAAAAATAATATTCCATTTGTATTCTGTCGGTAATTCTATTTCAGGGATATTGCACAGATAGACTTTGAATACATTTATTATGATATGTGTGAGAAGGTGTACCATTCTCTTATGGAGACCTTCGTGAATGAAAATGGCACTGCGTTCTATGATGTATATCCCAACACTACTGAAGTTCTAGCTGATTACGTCATGAGTTACATCTTCGGTAACATGCAGTTCGATCTATTCGTTACCTTCACCGAAGTTGTGTTTAACGACACCATGGAAAGTATGTATGGTGGTTTGGATAATACTACTACAACCTCTAACTATTGGGATGCGTATACAGAACTCTCCATCAAATACCTGTATTCAGGCCTGTATAGACAAACATTGGTGGACGCATTTGAATATAGTGGAGAACATCCATATTTCAACGACACGGATGGTTTTGAAGATTTCATTGTTAGGACATATGATGAGTTTTCTATCGAAGACGGATTCCATGAGGCGTTTCATAATATCTACATTAGCACCCAGAATATGGTTTGGGAAAGAGGTTTGGATATTGCCTCAAATAATGATATCATTGAGCTAGCAACGGAATATATGAGGTATATAGTATGTTGATGTTGTAAATAATCCTCAGTTTCGTAATCCAACCAAGTTATAATTCATTTGTCACTTAATTACTTTAATTCTACGTCAGATTTGCAATAAAATTATACATAAGGCCTATAAATTTATTTATAAACTATTGTTAATTAACTTTAACATTTATATTCATTAATTTGATAGGAAAAACTTCCTACATGTTGATATCTTTTATGGCGACTTAAAAGTGGAGAAAATACAGGAACAGCCGTCATATGAAGTTTTCCAGTTTATCTGTAAGTTACTTGTCACAGTGTTTGCATGACTCGATAGCTCGATACTATACAAATATTTAATGTTCATGCGGGATCTGGTGGAATCTATTGGTCCTCGAGGTGGAGACCGTGGGCCTACTATTTTCCCGAGACCGTCAGGTCTTTATATCCTTCATTAATATATTAATATTGTTCATTGATTGGTTAATATATTAGAAACGTATCGCCTTTATCATAGACATTGGCCAAGGCATACATGTAGGCTAGGCCTAGTCAAGGCTAGGCTGGCCTTGCATTGTTTGGATCGAATGCACATGAACGAAGCACGCACACACTTGGGTCACTAAAGCTTGCCGTGAAAATGTTGTAACCTCTGCAATACCGCCGTGAAACGAGTAACCCTGTTCGCTGTTATTTCAATATTAAGATACTGATCCTGATATAACTCCGATTATGCTGTGAAACCGCCGTGTTTTAGCTGCATTCCAGTGTTGCTTGTGTTCTTCGAAAAACAATATGAATTGCTACACATTAATACCTCGAACCGGTTCTAAAATCCCGCGTTGGCCTACGTGGCGAGTTGCATCGACCACTAGGAACTGCGACGCGTCAATGAGGTATACGCTCTCAGAGGGAAATACCGGTAGTAGTACTATTTCCCGGGGAAATAGTACTTCCAATAGGACCCCATTCCCTCATTAATCGGCCTTTTGACTGCTTTGCAAAACAGTAATATCCTACATTTAAATATTCTCGTTTATGGATTGGTTAAAAGAGTATCATGTGATCAAAATAGATTTAATTATTTTGCAACTATTTTACTACTATTTAACTATTTCACTACTATTTCCCTATGACCTCGATGCTGCGTCGCAGTTCCTAGTGGTCGGTGCAACTCGCCACGTACGCGGGATTTCAGTACCGGTTTTCGGGGTATTAATATGTAGCAAGTCATGTTGTCTTGCAAAGCACACAGACACCACAGAACTGCAGCTAAAATACGGCGGTTTCTTGGCATAATCTGATTGAGTATCAGGATCAGTGTCTTAATATTGACGGTGAAATAACAGAGAACATGGTTTCTCATTTCGCAGCGATATTGCATGGAGGTTACAACATTTTCACAGTAAGCTATAGCCCTTCAACTTTGTGCGTGCTGCGTGCATGTGCATTTATTAAAAACAAAGCAAGAACAGCCTAGCCCTGACTAGACCTAGCCTAAATGAATGCCTAGGCCTATATGTCTATGAAAAAAAGCCTTGCGCTTCTAATATTTTTACCAATCAATGAACAAAGAATATATTAATGAAGAAATAAAACAAATATTTACTGCTCCAAATTCGGTATCTGGTGGAATCTATTGGTCCCCTCGGTGAACTGGGGACCGTGCGCCTACTAATTTCCCTCGACCGCATGAACAGTAAATATTTGTATACTATTTTGGTCACATGATACTCGTTTAACCAATTAATGAACGAGAATATATCGAGGGCTTAGAGCAAGAACTAGCTATGTCCACAATTACATTACTTATTTTCGCAACAAATGGACGGTTTATTGTGCCCTCTATAATTATAATGTAAGTGACTTTGGGGGTATGTACGTACGTGGTCACTTGCGTCTAACTAACCATACTAAGGGACGCACCATTAGATATCAAGGGGGGGGGCTTGGTAGTTGGGGTCGTGACAAATTTTTTTTTTTTTGCACCTCGGTGAAGCAAATTTTTTTTTTTTAGCCCCTGGATGAAGCAAATTTTTTTTTTTCAACACCTTGGAGAGACAAATTTTTTTTTTTTGCAATCGTAAAGTCCTATAATTTTCAACAATTTGTTTAATCATGAACTACGTTTTGTAGCACCTAAATTTCGAGTGCCACAAAAAACATCATTATCTTTATGTATAAAAATTTTCTTGAAGTATAATGAACCTCTTTTGGCATGAACAATTTTGCCATACGGTATAGTATTGAAGCTAAACTGGGGAAATACGGTACATTAATGTAGAATAAATGCGCGCGAAGCGTGCAAAATTTGGGGGTTTTTAGGTTAATTTTGTCAGAAACCCACACAGGCGTCAACATTGTGGATGATTGTATGGACTACTCCCAAGCAAATATTGGGGGAATTTGGTGAAAATCTGTGAAGTAATAAAGTGTTTTCACTCACAGACCCGGCTCACATAATAACTTTTCACAAAGAAATGCACACAAAATACATACCAGTTCGAAGCAAAAATAAATACTCTTGATGAAATAAGGAGCAAATTCGAGCGAAGCGCGAAAAATTTTGCAATATATAAGCTATATGAGGTTAATTTTTCTTCAGTAACTGTGACAAATTTTTTTTCACCCTTTGCATCAAATCTTTTTTTTTCTGGTCCAAGGTGGAGCAGATTTTTTTTTTTTAGTCTGAGGTGGAGCAAATTTTTTTTTTTTTGCTCAGATGGCGCGACAAAATTTTTTTTTTCAAAAAACTACCCAGCCCCCCCTTGGTATCTAATGGTGCGTCCCTAACTGTTTAAGTGACCATGCATATACCCCAAAGTCACTTGCATTCATTATGGAGGGCAGAATTAACCATCCATTTGTTGCCGAAATGAGTAACATGTAATTGTGGACATAGCTAGTTCTTGTTCTAAGCCCTCGATATTATACATGCATCTTTTATTTATTTATTTATTTATTTATTTATTTATTTATTTATTTATTTATTTATTTATTTATTTATTTATTTATTTATTTATTTATTTATTTATTTATTTATTTATTTATTTCCACAGGTGATTTAGGTGGTGCCCTGGGCTTATTCTTTGGAGCTAGTATTCTTTCATTCGTCGAGACAGCGGACTTTTGGTTTACTCGACGAGGTGGATGTGGAGGGGAGTCTCTAAACCGAGAAACATAAACAAAACGCGAGTTGACGTACACCCAAATATGGCAACCGTGTCATCATAATGTGTAATAGAAACATGAAGCATGACCGCCACTTGAACAGCTATATGGCACAAAACAAAACGTCTCGAGTTTTAAAACCCTGCATATAGTAGCTTATAGCTAAAAACTAAAAATAGAAAATCTAAAAAAACTAAAAATCTGTTAAACTTGTACTAGTACCCTATTTTTACAATATTCACTGACACAAGTCGTGTGACGTTGTAAGGTTTCTTATTTAGCCAGTATTTTAAATATTTGCACGTACAAAATGAACGTACAGACGACACAGAATAATGCACGAAGTATGTCTGTTTTACATTATATTAAATAGAATCAAGGATAGGATATCCATTTTGTTTGTAATGTAGTACAATTTATTTTCTTTTTCTATAATGTTACTCAACAAATAAAAGTTGCCGGAGCAATATCACGCTGAGAATTAAAAAAATTCATCGCGAAACGTTTTTGGGGCCCCCTCCTTTTTGACATGAAAATTATGTGTCAACCCCATAGAAAAGCATATAAACTCAAATTTCCCAGGAAAATTTGTGGTCATTTTTTCAGCCCCCCCCAATTAATATATCATAACTCAACAAGATTGTCTTTATTAGATCATTGCTAGAAATGCAGTGAGTGGCATATTGGGTGTTGGCTTACGTCTCGTTCTTCCACAAAAATACTGGTAATGTATTGGCCTCAAAACAATACCATTTGTTTTATCTAACCATGGAGGTATATAAATAAATGGAGAATGATCTAGCCAAGCATCTTTTGTACTACGTTGGTTATGACCAATTATTGTTGAATAGGCAATTTCAGGGGATATTGATTATGCTAAGCTGATTACATTGTTAAGTCTGTTTCACTGGTCATTTATTTCAATGGGGTGCTAAATGCAGTTACTTATAATGTTTATTGGAAAGTGCTCATGTTTCAGAAAATTTAATATCAAAATGTCATTTTCGCCAAAAAATTGCATTGAAATCAGTCTTTTGAAAAAATAAACGCCCTATCTGTAGGCCCATATCTGTGGTCGTATTGTGACCCCCTACATTTTGGTCATGATTCTTGAAAAATTAAAATTAGGCTATGACCCCTATTTTTCTTTCCAAAAGTTATGACCCCCCGTATAGGCCTATTTGGAACCCCCTCCAAAGAAAATGATGGCCCTAATAATATTAATAATCATTTAGGCCTAAATACTGATAATTATTTATTATAAAATGAGAAGTTTAATGATGATGAAAAGATTTTAGCTGAATTCCGAAGTACTTCCGGTAAATTTTACTCGCTCTTAACTCAATTGGCCCAAATTGGCCCAACATAATTTTTTCACAATCGGAAGGTAAAAACGTTTTGCTTTCATTTGCACTATATTTGAACTCCCTCAGACCCCCTTAAAAGCTTAATATATGAACATGAAAACTAAGTATATTTGTCAAGTTACGGCACAACTAGTGTTGAAAACAGTTTCATAACTTGAGAACAGAACATCCAAATTTCATCGGGTTTTCGCACAATCATACATTGAAACTATAAGCTATCAAAACTGGCGACTTTGAACAGCTAATTGACTAGCTGACGTCATTATACAGTCTCTTTTACAAGCCTTCCGGTACGGGTCAATGTAGGGTCAATTCCTATGAGGAAATTTTGGGAGTGACGATCAATGAACCATGGTAGAGTCTCATAACCATCGTGGAGATCAATAGCTTGGCTGAAGTGGCTAGTCATTCAAGTTTGGTGACTCATTGAATAGAGGTAATCGGATAATCTCCACTTAAGAGATTAGAATTCTGGCGATCATTCTCCATTTATTTATATACCTCCATGATCTAACTATCCTTTATCAGAATTGAATACACATTATTAGCTATATACCTCTCCTCATAGTTTGCCATTATTTTTTACTCTCAGTCACGACGATCGGCATTCACAATATGCTATATTTATTTTTGCAGCTTGTTACAAGTTCGTCAGTTCTTTCTTTCTTTAAAATTGCATTTCCATCGCGCCCGACAAGTCGTACATAATCATCACAAAATTGTTTATCAGTGGGTGCAATGTTTTCAATCCATATTCCATGCGTGACTCCCATACTGTCAACACACATTTTATGCATTGCTGATGTCTTTTTCCGAAGCTCGTTAACGTCCCGCCAAAACCTGTTTTGATCGGCTGCTGCGATTCTTTCCCATAATGTTCTATTGTAATAATCATAAAGCTTCATATCAGCGAAGTTGTAACTTTCAATTTTACTTCTTAGAGATTCGGATATTTCTCCATGCCGGCTAGAGTTTATCCTAACATGTTGCGGAACGTAGACAATATCATCTATATCCCAACATAAGAGATTCTTTAGAAGAACCAGCGATTCCAGATAATATTCCAGAATGATAAAAAGATGGATCTCCGAATCAGTGTTTACTCTCTCTGGAAATTGGGTGCGCCAAATGAAACATTTTCTTCCCAAATTGGGCCAATTTTGGCCCAGTAATTCCCCAAATTCACTAATTGTAATACAGCATTACAAATTTTTGTGAGACAAAAATAATTTTCAGTGGGCCAAAATTGAGACATACGGTCTCTGAGTAAACACTGCTCCGAATCCAACCTATTAAATATACGTGCAAAGTCATTGGTATTTATTTCACTACTGCTTATACCAAGATAGCGAAATTGAAAGTTTTTATGAAAACCATTGATGTCAGATTCAAAATGATCTTGCTTAAAAAACGCTTCTATCGGATCTTTGACAGTTGCAGGAATGGACAAATGATCTGCAACGTTAAATTGGTAAAACAGTGATTCAAAATCGGAGACGGGCTGTCGTAAAGTGGTGATGTAAACTGCATTTGGTATAATTTTGTCCAATTGCTCTTTCTGGTAGATTACGTGATTAGTCAACATATCAAACCTGCCATAGCAACCAATCATTGAATCAAACTTGTGGACACCGGTGGATTAATTTTCGATTTTGGTAAGACAAATGTTAGATTGTGCGCAAATCCATACCGGTCTACGATTGACGTGGTTGTTCCACTCCCTGTTTTATGAATGTTGATGTAAACAATCCTTTGCACGGGTTTACAATGTTTTGTTTACAATGCTTTTTTTTGGATAGTTCGATGAAGAACTGTGGAAGAAATAACACATCTATGCACACGTTAGGACAGCACTTAATATAATTTAGGCAGTTTGGCGAAATCGTAAGTCTACATTATATCGGGTTTCGTCCGCACCCCTGGCCGCACCCCAAAAACATTTAAATTTTGTTTTTGTTTACGTAATAAGGATGTCAAATTAAGTTAATTAGTTCAAAAGTACTGAAAGATCACTGCGGACTAATTTACCACCACCTATACACCTAATGGGTTGCTGTTTAACATAACACCCGCAGATTCTATGGTTTTTGTCTGATATTGGGTCACGCATACCATTACACAGGAGTATCATACAGGTAATTAACATATATTGTTTATTCGACTAATTTGTCAACATAACATATATTCAACCTTCAAAGGGTGAATGTCCTTTATGGAGATCATATTGTCAAAAGTAGGCTTATACTAGAGTGTATGTTTATTGAAATAGTTCAAATGTTTGATGCTTTCGTGTTGTAGGACCATTGAAAGAATATCCAATTTAACAATTTTGAAATCTCAAAAATCACCCAAATTAAACAAATTAAACCCGCGATTTGGTAGCCCAATAGGGTTACTTTTGAAGATTTCCCCGACTTTCGAAAATTTCCTGTCTCATAGAAACAAATGGTATTGGGTGACTTTTCAGCAAATCAGATGCAATGCAAGGCTAAGCATTTTGATGTCAAGAAGGCCTATATTTATACAACAATTTATTATGAACCCTGCTCGGACCCCGGGGGTCACTCTCATACAGGAGTAGCTCACAGGTAATCAATCTGTATTGTTTGTTCTGCAACATTATTGTCAACATTAGCTGTATTCAGTGTTAAAAGGATGACAATTCTCAGTTTTTAAGACTTGCTTCATGTACTGATACTCAACACAGTCTATGCTTCAGGATCCAAAAGCCATTTAGCAAAGTAGCTCTACAGGGGACATTTTAAGGTTTATTCGTACGGGGGTATATGAACAAGTTGGCATACACAGAAAAACAATTTTACTGCGTAATCCAAATCAACAGTTTTTCACTGTGAAGTCTAAACAAGGGGTATAGGTGGTAAAAATAGTCCCAGTAAACTTCCAACCACCAAACCTATACATTTACGATTACGTGTGTAATTTTACATTAAAAGATCCCACGACCAGTATATTTTAAACAAACCATATCGCACGCCACTGTACTGTTCAAAATGAATCAAAACACTGAAATCCATTGTTACTGTGTCTGTACAAAATATTTAGGCCCATGTTCAATGTAAATGTTTAAAAAATTTATTTTGTTTGTTCTGAGGAGACTGCGCTTCAAATTGGGCTGCATCAGATGAAATTGCACCACAACTTTCGCATAATTTTTGGGGCACGGTATACCGACGAATCGTTGATACAGGCCAGACCCTTATTGGCTGAGAGCGCTTAATATCTCTACGATATTGTGGAAACCGCAAGGGTGTCGTCAAACTATCAATGTACTTGTAAACACGATGAAGTTCATCATTCCACGTGAAACCTGAAATTTAAATTCAAAACGTTTTAATAACATTTAAATGTCGGGTTATATAAAGGTCATGAAAACGTTTTTAAAACGTTATTGCAAATATTTTGGGCAAACATTTTTCGCAAACTATTTTTTCAACCCCAAAATAACATTCTGTTTAGAATGTTTTGTATCAAGTTTTCAAAAATGTTTTTGGAATGTTATTAAAAGGTTTTTATACCTTTATACGTTTTTATATAACCCGACATTTAAACCCTTTCTGTAAAACATTTTGTGTTTGCTGGGCTGTAGATTATGAAAAAATGTTTTTAATGTTATGGGAACGTTTTATACCCTTAATATACCCTTTATATAACCCGACATTTAAACGTTTTTGAGAACCTTTTGTAACCTTTTGCGAATGATGTCGAAAACGTTTTGTGTTTACTGGGGAGCTTTGGCAAAATTTGCATTGATCATTTCATAGCGAGTGTGTAGACGAATTCAAATATCATATAGTTTTGTAGGTCCTGTGGTTCTTGAGTTATGTTGTAATCATGATCATGTATATTTTCATTTTCACACGAAACGATAATATGAAAAACACATTTACCAATTTAAATAATAATGATCATCACCTGGTATATACAACGTTAACGGGGCTTACAAAAGTAAAGTTCGTAACCTTTCCAATAGATATTTATTTGAGCTGTTATGTGGGGAAATTCCTTATTTCTTTGGGTTATTAGGCCTTGTGAATATTATCTACATTTGAGCGTTTATATACCTATAGGACAAATTTTAACGTAAGGCCGAAAAAGTTAAATGATTTGGTTCTTGTCCCCTCCCGCCTCAATTTGTGGAATTTGTTATATTTTTGATTTTTTGATTTATTTGATTTATTTATTCATTTATTTATTTATTTATTTATTTATTTATTTATTTATTTATTTATTTATTTATTTATTTATTTATTTATTTATATTTATTTATTTATTTATTTATTATTTTTATTTATACGACCCATAATAAAGGTTATTAGAGAAGAAGGGTCACTTTCAAATTCCAAACCTTCTTGTTGCACTCATCTCACATTTCATAGAGATTTTAATTTTATAAAATATTATTGATTAAATTATTATTAAATGTATAGGTTTGGTGGTTGGAAGTTTACTGGGACTATTTTTACCACCTATACCCCTTGTTTAGACTTCACAGTGAAAAACTGTTGATTTGGATTACGCAGTAAAATTGTTTTTCTGTGTATGCCAACTTGTTCATATACCCCCGTACGAATAAACCTTAAAATGTCCCCTGTAGAGCTACTTTGCTAAATGGCTTTTGGATCCTGAAGCATAGACTGTGTTGAGTATCAGTACATGAAGCAAGTCTTAAAAAATATACCCTTTATATAACCCGACATTTAAACGTTTTTGAGAACCTTTTGTAACCTTTTGCGAATGATGTCGAAAACGTTTTGTGTTTACTGGGGAGCTTTGGCAAAATTTGCATTGATCATTTCATAGCGAGTGTGTAGACGAATTCAAATATCATATAGTTTTGTAGGTCCTGTGGTTCTTGAGTTATGTTGTAATCATGATCATGTATATTTTCATTTTCACACGAAACGATAATATGAAAAAACACATTTACCAATTTAAATAATAATGATCATCACCTGGTATATACAACGTTAACGGGGCTTACAAAAGTAAAGTTCGTAACCTTTCCAATAGATATTTATTTGAGCTGTTATGTGGGGAAATTCCTTATTTCTTTGGGTTATTAGGCCTTGTGAATATTATCTACATTTGAGCGTTTATATACCTATAGGACAAATTTTAACGTAAGGCCGAAAAAGTTAAATGATTTGGTTCTTGTCTCCTCCCGCCTCAATTTGTGGAATTTGTTATATTTTTGATTTTTTGATTTATTTGATTTATTTATTCATTTATTTATTTATTTATTTATTTATTTATTTATTTATTTATTTATTTATTTATTTATTTATTTATTTATTTATTTATTTATTTATTTATTATTTTTATTTATACGACCCATAATAAAGGTTATTAGAGAAGAAGGGTCACTTTCAAATTCCAAACCTTCTTGTTGCACTCATCTCACATTTCATAGAGATTTTAATTTTATAAAATATTATTGTAG
Source organism: Amphiura filiformis (assembly GCF_039555335.1). Taxonomy (NCBI): domain Eukaryota; kingdom Metazoa; phylum Echinodermata; class Ophiuroidea; order Amphilepidida; family Amphiuridae; genus Amphiura; species Amphiura filiformis. The sequence goes on from NC_092643.1 coordinate 27,847,117, forward strand.
GCATTTTGTGCATTTTATGCATCTTTGTGGATTTTTATTCGTGTGAGAGACAGAGAGAGAGAGAGAGAGAGAGAGAGAGAGAGAGAGAGAGAGAGAGAGAGAGAGAGAGAGAGAGAGAGAGAGAGAGAGAGAGAGAGAGAGAGAGAGAGAGAGCTAAATAAGAATAACGACACGTCAATTAAAGGGATTTACATTTTAAATGAAACCCATACTCATCGAGCTATAATTATTTATCTATTAGTTAGTTCGATGCTATACCTTCTCCACATCTCGCCCGTATGTTGGACGCAATATAATTTTATAGTTTCCCACGAAGAAAAAAAGGACATAAAATTATATTAATATATTTCCCAGTGCAATATTGTACATCTTCACATGCATGACATGAAAGTAAACAATTTTGAGTTAAAAATGACCCCTCAACCTCTCGCACCAAAGGCCACTAGAGCAACCAGTCAACTGGGTGGTTTGTGGAAATTGCTCAAAATAATTTTGATAAATTTAGCTTCCTGTGTGATTTTTATTCCTGCTCTGAAGTTAATAAATTGGAAAATGTTATAAAAAGATGCGTCACTTTCAACGTCCTTTCAAATTATAACAGTTGATTTCAGGAGATAATTATCATGGTATTAGTTTAAAGATAAGATTATAATGTTTATAAATTATGGTGCCCAAATATTTGTGGGCAATTGTAGGGCAATGGACAGATCTAATTTACTGGTTAGGTAAAATAATTTACTGGGTGGATATCCGTTATTTACCTCTCTGCATTGCTATACGCACCAAGTCATATAATCAGCGCTCCAGTTCTTTTTATTCACACCGTTTGTTGTTCTATACTCTGCATGCACATCTGCACAATATGAGCATCATCGCCTTACTCCTTGGATAAGCCTAGCTTTGTTTGGAGAACCATACGTGAAGACTTGAAGACCAGTATCTTTATTAACTCGTTCAGACTCGTTGGCACATAAATTTGTCAGTTAACCGATAAAGAATCACCATTACTGATTGTTGTTTATTAATTATCAAGAAAATCTGAGAGCTTGAATTTAGCACACAAATATTGGCGATCACAACTTTCATTTCATATTTCACAAATATTATAGTGGCGTGCGTGCAAGACACATACAAACCAGAGCTGCTGTGGCTCACGAACCCGGTCCCCGCACTTCGTGCATCCGCGGTATTCATGCTTGTCGGTGAACTTTAAAAACACCCCCTTTTGCATCTCATTTCGCGAAGTTTTTAGGGGAAAAACACCCCTTTTTTTAGCGATTTCGCGAATTATTTGCCCTTCGACAATACCCCTATTTTCGCTAAAACGCGAACGATATTTATAATATACCCTTTTCTTGCAGAATCGCGTAGGTCGCTCGATGAAAATACCCTTTTTTCAATTTCGCAAACATGTGGTTTGAAAAAACACCCCTTTTGTGTGTTTCGCGAATCGCGTTTCTTCATCTGTAAACACCCCTTATTTCGCGAAATTTTCGACGAGCATGAATACCCGCGGATGCACAAAGTGCGGGGAACCGCGAATGTTATACGGTGGTTTCTGATTTTCATGACCTCTGCATGATATTTGACCGCAGCCATTATGAACAATTTATTGATCTCAATTATGTGTTTTTCTTGACCAATTATGGTCACGTTTAAGCCCAAACGGGCAAATTTAACATTTTACCCATAACCATGATAACTGACTTTCGACCTCAGATGACCTCAGTATTCAGTATTCATATTCCCGTTATATCGAGTATTATTTTGACAGGTTCAAGTCCAAGTGGCCAGTGCCCACCCCCCACACATTCGCCTGGCCCTCCCACTTTAATTAAACCCATAATGTGATGTGTGTCACACGTCTGGATGAACATAAATAATTAAAATAAGGTTAATTCTCTATTAAAGACCCTGAAAGAAAATGTCAAATTGATGCACCAATGCACCTTTATTTTGCCAGATTTTCGAACCCCCTGTTTATGGATAAACAGACCCATTTTTTCGCTTCTTGGACACCCAACACTATATATTGAAAGCAATAATTTATACAATAATAGTGTCCACGAATGGCTTCAATAATTATTTGAGAATTTACGGATTTTTCAAGCTAAAATTGTACACAATAACAGTGCCAAAATAGCCCACCAAATTGCTTCAATTGGGCATTCAGTTTACAAAGGTTTCTCACCTCTATCAGACATTCCCCTTTTCGCTTCTGATTTGGACACCCAACACTATCTATTTAAAGCAATAATTTATACAATAATGCAAACATGTCAACGAATGGATTAAATTCAGGCTTCGTTACACCAATTTTTGGCATTATCAAACTAAATTGTACACAATAATATTACCAAAAATGGCCCACCAAATGGCTTCAAATGGGCCTTCATTTGGCAAAAGTTTGTCTCTTCTGAGGGGGTACATCAAATACCCATGATACGTTGTGGGTGATCAAGTGGCCATTATGTATATTTCCTACAAATTAACCGCCACTTATTTCCCCCTCCTTCCAAATCATTACGCGGCCGCTCCAGAGTAGGTATTCCTCCACTTGCAAAAACGTGAAACTTAACTGCAACGGCATTGTACACTATGATTTAAACTAAATAAGTATGTCCTGGAGAAATATATCGTGATCTATTGTTATATGAGAAGCGATTCTATGTAAAAGTCACAGCCTTCTTCATTGAGTAACTCTGCAGTTGTTTTACTCGTCTGAAGACGACATACACCACCTGTACTACCATTCCCTTGAACAAAATCGAAACTACGACATCTGTCGTCATTCAAGCAATATCGGGAGCAATCAATTTTAGATCTGACTGTTCTTATTCCAATGGTTGTGTCAACTGTACCGATGCATTTGTCTCCATCAATTCTGGTGTACCCCACAGAACCTGAAGGAAATAGAACATATTCAAGGAGTTACTTATTGCAAGAAGGTCCTATCTGCAAAAACCTGTCAGGTGTCATAGTATAGACGCATTATACAATAATCAGTTAGAGGTTTGCAGAGAAGGAGCATCATCTACACGAGTTATTATTGATTTATTTCTTTTTTACAAAAAAAAACACACCCAAAAAACCAAAAAAAAAACCGCCAACAACATCAACATGCTAAATCAAGATTACAAACTGCAATCAAAAGAACATCACGAAGGAAATAGACTCAAATAGGATAGCCTAGAAGAGTCGCAAGCACCGAGACACTAAATGGTACTAGGCGAAAAGCAGGTTGCAATTTACTTCCATTTCAACTTCATATAATATCGATTTGTTCTGTACTACTTCAGCGCGAACGTTTAACTTTTTACTGCTGTGATGTACCCTGTATAATTGTATTTCATGAAATTGGGGAAGTTACCTTTCTAATCATGCAATAGATTGTTTATTATGACATCACGGGGAAAAACCAGATGACTGCAAGAACAACATCATTAATCAAGACTATTTATGTCAAGGGGAAAATCCCCTGATATCAGAATGTTGCAATAATGCACAATGGTTAGTGGTAATGTCTATTATTAGAACATTTGGGAAAATCCCAGATGGTTTGCTATAAAACATCTGGCTGGTAGTAATTCTAGGCAGACCTGTATCGATATGATTGTAATGTGAATGGATGTAGCTATAGCTCTCAAAAGAGAGTATTTAATGTTAAACAGTTATTCTGGATACTCAGAGAGTATTACAAAGTGTGGTCATGGAGGATTCCTACAGTGCTACAAGTTCAGCCTTTGAGCGATGAAGATTATGTAGATGGATCTCGTCAAGTGCGGATACCGTTGTTTGCCCACACGGCAATTGTTTTGTCCTCAACGACATGCTGAAATTATGGTTATTATTTCGGAGCTACGAAAATGGACCAAAGTAAGACATAGGGTCTAATGCGGATTGTGTCGAACTTTATGGAAAAGGTTACAATTATTATCATCTGGATACAGATCTGACAGGCTGCAATAGCCTTTATCATTGAGACAGTTTATAGTGTTGATCTGGGCTAGCTAGCTAATATGCTTACAGTCCAATTCCTTCAAAGAGAGGAAATTGCTAACTATTTTACGTAGTCAATGCACTACTGCCTGCCAGTGTTGTCGGAGAAGATCTAGAATACGTCAAAGAACGTACTTCTTCAAAGAAAGGAAACTATATTCTTCTGCCGATTTGCTGAAGTCTGGTTAATGGAGCAACACAACTGTCAAAATAAGTGGGGACAACTGCATCGCAGTCCTGCTTCCTGTAGATATTGTGTAAAAGGTGGAAGTAGCACCAAGTTTGGAGAAAGCAGCGCAAGGAGTTAATATTGGAGAAAGCAGCACAAGGAGATAATGGTTTGGAGAAAGCCATTTTTGTGTGAGAATTTCATACGCAAGGATATTTATAAACGCAAGTGTTCACTGGACTTCGCTGATTTTCGCAGGACAAGTGAATAAGGATATATTACATCAGTCGTCCAGAACATTGCAAGAACTTTATGATCACCAAGAAGAAGAATGCTGGCTAAGTACTAAATAGTTAAAGAGTGATTATATTTGATTATTGTGTATGTGTATTGTTGTCATATATTGTACCAATCATAACGTGCTTTCAATTAAAGACTTAGATTTTGTTAGCTTAATCAACCAGTGTATTTGTGTTGTGCATTCATGTGAGTTCGGGTAAAAGGTGATTTTGGCCTTGAGTCAAGCACGACTCGTAACACTGCACCTACAGTGTATCAAAAGGCGATCAAAAGAAGGCCATGTGTAAGCGACTGCAGCAAAGTTTCTACCTTTTGTTCTGTCGAGTGGGTTGTTGGTCACACTCGAACACAAAGGACTCTTTGCCATATTTACCTTCAATGCATTACAACATGCCACTCATCTGCTTAAGGGGAGGCGATCTTTTGTGCGTAATTATAGAGGGCCAGGGGATTCACTCTATCATTGTAAAAAATATTTGAAGAAAATTGTAGTGTAATTCACGCCAGACACACTTTCTTTTAATGACAAAATGAATTTTTGTAATCGATCAAAATCAAACGTTTTATACCAATTTTGAATTTAGCCTGAATCCGCAAATATGGCACCTCTCGCCCTTTTTTAGGTCAAGGCAGTTTTTACCATTATCAGTGTTGGAGGACTCGGGACTCGGACTCGGACTCGAGTCCGGACTCGAGTCCTTTTTTCAAGGACTCGGACTCGGACTTGGACTCGGAAGCTAAGGACTTGGACGGACTCGGACTCGGACTCGGACCCCAAGGACTCAGGGACTCGGCTTCGAGTCCTCCTCGAGTCCGGCAAAATAGGGTCTTTTTAGGTCTTTTATTTTCGTTCATTGTAAACTTCTTCTTATGCTTGATCAATGATCACATATCACATGATTAATTTAAATAATTTTGCATGCAAATAAATTCAGTTTACAAGTAAATAAAAGTACAACCAAAAAGCAAGATTGCTTTCAGTTATATCTTTAATTGGTTAAATGGATTTTAATCATATTCGTTTGTTTTGACATGGCTGTTTTGTTAGACGCAAGTCTAGAATGTACATGAATAATAATAATATTCTGGGGCACTCAAGTTAATTTTTGGTAAGGGTGTGCGGCGCCGAACTTTAGGAACTATAAGAACTGATTTGGGGGCAAAATAGAGGCTTGATGAACTGAAATTTCCACATTTTTGTGGAGGTCTGTGAACTAAAATTGGGCCAAATGATAGGCTTTGGAGCTAACAAGTTCAAAATGTTTCCAAATTTGAGCTAAAGAGCTACAATTTTCGAGTAGGCCTATCCGCGTGGATCGACTTTCATGTTCCGGCTCAATGAACTGGAACATGATGCAAATGTACGTGTTAAGGAACTGCCGGAGAGCCTGAAAAAGGGGCCCTTGATGCCGCACATACCCGTACCACCTTTACATGTGAGTGACCCCCCCCCCCAACACCTCTTCGTTTTTGGCAAGCCGAGAGGGGGGAACAAGCAATTTTTGGCACATATGGGGCACCTTTCAAATAAAACGCTCTAACAGTAACAAGGCTTAGAAAACAGTACGGAAATGCTTACTTAATGCAAATTTCCCTGCTCGCTGCGCTCGCAACATATAGCTGAACCATTTAAAGTTTGTAAATTGGGATCCCCCAAAAATGGCATGTGCAAAAGGGGTGCAAAAATTTTTGGCAGGCCGGGAAGGGGGGTCAAGCGGTTTTTGGCAGGCCGAGAGGGATAAGGGTTTTTGTTTTGCAATTTCACCCTCCCTGGCTCCGCATAATTATTTGCACAGCCCCAAACCAATACTAGGCACGCTAGGTGTGACTAGCAAATTATGTATTACAAGAAAATAATATAGAACTAAAATTCTGGTTAAGTATAGGCCTACGTTGATAAAGTATTGGTGAAAACCCCGGGGGTTGAATTTGATACATAAGGACTCGGACTCGGACTCGAACATTGAGGACTCGGACTCGGACTCGGACTCGGACATCAAAATTGGCAGGGACTCGGACTCGGACTTGGACTCGGACACCAAGGACTCGGACTCGGACTCGGACTCGGATGACGAGGACTCGACTACAACACTGACCATTATGCAGCGAACCATGCAATGTTGAAGCTATTTCACATACATGTTCAAAACACTTTAGAGAAAGAATGAGACTATATACTGCTGAAATATCTTTTGTTGATTTCGAATGATAATGTCTTAACGTCGTAAACTTTAAGGTCAAATTCTTAAAATCAAAACAAAACATTGCGACGCAGATATTCCCCGACTTATACAATTTCATCATCGTATTAGTGTCTTTATTATTTGTTTGAGGCATTTTCCAAACGTCCAAAACTTTACAAAATGCATAATATTTATGTAAACAAAAGGCTAAAGATAGCATTATGAGATTTATCTTTTATTATTACACTACTCTGTTTATCTGGCTCCGTGGCCGAGCTGTAAAGACCGTGGTTGATAATCAATGACGCGTGGAATCGTTGGTTCGAGTTTTTAAAACGTTATTGCAAATATTTTGGGCAAACATTTTTCGCAAACTATTTTTTCAACCCCAAAATAACATTCTGTTTAGAATGTTTTGTATCAAGTTTTCAAAAATGTTTTTGGAATGTTATTAAAAGGTTTTTATACCTTTATACGTTTTTATATAACCCGACATTTAAACCCTTTCTGTAAAACATTTTGTGTTTGCTGGGCTGTAGATTATGAAAAAAATGTTTTTTAATGTTATGGGAACGTTTTATACCCTTAATATACCCTTTATATAACCCGACATTTAAACGTTTTTTGAGAACCTTTTGTAACCTTTTGCGAATGATGTCGAAAACGTTTTGTGTTTACTGGGGAGCTTTGGCAAAATTTGCATTGATCATTTCATAGCGAGTGTGTAGAAGAATTCAAATATCATATAGTTTTGTAGGTCCTGTGGTTCTTGAGTTATGTTGTAATCATGATCATGTATATTTTCATTTTCACACGAAACGATAATATGAAAAACACATTTACCAATTTAAATAATAATGATCATCACCTGGTATATACAACGTTAACGGGGCTTACAAAAGTAAAGTTCGTAACCTTTCCAATAGATATTTATTTGAGCTGTTATGTGGGGAACTTCCTTATTTCTTTGGGTTATTAGGCCTTGTGAATATTATCTACATGTGAGCGTTTATATACCTATAGGACAAATTTTAAGGTAAGGCCGAAAAAGTTAAATGATTTGGTTCTTGTTCCCTCCCGCCTCAATTTGTGGAATTTGTTATATTTTTGATTTTTTGATTTATTTAATTTATTTGTTCATTTATTTATTTATTTATTTATTTATTTATTTATTTATTTATTTATTTATTTATTTATTTATTTATTTATTTATTTATTTATTTATTTATTTATTATTTTTATTTATACGACCCATAATAAAGGTTATTAGAGAAGAAGGGTCACTTTCAAATTCCAAACCTTCTTGTTGCACTCATCTCACATTTCATAGAGATTTTAATTTTATAAAATATTATTGTAGGCATTTTGTGCATTTTATGCATCTTTGTGGATTTTTTCGTTCGTGTGAGAGAGAGAGAGACAGAGAGAGAGAGAGAGAGAGAGAGAGAAATAAGAATAACGACACGTCAATTAAAGGGATTTACATTTTAAATGAAACCCATACTCATCGAGCTATAATTATTTATCTATTAGTTAGTTCGATGCTATACCTTCTCCACATCTCGCCCGTATGTTGGACGCAATATAATTTTATAGTTTCCCACGATAGAAAAAAAGGACATAAAATTATATTAATATATTTCCCAGTGCAATATTGTACATCTTCACATGCATGACATGAAAGTAAACAATTTTGAGTTAAAAATGACCCCTCAACCTCTCGCACCAAAGGCCACTAGAGCAACCAGTCAACTGGGTGGTTTGTGGAAATTGCTCAAAATAATTTTGATAAATTTAGCTTCCTGTGTGATTTTATTCCTGCTCTGAAGTTAATAAATTGGAAAATGTTATAAAAGATGCGTCACTTTCAACGTCCTTTCAAATTATAACAGTTGATTTCAGGAGATAATTATCATGGTATTAGTTTAAAGATAAGATTATAATGTTTATAAATTATGGTGCCCAAATATTTGTGGGCAATTGTAGGGCAATGGACAGATCTAATTTACTGGTTAGGTAAAATAATTTACTGGGTGGATATCCGTTATTTACCTCTTTGCATTGCTATACGCACCAAGTCATATAATCAGCGCTCCAGTTCTTTTTATTCACACCGTTTGTTGTTCTATACTCTGCATGCACATCTGCACAATATGAGCATCATCGCCTTACTCCTTGGATAAGCCTAGCTTTGTTTGGAGAACCATACGTGAAGACTTGAAGACCAGTATCTTTATTAACTCGTTCAGACTCGTTGGCACATAAATTTGTCAGTTAACCGATAAAGAATCACCATTACTGATTGTTGTTTATTAATTATCAAGAAAATCTGAGAGCTTGAATTTAGCACACAAATATTGGCGATCACAACTTTCATTTCATATTTCACAAATATTATAGTGGCGTGCGTGCAAGACACATACAAACCAGAGCTGCTGTGGCTCACGAACCCGGTCCCCGCACTTCGTGCATCCGCGGGTATTCATGCTTGTCGGTGAACTTTAAAACACCCCCTTTGCATCTCATTTCGCGAAGTTTTAGGGAAAAACACCCCTTTTTTAGCGATTTCGCGAATTATTTGCCCTTCGACAATACCCCTATTTTCGCTAAAACGCGAACGATATTTATAATATACCCTTTTCTTGCAGAATCGCGTAGGTCGCTCGATGAAAATACCCTTTTTTTTCAATTTCGCAAACATGTGGTTTGAAAAAACACCCCTTTTTTGTGTGTTTCGCGAATCGCGTTTCTTCATCTGTAAACACCCCTTATTTCGCGAAATTTTCGACGAGCATGAATACCCGCGGATGCACAAAGTGCGGGGAACCGCGAATGTTATACGGTGGTTTCTGATTTTCATGACCTCTGCATGATATTTGACCGCAGCCATTATGAACAATTTATTGATCTCAATTATGTGTTTTTCTTGACCAATTATGGTCACGTTTAAGCCCAAACGGGCAAATTTAACATTTTACCCATAACCATGATAACTGACTTTCGACCTCAGATGACCTCAGTATTCAGTATTCATATTCCCGTTATATCGAGTATTATTTTTGACAGGTTCAAGTCCAAGTGGCCAGTGCCCACCCCCCACACATTCGCCTGGCCCTCCCACTTTAATTAAACCCATAATGTGATGTGTGTCACACGTCTGGATGAACATAAATAATTAAAATAAGGTTAATTCTCTATTAAAGACCCTGAAAGAAAATGTCAAATTGATGCACCAATGCACCTTTATTTTGCCAGATTTTCGAACCCCCTGTTTATGGATAAACAGACCCATTTTTTCGCTTCTTGGACACCCAACACTATATATTGAAAGCAATAATTTATACAATAATAGTGTCCACGAATGGCTTCAATAATTATTTGAGAATTTACGGATTTTTCAAGCTAAAATTGTACACAATAACAGTGCCAAAATAGCCCACCAAATTGCTTCAATTGGGCATTCAGTTTACAAAGGTTTCTCACCTCTATCAGACATTCCCCTTTTCGCTTCTGATTTGGACACCCAACACTATCTATTTAAAGCAATAATTTATACAATAATGCAAACATGTCAACGAATGGATTAAATTCAGGCTTCGTTACACCAATTTTTGGCATTATCAAACTAAATTGTACACAATAATATTACCAAAAATGGCCCACCAAATGGCTTCAAATGGGCCTTCATTTGGCAAAAGTTTGTCTCTTCTGAGGGGGTACATCAAATACCCATGATACGTTGTGGGTGATCAAGTGGCCATTATGTATATTTCCTACAAATTAACCGCCACTTATTTCCCCTCCTTCCAAATCATTACGCGGCCGCTCCAGAGTAGGTATTCCTCCACTTGCAAAAACGTGAAACTTAACTGCAACGGCATTGTACACTATGATTTAAACTAAATAAGTATGTCCTGGAGAAATATATCGTGATCTATTGTTATATGAGAAGCGATTCTATGTAAAAGTCACAGCCTTCTTCATTGAGTAACTCTGCAGTTGTTTTACTCGTCTGAAGACGACATACACCACCTGTACTACCATTCCCTTGAACAAAATCGAAACTACGACATCTGTCGTCATTCAAGCAATATCGGGAGCAATCAATTTTAGATCTGACTGTTCTTATTCCAATGGTTGTGTCAACTGTACCGATGCATTTGTCTCCATCAATTCTGGTGTACCCCACAGAACCTGAAGGAAATAGAACATATTCAAGGAGTTACTTATTGCAAGAAGGTCCTATCTGCAAAAAACCTGTCAGGTGTCATAGTTTAGACGCATTATACAATAATCAGTTAGTGGTTTGCAGTGAAGGAGCATCATCTACACGAGTTATTATTGATTTATTTCTTTTTACAAAAAAAACACACCCAAAAACCAAAAAAAAACCGCCAACAACATCAACATGCTAAATCAAGATTACAAACTGCAATCAAAAGAACATCACGAAGGAAATAGACTCAAATAGGATAGCCTAGAAGAGTCGCAAGCACCGAGACACTAAAGGGTACTAGGCGAAAAGCAGGTTGCAATTTACTTCCATTTCAACTTCATATAATATCGATTTGTTCTGTACTACTTCAGCGCGAACGTTTAACTTGTTACTGCTGTGATGTACCCTGTATAATTGTATTTCATGAAATTGGGGAAGTTACCTTTCTAATCATGCAATAGATTGTTTATTATGACATCACGGGGAAAAACCAGATGACTGCAAGAACAACATCATTAATCAAGACTATTTATGTCAAGGGGAAAATCCCCTGATATCAGAATGTTGCAATAATGCACAATGGTTAGTGGTAATGTCTATTATTAGAACATTTGGGAAAATCCCAGATGGTTTGCTATAAAACATCTGGCTGGTAGTAATTCTAGGCAGACCTGTATCGATATGATTGTAATGTGAATGGATGTAGCTATAGCTCTCAAAAAGAGAGTATTTAATGTTAAACAGTTATTCTGGATACTCAGAGAGTATTACAAAGTGTGGTCATGGAGGATTCCTACAGTGCTACAAGTTCAGCCTTTGAGCGATGAAGATTATGTAGATGGATCTCGTCAAGTGCGGATACCGTTGTTTGCCCACACGGCAATTGTTTTGTCCTCAACGACATGCTGAAATTATGGTTATTATTTCGGAGCTACGAAAATGGACCAAAGTAAGACATAGGGTCTAATGCGGATTGTGTCGAACTTTATGGAAAAGGTTACAATTATTATCATCTGGATACAGATCTGACAGGCTGCAATAGCCTTTATCATTGAGACAGTTTATAGTGTTGATCTGGGCTAGCTAGCTAATATGCTTACAGTCCAATTCCTTCAAAGAGAGGAAATTGCTAACTATTTTACGTAGTCAATGCACTACTGCCTGCCAGTGTTGTCGGAGAAGATCTAGAATACGTCAAAGAACGTACTTCTTCAAAGAAAGGAAACTATATTCTTCTGCCGATTTGCTGAAGTCTGGTTAATGGAGCAACACAACTGTCAAAATAAGTGGGGACAACTGCATCGCAGTCCTGCTTCCTGTAGATATTGTGTAAAAGGTGGAAGTAGCACCAAGTTTGGAGAAAGCAGCGCAAGGAGTTAATATTGGAGAAAGCAGCACAAGGAGATAATGGTTTGGAGAAAGCCATTTTTGTGTGAGAATTTCATACGCAAGGATATTTATAAACGCAAGTGTTCACTGGACTTCGCTGATTTTCGCAGGACAAGTGAATAAGGATATATTACATCAGTCGTCCACAACATTGCAAGAACTTTATGATCACCAAGAAGAAGAATGCTGGCTAAGTACTAAATAGTTAAAGAGTGATTATATTTGATTATTGTGTATGTGTATTTGTTGTCATATATTGTACCAATCATAACGTGCTTTCAATTAAAGACTTAGATTTTGTTAGCTTAATCAACCAGTGTATTTGTGTTGTGCATTCATGTGAGTTCGGGTAAAAGGTGATTTTGGCCTTGAGTCAAGCACGACTCGTAACACTGCACCTACAGTGTATCAAAAGGCGATCAAAAGAAGGCCATGTGTAAGCGACTGCAGCAAAGTTTCTACCTTTTGTTCTGTCGAGTGGGTTGTTGGTCACACTCGAACACAAAGGACTCTTTGCCATATTTACCTTCAATGCATTACAACATGCCACTCATCTGCTTAAGGGGAGGCGATCTTTTGTGCGTAATTATAGAGGGCCAGGGGATTCACTCTATCATTGTAAAAAATATTTGAAGAAAATTGTAGTGTAATTCACGCCAGACACACTTTCTTTTAATGACAAAAATGAATTTTTGTAATCGATCAAAAATCAAACGTTTTATACCAATTTTGAATTTAGCCTGAATCCGCAAATATGGCACCTCTCGCCCTTTTTTTAGGTCAAGGCAGTTTTACCATTATCAGTGTTGGAGGACTCGGGACTCGGACTCGGACTCGAGTTCGGACTCGAGTCCTTTTTCAAGGACTCGGACTCGACTTGGACTCGGAAGCTAAGGACTCGGACTCGGACTCGGACTCGGACCCCAAGGACTCGGGGACTCGGCTTCGAGTCCTCCTCGAGTCCGGCAAAATAGGGTCTTTTTAGGTCTTTTATTTTCGTTCATTGTAAACTTCTTCTTATGCTTGATCAATGATCACATATCACATGATTAATTTAAATAATTTTGCATGCAAATAAATTCAGTTTACAAGTAAATAAAAGTACAACCAAAAAAGCAAGATTGCTTTCAGTTATATCTTTAATTGGTTAAATGGATTTTAATCATATTCGTTTGTTTTGACATGGCTGTTTTGTTAGACGCAAGTCTAGAATGTACATGAATAATAATAATATTCTGGGGCACTCAAGTTAATTTTTGGTAAGGGTGTGCGGCGCCGAACTTTAGGAACTATAAGAACTGATTTGGGGGCAAAATAGAGGCTTGATGAACTGAAATTTCAACATTTTTGTGGAGGTCTGTGAACTAAAATTGGGCCAAATGATAGGCTTTGGAGCTAACAAGTTCAAAATGTTTCCAAATTTGAGCTAAAGAGCTACAATTTTCGAGTAGGCCTATCCGCGTGGATCGACTTTCATGTTCCGGCTCAATGAACTGGAACATGATGCAAATGTACGTGTTAAGGAACTGCCGGAGAGCCTGAAAAAGGGGCCCTTGATGCCGCACATACCCGTACCACCTTTACATGTGAGTGACCCCCCCCCCCCCAACACCTCTTCGTTTTTGGCAAGCCGAGAGGGGGGAACAAGCAATTTTTGGCACATATGGGGCACCTTTCAAATAAAACGCTCTAACAGTAACAAGGCTTAGAAAACAGTACGGAAATGCTTACTTAATGCAAATTTCCCTGCTCGCTGCGCTCGCAACATATAGCTGAACCATTTAAAGTTTGTAAATTGGGATCCCCCAAAAATGGCATGTGCAAAAGGGGTGCAAAGATTTTTGGCAGGCCGGGAAGGGGGGGTCAAGCGGTTTTTGGCAGGCCGAGAGGGGATAAGGGTTTTTTGTTTTGCAATTTCACCCCTCCCCGGGCTCCGCATAATTATTTGCACAGCCCCAAACCAATACTAGGCACGCTAGGTGTGACTAGCAAATTATGTATTTACAAGAAAATAATATAGAACTAAAATTCTGGTTAAGTATAGGCCTACGTTGATAAAGTATTGGTGAAAACCCCGGGGGTTGAATTTGATACATAAGGACTCGGACTCGGACTCGAACATTGAGGACTCGGACTCGGACTCGGACTCGGACATCAAAAATTGGCAGGGACTCGGACTCGGACTTGGACTCGGACACCAAGGACTCGGACTCGGACTCGGACTCGGATGACGAGGACTCGACTACAACACTGACCATTATGCAGCGAACCATGCAATGTTGAAGCTATTTCACATACATGTTCAAAACACTTTAGAGAAAGAATGAGACTATATACTGCTGAAATATCTTTTGTTGATTTCGAATGATAATGTCTTAACGTCGTAAACTTTAAGGTCAAATTCTTAAAATCAAAACAAAACATTGCGACGCAGATATTCCCCGACTTATACAATTTCATCATCGTATTAGTGTCTTTATTATTTGTTTGAGGCATTTTCCAAACGTCCAAAACTTTACAAAATGCATAATATTTATGTAAACAAAAGGCTAAAGATAGCATTATGAGATTTATCTTTTATTATTACACTACTCTGTTTATCTGGCTCCGTGGCCGAGCTGTAAAGACCGTGGTTGATAATCAATGACGCGTGGAATCGTTGGTTCGAGTCCCATTGAAGCCTATGGAAACTTTTTTTCTTCAAAATTCATGATCGCATTCCGAAATGAGTAACTTGTCGGTAAATCGTGTATCGTATCCTTGATTCAAATAAACATGAATGAACTCGCTAAACGATGACCTCCTGAATGGGGATTATGTCAGTAGCCAGCGCTGATATCCTCATCATATTATTTTTAAATTAGCTATTATGTTGCAATTAAATATTCCAATTATAGTATATTATTAAAGCCATAATGTAAGATTTCCATCAAGCTATAATTTTGTTATTTTTTACCAAGAATGTTGAAGTAATAAAAGCAGTCAATTAACATAAAACATGTAGTCTCCACACATGGATAAAGTCCTTGGGTTTATGCCGAACCCACTCATTACACTCCCACAGATAGGTGCGTCCCACAAGATCACATTCTAGGCCCAATACTTTCTTACCTGGACATGCATCAACGCATACACCAGCAAACACGTAGACTTCACACATGGTTAAAGTCCCTGGGTTTATGCCAAACCCACTCATGACACTGACGTATTTCCCACAAATTGGTGTGCCACATTGTACAGTCACCGTAGCCCCCGGTCCAGCCTGCGTGGATGTGATGGGTGAACCGCATTGTTTGTGTAAGGAGGTATCGGGATCGGTGCCAACTTGAACAATAGAGTCTACCAAACGTTCATCTGTCGTAAATCAAAAGTTCATAAGTTACTGTTAATCGGAATAGCCATGATGCCACCTTTTCAATTGATTATATCGTAATTATTTGGGTCATTGTCATTGCTTCGTGTATTTCTTTCAAAGTAACGTAAAAATAGGACTATACAGTATAAACTATCTAAGAAATGAAAAAAAAATGTAAAGCTATCATTACTTAGCAAAAACATTTTTGGACTACGTGAACTCGGTTTGCCGCAGCTACAAAACGCCCACAAGACAACGGTCGAATTATAGTTCAGCCTTTAAAGGGCAAAATATAGTCTAGCGTGTTTGTTAGGTAAAATGATGCCGTTTTCCGCAAAACGGTCGGAACTAAATTTTTGCTTTTTAATGCCAAATATACTCCGACGTTGTGTTGCGTCAAACGTGGCGTTTTCGTTCTCCTTAGCAATTTGCTGTTGTTTATTGCATCCTTCGGTTCTTTCAGCTCGAATGACCAGCTTTGTTCGGGACTTTGTTTGATTTGGACATCTTCTGCAGCAAAGGAAGCTATAGTAAATTTTATCTGCTACGGCAGACGCTACGGCAATTATACATCTTTCGCAACAGAAAAAAAATGTCCTCATTTTCAATGACTTTTAGGTCACTATATAGTCTGACGTTTTTGCGGTCATTTTGCCATAGCATCAGATATCACGTTTTCAGTTCTCGAATGCGTGTTTCCGTTGTCAATTACGACCTTCGTTTTTCCTCTCTAAATGATCACTTTTGTTCAGGATTTTGTTTGCCTTATTGACGTCCTCTTGCAACAAAAGACGCCGCGGAAGACCGCTGCGTCTGTCACAACGTCTTCAAGACGTGGGGCTATTATATATATATATATATATATATATATATATAATAAAACAATTTTGGCTAAATAATATTCAGCATTTAGTAACTAGTACTTTCACGCCTCACGGCGATCGTCAGACTATTGCGCTGTTGTTGTTATGATCCTTGATTACGGAACCGAAAAAATACGCAAAGTAGGCCTACGCGGATAGGCCTACGCATAAAGACGCGTGGATATGAAACATACGCAAAGTCGATCCACGCGGATAGGCCTACTCGAAATAGATGTGAATTTTGCGCGAAAATTTAATGGCACCGCATATCAAAAATCAAAACAACAACTTAATTGAGCCTACTTCTTTTTTCTTGCGTGGCGACATTTTGAGATAAGTTCGGATTTTTTGTTTAAGAGGGTTTCTTCAGACATTTTTAGAATATAAAGTATTTCTTCTAGACAAAGATTGCATTGACCGGATTCTCGTCTCATAGTGTTTGATTGTTTAACTATTTCCCAGATGATTTCATAATTGGAATTAGGCCTACTTCTTTTAAGGTTCCAAACATGTTTTGAAAGTTCAGTTTCTTTTTCATATTTCTCGTGTCTGAAGGACTTCGTATGGTTACGGAATCTATCTTTGAACGGTCCTCCTGAAAGTCCTATGTATACTTTAGATTCCACATCAGATGTTACAGTAGCCTTGTACACTATTGCTTCAGTCAAGCATTCTCCACGGAGGGGACAATTAACTTACGACAGCACTCTGATCTATTAATGATGACGACTTTCTGAATGCACATATATTCTCCTAAATCAACATTCCACCAAGCTGGGTTCACATCGCCAACGTCTGGGAAGATAAAGGAAAAAAAAAGATTGTTAGTTAGACCAAAAACAGTTCACATCTGTAATTGTCCAACCATATAGACAGAATAATATTATTTTCCGTCTCCACCTGACGAAGGTCCGACGAAGGTCCGACGAAGGTCCATCGAAAGTCCAACAAAGGACCAACGAAGGTCCAACGAAGGTCTGACGAAGATCCGATGAAGCACATCAGACACACCAAATGTCATTCTGCATACGAGGAATGTCCTTCTGAAATCAATTTAAAAAAATTGATATTTCTTTTATATTAAACAGTTAACAGTTCTCGACGTAAACTTAATAAATCTAATGATATTTACTAAAATGTACTAATTTACTAAGTAAAAGTGGATAACGGGGATATTCGGTCACATTTACCTTCAACTCTCTCTCACCCAATGACCCCGTTGTTTGTATCATCACCCAAAGACATCCCTTTTTAGATTTTAGCTCTCACCGAATAACTCCAATTTGTTCCTCTAAAATGACCAAAATTGTGTGATTTTTTCCAAAATATGTTCAAACTTTTGCTCACTTAAGATTGTTATGTACCCAAAATTGTCTAGGTCTGCCTGAGTGACTTTGGGGCTTCTCATCAAATAACACCTTTTCATGTTTTTATGTTCACCAAAACACGAGTACCCGGTACCCCCTCCCATCGGCATTTCAAAAGTTGAGTCCTCTACTCCCAGCCCCCACGCCCGGGTGCTGGATCTACCTGTATGAGTACAAGAGCCTGATGGATAGAATGTGTTATCATTGCCGTCTACCGCCCTCTCTGGTACGCCACCAGAACTAACTGAGCTTTGAGATACCGTCTTATCGGCAAGGTAGACTTCTGTAAAACAAGTAAAGACACAAATACGTTTTAAGCCATTTCAATTTAATAAATGCGTATCACTTATTAGGAGTGAAATTGTACAAAATAATAATGCACTTGTACTGAGATGTTGATACGTCTAATGACGCATCAACATCTCAGTACACGTGCATTATTTTGTACAATTTCACTCCCAACAAGTGATACGCATTGTAATCTATAATTATACAACTTTAAACACATTTTTGTGTAAAGTCATTATGTATACATTGGTTACTGCATGGTACAAACAACAATTTTCGCATTTCGTGATCCTAGTATTCTCTTTTAAGGGTATCTACGAAAAAACGCTTATTTTCAATATTTAAGTTGATTTGGACATTGAATTTGCAATTTACGTCAATAACTGCACGATTTACGTCAATAACTGAATGATTTACGTCAATAACTGCACGATTTACGTCAATAACTGCACGATTTACGTCAATAACTGCACGATTTACGTCAGTAACTGCACAATTTACGTCAATAACTGCACGATTTACGTCAATAACTGCACGATTTACGTCAATAACTGCACGATTTACGTCAATAACTGCACGATTTACGTCAATAACTGCACGATTTACGTCAATAACTGCACGATTTACGTCAATAACTGCACGATTTACGTCAATAACTGCACGATTTACGCCAATAACTACACGATTTACGTCAATAACTCCACGATTTACGTCAATAACTCCACGATTTACGTCAATAACTGCACATATTACGATGCTTCATAAAGCACTGTGTTGTAATTTGTCTGTTCGACAGACAGATATTACAGATTGGATGATGTATTTGTCAGGTGAGCGCGACTGCAAAACATGCACGCAAACATTATTTCTGATGGCATATAAATCTCAAGTTAGGTGGATGAGGTTGTGGATCACAAACTGCCCCGTAATACAAACACAATGAATAAAATGTTTTAAAATATGTGACCGTCCACGGCGAATGAGCCGTAAATTCCTCCCCGGTCAATTTTGTTTTATTTCGTGTTTAAAAATAAACATCATAAACTTAAAATGGTATATCATTTGACTTCAAACGATATCCAGAAGCGGGGTTATGGTTTGTTAAACTTTGCTCCTTCAACAAAATTATAGCTTTTACGTTTTTACATGTGTCTCTTTTTCCACATTGCTGGCAATATATATCAAACAGTCATAATTGGCGGTCATTTCAAATCATCCCCAAGTCAACGAGGTTTAAGAAAGTTCTCTCATTGTTAATTGTTGGTTATGCATACCTGTACAAAATACAATGCCTGGTAACCCACCACTTGAACAGGATTTAGCAAAAGCAAACAAAGACCAGAGCTATTAAAAGTTCTATAGCCGGCCATCTAAGGTAGAAGCTTATTATCCACTTCAACAATAGGATTATTGATTAGTTTTGACTATCAAAATAAGACGGATGTCGGGCCAGCTTAAGTTATCGATGAATACGACCTTCGTACACATTTTACACCGTAACACAGAATACAATTTAGGGAATTTACGGCTCGTTTGTGCTGCCGGGTCACATATGCCATAAGGGGATAGGGGCCTATTGATTAGTGCGCAATAATTGATGTAAAATTAAAACAATAACTCGCTCAATGCAGACAAAGACCTCGCTCAAGCATATGCTTCACGATAGGAGATAAATTACCGAAACGATCTATTTGCCTATAATAGTTCTTGGATTGAGCAATCTGTTCTTTTGGTATGCTGTTTTTATAATCGTGGGTTTTTTTTTCACTTACCCCATAAATCAAATACGGAATTACGATAAGGTCCTCCGCAAATTTGCGATGCATCCCCGGTACAGGGCATATAACAATCTGATTCAGGAGATTGTCCATATACATCATAAGACACGCCATCGCTACCACACCAACACGTTTGACCATTTTGCATAGCCGCGAATCGCGATTCATGAAATTTGCAGTGTGAAATGCACTTAGTGATCGTTACCTGTTCCCTCCATACATGATCGGGTATTGCCCTGTTTGCAGTATCGACATAACAGCCAAGGTACCGGTGATTTTCTGGAGAATCAATCAATCAATCAATCAATCAATCAATCAATCAATCAATCAATCAATCAATCAATCAATCAATCAATCAATCAATAAATAACGAATAATAAATAATCGATTGTATTTTATTTTTAATACTCATGTTAAAAGTGTAAAGCGAGGATTTTTTTTATATAAAATGCAAGGTGAACAATAGCCCAACAGGAATGGCCATGTCAAGCACTGATATAGGCAACAGGGCACTATCCCAGCAAACATCGATTTACTTAAAGTAGACCGCGACAGACCTACTCATCATTACCTTGAACTTCTTTACTCCTATTCATTAATACCTACTATTTATAAACCAACAAGAATCACAGAATCAACTGCTACAATTATTGATAAATATCCTTACAAATAATGACAATATTATCAAATCAACAATTATGATTACTAACATAAGTGACCACTTTCCAACTACTTTATCAACCAACCTCGAAGTAGAAAATCAAAAGTGTAAAACGAAAGACGTTATATATAAAAAGAAATCATAATAGTAAGAATATTGATAAATTTAAAACAAAACTATCCGACGTTAAATAGGGTGAAATTCTTGATAATATTGATGCAAATGATGACTATAATAAATTCATTGACACCTTTAATACGCTTTACGATGAATGTATTCCGTTAAAGAAATGTACTGGTAATATATAGAAGAAAAGAAATAGCGCCATGGATTACGAAGGGATTGTTAAAAAGTATTAACAAAAATAATATGTTATATAAACAATACATTCAATCTCCAAACGACAAATATTCAAAACATATAAAAATAAGTTGCAAATGCTTATTCGAAAATCACAACGCAAATACTTTTTTTCCAAGTTCGAGCATGCTAAAAATAATATGAAACAAACATGGAAAACAATTAATAATATTATTGGTCGAAGAAAGAAACAATCTTCACAGAGCAAATTTAAAGTTGAAGATGGCAGTTCTGTTACCAATCCTAAAGAAATATCAAATCAGTTCAATGACTTTTTTGTTGTAAATGTAGGCCCTAAGCTTGCATCAAGTATCCAAAAACACAGGAAAACAATATTTCGCTTAGTGAGAACAAGAAGCCAATTGTTGAATCCGATATTGTAAAGATAATTGATAAATTCGACATAAATGAAGGTGGAGGCCATGACAATATTGGTAATCTAATTATTGCTAATCTAAAAATTGCTAAACCTCTTAATATGATATTTTATTTGTCTATATCTACTGGGATTGTTCCTGATAAATTAAAAATAGCAAAGGTCATACAATTATACAAAAAAGAAGATGCTGAGGTATTCTCAAATTATCGTCCAGTTTCTTTCCTACCGTGCTTTTCAAAAATTCTTGAAAAATTAATCTTTAACAGATAATAATATAGGTTTTCCCGTCCAATTTCAAACTTTGGGCGTTCAGTTTAGTATAAGTTTCATTCCTTTTCGCGCGAAATTGAATGAACGCTTACATTCTCGATTTCAATTTAGCAAATGTGCAATCTATTTCATTAATACGCATTCAAAATTCAAAATAGTGCACCCAATTTCGCACATTGTGCAGCAAATTTCGCAAATTGTGCAGCCAAATTCACGTGGCCTTGAATTCAGAGCCTATTTGGAAATACAAATTCATATATGCGGAAACAAAATGGAAAAATGTTCAATCGAATTCGCAAAGTGCAGAATCAAATCCAGAATATTTTACAATGGTTCAAATATAAAAATGCTATTTATCATGTTTATATTGAACATTAGATAGGCCTACATGTAACGTCAACATTGTTCAAACAAGCACGTTGCTATATTAATTGTGAAGGGAAAACATATTTTTAAAGTAATGTTTAAAATTGCCTTATGCATAGGCCTAGTAAAAAAGACAATGAATTATAACTAATTATAATATTCAAAAGCATTTTCCCGGTTAAGTTCAGAAACCATAAAGTGACGTATGTCCCATAGTTGAATCAAGCTTATTATAAAAAATATAATGAAACTTCTTAGATGCCACTTCTTCTTCTTACGATAGATCTTTTTTAAATCTTCGTATTTTTAATTGTATAATATGTATCGTATAAGACTAAAACTGAATGAACACAGTCAAAACAACACCCAGAAATTAAATAGCAAAGCATATTTTGCAGTCGACTTATAAACATATCCTTCACATCACAACCTGTTTAATTAGACCCATTTCGTGTCCATTTCAGTGTGTGAAAATCTGTACTATATATAGGCCTATAGTATAACATTTTATTAATTTTTATTCGTGGGGGGGGGGGCACCGACCATGATTGGGGGCACCGGGTCTGATTGGGGGCACAAGCCATTTTTCGGCCATTTTCCTGTGTTATTTAAAAACATTTCAGATCGATTGGGGGCACGTTCCACCCCCGTGCCCCTACGCCACTGGATTAACTGACATGTTAAAGTGTTAATATTGCTAACACCCGAACGTGTTAAGCGATGTTTTAAACATATTTTTATGCGTTCGTGTGTTTAAAACATGTTACATTCGCATTTGCAAGCATTAATGTGTTTATAAATGAACACTGTCAGACTGTACCTAAAGTATACTTCTCATTACAAGGATTACCCATTAAAACATTTTTGTGTTTATTCTGTGTTACATAGGGCTACTCACTTTTTTTCTGCTGCAACGTAGACGTAGGGCATAATAGGCCTATGTCAGTATACTTGAAAATGCGCATAATTTCAAATTGAATTTCTTTTCGCTAATTAGATTGTCAATGCATGAAATTGAAAATAGGATTAACAACGTTTCGCAGTCCCCCGTGCATCTTTGGCAAAATTGATTGCCTATTTCTTTAAATTAGACGTCTAATGGTGAAATTGAAACATTCGAGAACGAAATTGAATTCACAATAATGAATTGTTCTGATCATACATTAATTTGATTGAACTAAAATGAAATCGATTGCTCATAATGCGAAAAAGAAATCGGGATTCGTTGCGAAAATTTGAATTGAGCGAGAGAAGTGATATTGCGGATGGTGTTGGGAAGAGAATTCCAAGCTACAGGGGCAGCATAACGAAAGGAACGCATACCGGCAGATGATAAATTAACACGCGGGGTCCTGAGAGGTTTTTCAGATGATGAACGGAGGGAGCGTTGAGGAACATAAGTACAGAGAACCGGGTACCCTCAAAGTGCCGGTAAGCAAACACACATAATTTAAACTGAATCCGGAATTTTATGGGTAGCCAATGAAGCTCATAAAGTATGGGGTGATATGATCATGTTTACGTTTTTTAAAATGAGCCGGGCGGCAGAGTTTTGGATCATCTGGAGGCGAAGAATTTGATCAGAAGTGATACCAGCCAAAGCGGAATTACAGAAATCAAGGCGAGACGTGATAAGATAATTAACAAGACACGACGTCGCTCTCTCAGACAAACATGGGCGGATTGTGCCAATTTGTCTCAAGGATAAAAATAGAGAGCGACATATATCACTTATATGGTCAGACATGGACAGTGTTTGGTACAGCCGAACACCGAGGTATTTAACAGATTGTTGGAAAGATATATCAGAATTCAAAATCTGGATGGTATCATCTTCTGTTCTGTCAACTTGTTTGATGCGAGAGAACGTACCAACGGTTACGATCTCAGTCTTGTCGGTGTTTAACATAAGTTTGTTGCTATTCATCCAACTCAAGATGGAACTAATGCAGTTTTGAATTGAAGATATGGTAAGCTCAAAGTTCATGGGAGAGTCAGATTGCGAGACTTCCGTGTCGTCGGCGTACTTGTGGAAATCACATTTGTGCATGGTAATAATGTCTGATAAAGGCTGAGAATAAAGAGTGAATAAAACCGGCCCAAGTACGGAACCTTGAGGGACTCCGTACTGTAATGGAAATGGGTCCGAAACCACACCATTAGTATTAACATATTGAAACCTCTCAGTCACGTATGAAGTGAACCACTTAAGTACGACTCCTTGGACACCGAAAGTAGTCGCCAGCCGCTCAATGAGAATAGACCTTTTTCTCAGACGTCACCAATCAATCGATATTGGGGTCCAGCATTCGAGTCATCAGCACCCAAACGCAAATACCGCGCCGGCGTGCGCGATCAACTTTGCGCCACGCTAGGCGTCCTGCGCGGAATTGCCAGCTCGCAGTGCGCGTTTAGTTCTTCACGGTGTAAAAAGTAAACAAAAATGTGAAACAAAACAAAGATTAACTTCAAATAGCATGGCGGTTTTTCCGTATCTTTTGTATTTTGTGGTATCAAAACAAGCTGAAACAAGGGTAACCAGTATACAGTTCCATTTAAAGAATTATTTTATGGAAGCTAATGTGAAACATGACAAAACAGAGGAGAAAATACGCAGTATTTGGTGTTTTCACACTGTGGGCATGTGGGAAACGCACGTGTTGTTTGTTTACATCTGAGACCCCAATATCGATTAGGTGACGTCATCAGAAAAAGGTCTATAGAATGGTCAAGCGTATCGAACGCGGCGCTGAGGTCAAGGAGGGCCACGAGAGAAACTTTTTTCACATCAGTGTTGTTAAGAAGTCCGTCCATAAGGGACTTATTGATAATATAAGTAACCAAAGGTACAAGATCAACAAAGCACTGTTTCACAATATATGTTGGTAGTGGGTCTAATAAACAACCCTTCGTTGGCATACTATGGACCAGCTCAGAAATCTCATCTTCAGTGACAGGATCAAAATGATCAAAAACAGGACCCTCAAAAGCAGTAAAAGATGTACGGATTACATTGAAAATAAGCAAATCCTTAACACCAAACAGTTTGGCTTTCGGTCAAAACATTCGACCTTTATGGCCATAGAGCAAATGGTAGACAAAGTTACTACAGCAGTTGAAAGAAACGAAACGACTATAAGAATATTTCTGGACTTGTCAAAAGCCTTTGATACAATCGATCATAACATACTCTTACATAAATTAGAACACTATGGCTATCGTGGTATTGTGTTAGAATGGTTCAGAAACTATCTAAGCAACAGAAAGCAATATGTTTATTATAATTCTTATAAATCAGAATCACGCGATATTATATGTGATTGGACACCACGAATCAGCCGTAAACTCGGCCCCGGTCAATTTTGTTTTATTTCGTGTTTAGAAAATATATATCATAAGCTTTAAAATGGTATATCATTCGACTTCAAACGATATCCAGAAGCGGGGTTATGGTTTGTTGAACTCTGTTCCTTCAACAAAATTGTACCCTTTTCCGATTCTACGTGTGTCTCTTTTTCCATTTATCTGGTAATAAATATCAAACAGTCACAATTGGCGGTCATTTCAAATCATCCCCAAGTCAACGAGGTTCAGGAATGTCCTCTCATTGTTAACTGTTGGTTATACATACCTAGAAAAAATACAATGCTTTGTTATCCACCACTTGAACAGGATTTAGCCAAAGCAAACAAAGACGAGATCTATTTCTACAGAAATAGGTAGAAGCTTATTATCCTCTTCAGCTATAGGATTATTGATTGGTTTAAACAGTGTTTGATAAGATACTTGTCGCATTGAATTTAGATACCTATGAATACGACCGTCACACACATTTTGCACTCTATCTCAGAATACAGTTTGCCGAGTTTACGGCTCATTCGTAGTGTCCACTCACATATGTGGTGTTCCGCAAGGATCAATCCTGGGTCCACTTCTATTTTTACTCTATATCAATGATATAACTAATGCATCCAAAGTACTCGAATTCGTCCTTTTTGCAGATGATACCACTATTTTGTACTCACATAAAAACGTAGAACGCCAGATACACATTGTTAATGAAGAATTAAAGGAAGTAAGCAAAAATGGGCTATAATAACTGTGGCAAACGGTCACTATAGAGATCACACAACGCCATTGTTTGCTAATTATAACGTATTAAAGGTTGAAGATATGTACATACTGGAATTAGGTACATTCATGTACATGTACAGGTACTCCATAAATGAGCTGCCCTGTTCATTTGATAATTGAATATATGAATACAAAAGCCACCTAAGTCCATACTTTGGCCAAATTGAGTTAAGCATGGGAAATTGTTGCTATACATAGGCCTGTCATATGTATGAAAGAACAACTCAAATTCATCCTCCGTGTCTATTGGGCATGTGAAAAATAGCATGTATGAAAGAATCACCCAATTCCATGATTTGAGTCTTGTAACACATTGATTGAAATCCAGTATGTATAAAAGTCCACTTGTAACACATTCATTGCTAGAAAGTGACTTTTGAAAAAAAAATGGGTTTAATAAAGGAAAGTGTGTGGTTTATATTACATGGCAGAATGCTTATCAACATTATACATACTTGTGTGCTTTATTTTGTATTATCTTACTAGTGGTAATCTCATTCTAACATTGTTGTCTTTGTATATGATTCAAAAAACCACCTAAGTCCAAAATTTAAAATGAACCCCACGAAGTCCCTGAAATGCTAATCGTCATACTTAATACAGGTTAATCCACTCATTTGCACATAAAACTTACCATATTGACCAGGTAAATCTAACTGAAGGAAATAAAATG
This sequence comes from Amphiura filiformis, assembly GCF_039555335.1. NCBI lineage: Eukaryota > Metazoa > Echinodermata > Ophiuroidea > Amphilepidida > Amphiuridae > Amphiura > Amphiura filiformis. The sequence continues at coordinate 27,873,867 of NC_092643.1, forward strand.
ATACACAGGGTTTTCTCTCAAAATCACTTCCCATGGACTTAGGTGGCTTTTGTATTCATGTATTCAATTATTTTACTAAACGTTCTGACATACATGACTACAAGACAAGATATGTAAATGAGCTAAATTTAACCAAAAATAAGAAAGTGTTTTCTGATCATGCCATACATACAAGAGGTCCGATTCTTTGGAATTCTTTAGAATAAAATCTGAAAGCTTCAAAATCTGTCAAACATTTCCGCAATGAATTAAAAAAACCTTATTTCTCAATATAATTAATCTTTTCCGTGAGCACGTCCCCGTCCCTTGTCTTGTCTTTTGGTTATGTTTTATTTTTTGTGCTAATTTCATTTGATTTTAGGGAAAGGCTAACTTTTAGGCCTTTTTGGTCTTCCAGCCTTTTCCTCCATATGTATCGTGTTTGTATATTTTTTGATGTAATGTTATGTAATGATTTTATGGAAATAAAATATGAATATGAAAACCTTATTTCTCAATATAATTAATCTTTTCCGTGAGCACGTCCCCGTCCCTTGTCTTGTCTTTTGGTTATGTTTTATTTTTTGTGCTAATTTCATTTGATTTTAGGGAAAGGCTAACTTTTAGGCCTTTTTGGTCTTCCAGCCTTTTCCTCCATATGTATCGTGTTTGTATATTTGTTGATGTAATGTTATGTAATGATTTTATGGAAATAAAATATGAATATGAAAATATGAATATGAATATGAATATGAATATGAATATGAATATATTCTGAGACGCATCTTTTTAATTCTTAGTGTACCTTTTTATCATGTGAATACTGATTATGTACATTGACAAATTTGTTTTTAAACATAATTGCTGCAATATTTTGGTTGTTTTTAGATTACTTTTAAGGTGTAGTTTTTAATATCCAGTGTCATCAATCTTGTAATTTTAATATAGGTTTTCCTGGCCAATTTCGCAACTTGTGCGTTCGATTTCATAAAAGTGTCATTCGTTTTCGCGCAAGATTGAATGATTGCAACGAATCCCGATTTCTTTTTCGCATTATGAGCAATCGATTTCATTTTAGTTCAATCAAATTAATGTATGATCAGAACAATTCATTATTGTGAATTCAATTTCGTTCTCGAATGTTTCAATTTCACCATTAGACGTCTAATTTAAAGGAATAGGCAATCAATTTCGCAAAAGATGCACGGGGGACTGCGAAACGTTGTCAATCCTATTTTCAATTTCATGCATTGACAATCTAATTAGCGAAAAGGATTTCAATTTGAAATTTTGCGGATTTTCAAGTATACTGACATAGGCCTATAGGCCCTACGTCTACGTTGCAGCAGAAAAAAGTGAGTAGCCCTATGTAACACAGAATAAACACACACATGTTTTAATGGGTAATGCTTGTAATGAGAAGTATACTTTAGGTACAGTGTTCATTAAAGCACATTAATGCTTGCAAATACGAATACGAATGTAACATGTTAATATTGTTTTTAACACACGAACACATTAAAATATGTTTAAAACGTCGCTTAACACGTTCGGGTGTTAGCAATATTAACACTTTAACACGTCAGTTAATCCAGTGGCGTAGCGTCATAGGGGCACGGGGTGGGGGGCACGTGCCCCCAATCGATCTGAAATTTTTAAAAATCCCACAGGAAAATGGCCGAAAAACGGCTTGTGCCCCCCAATCAGACCCGGTGCCCCTCAATAATGGTCGGTGCCCCCCAATAAAAATTAATAAAATGTTATACTATAGGCCTATATTTAATTCAGATGGAAATGGACACGATTGAGGTCTAATTAAACAGGTTGTGATGTGAAGGATATGTTTATAAGTCGACTGCAAAATATGCTTATTTAATTTCTAGATGTTGTTTTGACTGTGTTCATTCAGTTTTTATTCTTATACGATAGATAAAGGTTATATTATACAATTAAAAATACGAAGATTGAAAAAAGATCTATCGTAAGAAAAAGTAGCATTAACTTAAAGGAAAAGTTTCATTATAATTTATATGATTAACTAGACTGAGCTTGATTGAACTATGGGACATACATCACTTTATGGTTTCTGAACTAAACCGGGAAAATACTTTTAAATATTATAATTAGTTATAATTCATTTTCTGTTTTACTAGGCCTATGCATACGGCAATTTTTAACATTACTTAAAAATATGTTTTCCCTTCACTGACATTTAATATAGCAACGTGCTTGTTTGAACAATGTTGACGATACATGTATCTAATGTTCAATATAAACACGATAAATAGCATTTTTATATTTGAACCACTGTAAAATATTTAAGAACTTCTGGATGTGATTTTGCACTTTGCGAATTCGATTGAACATTTTTCCATTTTGTTTCCGCATATATGAATTTGTATTTCCAAATAGGCTCTGAATTCAAGGCCACGTGAAGTTGGCTGCACAATTTGCGAAATTTGCTGCACAATGTGCGAAATTGGGTGCACTATTTAGAATTTTGAATGCGTATTAAATGAAATAGATTGCACATTTGCTAAATTGAAATCGAGAATGTAAGCGTTCATTCAATTTCGCGCGAAAAGGAATGACACTTATACTAAACTGAACGACCAAAGTTTGAAATTGGACGGGAAAACCTATATGTTATATGGGTAAATTTTATATTGTATATTCTATGTATGTGCATTTTGCTTTTTTAGTTATAAAGCGCAATGGGGCATCTGCGATGCAAATTGCGCTGTAGAAAGATTGGTTTTAATATTATGATTCCCAGTCGAAATGACGTAATAAGCGGATTAACTACCATAGCAATGGGGTAAAACAATTTTTGAATATATTGCGCTGCACGACAAGCAGGTTGTATTCATCACATGTGTATATCTGCAATCATAGATTAAATACAAATACAATACGCCGTAGAGGTGACATCATAATCGGACTAACTACCATAGCAATGGGGTAAAACTATTTTTGAATGTATCGCGCTGCACTACAAGCAGGTTGTACCCAAAGAGCTTTTAATAGAAATAGAGTCGCAATAGATTATATAATGCTTTGTTCGTTTGATGCCGATTAGAAGTTGCGACAGGCTATTCATAAAAGTGGTACCATTGTTTCGAACAAAGGGGTTCCGCCATTAAATTGGTCACTGATCCGGCATCATATTAACGCTCTACACAACAGGCGAGTATCAATAAGTGACCACAATACAGTCATGTGTAAGGGCAGTCATGTGTAAAGTGGTACCATTGTTCCCACGTATCCCAAATGTGTGATTGTGTGGGTCTGAAGTCTATAAAGGCTTTAGCTGTCGATGCAATCATCTTTACCACCCACCTGACTTTAGGCGCTTTATTTAAATAAATTGAATGCTCTTGCTGATCGATTACACATTAGAATGTATGAAGGCTGCCATTTCCACATATCTATATTACACTATAATGGTAATCGCTATACGTATACATGTAAGTATAAGGTTGTTTTTAAGAAATGTCCATTTAATTTTATTTTAAGAAGGAGATTGGTATAGAAATAGTGGCGTACCCAAAGAGGGGAGGGGGGTTGGGAAGGGGCAGATTCACCCCTGTGAGAAGTCTTGGGAGGGGAAGAGGGGAGGAGGGGATATGGATATTAATGAGAGAGGACTGGAGGAAGGGAGAAATGAAAAGATATAATAAAGACAAGTAGATAAATAGAAATATAAGGAAAATGATGGGAATGAGAGAGGGAGGGTGAGAGGGGACAAGGAGAGCGAGGGAGTGATAAAGTGTAGGCCTAGGAAAGAATAAGTACAGAGAAGGGAAAAGAAAGGAATGATGAATACATTTAATAAAGCTATTAGGCCTATATAACAACTAAACACATAACAGCACTTCATTCGTTACGTAATTAAAACGCCCAGTCAGATGTATTTCACACCTGCCAAACACAAGTCACCCAATTTCGAAAACTGGACGTTGAATGTACACTCTCATGAATATTGATTGGCAACATTTTCCAATATGTCAGCGCTCTAATCGGAAACAATAGAACAATATACCCTGCAGAGCGTTGGTTGTACCCATCACCTGTGTATGTCTGCAATCATAGATTGAATACAATACCGCCCCTATCAAAATTTACGAGGGATCAGCATATGGTTCAATGCAGACTGCAGAGGTACCGCGTGAACGAACCAGTGCAGCGCGGTATTTCAAACATTGTTTTACCCCATTGCTATGGTAGTTAATCCGATTTATTACGTCACTTCGATGGCGAATTCCAGGCATGACACTTACCGATAAATGTTGCTTCTAAGGTGGTCACGAATATTCCAACGAAAAATAGCAGACAATCCATCATTGATTCAAATAATTTCTTGTTTTACATCGTCAAGACTGACTATTACAGTCAGGAATTGTTTTAACAATTCCTGATTCGATAATCGATAAGTTGTCGATTTCAATACGAAAGTTGTTTCGTTCAATGTGAAGTACTGAAAGTCAAAAACGTAGTTCAATCCTTTTTTATAAAAAGTTTGGCAAGTTGACTACCATGTAGAAAGATGTTATTCCAAATATCAAGATGCTTGAGCTTGACAATGCTTGATCAATTCCAGTCAGGGAAACATACGTCACAAAAGAGTTAATTAAGTATCGTAATAAACGCTGTTATTATTTGAAACACTTCAAACAACAACCTTCAGATATCTATTTCGAGTAGGTCAATATTCCATGTGTTGATACATACTATATTAAAAACGATAATATAATTAGCACTCGCTCTCAAAAGTTATAAAGCGATCTTGTGATCAAACATGAATAACAAATCGATATCAATTTAATTAATGAGCTACATAGTATGGTATTAATTGCAAATGTGATATTACATTTTGAGTAATGAAAATATTGAGGCATAGTGCAAGAAGTCCCTAACTGCAATTAATAAATGGCTGCTCTATGTAAATTTGCTAATTTTTTCATCTTATTATTGTACACAATTAAAAAGTTGCCACCTGGCAGCTATTGCTGGTGAGGTCTTCTTGTATTAACTGTTGAATATTGATCGGTGAGACAACTGGTCAAATTCCCTGGTGTCTGCAGGCAATTATATCGGTCACACATCCGGGCTTTTGTTATCGGTTTTTGCTCCATTTATGGGGTGGGGTATGAACGTTTGGACAGTATTTATTGTGGGACATTAGAGCACATCAGACATATCGAATTGCATTCTGAATACGAAGAATGTCCTTCTGATATCAAATAATTATGATTTTTTGAAATTCGCAATGTAATACACATTTTATGGCAAATCATTAAAAATTGATATTTTTGATATTTAACAGTACTCGAAGTAAACTTTATAAATCTGGTGATTTATACTTTAAAGTGTATGTAGGTGGGATGAAAAGCCGACGATCAATTGAAAAATTTGACCTTTCGTATTGAAGATATGGATTTTTCCCCCAAACACCAAAAAAATTAGGGCTTTTATAGATTTATATAAAATTTACTTCGAGGACTGTTATATATCCAAAATTTGAAAAATATCAATTTTTTTTAATTTGTCATAAAATTTGTATTATATCGTGATTTTCAAAAAATGAAAATTATTTGATATCAGATATACATGCTTCGTATTCAGAATGCAATTCGATACGTCTGAGGTGCTCTCATGTCCCCTAAAAAATACTGTCGAAACGCTCAAAACGCTCATTCCAAATCCCTTAAAGCACTTTATAGACTTTGGATATATTCTATAATATTCGTTGTAACATATATACGTTATTTGATCTATTCCCATTCTATTTCCAATTATTGTTTCTACAAGATGTTCTACGTAACATATTATCGATTTTACGTCATTGAACATTTGCGATGCGGTGCGATGCCGCACTGCATTGTACTGCAAACTACTGCACTGCGATATCGCAACAAAGTTGAATACATTTTAACTTGGAAATACGACGAGTTGCGTTGAGTTGCGGCAAAAATAATCGATATATCGGTATCGCAAAGCAACGCATCGCAAATGCGGTGGTAGTATGAACGAACCTTTAGAGTGTATAGTTTTATTCTTTGCGATTTGACACAATGGATTAATTAACTTGTGTTTTTTTAGGAGCATCAAATGAGAGAATATCAAACTGGACAATATTTTAAGATGGAATTTGTTTCCTGAAAGGGTTCATGTTATTTCAAATTCTGTTCATTTTCCCCATTCCTTACAACAGTAATCTTTCACTAAATAAAATATTTAGCAACATTACACTCTGACTAACAAAAATATTCTCTAATGCTTGAAATGTATGATGGAAGTTCACTCTGACTTTATTGGTTACGTATGTCGTGATCACTCTAAATAAGGAGTGAAATCATACTCTTTCAAGAGTGTCAATTCATTCTTGAAAGAGTGTCATTTACTATTTTATGGAGTGATGTGATCATTGTCATGATTGTAGGTAATCCAAAGTGTGTGAATCACGGAGCTATCATATTCGCGGAGGCGCAATAGATTATGTAACGCATTTTAACTTTGTGCCGATTAGAAGTTCCGCCAAGCTATTCATCGAGAGGTACCTTTTGTTCAGGACAAAATAGTTCCACCGTTAAATCGGTAACTAACCTGACAGCGTATTAACGCTTTACCAGGCAGGCTACTGTCAATAAGTGATCAAAAGAATATCGTGTGAAAGCGCCCACTTGAGTGAGAGGTACCCATTGTCCTTATTCAACCCAAGGGTGTGACTGAGTGTTCGCCAGCACACAAAATCACACTTCACCGTCGGAGTACAATTATTTACCACCCAAATTTATTTAGGCGCCTCATTTAAATCAATTCAATACAGTTGCTGATCGATTACCCGTAACAACGTGCCATGGCTGCTATGTATATAGGTCTATCTGTGTCACTTTCTATAATAATTAACTCCTTCGCAGTAGGCCTATATACTGTTATCATGATTATAGGCCTGTTCAATAAAGTCAAATGGGTTTCTTAATATCACGAATATCCATTTTAAAAACCAGTAGAGGCAATTGAGGTAGTGAAGGAGGGGTCGAGGGGTGAAAAGAGGAGAAGCGGATGGGTGATCGAGATTGTAAGGAGGGAGGAAGACAAAAAAGAAAAAAAGGAAGAGGGGAGAAGGAGAGAGAGAGGGATAAGGAGAATGATGGAGTGACATGTCCCTAAAGTGCATAGGCGTATAAATCCGGGGGGATAAATCCCCCCAATATTTTGCCAGGGGTGGTCCATACAATCACACCCCCCAAGTTGACGCCTGTGCATGGGTTTCTGTCGAAATCAACCTCATATTTGACCATATTAGCCACAAAAATGCCATTTCTTTAGTGCTTCGTGCGAATTTATTCCACTTTTGTCCCATATTTCACCAGTTTAGTTTCAATGGGCCTATGGTAAAATTTTTCTCGCGCATTTGTCCCATAAGGTACAGGTACTGGATTCACTATACCGGGTAGGCCTACAAAAATATCCCACCCCCATGTCAAAAAGAATTCTACGCTACTGCTAAAGTGTAGGCATAAGAAAGAATAAGTGCAGAGAAAGGAAAAAATAAAGAAAATAATAATTATTATTATAAAGTCTGCACAAAAAGTAACTCAACTGTTATAAATACACAGTAAAAAGCTGCGTCGGCAGTGTGATGATGAATACAAAAGTAAAAAGTAGGAAACTACCGTGAAGTATATAAAATTGGGCGAGCTTTCGGCCATAGGCCTTTTTCATAGCCATGATATAATACTTGAAGGGCCTAACGACGGAAAGCGGGAAAATCAACGTTCATTCCTGAAGGCGTAAGTGTTCCTAAATTGAAAATTAGCTGCTGTTCATCTTTGCGGCGACTTGCCGTGTTACCGTGGCATTTTTTGAGTCCAGTAATTTGCATGTCTTCCTGGCTGTGACCATTCGTTGAAAAATGTTTAGCAACTGGTTTGGTGATGTCCCCTCTGTTGGTATCTCTGAGATGTTCCCGAAAACGTTCTGATATCATTCGTCCAGTTTCACCGATGTACACTGAAGCGCATTTTCGACACGTAATGGCATATATGCAGTCCTTAGTGGTGCAAGTGAAGTCACCCTTGATGTTAAAGTTATCTTTGGGACCGTTGATTGTAGCAGTGTTATAGACAAACCGACAAGTTTTGCATCGCGGTCTCTTACATGCGGTCATGGAGGCATTATCATGCTTAGGTGTGACTAGGGAGTGGACGAGAGAGTCTTTGAGGTTTTGGTCTTTTCTGTACGCTTGTAGGGGAGGTGATGGGAAGATGGCATGAGTAGCTGCATCCGCGCGAATTAAGTGGAAATTCTTCTGAACGATTTTGGCAACACGTACGTTCAGAGGGTGATATGTGAGAACCAGCGGGACGCGATCGGTGTTGGTGGCAGGTGTAGGTTTGATAGCTTCTTCACGAGATATTCTATCAACCTTACGCTTAGCATCTTTAGTGATGTGTTCCGGGTAGTCTCTCTCGTGGAAGAAGGTGCACATTTCAGAAGCTCGGTTCTCAAAATCTTCATCTTCACTGCAAAGACGGCGAAGTCGGAGAAGCTGAGATTGAGGGATAGAGTTTTGCACGCCGAAGGATGTGATGAGGAGTAGGTAAGGTAGCTATGGGAATCGGTAGGTTTTTAGTAGACGCTGGTTCTGAGTTTGTTGTTGTCTTGGTTGACAAGGACTTGAATGTCGAGGAACGATAGCGAGTTATTGGAGATTTCGAAGGTGAAATCTAAGGATGGATGAAATGATTTCACATAATTGATGAATTTCTCCAGGTCATCGCGAGAACATGACGAAAATCCGATGATGTCATCTATGTAGCGGCGGTAGAGATCTGGTTTGATACCGTTATACTGGGAGAAGATTTGATCCTCTATTATATAACCCATGAAGATGCAAGCCATGCTGGGGCCTAATTTAGTCCCCATGACGATCCCAGATTTCTGGATGAAGTGCTTGTTGTTAAACTCAAATGACGAAAGTTTGAGAACTAGATCAGCAAGCCTAATCAGTGTAGTGGTGCTGGGTCTGTTGGTGGATGGGGTGCGATCCAGGAAGTATTTAAGAGCAACTAGAGCCTCATCGATGTGTATGACCGTGTAAAGCGATTTAACATCCATAGTAAACAGAAGTCGGTTAGGTCCAGAAAATTCAAAATGATCGAAAATACGCAGTGCATCATTGGTATCTTTGACATACGATGGCAGAGACTCCACGATCGGAGTGAGAACACTATCAAGATAACTTGATATCAGTTCAGTGGGGTAATTACACGTAGATACTACTGGCCTTCCTGGGGTGTTGGCTTTATGGATTTTGGGAAGCAGATAGAAACGAGCTTGGCGGGGGTTGGTGCAAATAAGGTTACATGCGGATTCCGGAAGATCACCATTATCAATAAATTCCTCAACAGTCCTAATAACAGTGTCGTTGTGATCTTGCGTCAAGTCTTGTTGGACCTCCTCGTAGAAGTCGGCGTTACTGAGTTGTCTCTCAGCTTCCTGGATGTAAAGATCCTTTCTCAAAACTACAATCGCGCCACCTTTATCAGCTGGTTTAATCACAATGTCAGGGTTGTTGCGTAGACGGGTGATCGCTTCGCGTTCTTTAGAGGTGATGTTTACGTTTTTGTAGATGTAAGAGTCGAGAGCGGGGTATTGGCCTGGTAGGGGAGTCCAGTTGGATCGTTTTGGATTAAGAGCTTCAAAGGGGTCCAATTCTTTGGATGTTGATGTTTTATCGTGGAAGAAAGCTTTCAGTCTATAGATTCAGAACTAATAATTGTTTTCACAATATTTCAACATAGAGAGAAGTATGATTTATTTACGAGCATTTTGATACCCCATTCGTCAAATGTCGTTCACTATTAACAACACAGTAGTGCTTTTACAGAAAAACACCAAAATTTAAAAGTTGCAGTTTACAGCGATCAATGGTTATAATGCCAGCACTGTAAACACGTAAATCCCGCCATTATCTTCGCGCTTACTTCAAATCAATACAAATAACTGCAACTTTTAAATTGGCGTATTTTTCTTTCAAAACAATGCTGTATTGTTAATATTGAACAAAATTTGACAAATGGGGTATCAAAATGCGCGTAAATAAATCATCCTTCTTTTTATGTTGAAATATTGTGAAAACAAAGTTACTTTTTATGCAGACTTTAGAAACTAAGCATATAACAGTACTAGGCAGCCATTCAATGATGCCAAAACCTTTATGCGTTACGTAATTAAAACACCCAGTCAGATGTATTTCACACCTGCCAAACACAAGTAACCCAATTTCGATAACTGGACGTTGAATGTACACTCTCATGAATATTAATTGGCAACATTTTCCAATATGTCAGCGCTCAAATCGGACACAATAGAACAATAGACCCTTCAGTGCGTTGGTGTGAATACCAAAGGAGTATACAAAACATGGCCAGGCCAGGCCATTATTGGCCTAGGCCACAGTTTATATGCCCTTTAACCTAGACTGGCCTGGCCATACTGCAGTTACTGTCCGTTTTCCTATACACAATACACAGTGCTCTTTCCCATTGACGCGTGACCCCTACAAATAGCCCTACGTTAAAAGTATGGGGATATGACTAGTTAACGTCGCTGTGTGAAAAATAACCGGCCAATATTAAAAGTACTCTTCTAGAGTTCTAGAAAATATAGTTTTTAACATGTCCTAAATTTTTAGCTAATTTAGATGTTTGGAAATATTCGTACTTTGGTGTTTTAGTTAATGTTATAGGTAATAGTACATTGCCTAGTTAACGTCGCTGTGTGAAAAATAACCGGCCAATTCTAAAATTCTAGACAATATAGTTTTGTAACATGTCCTAAATTTTTAGCTAATTTAGGTGTTTGGAGAGGGTCGTACTTTTGTGTTTTAGGAAGGACATGTAAACGACAGATAACACCAAAAATATGAAGAAATTATTTTCAAACCGTGTTAAGTCAAAAATCATTATGTTGCTCATTTTCAAGAATGCTGGTTTACAAAAAGCACGCCATTGTCTGATTTCGTGAACAAAGCCACACATACCATTGTTTCCTTTCGTTTCCTTTATAATCGGTTACCCAACTGAAGCTATGAATACCAGCTTTATTGCGATATCGCACATGAAAACAGACACTTGTAGGCTACTTGTGCACAACCAGAGAAGATCCGATTTAATCAGTTGAGCTGTTTCAATGAGTGTTATCTTGGTTTAATAGCTTTTAATGGGGTTAAGTCCTGCAAAGGTCGAGATGAATTCTACTGTAGACATGACTGCATCATGCTATGTTTTGTACATACTCGAATTTCAATAATCATGTTACTAATAAAAGCTGTCAGGTTTGCAATAGAACTTCGTAAACACGTTATTCAAGAAATAGCAAAATGGTCGTGTTATTTATTGTGTGATCTTCACAGGAATATACAAAACGTAATTAAATTTTGGGTCGCAAACACTTCGCAATTGGGTCGCGAACCTTAACTAAGCAAATATACTGCGCCAAAAAGTATCCGTACACTTGGGAAAATAAAACTAAACCATATTGGGGTAAATATGTTTGTTAATAGATGTACTATCTAATCCTGCACATTATGACACCGCATTGAATCCAATGTGACTTCAAGAAGTAAAGTTACAAGCGATTGAATAGATGAAGGTCCAGTTTCAAAAGTGACAAACTGGCCTATACAAAGCGCAAACAGATTACAACAAGCGCAACAAAGAGACAACACAGTTTCTTCAATGAAGCGTTATTTAAAGCAGTTTTTATTTCAGTTTTTACTTCCCTGTACTTTTCATAACTCTCATTTTATTTGTCAGTTCTTTTGTTTCAGTTTTCTTTTATTCCTTTTGTTTTAAATTAAAGGTACGCATGAATTAGCCATTCACCACTCTCAAACCAGATGTTTAGTATGTGGAGGTTTGAATAGGCCAGTTTGTCAATTTTAAAACTGGACCTTCGTCTATTCAAATGCTTGTAAATTTGCTTCTTGAAGTCACATTGGATTCAATGGGGTCTCATAATGTGCAGGATTTGATAGTACATCTATTAAAATAAGAAACCCCAATATGGTTCAGTTTTGAAATTGTGATTATTTTTCCAAGTGTAAGGATATTCTTTTGGCGCAGTATAATACAAATTAGAATATTGTATGAAAAGTATAAAAAGAAATACAAGAGAAGAGGTTTCCCTCTTAAGGGCTCTGTAACCCATCTTTGCACATTATTATGTTTTGATGAATCCAAGTGTGTGAAAATATTGGATCCAAAACATAATAATGATAAAATTGGATGCTTTACGCCCAATATTTATAGGTCTCGCTATGAGGTTTATAATATTGGACTCACCTACGTCTCGTCCAATATTTTAAAACTCATTGCTCGACCAATAAATATGGGCTCATTAGATCCAATTTTATATCAGTATTCTTTGCGTGACATGAGCAGACAGAAACACCCATTTGCATTTTGGAATTTACGATATAATACATATTTATGGTAAATTATTAAAAATTGATAGTTTTGACATTTAACAGTCATCAAAGTAAACTTAGTAAATCTAATGATATGTACTTGAAGTATGTAGCTGGGAAGATAAGCCGACCATCGTGATGAAAATGTTGACATTGCGTATTGAAGATATACAGGAAGTTTTCCAAAAGACCTAAAATGTGAGTTGGAAACTTTATGTATATCTTTTATAATTTTTGGCATATTGAAGCAAAATTGGTGAAATATGGTACAAAAATGTATTTTTTAGTTTAAAATGGCCAAATGAGAGGGCGAGATGGCTGAGTGGTTAAAGGGCAGGTCTATAGCAAAAACAAGTTTATCTCTATTCGAAGAGAATAATTATTACATTACAAGTTGACACTTGTTGCAATTTTTTGTGCGTATTTCTCCTGAAAAAGGAGAAATTGTGTGGGTAAAGTTCAGCCTCGTACGTGTTCTTCCCCCGTTTGAAGCGTACGTGTTCTCCCCCGTTTGGCTGATGACGTAGGTAAATGAAGCGGGCACAATATCACGCTCTCATCATATAATCACAATCACTTTGACAAGTTTGACATAGCAACAAAGTGTTGTACTATCACCTACCATAACAATGCTGCAAAACAATATGCACACCATTGTTCTCATTTCGGGAACAAAGCAAGCACAGTATTGTTACTATGCGATTGCTTTGTAATATTTCATCCATCTGAAACTATAGCATTGCAATATACAGGGAAATCAGATACATCAGTTTGTGGATTTAACACGGTTTATATGCTAGTCTCAGATGAAATTCTAAGCTCAAATTATGTATTTATTTTTTAGGCCTAATATTTCTCATGATATTGATATACATATGAATCGTAATATCACAGTTCGTCGGCTGTATTCCATAGTGGCGTATAGTGATTTTTGGTCATTTTTTGAAAATTGGCACATATGTTTTTAATGATGTTCTCTTTCATTTTTCTAAGTCTCATCAGTCATAATTAGCTAATTAATTAGTAATTAATTAATTAAATGTGGCGTATAGTTACAAAGTGACATTTTTTTGTATTCCATAGTGGCGTATCGACCATACGCCACTTTTTATACACATTTTATAATTATGAAATATCGGCAAAAATGAAAAACATCGTATGTCATAGTGGCGTACACGTATCGGACCTATACGCCACTATGGAATACGAACGACGAAAAGTAACGCCATAGGGATTACACAGCGACCGAGGTGGCGTACGGTTAACGTTAGGTTAGGGTATTGCGTTTTGTTTGTTTTCCATAGTGACGTATAGTTTTATTTTCAGTTTGCCAGCAATAGTATGTATTTATTTCTTTTGAAAAATATATAACAATAAAATCTATTTAGTTTACTACAGAAATTTCACATCATTTACAAAATATAATGAATGTCTGATTTACACAACTCGATTTTAAATTGGCATTTCTTCAAACCCGATTTTCTCGAAAAGTTGTTTATTCGCCCCACTATACGCCACTATGGAATACAGACGACGAGTTGTCTTATATATAAAAAAGAAGCGGCTGATTTTATCCATATGTTTAAAAACCATTAAATTTGTAATATAAAATTTGGATTTTTTTTCTGTGAACAACAACAGTATACGTTCTGTCCATTGAGAGCGTTTATAGTCCCTTTTCTTAAAGCGGGCATATCTCATTTCATGACGTCACCGTTGTTCTAGGCCAAATCTGTCTCGTTCGAAGGAACTCACCGCTTAAGTTGGTTTTTGCGGAATATCAATTTTAAACGTCTTATTTTCTCAAAAAAGGAGTTATTTTCATTGTCCTCATAATATTAGCTTGCAAATGATATGATGTTGTTTTCGCAATAGACCTGCCCTTTAAGGCGTTGCGCTGCCGGCCGGGAGATACGATCGACGAGGGTTCGAGCCTTGGGCTTGCCTTAGGTGAAAATTCTCTTCCCTCCCAAAAAGTTCCTATATGGTCAGGAATCCGTCAATTCAGTTATTTAATTTCAGAATTTAATTGAAGAATTTCTTCTCGCCCCCATACATACTGCAGTTACTGTCCGTTTTCCTATACACAATACACAGTGCTCTCACCATTGACGCGTGAACTCTACAAATGATGTACGTTGGAAGAATGGGCACATGCCTAGTTAACATCACTGTGTGAAAAATAACCAGCCAATATTTTAGCTATTCTCCAAACTTCTAGCAAATATATTTCTCTAACATGACCTAAAATTACAGCTAGGTTAGATGTTCAGAAATAGTCGCACTTTTGTAAAATATGAGTGAGGGCAAGGCATAGCTAGCCAACTCCCCGTGTTAATTGAATGGAGATTTGACCGAAAATATTAGTATCGGACCGCTCACTTCTGAAGGATGCCACTAAAAAAGGGTATATAAGCTACATTTTAACTATTCTAAATAGGTTCTAGAAAATATAGTTTTGTAACATGTCCCTAATTTTTAGCTAATTTAGATGTTTGGAGAGGGTCGCACTTTTGTATTTTAGGAAGGATATGTAAACGACAGATAACACCAAAAATATGAAGAAATTATTTCCAAACCGTGTTAAGTCAACAATCATTATGTTGCTCATTTTGAAGAATGCTGGTTAACAAAAAGCAGGTCTTTGTCTCATTTCGTGAACAAAAGTACACATACCATTGTTTCCTTTCGTTTCCTTTATAATCGGTTACCCAACTGAAGCTATAATACCAGCTTTATTGTGATGTCGCACATTGAAAACAGACACTTGTGCACAACCAGAGAAGATCTGATTTAATCAGTTGAGCTGCTTCAATGAGTGTTATCTTGGTTTAATAGCTTTTAATGGGGTTTAAGTCCTGCAAAGGTCGAAATGAATTCTACTGTAGACATGACTGCATCATGACACTGCTTATCACGTGCAGACATAGGTAGTGTATGTGCTTCACGTAAAGCTGTTGGTCCCGTGTACAGGAAGAGTCAAACCCTGTGCACGTTAAGTGTCAGAGCTATTCGAAAAGAGAAGGGGGACCATCCCCGGTTCTGATATCTGCAATCAATCCTAGGTTCCAGGATCGTGCATAGGTAAAAAAACTGTGCACGTTAAGCCCGTGCGACAATACTCAATTTGAGGTATGCACGTATATAGGAAGAAGAAGAAGAAGAAATGACAAGGTTAACTTGGTCAAAAACCCACATACAGGTTTGAACCAGTAACGAACAGGAAGAAGGACGCAATGACATTCACATTGACCTTGCTTGAACATTCTGTGGCCGGATAGTATAGGAAGAGTACAACCTTGATATCTCCCGGATAGACACCGGATGGATACGTGCGTAGGAGCTCGTTGACGTTGACCTACAAATATATCCGTCCTATAAGCTCGTAGGCCTAAAAAACTTAAAAGCTTGTTTCCAGTAGCTTTTGTTTTATATTTATGTTCATAAATCATTAAATCCATAAAAAGAAACTGAAGTAGTCATTCTAGTGCTGTGGTCACTGCTCATGTGGTATTGACATGAATCATAGCAATTGAGAGCAATGCAGGCGAAATTAAATCTTTAAATGATTCTCAACCATAAAATTAGGATTTGTATAGGGTGTAATTTTTGAGGGGAGGCAACTAGACAATGGGTTGATTTTGGGGTCCATTTGGCCCATTTCATTAAACATTTGTCAATGTACCATAAATACATGTATAGGGTCCACAACATAAAAGTACCCTCTAAATACTTCATTGCGTTTAGTCACAATGGTTCATTATGTAAAAACAAGAGACCGTTTTAAACAGTGTTAAAAGTTGCATCTGAGTCCATATGAATCAGCTATCACACAATACAGTAGGCCAGGTCTATTCATGTGTTTGTTAAAGAAAACCTGACTGCTATGGACTCAGGTGCAACTTTTAAAACGGCCTCTTTTCTTACACAATTAACCATTGTGCCTGAACGTAATGATGTGTGACGCTATAAATTGGTCCACATGTGTAAAACAATTAGGGCTATGCATACCGTTTTACATTATTACATTTCATATTTTTCAACTTATTTTAAAAAGTATTAGTTGTGGACCCTATACCTGATCTGACACCCGGCATTGTTTTGTTTTAGATCAGAGCTTGTTTATATACAATGTATACACCTATCCGACTTCGCCATTACTGCGGTGTCCCCGATGTAAAACTGCGGTGTCCCGAGGTCGGGGGTTCCATCCATTATTTATTGTGTGCTATACATAATTGTACCCGGAATTGTACACAACAGTGATATTCAATACACAATCATGAGTATTGAATTACGAATTAAATCTCCCGCTCTGGTACATCTGTGTTGCCGTCAATAGAGGGCCAAATACATTAAACGCTACTCGGATTGGTGTATATGCTTTTTTCTTGAATTATTTTTAAAAAAAAATACCGCATTACGCATTGCAATTTTCAGACCCGCTACAGGAAACAAGCTTTGTTTGGCCTTTATAAATACTTGATTGCATGCCCACATGAAAAGTTATCTTTGCACGGTGTAATTCATCTGGATACTACAAAACCGCGTAGGAAATTGAATGATACAGACTTTGCTTTGAACAGACTCAAATAATACAAATCTGTAACCTATTGCCTACTTCTATATCGACTGAATATGGACACTGGTATGTTAATGAAAATTTTTGTATTTATTAGTATAGTAGTATAAAAAGTATTACTTTTATAATGGTAAATGAATTTGTGTGTGAGAAGTGAGACGATAAAGTAACAATTTGCCACAGTCTATATGGCACCTGTTCTGTGCGTGGATCTTCCTTTTAGTGAACGCTCCCGTTTACTCCGCTATAAGGGTCAGATATTTAAAAAAAAATGGTCTCAAATTGTTCTTTTGGCAAAAAGAAATCAAAATAAGAACAGTTTGCATTGTTTTGGATGTTTTGTGATATAGGAAGCAATAGTTAATACAAAATAGATCAAGGTCAATAGGTTCAGTGGGTTTTGATATATTGCCCTGTTACATGTGATATTTAATCCGCACCAAATAGTCGTGCGATAGGCTCTTTTCATGCTCATTCACCTGTGATCTTACCTGTAACTCGAGAAATAACTGTACGTCGGGAATAGGTAAAACATTTCTGAATCCTGATGATGAGAGGAATACATTGGTATGATTTATAAGCTAATTAATCAACTTTGAAATTATTTGACCCTGTATAATCAGCTATTTTGGTTTTATGTAAATTAGACCCCTTCCCCTACGGAGCTATGGACTATTAGATCCCGCCTGGTGATCTCGTTAAACAACTTTGTAGTGAAAAAGTTCTGATGCAATAAGTTTTAAAATCTTACTTGCTCGGCCTTGCTAATAATACGATATGCCAGTTACGGGGTAAACCATACCAAGTAGTATATCAACTTACTCCCGGTGCCCAACGTAACACCGTTCACACACATTGGCAGATACTCCGCGCATACTCCTACCAGCTACTCCTGATAATTGTCAGGAGTAAATTAGCGGCACCTGGTGTAACATATACCTAGCAAGATTAGGCCTGGCGTAAGACCTACCGTCGTTCACACTGCTAATGCACCACCCTTCTACTCATACCGACTCTTCCGCTGGGTCAGTTAGCCATCATGTGATGTAACATAATTCCATTGGGCACAAAAGAAAAGACGAAAAAAATTTCCCGGTTCAGTATTTTTACCCGGTATCATCGGTAGGATATATACATAGTCTATACTGTTTTTATAGGGCCTATACATCATGTACATGTAAAGTCTTCGCCGAGTTATGCATATAATTATGCACATAATTAGAACCAGTCCATTTTGTTACCACATTGTTTTTCATATAGAAAAGGGCATTCCACCACAACAGGACCAGGGTTATCCACCTCAACAGGGCTATCCCCCTCAACAAGGACAGCCACCCCCGTACGCACCCCAACAGGGATACACACCTCAACAGGGATACCCACCACAGCAGAATTACCCACCTACAACTGCTCAATACAACACTGTAAGTACAGCATGAGAACAGCAAAGGACTGAAAAAGTAAACTTTCGAAAAATATATAAGTGTAAATTATTCGCTTTCTTATTAGTTTCGTTTATAGATCATTAAGGGGAGAGAAAAAAACTTAACTATACATTTTTGGAAAGAAAATTAATCGAAGAATCCTATCGGATAACAAAAGTGTTCAGCTTTTGAGTTTCAGTTAGCTTTTTATAAAATAGAGCCATGAAAGTGTTTTTTTTTGGAAATTCGCTTCATTTTGCGAAAATTGTTCAAAAAATGCAAACAAAGACTTCATTAGACTTCGATGTGCTTGGTCACATATATTTCGAGTTATCATGTCACTAAAATTGTGCAATATTATTTAACTTGAACTCTGAGAAATAGACGTTTTAGTAACAAAAAAACCAAAACTATGCACACGACGTCCTTATATTTAAAAACTGTAAGCCTTTCACGATTCCGAGAACTGCATCTAGTGCATGGTGCCAATAAAATAATCCAAATGTCTGTTTTAGTGCGCCATTTCAAGATCTATTATAAAATAGGAGTTGGAAAACTTTTCGCGATAAAAAGACTAATAAATATTGAGCGTAAAGAATTTCATCATTATTAGTTTTGAATCTCAAAATATTGGACCTGCTTGTCGTCTCTCATACGGTATAGGATAGTTCCTATCGTATATTCTTTAAAAAAATAAGACCAAATAAGCAAAGAATGCATTTTCTGTTTATTTGTCTCTTATACTGATGAAAGTTAATATTAAATCTCAGTGTTTCTTTAATGCAAAAGTGCGTGAGAGACTGTGAATTTTGTTCGTTGGAACAATTCCAACTAAAAACGCAGTTGATTGACTCACATTTTAGTGAGTTTCACCACTACACTTAATTTCATCAGACTGGCAACTCATCACATCAGACTGTTTTCTTTTATGGACAACAGGAAGCACCGTAGAGGGCGTGATGAGTTGGTCAAATATGTTGTTGAGTGCATAGGCCCCTAGTTTAGAGTGTCATGTCCTTTTCTGCGGATCCAAATGGCTTCTTTCAGCCACCTGGTAGTATCAGCTTGATTAGTTGTCAGTCTGATGAAACCAGTACTAGTGGCAAAACGTCAGTAAAACGTGAGTAAATCACCTTCGTTTTTAGTTGCAATTGTTCATTACGAACACAATTCACAGTTGAAATTAACATTCCTAATGAACTTGTTCAAAGATGCGTGCGAGACTGTTAAAGTTAAGGAAGATAATAATTAGTATGCACCTTGGTCTCACCGCGACTTTTTTAAAATTTTCCACTGACATATATTCATCAACAGGGGGCGCTATCACTAAGGGATTTCTCCGTCGCACAAATTGGCGCCAAATGCGTATATCGGCTAAAAGTTGTGTGTCCTTTCATCAGTTAGCTATCAATAAATTTGATGCAAGTCCCAAAATATTTTTTATTCCGATGAAAAAAGGGTTACTTGATCGTACTAATTTAGTTAAAATGAACAAAAACAGTAGTAGATACGTGTAAATATTTTCCCAACGGTTCATGTGAAGCCCTGTGGTAGCGGTTATAACAAAAAAACGAAAATTGAAAGTTTGAAATTATTGTTTGAAGGATCATGCCCGTAGTAGTTCATTCAACCATTTAAAAAAATGGACTCGATGTTTTTCTCTAATATTACTTCAGATAGTTTTTCAAATGTAATGTAAATCGATAGTCAGGTTTTCTTACCTGCTCTTCTAATTTTTTTTAAGCTATGAAAATCTCAAAAAATGATTTTCTCGCTATTTTCTGCACGAAAACGCGAAACATTTCAGTTGAAAACTGTCCGAAATCGACGATATTGCACCGGCCGCGCCGAACCTTCGCTGGGACTAGTACACTGATTTACATGCACCAAAATGATAAGCCGTACTATATCTTCTTTTTTTATCATATTTATTATTTAATGCCGTATTATAATATTTTTTTTTTTAATTGAATTAATTTTACTTTATAAAGTTTGTCTCGTGGTCATTGAAGATTGTAAATATTGAAGTTTATAATGTTTAATTCGGGGTCACCCTTCGAATGAAGGTCAACGTTCAAAAGTTCAACACATCAGCTTCGAGTGCGGAATTTTTACATGAAACGGTATTGTATGCTTCCTATAATGTTGTAAAGTATCTTTTTGACGAGGTTAACATTGAGAAACAGAGGAAATGTTTGATGTCATGCATACATATGACGGCGGATGACGTGCGGGATGTATGTCCAGACTGACAGTGACTGAATAGCGCAACAACGCAACGCATGCATATATGATACATGTGTGCATGCATGCATGGCAGTATTGATTATGCATGCATACATGCAATGGCTGTAAGTGTAAGCTTTTACTCATGTCCAGCATTGTTTGGCATTCATTCTCAATTTCTCACGATCATGGACATGATGCCATTTGATGGGTCCATGCCTGGCATCATGCCAGGTCAGGACCATGTAGTTGTACTCAGTCTCAGTCTCAGACTCAGTACTGACTACTCAGTCTACTGTATTGCCTTGGGCTTGGCCATTACATTGTATAGCCAAAATAATAAATTCTCGATCATGAGAGGATGTACCTTCTGCGTCAGCGTAGGGGGGGGGGGGGCAAAATTTACAAATTTTGTGCAAAATTGCCATAAAAGTGGAAATTTATGATAATTTGGGTTTTTCCTCAAAAGTGGGAGGGGGCGCAAGAAAAATATGGGGGGCAAATGCCCCGTAGCGCCACTGTAATTATTTTAGGCATTGCTTGAAGGCGGGTCCACGTGCAAAGCTTGTGAAAATTACTGCGGCCTGCCGATATGCAGGGCCTATTACACAATATCAAAGTCACTAGACAACAATAATAGGGAAAACTTGTTCACGAAAGGCTTCATGGACGGGCCGTAATTCACAAATTTTACACGCTATTAAATAGTGACAAAATGGTCTACCAAATCGCTTCAAGTAGATTTACATTTCTCAAAATTTCCAACTTCCAACTAGACACCCCCTGCATAGTGCATAAACGAGTGGCCATTTTCGCTTCTGCTTTCAACATTTGCCAATTTATGTTTAAAACAATTTATAGGCCTACAACAATAGGGAAAACTTGTCCACGAACGGCTTCATGCCCTGTCATTTCTTGAATTTTCGGCCTTTTCAATCTGAAATTTTACACACTAAATAGTGACAAAATGGTCCACCAAATCGTTTCAATTAGGTCTTCATTTTGCAAAAGTTTCTGACTCTGAGGGGAACATCCCCCACCCCATAAGCGTGACACGATGCCCGCTTCGTGCACATTTTTACATTTACCATTTTTTAAATCATAACTCATAAATGCAAAATCGGAATCAACTTAAATTTTGGGAATAATATTTTTCATGGATATATCCTGAAGAATGTCATAAAATTAAGATGATGTTAGGATCATGAAATACTCCTTTAAGTGTTTCAAGTGTGTACTCTCAACTCAAGCTTAAAATACAAAAATTGTGCATTTTACAATTTGGGTGTAACACTGTTGACTGTACAACATTCTTAACTCCATATTTTTTTTTTGTTTTTTAGGACATTGTAGGGGATCAAATAAACCATTTTATAAAAAGGGGATCAAAGAAAATCCACCCTTTAATAGGGGGATCCATGAATTTTGATGTCTGAGGTTCCAACCTTTCACTGGTTTCACTTCAAAATATAGCAGGGTCAGAAATTCAGTGAGAATCCATTCTCGCAAAGATTCTCGTCAACAAAATTGCAAGAATCTTAAATGGATTCTGGTAATGCAATTAATCATGAACAAAGTTATATGGCAAGAATCCATGGATTCTTCCAAAATTCCACTGAGAGAATTCAAAAGGATTCTCCCACTTGGTTGCTAATTTCTGACCCTGAAATAGTGGAAGTGCCCATGGAAAAAAATATTGACCTACCGACCCTCCACATTTTTTACTCTTAGGGCAAACAAATGTTTTTGGCCTTACAAAGTATTATAATGTGACTACATGAATATTTTAATAAATAGTTTAATATTGTGTATGTTTCTTCCAGATGTATAAATCAGAGACTGACCATACAATTGAGTGAAATGTAAGTAGGCTACAGTATAACAGTAACAAGCAAAAGACATTCTGTAGTTGACAAGTATGTCACTTGAACCCTGAAATGGTAAGGGAGTGTTCAGAAATACCTTGGTGGGGGTAGAAAATATGTAGGGGGGTCATACACTTTTAGAGTTCTAAAGGGTGGGTTATGAAGTTTTGGGTGTATGAAAAGGGGGCAATTTTTTACTATTGAAGGGGGGTGGTGGTGTAAAAACTAAATACGGTACCAAAATTAATCCTGAAGCAAAAAACCAACAAAAAACCCCCAAAACAGCCTAAAACAGGGATTGCCATTTGAGGAGAGCGAGAGCAATTGTTTCTACTGCTCTTTCTTAAGGGTACTATACCCTGCCCAATTTTGTGCCTATTTTGCATTTTTCTCAAAAATTATAGTGCATTGGTGACAAGTAAGATATGTATATTATAGGGGCAAGGACTACAACTACTGGACTGAAAATTTTATTTCAGCACAGACAACAGTTGTGGAGTTACATTCAAAAATGAGGGAAAGCCAATATTTGATCAATAAATCAATAACTACTTGCTTTGAGTTGCTGAATTTTCAGTACAGTAGTTGTAGTCCTTGCCCCTATAATATACATATCTTACTTGTCACCAATGTGCTATTAGTATAATGTTTGAGAAAAATGCAAAAATGGGCACGAAATTGGGCAGGGGTGTAGTACCCCCTTAAATCTGATATAGGAGAGTGATTTTTAGCTCTCCTTAGTTGACCATTCTCTCCTTAGTTGACCATTCTCTCCTTACATTCTATTATAAATGCTCTAAACAGCTTTCCTTGAACTTGAAGGCTCCAGAAGAGCTATTTCATGCTCTCCTGCAAATTCCAAAAGACAGTCCCTGCTAATATTGACATTTTTCCACATAAATGTCCCATTAAAAATGGAACAGTACATGGCAGGTAAGGGTATGTAATTTGTATACTTTGATGAATATTGTAGTAATAACCATAATATAATATTTGTGTGTGTTTTCTTCTAGATGTAATTTGTGTGTGTTTCTTCCTGATGTATTAAAAGAGAATGGCCATACAATGGAGTGAAATGTAAGTACAGTAACAGTACTAGTAGTGCAGCTCCTCTCACTTCCATTTTAATTAATTTCATATACACTCTGATAAACATGATAAAGGTCATGTTCACATATAAATTATTTACCGGGTACCAAAGTTAATCCAGGTTGAAAAAAATTCTGTTCTCATGAAGAAAATTGACCCTGGTTGATTATTTTGGCTAAACCTACTAAAAATTGCAGGCGTGTACATATTCTGCCATTGACTATAACATGCTTGCAGCCTAATTATGCTCATTTTTGGCCCCCACATATTTGTGGGGCTTATGTTATCATCCAGATGGTTGCCCGATTGTTTCTTTGTTTGTTTGGCTGCCTGGCTGTCCGGGGCGGAAGCAAATTCATTAATCCACTGTGCAGCTCCAATGCAATAACTGATCAACTTCAAACTTAGTACAGTGATTAGATATGGTGGCCTGATTTGCTGTGCATACAGAAACAATAGAAAGAGAGTGATAATGGTAGTGTTTACTTCCAGTAATGTGGGTCAAACAGTGAATTTCTGTTGTAACCTGTTCTTTCCGAGGTTGGAAAAAAATGACCCGGGTCAATTTTGTTGAGCTTTTTTCTGTTCACACTAATTATCAACCCGGGTCTAACCCGGGACTCATGGCAAATCGGGGTTCACCGCTCAGTCTGACACACCGCTAGTCCGACAACACAAATTCCCTATACTTAGAGGTGTGTCAGTCCGAAAATGAAAAGCACGGCGCTAGTCCGAAAAAAGCGTGCGCTAGTCCGAAAATGAAAACCACTGCAACAGTCCGACACATCGCTAGTTCAATCTGAAATCACATTTTCAGTCCCACACACCGCTAGTCCGAATCCGAAATCCCGGGTCCGAAATACACTGCGCTTGTCCGAATTTGGAAAACACTTCTTTAGTTCAACGCTGCGCTTGTCGAAACTGAAAATGGCGCTAGTCCGAAACTGAAAACTACAGCGCTAGTCAGAATCTGATAAACACTGCGCTAGTCTGAATATCAGACTAGCGCAGTGTTTCCCAATTCAAATTCGGACTAGCGCAATGGTTTTCAAATTCGGACTAGCGCAATGGTTTTCAGTTCGACTAGCGCAGTGTATTTTAGATTCGGACTAGCCGTGTGTCGGACTGGTGCAGTGCATTTCAGATTTGGACTACATGTAGCGTGTGTTGGACTAACACCCTGTACCGGGCAAATTAGGCATGGTAGTGTGAACACTCCCAAATAAATACTGTAGACCGTATCATTTTGTCTACCCAATTGCAAAATGAGTAAACTAATATGATCATGCAAGCTTGTAAGTTTGGTTCATTATGCAAAATGTCAGCATATTGTATTTGATTTTTTTTTATAGGAAGAAGCTATCAGTGATCTTACAGCTCACCCATATGACACCAACAGCTTGTTCACCAGACTAGTGATCGCCTGCCATTTTTTTAATAGGAAGAAGCTATCAATGATCTTACAGCTCACCCATATGACACCAACAGCTTGTTCACCAGACGAGTGGTCACTTGCCATTTGTGTTAGGTGCTCAGCGGGTGGTGATGTAACTCCTCCTGTGATGTGATGCAAGTAGTGTGGGCCTTGATCATGTTTTCAACTTGGAAGCCAGTGCAGAGCATGTTCTTGCATCTGACCCATAACTCTCTGTAGGTGTACTCATTAAGAATCTTGGAACTTCAGCTACTTTTAGTCAAATGAAACATTTTCATTACATGCAGAACAGTAGATTACATGTGTGATGGAACTGCTGTGTGAGCTAGACAGGTTGTGATTAGGTTTTTGCAAATTAGACAAGTATTGTAGATGAATAATTTCTTCATCAGTTGTTTTATAATATGTAGCTAACTCTATACCGGAAACATCATCCCCATTTGAAATTGACAATTTTATTGAAAATGGCCTAAATTTGGCCAAATTTGATGTTATTTTGAAAGTTTTGACACTTGAGCTTAACTTGTTTCTCAGTCATGTCAGTGGTGGGTGCTGTAGCTACATCCCTGGCCACGGCCACTGACTAAGAATTGGCATTGCAATGTGTGACATGTAAAGAAGCACAAACAATTTGCTGTATAAGTAGTCATGTAACCAGTGGTGTAACTAGCAGGGGGCAGGAGCCACCCCATGCGATCCACCTTTGTTTCAGATTGACATTTTATTGTGAAAAAGGACCGATATGTCATTGTACAAACAATACAATAAAAAAAAAGTCCACATAGCACCTGAATGAAAAGTATATCATTATCTTTGTAATCACTCAAAAAGCATTTTGTGTGAAATTTTTTACATCAGAACTAAGTGCTATATGTAAAGTCTATGGGGGTGACTATTAGAATTGGACGGCAATATTGAAAAACCTCATTTTGGGCCATTTTAGATACTAAAATGACCAAAAAGAGAATGGCACTTAGTTCGGATGTAAAATTTACACACAATGCTACCTGAGTGAGTAAAAACATAATTAAATACATTTCATTCGGGGGCTACTTAATATACAAAAAAAAAAAAAATCCTATACCTTAATGGTTATGGAACAAAGGTGCCTGATTTGAACCCTTGCATTTATTCCACTTTTGTACCATATGTCACTAGTTTAGCTTCAATATGCCAAAAATGATTGCGCGCTATGCGCACATTTTTACCATAAACTTGTCGCAAAAAGTAGTTGAATTCACTATACTTCAAGACAATTTTTCCAATTCCACCCCCCTCCCATGTAAAAAGAAATCTGCACCACTGTTCCGGGGATACATTCCAAGCAGATCCCAAGACTCCTCAGAACCCCCTTCCTGTGTCACCCAGTGCGATGATGGTGTTGATGCGCTTATAAACCCAAACAGCATGAAGGATGCCTGCCCCCAATATGTTTGCCCCTGCTTGTCCCCCCCAATGAAAATGTCTAATACGCAACTGGATGTAACACAGGATTTAAAATTACCATTTACCATAGCAATAATATGTTTACACTATTTTTGAATGTATTGCCCTGCACTATACGTTACATCATTCCTCTACATGCAAAGAAGAGGGATACATAACTGGATTGACCCAGGGATGTAAGTAGGCCTGAAGAAAAAATCCTGAAATTCTGGAAAAAATCCTGAAAAAAGGGCATGAATTTGGGTTAAATAACCCCAAAACAGGCTGATAATAAAGTGCGAAAACTTGGACAGAAAAAAAACCCTGAATTCAGGATTAATCCTACAAACTTACATCCCTGATCATTGTAATTCTGTAGAATTTTTACATCATGTCATGCTGATAAGACTAAAGTACTCCTCCAATATTATCTCTCAGTGGGCAGATTACAAGATCTTAAGGTGGCATGCAAGGTCACTCAAGTAGAAAATTTTAGACATTGTTTTGCATTGTATCTTGAAAAGTAATGATGCTAAATACATAAAAGTACATACAAGTTCAGAAAGGAAATGATGCAAGGAATCCAACTAGCACAGCAGATTTCTACAAAAATGAGCAGTTTGTGAGAAAAATGCCCAAATTGACAAAAAGTGCATATTTGTGTTCTAAAGACAAAACTAGAATTAGGGATTCAATTATGTTTCCTCGTTGTTCATGACATTTATATGAAATGGTAAAACAATTGAAATTTTGATAAAAATTACTAATTTTTATACTGATTGTTCAGTAATTTTGAAACATTTGAGACTGGAGTGCCGGGTATTTGGGCTCAAAATTAACTTGAGTGCCGGGTGGAAATTAAGAAACATTATGTAGCTAGAGGTTTCAAGTGATATAAAAATCTCAACTTATTTTGAGAAAAGTAGGGGGATGAGGCTGTGGATCACAAAATGCCCTTTTAATCATTGCTACTCAGCCTTACAAAAACTTCAGTGATTTGTCAGTTAAAATCAGCAAAAAACTACAGAATAAGACGGCAATGTTTAGCCGCTAGGCCCGCTACCTGCAAAATAATGAATTCAAGCTGTAAGCATGCATACAATGTACAGGTTCAAGGCATGACAAATTTTACACTCTCGCGTAATGCGTGAGTCGCTTATGTTCAAGCATTATACGTTACAGTAAAAGTGTGGATTCATCACGGATTAACAATGGGTGGCTCCTATACAAAGGTATAGGACTCAGAGGAGTTCCTGAAAGAGTTTTCTCGAATTTTTTAATTTTTTCTTTGGGTTAAAAATATGGGTCAAAAAGGATCAAAATATGATTTTTTTTTTTAATTTTGACTACTTTTGGACTTTTAAGGTATATTTTTAGAATGAAGACAAAAATTTGAGAAATTCACCGATTTGGATATTTAGGGTAAGTTGTTATGACATACCAAAAACAAATTGGCATAAAAAAATCAATTTTGGTGCTTTTCTCAACAATTGCTCATTTTTTGTAGAAATGTCCAGTGTTGGTTGCTTGCAACATTTCCTTTCCAAAAATAAATTTATTTCTTTTAATGTTATGTACACATGTTAAACACAACTTTATGTATACTTTTAGTTTTATGCACTTATCATGCGCATATTTTTGGGCGCCAGCCCCCGGGTAAAAGCAGAGGCGCCAAAATGAAGGGCGGCGGAAAAGAAGAGCGGCAAAAAGAATTAGTAAAGAAAAAAGGTGGAAAAAATTAGAAAAGTATAAAAATTTTGAAAAAATTCTACTATGTGAAAATATGTTGCTCTTAGGGCACCAGCGCTTATAATCCTTTTTTTTGCTCTTCACTTTTTCAAACCACGAAAAAAAAAAATTGGGGTCAACCTTTTTGGGTTGTTGAGGAAGGGCGGCAAAATTGAATTTTCTTCAGCCCCCGGGTAGGAGCGGCCACGGCACGCCACTGCTTATGGTACTTTTAAAGATACAATGCAAAATAATGTCTATTAAATTTCTCACTGAGTGATCCTGCCTGCCCCCTTAAACTAACTTAAATTGGTAACAACTAACAAGGAATAACTATAGAGGAGTTCAGATTTCCAGACTTTCTGTCCAGTTGTGACTGTTGGAAATCCAGATTTTTTAAAAGTGTCTAAAAGCAAAAAATCTAACAGAAAAAATGCTTCAAAGTCAGATATCTTCAATTTGAGACTTCATTTGGGACATTGCCGTGATTTTTCTTACATTTAATTGGATTTCAGGATTTTCAAGTAACATTGGCAACTGGAATTCAAGCCGTTTTCAGAAAGCAGACTTGGAAATCCGGACATTTCTTTGATTGAAAAGTTACTCCTCTATAGGGGTGTGCACTTATTTTCTGCACAGGGGGCTACTGGTCATTGACCAGGGGTATCATCGTGGCCAAAGATTCAAGTAAAAGGGTCTTTTTCATGATCAGGCACTGTACTTACGTATCGTGAATAGAGTATCTAAAACAAGGAAATTTGAGAAAAAGGGTATACCTTGTACAATAAATCATTGTTTAGGGTCCTTTGAGACAAATGTAGTATGTAATAAAGGTTAAAAGTTATGAACTTTTGAATTTGTGTTTTCCCAGTTATCATGAAGGGTTTTAGAGTCAAAATATGACTGATTTACTTGCTTCTAATGGGGGCAAAAATAATATCAATACTTATTTAGGGTATGAAATTGCACTTGTCATACTTGTTTAAGGGGTGCATTTTCAGACCTCATAAATACTTGTTTAGGGTGCTATTTGAAACTTCGTGGCCATGCATGATACCCCCTTGTCAATGAACAGTGCCCCCCCCCCCGGATTTTCTGGGATAGCCCATTATACATTTTATCATCTATATTTACATCAAAAGCCTTACGATTTACTTGTATGATTATGTAATTCACCACATTTCTTTTGTATTTTGCTATTATTTGTTCAATAAAAAAAAAAAAAAAAAAAAAACATTCTGTGATTTGTTGATGTTGTCCTTTTAATAAACGCAATGTAACCATTAAAATATTAATAGAGGGCCTACTTGTAATACAGGACTTACATTTATTACTTGACTAGAAAATGACTTCTGGCTTTTATTAATTATTTCTTTGAGGGTACACAACTTCTTGATTAGGCGAGGAAAAACACTGTTTTACGGGCGGATGGATTTTTAAGGTTGGTCTGAACCCTGGAAATATGGAAACTTTCGAGCCTCATAACTTTTAAATTCTTGGTCTAAAGTGTATAAAAGTATACATATTTAGAATGGCAAAGACTTGGTAAGTTCATCTGTGAGGTCAAATTTGGGCCAAAATGGCACTTTTGGCCCCAAATCCCAAAAATAACGGTTTTGGCCCACTTCTTTATAGTACAAAATAACAAAAAAATTCTTGGGCCAAATTTTTTTTTTTTTATTATTTTTAAAAACTAAATTAAAATATCTAGGACCCGTTTTTTCATTTTCTTGAATTTCGACCAACTTTGAGAAATTTGCGCCAAAAATGTCAAAAAACGCTGATATTTCAAAAAAAAATCATAAGAAAGCCCGATTTTGGCCCAAATTTCAAATATTTTTGGTGAAATTGGTCAAAATTTGACCTCACAGATGAACTTATCAAGTCTTTGCCATTCTAAATATGTATACTATTATATACTTTAGACCAACAATTTAAAAGTTATGAGGCCCGAAAGTTTCCATAATTCCAGGGTTCAGACCAACCTTAAGTAGGGTCAGTCGGTCAGGATTTTTTTATTTGGTTTAAATTTGGTTTTATGGAGGCCAAAATGACAGTTAAACAGTGGTGTAGACACTTGAGGGGTGGGTGGAGAGGGGAAGCTGCCCCCCTAGAGGGGGGAGCATCCCCAGCCAGGGCCAGTCCCCGAAGTTGTGAGAAGTCTTGCCCCTCCCCCTCCCTGTGGCTGTGGGATGCTCTGAATATTTTTCAAAAAATTCCGGAATCATCAATTTTGGCCCCTAAACGGTTGATTTTATATAATTATAGCAACAAGTAAAAAAAAAAAAAATTTAATCCCAAAAACACAAGATCTGGCCAGTCGGGCCTATAAAACGGAGTTTTCCCGTTACCTTATGCTTCTTCTATTATTCATTTATTTACTTTAGGCCTATATTTTTTTGTTTTCATATAATTACACTTTTCGATGTAAACAAAAAAACAAAAAAGGACAAAACAGAAAATCATACCAAAATATTAGAAACAAAGCTCGTATTCACACGCTATTTAAAAAAAAAAACATTCATCATAATCCAGGTCTGTCGTATGTTGAAAGAGAAAAAAAGAATTATATTATTACAGGTAGGCCTATCATGTTCCGATACTAAATATTTTGTCAAATTTGGAAAAGTGAAAGCTGTGCCAGTCAAATTATTTTCGTCCCAGAATTGATCAAA
This sequence comes from Amphiura filiformis, assembly GCF_039555335.1. Lineage (NCBI taxonomy): Eukaryota > Metazoa > Echinodermata > Ophiuroidea > Amphilepidida > Amphiuridae > Amphiura > Amphiura filiformis. Next base: position 27,904,773 of record NC_092643.1, read on the forward strand.
TCACAATCTTGAAAAATCACAATTTTGGAAAGGATACTTTTGATTTAGGCCTATGTAGGCCCTATGTATGCGTTTTAGTCCGGGGTCATAGTTTGATT